>NC_133326.1:608307099-608968974 GCF_042186555.1 Aquarana catesbeiana | reverse complement strand
GCAGAGGAGTGTGGAGGGTATGATGGGGCAGAATGTACAGGAGAGGAGTGTGGAGGGTATGACAGTGGATAGTATGTATGGAGGTTATCACAGTTGTCGGTTTGTACAGGAGAGGAGTGTGGACGGTATGATAGTGGGCAGTATGCGCAGGAGTGGAGTGTGGAGGGTATGACAGCTGGCACTATGTACATTAGAGGAGTTTATTAAAGTGGGCAGTATGTACAGGAGAGGAGTGTGGAGGGTAAGAGAGTGAGCAGTATGTACAGGAGAGGAGTGTGGAGGATATGACAGTGGGCAGTATGTACAGGAGAGGAGTGTGGAAGGTATGACAGTGGGCAGTATGTACAGGAGAGGAGTATGGAGGGTATGACAGTGGGCAGTATGTACAAGAGAGGAGTGTGGAGGGTGTGACAGGGAGCAGTATGTACAGGAGAGGAATGTGGAGGGTATGACATTGAGCAGTATGTACAGGAGAGGAATGTGAAGGGTATGACATTGAGCAGTATGTACAGGAGAGGAATGTGAAGGGTATGACAGCGGGCACTATGTGCAGGAGAGAAGAGTATGACAGTGGGGGGGTTGTGGGGGGTATGATGGGGGCACTATGTATATGGGAGAAGTGTGGAGGGTATCACAGTGGGCACTATGTATAGGAGAGAAGTGTGCAGGGTATGACAGTGGGCCCTATGTATAGAAGAGGAGTGTGGAGGGTATGACAGCGGGCAGTATGTACAGGTGAGGAGGATGAAGGAATCTGGAAAGGAAAAATGTAAAGGTTTGTGGAAGGATGTTTAGTGGACTGTGTAGTGGTTAAGCGGGCCATACATGAAATGAAATTAAGACAATCTAAGAATGGGATAGCTGGTTGTACACAAGTCAATCTGTTAATCGACTTGAGTACAACCAGCCTGTCAGGTTTTTCCCAAAACAATCAGTGCTGCCAGCTATAGTTAGCAACACTAATCGTATTCTGTGGGTTGGGAAGGCTCCCCACTGGTAGAACACAATAACACTGCGGGAGTGATTCTCCCATCCACAGGTCAGCAGGTGAGATGGTGTGTGTGGGGACAGGCTGGGGTGAGAGGTCTGTCAGTAGGGGGGTGTGAGGTGGTCATGGAGGGATATCAATCAGCAGGTGGGGGAGTAACTGGGAGTGATATCTTTTGGAGTAGGGTCTGTCATCTGCAGGTTGGGAAATGAATGGTCACCTTTGATATAAGTTGAAGGGAGGTGGCTAACATGGGACGTGGCTGGGGAGTGACCTGGTTGTTGGAGAGCATGAAAAGGATGATGTGTTTCAAGTTTCTTTCACATTTACGGTAATGTTTACTGCCCTCTGAAAAGTGATCTGTGGTGGATTGCTTTTCAACGAGTGGTATAGCAGCAGCTGACAGGCGTTCATGAGGTGCTACTGCTGCCTCCTTGTTTTTTTTTTTGTTTTTTGTTTTTGTTTTTTTCATTGCTGAATGGTAGTTTTACATTGTTGGACTATGCTGCTACTGCGAGCCAGTTTGGCTTGCAGTTGCAAAGTGGCCATATTGAAATCAATAGGTGAGTTTGACGGGCGGTGCTGCCTGTCAAAATCTGCAGGCTCCAAGCTGTCCATTGAGCTTAGTGCCTCTGACAAGAAGTGAGGAGAGGACCTGTGAGCTCATCCTCTCAGTCTGCAGAGTGTGCCAGCTTGGATTTAAACTGGCCGCTCTGTATGTAGCTTCTGACAGGCTGTGCAAGCAGCCCTGTATCTCCGGAACCATAGATGATAGGAGCCCCACATTTTGATCAGTGGTGGGGTAGGTCTTCAGCTACCTGCCAGAATGTAGGGGTCTCTGTGATCCCTGGTCGCCAAGCCACAACCCTCCAAGTCGATCGTTTTTGGGGGTTTTTTTGTGATTTTTTTTTTTTTTTTGGCAAATGGGCCTATCTTAAAGTAAGGGGCCTGGAGCTGCAGCTCCAATAGTCCCTATGTTAATCCAGCCCTGCTTGTGGGAAGGTAGAACATTTGGCCCTTTCTGTCCAGAAACCACGTACTGGATTATGGGATTATGACAGCCAATTATAGTGATCACATGGTTTTGTTTACAAATATGCCAGTGCTGACTGACTGTATTATCACTGTGTCTGGTGCAGAGAAAGCCAATTTGACAGCAGCAATCGGAAGAATGGGGCTGTTAAAATGATGCACTAATTAAAAGTAATTTTTTTATAATTAATTTAACCACTTGAGGTCCGGGCCATAGCCGAATGACGGCCACAGCGTGGATCTCAATTTCGTCATGGGATGTCCTCCCCTGTGCACGCGTACCGCGCGCACCCTGCAGGGTCACGGAGAATCGGATGATCACAGATCCGAGTAAAGAGATGATCCCGGACCCTTACCATGTGATCAGCTGTCAGCCAATGACAGCTGATCACATGATGTAAACAAAAGCTCGGTAATCGGTTTCTTTTTCTCCTCACACTGACAGCGTGAGGAGAAAAAAAAGCCGATCACCGTCTTATATTAAAGGGACATCGGTCCTGAAGAGGAGGGAGGCACATATGCCTCATCTGAGCCTGCCAGTGCCATCTGTCATTGCCACCTGCCAGTGCCCACAAGTGCCACCTATGAGTGCCCACAAGTGCCACCTATCAATGCCCACCAGTGGTGCCAATCAGTGCCACCTAGCAGTGCTGCCATCAGTGTAAGCAATTAGTGGCCATCACTGCCATCTATCAGTGCCCATCACTGCCACCTATCGGTGCCCATCAGTGTCGCCTCATCAGCGTACATCAATGAAGGAGAAAAATTACCTGTTTGCAAAATTTTATAACAAAATATAAAAAATATATAATTTTTTTTTTTTTTTTTAAACAAAAAATAAAAACCGCAGAGGTGATCAAATACCAGCAAAAGAAAGCTCTATTTGTGGGGAAAAAAATGATAAAAATTTCATCTGTGTACAGTGTTGGATGACCGCGCAATTGTCATTCAAAGTGCGACAGCACTAAAAGCTGAAAATTGGTCTGGACAGGAGGGGGGGTGTAAGTGCCCAGTAAGCAAGTTGTTAAATTGTTAAAATTCATTTTTTTTTTTCACATTGTATTCCATTTATAAGCTTATAACAAAAAATGTAAGCAGGCAATTGATTTAAACAGTCTAGCAAATATAGTAGACTACATTTTTTAGGTGTGCAATTTGGTCAAAGAGAGGTAGTCAATATAATTCAACATATGCACAAGAAGGGTAAACAGGGTCACTTATCCAGCGCTCAAGATAATAAATATATAGGACTAAGCAGATGCTATAATCAGATATAACATTTAAAGAAGGCAAAAAAGTTCCCTTCTTTAAATATAAGCTGGAAAGAACCTATTTTTTAGGAACTTTTTTGCCTTCTTTAAATATATTTCAACATATACGGACACTGCTACATTTGAACTGTGCACTAGGCGTCAATTACTCCTGGTCATAAAAGTGTTCAAGATCTATATGTATAAACAAGACCAAGGATAAAGCCAAGGGAAAAAACCAAGCTTGACTTACTGACCAGCCCGCAGACAACCAAGTAAACCTGTCTAACAGTAGGCGTTAAAAGCAGGGGTTTAGTCTGCACTCATTTGCAAATGCATGTGTAAGCCACAGAGCCTCATCAAGGCACCCTGGTATCTGTGGTACCTAACACTAACTTATTAGTGTCCATACTTAAACATCTATATAGTGTGTATTAATAATATTTTAATGCAAATAAATAATTTCTAAAGTGAGACAGTCCCAGACCATTTTTTTTTTTTGGGGGGGGGGTAAGGTTAGAACCACTGCCTTGTGTCTTATTTCTATATGTTCCCTTCCCATCCCAGTGAGAGGACATTTCCCCTGGTAATCTGCGTTTATATTCCCATGTCCTGCTAACTGAAAATTGACTGACCGCTTATATACATTTTTTGGTAATCTGCGTTTATATTCCCATGTCCTGCTAACTGAAAATTGACTGACCGCTTATATACATTTTTGGTAAATCTGTTTGCCACCGCTGTCTCAACTACATCTGTAGCCATGCTCACATTATTTCAATGTTTATTTAGCCATTAAAGTGGAGTTCCACCCAAAAGTGGAACTTCCACTCATCAGATTCCTCCCCCCCTCCTGTGACACAGTTGGCACCTTTCAGGGGGGAGGGGGGTACAGATACCTGTATATTACAGGTATCTGTACCCACTTCCGGCATAGATAGCCGCAGAATCTGCGGTTATTTACGCCACTTCCTGCTCCCTCCCCGCTGCCTGCTGGGAAACACACGGGTCCCAGAGGCAGCAGGGACCATCCGTATTGCGCTGCGCGACTCGCGCATGTGCAGTAGGGAACCGGGAAGTGAAGCCGCACGGCTTCACTTCCTGATTCCCTTACCGAAGATGGAGGCGGCAGCACCCGAGGACGGAGAGACGCTTCGGCCTCGGGTGCCGACATCGCGGGCGCCCTGAACAGGTAAGTGTCCATGTTTTAAAAGTCAGCAGCTGCAGTATTTGTAGCTGCTGACTTTTAAAAAAAAAAATTTCGGCGGCGCTCCGCTTTAAGTCTTACCTAAATTATGGGTTCCCTTATCTTTACAATTTTGGCCTTTTAGTCCCCTTGCAGTTTGATTGTGGTGTGCAAGTTATGCCCTGCTTGCTGTGTTCCTAATATGCCCTTCTAATTGATTAATTGCCAGATTCCATCCACACCCAACACAGTGTATAACAAGGCCTTCTTTACAGGGGAACATACAGGGGGCTGCACATACAGGGGGTTCTTCCAAAGAAGTGGGGTTCTGAAAATAAGTGGCACTTCTGCTCTTGCACTTCAGTGATTTGCACAAAGCAAACTATAACAGACTGCAGGTGACCTCATTTTCATATTATCTCACCTTCTCTGAAACATGCACTCTTTACCTCTCCTCCTCTTCACAATTGCTGCCTCTCTCCTCAAGCTCTCTTTTCTACATCCCTCTGCTCCACCACACAATCTGTACATATCATCCTCACTTCTCCCCTCCCCCTATTACTGCCCTCATCACCTCTTTCTAACTCCAAGCTCACTTGCTAACAAACCCCCCCAGGATACCGAAGCATGTCCCCTCATACAAATCATATTCTCATATTACCTCCCTTACTCTTCTGCTTCTCCCAATCGCTGGAGATATTTCCCCAAACCCTGGGCCTCCCTTATTTAACTGTGCCCAACACACCCATCACCATCACCCTACACCCTCTGGCAGTAGTCACAATCTACACAATTTGGTCTCCATTCCTCTTCTTCCCAACACCAGCCTCCCTCTCTCCTGCGCCCTCTGGAACGCCCGCTCTGTCTGCAACAAACTCACTGCTGTTCATGACCTCTTTGTCACTAATTCCTTTAGTCTACTTGCTCTCACCGAAACCTGGCTCCACGAATATGACATCCCTTCTCCTGCTTCCTTCTCCCAGGGTGGCCTTCACTGGACTCACTCCCCTAGGCCTAATGGACGCAAGGGAGGTGGAGTGGGATTCCTCCTATCCCCCCAGAGCACCTTCCAGGTTATTCACCCTCCTCCCTCTTTTTCCCTCTCATAATTCGAAGCCCACTCTATACGTCTATTCTCTCCTACTTCCCTAAGAATTGCTGTGATCTACCGGCCCCCTGGACCATTATCAACTTTCCTTGATGAGTTTTCTGCCTGGCTACCCTACTTTCTCTCTTTGGAAATTCTCACAATCCTTCTCAGTGATTTCAACATCCCTGCTAATACAAACACTCCTGCTACTTCTAAACTTCTTAGTCTAACCTCTTCATTTGACCTGAAGCAATGGGTACAGGCTTCTACTCACTCTGATGGCAACACCCTTGACCTTGTATTCTCCTGCCTATGCACTCCATGCAACTTCTCAAACAATCGTTTTCCTCTCTCCGACCACCACCTTATTAGTTTCTCTCTCCCCCTGTCTTCCACCACCTTTCCCTCCAATCGCCTAACCATCACCCGTAGAAACTTTCGCAACTTCAACTCCTCTCTCCTCTGTTCTGCTACTGACCACCTCTATGACAAAATCTCTCCCCCGTCCTGCCCCAACCAAGCCACGTCCATCTACAATAAATCTCTGTCCTCCACCCTGGACAAGCTTGCTCCCCTCACTACACGCAGAATCAGGCCTCGACCCCTACAACCCTGGCAAACAGATGACACTATTCTCAAAAAACGTAGTCGCGCTCTTGAGCGTCTGTGGCACAAGACTAAGTCTCTCAAAGACGTCAACCAATACAAATCTGCCCTCCAAAAATACTATTCTTTCCTCCATACTGCCAAGCAAACCTATTTTACAACTCTTATTAACACCTTTTCATCCAATTCCCGAAAACTCTTCTCTACCTTCAACTCTCTACTTTGTCCTCCACCCACTGACTTACTCACTGCCCAGGAAATCGCTAATCACTTCAAAAACAAGATTGATACAATCCGTGATGAAATCTCCATTCTACAGGTATCTCCCCCAGCTAAGACCCCATGTCAACAGGTACAACTGACACTCCCCCTATTCAAATCTGCTACTACAGATGAAGTTGCTAAACTCCATTCTATCGCCCACCTAACCACCTGTCCCCTGGACCCTATTCCCTCTCAAATGCTACGGTAGCCCTCTGACTTCATCCTACACACTCTAACCCACATCTTCAATCTCTCCCTCACCTCTGGCATCTTCCCCGATGCTCTAAAACATGCACTGGTCACCCCCATACTCAAAAAGCTGTCCTTGGACCCTACCAATCTTAACAACCTACACCCTATCTCCTTGCTCCCCTTTTCCTCTAAACTCCTAGAACGCCTGGTTTACAACCAACTGAGTGACCACCTCATTAAAAACAACCTTCTTCAATTTGGATTTCGCCCTCAACACTCCACAGAAACTGCTCTTTTAAAACTCACAAATGACCTACTAACTGCAAAAACCAGCGGACACTATTCTGTACTCCTACTTCTGGATCTTTCAGCTGCCTTTGACACGGTTGACCATCCCATCCTCCTCAAAAAACTTTACTCCCTCGGTCTCCGTGACTGTGCTCTTCAGTGGCTCTCATCCTACCTATCCCAACGCACCTTCAGTGTCACTTACAATTCTACTTCCTCCACTACTCTTCCCTTCTCTGTCGGGGTCCCCCAAGGTTCTGTTCTTGGACCTCTTTTATTTTCAATCTACACCTCTTCCCTGGGTCAGTTGATAGCCTCTCACGGCTTTCAATATCATTTCTATGCTGATGACACACAAATCTATCTCTCCACCCCTCAACTCACTCCATCAGTCTCCTCACGCATCACTAACTTACTAACCGACATATCTGTATGGATGTCACACCACTTCCTCAAACTCAACTTGTCCAAAACCGAGCTTATAATATTTCCTCCCCCACGTGCCTCTTCCCCTGACCTCTCTGTCAAGAGCAATGGCAAAACCATCCACCCATCCCCACATGTCAGGGTGCTAGGTGTTATCCTGGATTCTGAACTCTCCTTTCAGCCCCACATCCAATCACTTTCCAAAGCTTGCCGCCTCAACCTCCGCAACATCTCTAAACTACGTCCCTTTCTAACCAATGAAACCACAAAGCTCCTGATTTACTCCCTGGTTATCGCTCGCCTTGACTACTGCAACTCACTCCTCATTGGCTTACCTTTAAACAGACTATCCCCCCTTCAGTCCATCATGAATGCTGCTGCCAGACTCATCCACCTTACAAACCGCTCAGTGTCTGATATCCCTCTCTGCCAATCCCTCCATTGGCTACCACTCGCCCAACAAATTAAATTCAAAATACTAACAATAAGTTACAAAGCCATCCACAACTCTGCCCCCAGCTACATCACTAACCTAGTCTCAAAATACCAACCTAATCGCCATCTCTGTTCCTGCCAAGACCTCCTGCTCTCTAGCTCCCTCATCACCTCCTCCCATATCTGCCTTCAGGACTTCTCCCGAGCCTCGCCCATCCTCTGGAATTCCCTACCCCAATCTGTCAGACTGTCTCCAAATTTATCCACTTTTAGACGATCCCTGAAAACTTTCCTCTTCAGAGAAGCCTATCCTGCCTCCATCTAACAACTGCACTATTTTCTCCATTAGCTCATCCCCCACAGCTATTACCCTTATGTATAACGACCCTTCCTCCTAGATTGTAAGCTCTAACGAGCAGGGCCCCTGATTCCTCCTGTATTGAATTGCATTGTACTTGTACTGTCTGCCCTAATGTTGTAAAGCGCTACGTAAACTGTCGGCGCTATATAAATCCTGTATAGTAATAATAATAAAGTTAAAGTGATTGTAAACGATCACCTTGTAAAACAACCAATTCAGTTTAAAATAGAAATGAAAGTCAAAACATTTTTGTATAGACATAAAAATACATTATAAATCCATTTTTTTACTTTTTCATAAGTGATTACATTCCCTCTGTTCTCAGCTGCATAAGAGCTGGGGGGAGGAGAAACAGCAGCACACTGAGCTTCCCAATGAATGGCTGTGAGGTGGGGGGGGGGTCGTGTCAGGACAATCATGATCATTGGAGAAGAGCACACTGAGTTCCCAGCATAGCTAGAGAACTGACCATGATGTGTTCTCCTGCCTAGTGTGGTCAGTTTTGAATAGGAAAGCAGAGGGACCGCCAGGAACACCAGGGATTTCACATAAAGAAAGCAATACAAAGAGAACAGGAGACTTTTTCATACAAGTACATGGTACAGCAGGCACATATCAGGAATGGGAAGTGTTGGAATAACAAACACTTTAAGGGAAATCCCACCTACCTGGACAGGTGCCCCCCACTGGGAGATTTGATATCTTATGTTAAGGTTACAGCTGCCAACTAAATTTCTCCCCTCACTTTATAATCTTGTCAGCAGCACAGGAAAAAAAAAGCTAAAAACCGTTAACGCTAAAAAAGGCTGAAAAACGCTACTATAAAAACACTGCAAAACTCATTCTACAGCTACAGCTTTCTACAGCTAACACTAATGGCGTTTTTATAATGTCCAGTGTGTATGAGGCCTAAAAGTGACACTAAACTCTGAAAAGTTCTATCCAAGTATGTTTCCTTAACTCATAAAACATCCCTTCTGTTGCTCTCAGTTTCCTCTGAAATTCCTAATTCCTGCTATGATCTAACATTCTGTTAGAGGATGTTTATGCTCATTCTCGGTGGTCCCACTATAGAAACATAGCCACCCTCTCTTGCTACTGAGATGGACTAGGAACCATGAGATTTATAGTGTGCATAGAGCAGTTCCCACAATCCCAAAAATGTGTACTTGTGAGGGGAAGGGGGGGGGGGTAGAGGTTTGAGAGCTCAGGGAGGACATTACATAGAGGCATAAAAACAAAGTAAGGAACAATTTCATGAAAAACAGCTTACAGGATCCATAAGTAGGGAATGTGTATGGACTACTTTTGAAGAATAAGGACATCGTTCAGTGTCACTTTAAGGGTGGGCACATATAACATAAATAACAATCATAGTAATATATTGTTGTAGCTCTGGAAAATTATGATCTACCAACTGATAGGTACATTTAGTAAATTGCTCGTTAGGGGAATTAGATTTGCCTCTGTTCCAGCTTGGCTGACGTTGCGTGTTGGTTCCACACTGAGCCGGTGGGTGTCGCTGTTACCATTGGCTAGTGTTGGAAAGGCAACGTGTCGAAGTGTATGGATGCTCCTCTGTCCCGGAGACAACTCGGTGGAGGTGGTCCTCCGAGTTGCATTCTGGGAGAGAGTATTTATGGGACAGACGTCATGTTTTGAGGTTCGTTTTCAGCCACCTGCTGGCCCTCCTGGCCGACAGGTATGCGTTATGCTGGTCTGGGGAGGGGCCTGGTGACTCGGTTGGAGGACGTATCCTAAAGTAGTTTTACAGCATAGTACTGCCGGGTTGGCATAGAGGTCCAAGTACTGTGTCTGACATTCACCGTAAAGTTTAATACATCCTGTGGCAAAGGATTGTACGGATTTATTTCAAGCAAGTCTGTGGCAGAGACTTTTGTTTGTGCTACATACTGGCTGCTAGGCAAGTGAGAGAGGCCTATCCAGGCGAGTAAAGATTGTGTCCCACAAGGGGATTGCATCCAATTACAATATTCAACTATAAAGGACATTCTCAAGAATCCTAAAGAAAGGTATTTGAGCTTTCCTGTAGCTTCCCTCTTGCCTCTTTCCTGCTACTTCCTTTGTTACATGGTTCAATAAAGCATTGAAAACGTATTCAAGTGTTGGTGCGTTTATCGTCCAGAGGTAAACTCAACGGAACCCTAGACCCGGTGCCGGTGAAGCAGGGGTGTCAAGAGTGAAGGTAACAAGCCCGCTTAAACCAGCAGCTCCACCGAGAGTTAGTGCTACATTGTTAAAAAAATAATTTTATATATAAGTCCTTCACACCCAAATGCTTGAAAAATAACACTTATAAAATTGTTCCAAAGTCCAAAAAGTTCAAAGGGAGGAGCCTGTGACATTATTACCGGTGTCTCCGTGACCTGGAAAACGGTGAGCTGGATCTTGTTTTACTGCAGATTTGAGTTCAGTTCTATGCAAACGTACAAGATGTTAATAATGTGAGTTGAATAATTAAGCTTTCTAATAAATTAAGAAGATTTTAAACATGCTGCACAATGAGATACTCTCTGTTTATTTGAGCATTATTGCGGAGGTAACCCAATCCACCAGAGACAGAGGTGGACCAAAGGGGCATATAGGAGATCAACCCTAGTGTCTAACCAAACTGTAATTGTGGCCTTTTGGTCATAGCATGGAGGTGAGCGTGTATTGCACCTAGAGGTGATTATTTGGTGACTGGAATTTAAAGTGATATATCACAATTTTCACGCAACGGGGAGCAAAGAATTTGTTTTTTTGATTGGAGCACCTATCATGGTGGACTTTTGAACAATTTTATAAGTGTTATTTTTCAAGCATTTGGGTGTGAAGCACTTATATATAAAATTTTTTTTTTTTTTACAATATATTACTTTTGGTTATTTATGTTATATGTTTCCTTTAGAATAAGTGCACCATTATTTTCACATTACTGCTTGTTTTTTTAGCGTTGAGTTCACTATCAAATGCTTGCACCTGTTCACTTGAACAAAAAGGAGACATAGGGGTTGATTTACTGAAGGCAAATAGACTGTGTACTTTGCAAAGTGCATTTGCTCCAGAGCTTAGTAAATGAAGAAAGGCTTCACTTTGCAAAGAGTACCCAATCACGTGCAAGGAAAATAAAAAAAGATGCATTTTTGCTTGCACATGATTGGATGATGGAAATCAGCAGAGCTTCTACTCATTTACTAAGCTTTGGAGCAACTGCTCTTGTAGAATGCAACTGTACTTTGAAAGGTGCATAGTCTTTTTGCCTTTAGTAAATCAACCCCACAGTGTCACCATATCACATATATTTTGATTACTTCTGTCATCCTTTGTTATTTTGAAGTACACAGCAGTGCACAAGTATTTTACACTTAGACTTTAACCGCTTGCTGACCGCCTCACGCAGATATACTGCAGCAGAATCCAAAAAAAAAAAAGAAAGGGTGTCCAATACCTCCCAACTTTTTAAATTGGGAATGAGGGACACCTATTAGCAATAGTATGTAGGCATAGGACACACCCCCTTAAATGAGAATTATACAAAAAAAGTGTTTTTTAACCACTACTTTTCCTTTATACTAGCTTTTGAAATTGGGTGAAAGGTTTAGCACTGGGAAACACTTTTTGAAAGATAAGAAGTGCATTTTATATACAACTATATAGATCAGACCAAAATGAGGGACAATTGAGGAGGAAAGAGGGACAGAGGGACTTTGTTCTAAATGAGGGACAGTTCCTCGAAATCAGGGACAGTTGGGAGCTATGGGCATCCTCTGACCTCTCTATACTTTCCTTACCTGCACTGCTCCTTTGTAGCTGGCAAAAACACCTGTGTACAGGAAGACATGTGGCCTGTTCCCTTTAACGGTGCTCTGGCATGTGACCGGGGAGAGATGTCACCACTTTGGTTTGCTAACAAAGGAAATCTTAATAACAGTTGCAGAGGAGCTTGCAGGTGGAAGTAAGCACATAAGGTGAGTATATTGAAGGAAAGGTGAGAGTGTCTCTTTAAAGTGATTGTAAAGGATTGTTTTTTATTTTTTTTAAATAACAAACATATCATATTTACCTAAACTGTGCAGCTCGTTTTGCACAGAGTGGCCCCAAACATCCTCTTCTGCCAGGTGTTTTTTCACCTTAATGCATAGGATGCATTAAGGTGAAAAAACACGAGGGTTTACAACCCCTTTAAGCAGGAAATATAGAAGAGAAGACACAACGCCACTGTACACTGAAGAGAAACAGGCAACACCCATAGAGCAGGCTATGCTGGTTAAGGTGTTAACATATTTCTACAAAAACCACAATATACTATATCTTGTGAAGGTGTCACCTCTCATGTCAGAAATGACCCCCAGTACAGGTATGAAATCTATGAGAAGTGATAAAAGCCTGGCAGAAGCTCTAAGCCTTTTCCACGCCACCCCAAATAAAATGAAAAGCTTTGGTTGGAGTTGGAGCCATGTATTGGATTGTACATGCTTTAATCAGGTGTGCTGCATGCAAATGTATTGACGCGCTGATTGAAGAGAGTAAAGTGATGAAAGGGATGACCTCAGCAGCAGTGCATGGCTGCTGGTCTCCTGTTGTCCAGTGAGCAGACAGGGGATGGCGAGAGGTCACCACTGTGTTAACCACCAGGCTGTGCTGCCTGGCAAAGCTGTGTAAATGTCAGGACTGGATGAACAGAAAAACAAATTCTGTGGCACGTAAGACAGCACATATGCATGGATTGTAACTTTGCAATTAGCTATTTACCTGGACTTCAGCTATAACACATCTATTTACTTGTAGCATATTTTATTTTGCTGTGCTCATGCATACCTATAAACTGTCACAGACTCTAATAATCAGGAGGATCACATGAAAACCATATGTTATCTAGTAAATACATTTGTAGTGTGCACATTTCCTTTATGCTTGTTTTCGACGATTCCTTATTTTATTTAGTGTGGCAACCACAGCACTTCTGTTTTTTAATATTTAGAGACTATGTTTTTTACCAGATATGGAGATACAGGACTGGGGCTGTATCGTTTTGCGCCCTAGGGGAGACAAGCTACTTGCACCCCAGCCGCCCCCCCCAAAAAAAAATAAAAAAATAAAGATTAAAAAGAAAAAAACGGTAGAAAATATTAAAGTATGAAAACATGATGTAAGATGTCCCCAGCCTCTTAGCACCCAGCAATACACATGTAAGGTATCCCCAGCCTCTTAGCACCCAGCAATACACATGTAAGGTGTCCCCAGCCTCTGATCACCCAGCAATACACATGTAAGGTGTCCCCAGCCTCTGATCACCCAGCAATACACATGTAAGGTGTCCCCAGTCTCTGATCACCCAGCAATACACATGTAAGGTGTCCCCAGCCTCTGATCACCCAGCAATACACATGTAAGGTGTCCCCAGCCTCTGATCACCCAGCAATACACATGTAAGGTGTCCCCAGCCTCTGATCACCCAGAAATACACATGTAAGGTATCCACAGCCTCTGATCGCCCAGCAATAAACATGTAAGGTGTCCCCAGCCTCTGATCACCCAGCAATACACATGTAAGGTATCCACAGCCTCTGATCGCCCAGCAATACACATGTAAGGTATCCCCAGCCTCTGATCACCCAGCAACACACATGTAAGGTATCCACAGCCTCTGATCACCCAGCAATACACATGTAAGGTGTCCCCAGTCTCTTAGCACCCAGCAATACACATGTAAGGTGTCCCCAGCCTCTGAGCAACCAGCAATACACATGTAAGGTGTCCCCCATCTCTGATCCCCCAGCACTGCAAATGCAACCATGATGAAGCCCCCCAGTACCCCATGTGCCATGTTTCCTCCTTGCAGGGAGCAGTGTTGGTGTGTGGAGATCTCACTCAGCTTTGAGCAGGCTCCAGGTCCAATCCCATAAAAGTGATCTGGCCAGGAGATTGGAGTGTCGGGGTGATGATTAAGCATGGGACATGAGTGATTTCATACTGCTCCAGGACAAATAATCTCTAGATAGGGGATCCATCAGACTGCTTAGTGATGACAGCCACCCCCCATTCCACACTTCCACACATATATAATAATCCCCCGGGCAATGTCACATCCAATTCCCGGCACGTATCGCACAGTATGGGGCAAGCCAGGTGTCTATCAGGGTGCTGGGTCCAGGTGGTTCAACAGGCTGGATGTTTGCTGCATGCGATGGAAGGAGACTAGAGAGGGAGGACACCTCTTCTTCTTCTATTCCCAGATTCGTCCTCAGTGAAGGCAAAACAAACGATGGCAACACAGCCCACTTGTAGCAGAGCACGGCAGGAGAGCTCCAGTGGTAGATCTTCCTATGGCCACTGGCCCCCTCCTCCCTATGAAACTGCTGCATCCAGGGCAACTTCCCCCTGTGCCCCCCATCCTGACCTGTCCCTGGGGAAACCAGTGGCCATGGCTGCGCACTAGCAGTAGTGCCGGCCTTGTGGAGATATAATACCTTTATAACGCAATATGAGTCAGGCAGAATATTTTCTTTGCTGGAAAAAAAAAAACATTTCTACAGGAATCTGAATATTATTTCCACACAAAACAACCTTTTTTACATTAGATGTCACTTTCACAAGCATTGGACAACTGGCCAGCCAGTGAAAACATTGAAGGGTGGGGGGTTGTAGTCTCTGTTTCTTTTCAGCTTTTGTACTCTTAGTTGTAAGTTAAACTTATTAAAGTCGAAAAAAAGTCTAACTATTCATAATAATGCCCCCCCACACACACACACACACACACACACACTTTTCCTGCCTAACTGATAAAAAAAGATTGTGTACTTACCTCTTTTTAATTCTGCTTCGGTACTGGCCACAGCTCTGGCTCCCCTGTGTCAGTGAGCAGTTGCTGTAGGGGGGGGAGAGAGAGCGCTGATAATGACTGGGACATGTGAACCTATTGCCTACATTTGGGCCATGTGTATGTCAGCCAGTCTGACAGAAGCCGGCTTCTTTCGGACGAGCATGCTGGAAAACCAGCAGCCAACCGGCTCCCGATCAGTGCTCTTGAACGGAAAAAAAATATTAGTATGTACCAGGCTTATGCGTAACATCATGCCTCCTGGAATTCCAAGCCGTCGTTGGGGGCTCCCTGAGACACATTTGCAGGTTACAAGATTGGACCAAAGCAAATAAAACATATGTTATGTAGGATAGAGGAGGGAACATTTTTAAGAAAAGTTAGAAGCCCCTTTCAGACGGTGGGTCCAATCAGGTCCACCAGTCAGTTCTTCAGGGGGACCTGATCAGATGGTCCATTCATCACTGATTAAAAAGACTTGTGTCTGTTTACACCCACCTACCTCCGAGTCTGATCTGGCCCGCTAAAAAAATGGAAGGGGATCCGTCCTTTTCTGTCATCTGCCTGCTTTTCTCTGAGCAGCAGGATCTGTGAGTGCATCCCCTGCTAATCGGGACGGAGTCTGCCCCATCTGAAAGGGGTCTTAGGCTTTTCTTCCACTTAAATTATTATATAGTAATTCATAATATAGTGATTTGCAGTACCAAAATTTTTATATAGTAAATTGCAGTACAAAAACTTGAGTGCAAACACTGACTCTCAAAGGCACAGGGACACACTTAAAGCCCACCAAGGCACAATGCTATCTAATGCTGTCCAATGTGTCCCCAGGCCATTTCCAGAAAGCTATCTAAAAATGTCAAAACTCTATTTTATAACCAGCTTTAAAAGTAAGGTGTACATGGAAGGGCTTTAAAGCATAACTCCAATGATTTCCTTTACTAACTAACAGATGCAGTTTAATCTGCGTTCTCATGAGTGTAATACCAAAAGATGTCGAGGTTGGGTCTGTGGCAGGTGATGGGAGGAGCAGATGTGTGAGGTGAGAGCTCCCTCACACACCCAGACCAGAGAGAAAGAGCTGCACCTGACATGCTTGATTAGAAGCAGACAGTCACCGCTTCAGCTGTTTTTTTGAACACAGAGACAGAAGGTGAAAGGAGCGGAGAAAGCGAAGGAATCATTGCGGGGGGGGGGGGAGGAGGAGATGACCACTCGTAGGCGCGCAGCCCTTCAGCCAGCTGGGGGAGGAAGCAGGAGTGTGACTGGCAGACTGAGGGCGTACATGACGCCGCAAAGAGGGGAGAACATCGGAGACACGGCAGGAGCAGGGATGCGCCAATACGGAAGCCCTGATACTGGAGGATTTCAGGGGAAAGTCGGTCACGGCTCATCCATGCTACATACTGCACATATCCACAGCCCACAGAATTGGAGCCCACCAACAAATGGGAGAGGCAGGCGGATGTCTGGAGGGGGAGAGGAACGGATTGGAGGTAGCGGCAGCGGACATACAGCGCCCCCCAAACTGGAACAAAGGAGCAGCCCACAGCCATCCAAAGGTATGGAAGAAATTTGGTGGGGGAATGAACTTAAAAAAGGCAAGGTACAATATGAGCTGGGGGATGCCCTGATAGAACAAAAGTTGGAGATATCAAGGCCTCTTAAGGATACAGAGACACAAGTAGCAAAGAAATCGGGAATAACCCGAAAGTAACCCCAAAAGAAAGCTCAAGTGACTCACTAATAACTGACACTCCATTAGTAGATCCAGAGGGAGACGACCAGGGCTACGCAGAGGTAGAGGTGGGTACCCTAGAGACAGATCATAAATTAGAAGAAGGAATAACATCACATGCATTCCCTGCTGAGCTGATGGAAGGCACCGCTAAGGAGTATATATTCCGCAAAGAGGACAATGAGACAGAGACAGAACCAGTAAGGAGCGGCAATGAACAGGACTTTAGAGATATTAGAGAACTGATAAAAGCATTACCCACAAAAACAGACATACAAGAACTGATATCCACAGTGGTGAGGTCATGTAAGCAAGCAGTGGAAGACCTCAGGGAAGAAATAGTGGCAGTGGGAAATAGAGTGGAAGTGCTGGAAGAAGGCCAAGATCAAATTAAACAAGCTATGGGAGAAGTTCAGGATATCATTAAACAGCAAGAAGATATGTTGAATACATATAGAGACCAATTACTGGTAGATGATATCGAGAACAGGGACCGCTGGCAGAAGATAAGGATACGGGACCTACCTGAGAAATATAATAATAAAGATCTGCTAGCAACAGTACAGAAACTTTTCTCACAGATTTTGGGGCCGAGCATGTTGGAACTCGTGGAAATAGATAGAGTCCACCGTATTACTCCTCTTGTAAAGCAGAATAAAGAAAGGCCAAGGGATGTGATGTGTAAAATTCATAAAAACTCCGTGAAGGAGATTATAATGAGGATGATATGGGACACACCCTTAATTAAATTTGAAGAGACACAAATTGCTTTATTCCCTGACATAACACGCAGAACTTTAATAACGCAAAATGGTGCGTCCATTACTGGAAGCAATGCGGAAGGCTGAAATTAGATATAAATGGGGATTTCCTTTTGGATTAATAACCACTAGGGATGAGCCCAACACCCCCCAGTTCGGTTCGCACCAGAACCTGCGAACGGACCGAAAGTTCGCACGAACGTTAGAACCCCATTGACGTCTATGGGACTCGAACGTTCAAAATCAAAAGTGCTCATTTTAAAAACTAATTTGCATGGTATTGTCCTAAAAAGGGTTTGGGGACCCGGGTCCTACCCCAGGGGACATGTATCAATGCAAAAAAACTTTTAAAAACGGCCGTTTTTTCGGGAGCAGTGATTTTAATGATGCTTAAAGTAAAAAAAAAAAAAGTGAAATATTCCTTTAAATATCGTACCTGAGGGGTGTCTATAGTATGCCTGTAAAGTGACGCGTGTTTCCCGTGTTTAGAACAGTCCCTGCACCAAATGTCATTTTTAAAGGAAAAAATCTCATTTAAAACTGCTTGCGGGTTTAATGTAATGTGGGGGTCCTGGCAATATGGATGAAAATCAGTGAGACAAACGGCATGGGTACCCCCCAGTCCATTACCATTTGGGTCTTGTATGGATATTAAGGGGAACCCCACACCCAAATTAAAATAAGGAAAGGTGTGGGGCCACCAGGCCCTATATACTCTGAACAGCAGTATACAGGCGGTGCAAACAAGACAGGGACTGTAGGTTTGTTGTTAAGTAGAATCTCTTTGTAATTTTGAACGGGTACATTTTTAACGTGTTTAGCTCCAGCCAAAAAATCTTTTTTAAGCTTTTTGGAAAACATAGGGAAGGGTTATCACCCCTGTGACATTTGTTTTGCTGTCTTTCCTCCTCTTCAGAAGATTTCACCTCACTTTTTGTCCCAATGGATTGGAAAGCATCAGTGGAAAGGAGAAATGTTTTTCCCATATTAACTCTTACAGGAGAGAATTTCCCTTCCTAGGGGTAGATTTCATCTCACTTCCTGTTGTCTCCTTCCGTTTGCAAGTAGGAGTCGTTTGTAAGTTAGTTATTTGAAAGTAGGGTCCTGCCCTATATACTCAGAAGAAATTTGGGCCTTAGGTGTTGCTGTGGCCACAACACTGTAAGCCCTCACAGGGCCCTGCTGTGAAATATTAGATCAAGAATTGTAATTACATGCCCCTGTTGAACAGGAGCTGAAAAATTAGGCCTTAGGCACTGGTGCTGGTGCCACAACACTGCAACCCCTCACAGACACTCTAGTTGGAACGCAGGAACGAGCCCTGCTGCAAAGTATTGCATCAAAAATTGTAATTACACGCCCCTGTTAAACAAGGGCTGAAAAATTGGGCCTTAGGTACTGGTGCTGGTGCCACAACACTGCAACCCCTCACAGACACTCTAGTTGGAACGCAGGAACGAGCCCTGCTGCAAAGTATTGCATCAAAAATTGTAATTACACGCCCCTGTTAAACAGGGGCAGAAAAAATGGGCCTTAGGCACTGGTGCTGGTGCCACAACATTGCTACCCCTCACAGACACTCTAGTTGGAACGCAGGAACGAGCCCTGCTGCAAAGTATTGCATCAAAAATTGTAATTACACGCCCCTGTTAGACAGGGGCAGAAAAAATGGGCCTTAGGCACTGGTGCTGGTGCCACAACACTGCAACCCCTCACAGACACTCTAGTTGGAATGCAGGAACGAGCCCTGCTGCAAAGTATTACATCAAAAATTGTAATTACACGCCCCTGTTAAACAGGGGCTGAAAAATTGTGCCTTAGGCACTGGTGGTGGCGCCCAGAACCAAAAATGTTCTTACAAGCTATCAGCGTGATGATTGAGGAGGAAGAGGATAATTACTCAGGGATAGTCACTCAGCATCAGCATAGGCAGTCTTTGAAGGGATCTGAGATTTCAAAAAAAATTATTCGGTTACATCAGCATCAGGTGCTTGGTAGCTGGTGGTGATCCAAGACTGATTCATTTTTATGAAGGTCAGTCGATCGACCGAGTCAGTGGACAGACGCACCCTGTGATCGGTTACCACGCCTCCAGCAGCACTGAATGTGCGTTCCGAAAGAACGCTGGATGCAGGACAGGCCAGTAGCTCAATTGCATACTGTGCAAGCTCTGGCCAGTGATCCATCCTCAAGACCCAGTAACCCAGAGGATTTTCGGTGGGAAAGGTGTCCAAGTCTGATCTTGCCCCTAGGTATTCCTGCACCATGTAAAACAGACGCTGGCGATGGTTGCTGGAACCGATCATACCTTGGGGCTGCGGACCAAAAAATTGTCTGAACGCATCGGTCAGACGGCCACCTTCTCCACCGCTCCTTCTTTGACTGACCGAAGCCTCAGCAACACGTTGTCCAGAAACAGGAGTTTGTAACCTCCCAGTCTCTGGGAACGCGTTGCACGGACCTTTCTACAAAGCCTCCCGAAGATGTTTCATCCTCTGCTCCCTCTGCGATGGCAAGATAAGGTCCGCAACCTTACCCTTGTAACGTGGATCAAGGAGGGTTGCCAGCCAGTATTGGTCCTTCTCCTTGATACCACGAATACGAGGATCCTTACGCAGGCTTTGCAGGATCAGGGAGGCCATGCAGCGTAGGTTTGCTGAGGCATTCGGTCCGGAGTCCTCTGGGTCACTAAGGACGACATGGTCCGCAGCCACCTCCTCCCAGCCACGTACAAGTCCATGTGTTTCTTGGGACTGATCCCTTAAAGACTGCTGCTGATGCTGAGTGCCAGGCTCCACCTCCATACTGACACAATCTTCCTCCTCCTCCTCCTCCTCCTCGTCCCCTTCCTGTGTGATCGGCGGGCACGCAGGAACACTGTCTGGATAAAGGGGGCCTTGAGAGCTAAGGAAGTCCTCCTCTTCCTGCCTCTGTTCTGCCTCAAGTGCCCTGTCCATTATTCCACGCAGCGTGTGCTCCAACAGGTGGACAAGGGGGACAGTGTCACTGATGCATGCACTGTCACTGCTCACCATCCTCGTGGCCTCCTCAAATGGTGACAGGACAGTGCATGCATCCCTGATCATGGCCCACTGGCGTGGGGAAAAAAAAACAAGCTCCCCTGACCCTGTCCTGGTGCCATAGTCACACAGGTACTCATTGATGGCCCTCTGCTGCGTGGGCAGCCGCTGCAGCATGGCCAACGTTGAGTTCCACCTGGTGGGCATGTCACAGATTAGGCGGTTCTTGGGCAGGTTAAACTCCTTTTGGAGGTCCGTCAGCCGAGCACTGGCATTATATGACCGGCGGAAATGCACACAGACTTTCCTGGCCTGCCTCAGGACATCCTGTAAGCCCGGGTACCTGCCCAAGAACCGCTGCACCACCAAGTTAAGGACGTGAGCCAAACAGGGCACATGGGTCATTTGTCCCTGTCGGAGGGCAGAGAGGAGGTTGGTGCCATTGTCGCAAACCACCATTCCTGCCTTAAGTTGGCGTGGCGTCAACCACCTCTGAACCTGCCCCTGCAGAGCTGACAGAACCTCTGCCCCAGTGTGGCTCCTGTCCCCCAAGCACACCAGCTCAAGCACCGCATGGCATCTTTTGGCCTGCGTACTTGCGTAGCCCCTTGAATGACTACGGAGCACCGCTGGTTCCGAGGAAGAGGCCATGGAGGAAGAAGAAGATGAGGGGGTGGAGGAGAGAGGTGTGTCACAATCATTAGCATTTTGGAGGCGTGGTGGCGGAACAACCTCCAACACTACTGCACCTTGTCCTGCATCCTTCCCAGCTGCCAGCAGAGTCACCCAATGCGCCGTGAAACTTAGGTAACGTCCCTGTCCATGCCTGCTGGACCATGAGTCAGCGGTAATATGCACCTTACCGCTGACCGCCCTGTCCAGCGAGGCATGGACATTGCCTTCCACATGCTGGTAGAGAGCCGGAATCGCCTTCCGTGAGAAAAAGTGGCGTTTGGGTACCTGCCACTGAGGAACCGCACATTCCACAAACTCACGGAAGGGGGCAGAGTCTACCAACTGAAAAGGCAGCAGTTGAAGTGCTAGCAATTTTGCCAAGCTAGCATTCAACCGCTGGGCATGTGGATGGCTGGGAGCAAACTTCTTTCGGCGGTGCAGCAGCTGGGGCAGGGAAATTTGCCTGGTACAATCTGATGTCGGTGTACCAAAATCAGATTGCCCACAAGTACTTGGCTGTGACACACCTAATTCTACACCTTCATTCCTCTCAGTGCAGGTCTCAGAGAGGACTGAAGGTCTAGTGGGGTTGGAAATCTCAGCTGATGAGGAGCAAGGAGAGGTCCTCTTTGTTCTTTGATGTGGGTCTTTTAGATACGCTTGCCAACGAACTGCATGGCAGGTCAACATATGCCTGGTCAAGCATGTGGTACCCAAGCGGGAGATGTTTTGGCCACGCGAGATACGCTTGAGACATATGTTGCAAATAGCAGCGGTGCGATCTGATGCACTCGTCTCAAAAAAGGCCCACACCAAATAACTTTTTGAATAACGCGCAGAGACTGCAGCGCCCTGCACATGTGGAGCTTTGGGGTGTGATGCAGTCAATGTGCTGCCCTTAGGCTGGCCCCTGGAGGGCATCCTGCCTCGTTGGTGATGTGCCGCCTCCTCCTCCTCCTCCTCCTCTCTCCTATCAGGCACCCACGTTGAGTCAGTGACCTCATCATCCCCTCCCTCCTCATCACTGGAGCAAACCTGGCAGTATGCTGCAGCAGGGGGTGCATGACTGCCAGATTGCTGTCCTTCTTGGGCACCCCCTCTGTC
Source organism: Aquarana catesbeiana (assembly GCF_042186555.1). Classification (NCBI taxonomy): domain Eukaryota; kingdom Metazoa; phylum Chordata; class Amphibia; order Anura; family Ranidae; genus Aquarana; species Aquarana catesbeiana. The sequence continues at coordinate 608,946,735 of NC_133326.1, read as the reverse complement.
CGTGCTCATGTTACTGCCTTCATCGAGCTCAGTATCATCATCAGAGCCTTCCAAACGCTGGGCATCCTCCTGGAGCATGTACCCAACACTGTGGTCAAACAGTTCGAGGGACTCCTCAGGAGGACATGGTGGGGCTAGGGAAGGAGTCACTGATGACATTGAGCCGAGGGAAGAGGCCACTGCTTTGCCAGACAAAGTACCCTGGGCATGGGTGAGAGAGGATGAGGAGGATGAGGACGGCTTGGTCATCCACTCGACCAAGTCTTCCACATGTTGCGGCTCAACATGGCCAGTTGCCGAAAAAAAGGCCAAGCGTGTCCCATGGCCACGTGCTGATGAGGATGCACCGTCTCCACGACCAGCACTAGACACAGAGCCTGCTTGCCCTCTCTTATTGGCTTGTGACTGTCTGCCTCTCCTTCTTGGCCTTCCAGACATACTAATGGCCTGTAGCTGCACTAAGCTGGGATATATATATATATATGTACTGATACTGCAGCTAGCAAAATCAACTGCCTGCCTGTAGTATGAGAACACCACCAACCTTCTACAGGTAGCTTTAGCTGAACACTGTGAGGTGGACGCACCCCACTAACTTGTAGGTTTAGCTGAACACTGTGAGCAGGACGCACTGCACTAACTGTAAATAGTCTAGCTGCCTGACTGTGGTACTAATAGGATCAAAAGAACACCAGCAATTTTCTTCAGGTAGCTGTATTTACTGTAACAAGACAAGCCTGCCTGTCAGTAAGAAGATAACAGAAACGGATCTAGCTGAACACTGTGAGCAGGACGCACCCCACTAGCTTGTAGGTTTAGCTGAACACTGTGAGGTGGACGCACCCCACTAACTTGTAGGTTTAGCAGAACACTGTGAGCAGGACGCACTGCACTAACTGTAAATAGTCTAGCTGCCTGACTGTGGTACTAATAGGATCAAAAGAACACCAGCAATTTTCTTCAGGTAGCTGTATTTACTGTAACAAGACAAGCCTGCCTGTCAGTAAGAAGATAACAGAAACGGATCTAGCTGAACACTGTGAGCAGGACGCACCCCACTAGCTTGTAGGTTTAGCTGAACACTGTGAGGTGGACGCACCCCACTAACTTGTAGGTTTAGCTGAACACTGTGAGCAGGACGCACCCCACTAACTTGTAGGTTTAGCAGAACACTGTGAGCAGGACGCACTGCACTAACTGTAAATAGTCTAGCTGCCTGACTGTGGTACTAATAGGATCAAAAGAACACAAGCAATTTTCTTCAGGTAGCTGTATTTACTGTAACAAGACAAGCCTGCCTGTCAGTAAGAAGATAACAGAAACGGATCTAGCTGAACACTGTGAGCAGGACGCACCCCACTAACTTGTAGGTTTAGCAGAACACTGTGAGCAGGACGCTCTGCACTAAATGTAAATAGTCTAACTGCCTGACTGGATCTATTCATGGTGGACCAGTATTATATGGAATATGTTAGAGCCGTGACAATAGAACCAATAACAATCTCTGATCATGCACCAGTGGTGATGAAGTTTCTTCCGGTATCTGTAAGTCAACAGGAGCGAATATGGCAACTAAATGAGTCATTGTTAGATGACGAGCAGATAGCGGAGGATATACTGAAGAAAATGATAAGTTATTTTGAAGAAAATACAGCAGGAGAGGTATCAGAACAAATGATATGGGAAGCCCACAAGGCCGTCATTAGGGGGGAGCTGATAGCTCATGGGTCGCGAGTTAAGAAAAAGAAAAGGAAGGAGATGGAGGATTTATTAAGAAATATACATGAGTTAGAGATCAAACATAAAAACAGTCTTGACCCTGAGGAAGCTAAACAGCTGGAAACGCTTAGAATAAAACTCTCCACATATCTTGAGAGAAGGGATAAGGACAAATATAGATTCTTTGCACATAGATTTTATGAACATGGGAACAAATGTGGTAAACTATTAGCCAGACAATTAAAAAAACAACAAGAAATTTCCCACGTTCATAATATACGAATAGGTAATAAACAGGTAATAGACACAAAGTCCATAGCTATGGAATTTGAGCAGTTCTACAAGGGCCTATATAATATCCAACCTTATTCGTCAGGATTAGAAGAAGGGATTAAGGTGGAGGAAAATAGAAATTATATTAAAGAATCTGCATTATCACCCCTCACTTTGGAAATGGTGGAGAGGTTAGAGGAGCAGATTACGTTAGAGGAAATAAAAAATGCAATAAAAAATTTACCAATGGGGAAGAGTCCAGGGCCGGATAGTCTAACAAATGCATATTATAAAAAATGTATTAATATCTTGACTATACCAATTTGCAATTATTTTAACCAACTTACAGCTACCAACCCATTACCCCCAGAAGCTTTGCTGGCTTTTGTGACAGTAATACCAAAACCTGGGAAAGACCCACAATACTGTGCAAACTATAGACCTATCTCCCTTTTGAATTCAGATACCAAATTACTTGCAAAAATTCTAGCAACTAGATTACAGGATAAAGTAATACAGTTGGTACACTCTGATCAAATGGGGTTTATGATGGGACGAGAAACTAAGGATAACACCATCCGGGCCCTTCATGTTCTCCATTGGATACAGAATGGACCTAATAAAACACCAAGGGTAGTCCTATCAATGGATGCCGAAAAGGCTTTTGATAGAGTGAACTGGATATTTATTATGGAAGTACTAAGAGGAATAGGGCCGGTGGAACGAATGATGGGGTGGGTATCGGCACTATATGCTGGACCAAGGGCAAGGGTAAAAGTTAATGGGACCCTATCAGGAGGTCTGGATATACGAAACGGTACAAGGCAAGGGTGTCCACTGTCCCCAGTATTATTTGCCCTTGTGTTAGAACCTTTCCTATGCAAAATAAGGAAAAATAAAGTAGTAGAGTAGAAATAGGACCTAGAGAGTACAAAGTATCAGCTTACGCTGACGATTTGTTATTTTTCCTTTCAAAACCCCAAGAATCCATTAAAGAAGTGATGCAGGAGGTGACAAAATATGGGAAATTATCAAACTTTAAAATAAATTTGGAGAAATCGGTATTACTACCCTGTCATATGCCATCACCATTAACTACATCTCTGCAAAACAAATACCCGTTTATCTGGAACAGGAAATCTTTGTTTTATTTGGGAGTACATATATCAGCAGATGTAAAACTACTATATGAACAAAATTATAGTCCCTTACTTGCCAAAATAACAGAGGATTTGCATAGCTGGAAAGGACATATGTTAACAATGTTTGGGAGGATCAACATCCTTAAAATGAACATAATACCTTGATTATTATATATACTATACACCGTACCCATACCACTCCCCCAAGTATTTTTTAAAAAGGTACGTAAAGAATTTCTATCCTTCATATGGAAGAATGGAAAAGCTAGAATAGCATATAACATCTTACGCAGAAGGAAAGAGGAGGGAGGAGTAGGGTTGCCAGACATTGCAATGTATTACAGAGCAATGACTCAGGTACGCATACTAAACTGGTGTCATGACTCTGAAAACAAAGCATGGGTGTTGATTGAAAAAAATATGGCAGAAAGGGATTTGGGGGGCACCATGGATACCAGCCAAGGACAGGGGAATATCTAAATGGACATCTCCATTAACTCAAAACACACTGGCAGTATGGGATAGAATAAATAAAACGGGTAAATATGCTCCTAAAATATCTCCTTTAGCCCCACTAGGGGGTTATCCATGGTTCCCCCCTGGAGAAGAAAAGGGAGTGCTAGGTCCATGAGAATCAGGAGGGAACACAATGTGTTTAAGATATGCCCCCCTAGGCACTCTTATGTCCCAAGTAGAACTGATATCATTATAAGGAGACATGAAGATGGCAGGATGGAGATATAACCAAATGCGAAACTTTTTAAAAAAAATAGAACACCAAATAAGGCCCCAAAATACTTTAACCACATTTGAGAAGATGTGTATGAAGATATCAGAACCCAATCATTTATTGTCACAGATGTATAAACTAATGCTTAGCGAACAAGAAACCACAACACCATATTTTATTAAAGAGTGGGAAAATGAACTAAACTGTACATTTACCCCATCACAAAGAAAAAAATTAATAGAAGTAACACACTCATCATCTGTAAGCTCATCTATTCAGGAAATGTCATACAAATTTTTTACTAGATGGTACAGAACCCCGGTGCGATTAGCACAGATATATCCAAATGCAGATAATCGTTGCTGGAGGGGATGTAAAGATAGGGGTACATATCTTCATATTTGGTGGACATGTCCTAAGATCAAGGTATTTTGGGAAGAAATAGCCCCATGGATCAAAAGAATGTCAAAGAAATGTATAGAATTAACACCAATACATTTCTTTTTCCATGGGACTATTGGATCCATAAGATCTTATAAAAATAGTCTCACACCACATTTACTAAACGCAGCAAAGAGGTTAATACCCAGGTACTGGAAACAGGCTACATGCCCCACATTAGGAGAATGGAAAAGGGAGGTGATGATGGAGGCAGAAAGGTGGGTTTATAAGACCAGAAATAAACTAGACAGATTTGAAAAAATATAGGCAAAGTGGGAAAACTGATAAGGTGTTAGATAAAATTAATTAGAAGCCATTGCCGGAAGTCAAGACAAACTCTAAAGGGGCATTTCTTTTATATCTTTTTTTTTCTGTATTTGTTGTTTGCTGATAAGACTAATAAATTAAATTTGTGATTGTGTGGCGTATGCTGATTGTATGGGATGGCTCCCTCTGAGGCATTTGCTTACCTCTTCCACTCTCCCCCTTCTCCCCCTTCCCTTACCCCTCCTTTTTTTTTTTTTTTTTTTTGTTTGTTTTTTTCACATAATAAGTTAATAATATACACAAAGCACAAGCACATTTTTGAATTATTATAATATACTCATAAATGAGGGGAGGGTTTATCCCCCCCCCCCCCTTTTTTCTCACATTTAATAGGTAATAACAGAGGGAGAGCACAAAGCACTTGATTTTTTTGAATTATTACATAATCAACTAATAAATAGGGTAAGTTTTCCCCTCACCCCCTCCCCCCCCCCCTTTTTTTAAAATTTTTTTTTTACTCTCCTTTTCACGTAATACGTTATCAACATACACAAAGCACAAGCACTTGAAAATTTTTTGAATTATTTTATAATGCATTCATAAACAAGGGGAGGGTTTACTCCCCCCCCCCATCACATGACACATATAGAGCACAGCACTTGAAAGAAGGTATTTTCCCTTTCTTTCAAAATTTTTTTTTCCCCCTCTCCTTTAACACGTATTAAGTCAACAATGTATACAGAGTACAATATTGGAAGATCTTAAATTATTTTTATAGCACTCTTATAAAATTGGGGCCTTTTTTTTTTTCTCTTTTTTTTTAGGGTATGGGGGAGGGCGTGTAGAGGTAGCCATCCCTGTTGTTGGCGTGTATATATAAACCAGGATATTGAATATTGTCCTCTGTCTTGGGAGATGAGCCATGTAAATGTTTATTGTAATAAGAGAAAAATGTTTAATAAACAATGAATTATAAAAAATAAAAAAAACAGATGAGCCTGCTGGGAGCTCTGTATAAACTGCATGCAGAATTAGTTACATACAGTACATAGCACTCTGTCCCATTCCTGGAACTAAATTGAGTGAAGCTGAGCACTGCTCAGTCATCCATAGGGGGCTTTGTATTTTTAAATAAATGCAAGACTTCCTCTGATTGGCTGAGGTGGAGGAATACGGTATCCGTTAGGTCTTTGCCTGGACGCGTTGAATGCTGAACTGTGTAAGATCAATGTACCAGTAAGAGAAACTCCAGTAAACAAGTTTGTTTATTCTGCAAAGTCTGGTCTTATTTAATACGGAGAAGCATATGCGTGCCAATACAGTGTGTGTAATGAGGTGTACAGAAGGAAGAGCAGCCAGTTCGGGACAAGGATGATGATGGACAGTGACAGAGGGTTCCAGTCAGAAGGGTGGCTTAGTATACAGTATGTCTAAGTATTAGACATGTGCAATTCGTTTTGTTCCGAATTAGTAAATTAAAAAAATAGAAAATTCGTAAATTTGTAAATTTGGAATTTTGTAAATTCGTATATTTGAAATTCGAAAGCCCGAAAACCCGAAAATTTGAAAATCTGAAATAATAACTAACTATTAATTTATAAGTATTGGAATCTCCTTTCAAATTCGGCTGTTAGTGAACATAACAAATACAAATTTATCTGAAGTTACGAATTATCCAAAATAACGAATGCCGCATCTAAACTAATGGAACATAACAAATTAATAATAATGAATAACAATAATAATAATAATAATAAAAATGTTTTATTATTATTTATTTGTTCTGTTTCATTTGTTTAGATGCGGCATTCATTATTTTTGATAATTTGTATCTTCGGATAAATTTGTATTCGTTACTTTCACTAACAGCCTAATTTGATAGAAAATTCCAATACCCAATACCCAATACCCAATACCCAATACCAATATAGTTTAATAGTTAGTTGTTATTAATTAGTTAGTTATTATTTAGAATTTTTGGAATTCAGTTCAATCAAAATTTTGGGATTTTTCTTTCTTATTTTCGGATCTTCGAATTTTCAGATTTTCAAATTCACGAATTTGCTAATTTACAAATTTACGAATTTTCAAATTTACGAATTTTCAAATTTATGAGGTGTCTAATTTACAAATTGCGATCAGAACAGATGACCCGAAAAACGATATTAAAAAAAAAACAAATGAAATGAAAGTTAAAACAAACACATTTTTCAGCAGTGCACATGTCTACTAATCATGCCCCTCTCAGTAGGGCATTCTAGGGCCACTGTGATATAGAATTTTCCTAGGGACAGGGCCTGAACCATGAAAGAAAAAGGCCTTGCATACGTGTGGAGCTTCCCTTTCAAACCTACGGGTTGGAGCAAGATAAAAGTGCTGTGCTAAGGACCTGGTGAAGGATATTAAGTGTTCTGCACTGTTAACCTCAAAATGCTCTGTAGTCTGGGCTGGGACGGGTAGGGATAGATCAATGCCACTGGCTGGAGAGGAGAAGAGACCTTCCAATGTGAGGGCTGGCAGGATGAATTAACCTATGAGCCACACTCCTTATTACTATTGAAATGGGGTGGGGGCACATATAGAAAGGTTCCCCCATGTCACGGCCCCCACCTACAACAAGTGTGCTGGGAAAACATTTTTGTTTGCGCTATGCAAAGCTCTTCCATGTGCAACTTATTTTTAAACCTAGTTATAAATTGGGGTTGTTGTCATTTTTGCTTACTCCACACTGCGCTAGCATGTTACAAGCCATTCAGGGAATGGTGTGAAACTAGTGAGACTGAGCTTTTTATTAGTGAAAAAAATTGTTTTATTTTCTAAAGCACAGCTGTTTTATATGAATAACTAATTAAATTATTTTTTTCATAATAAAAATGTATGGTGTTGCTGTATTATTTTTAGGATTTAATCCATTTCCTGGGAAACAAAAATATGAGGTGGTTTATCCTCGAAAACTTCATACTCAGCACAAGAGAGATACACAGGTACAGTAACTGATTTATTTATATGGTACTGTTCACATGGGGAGGCCTAATGTTAAAGGAAATGAACTTATTTAATAATTTCCAATACTTTGTAAATACTGAGAAGCTTAGAAATAATAGTGGGGTAACAATTCAAATGTTATATATTATAATATATTATCATACTTTATATTTTATGATATAGTTTTACTAATTTCAAAAAAATGTCAAGCTGCCTTCATACTGTTTCAGCACTGCTTTTTGCCCTAAAGTCCAACTTCAGTGGGTATGTGCTGGTGGTGGGACCATCATTAACGTGTACCTTTGCCCTGGCTATGGATAGAAATGGCCAAAAACAGCTTAACAACTTTGGGTAGCCTAGACCCTTTACAGAACCAACAAACCTAAAGTGCAGGATGAGCTTTATAAAGCTATGTAGATTTATACCAGGGCTGAAGTTGTACATGCTATTTATTGTATACTTGAATTTCATCTCATTTAAGAAGTTATCACTATACATTTTGAGCAGCCAATATTTCGAAGGGATGATCTGTGAGATTCTTAGGCAATTGTCATGTGTTATAAAATTATGAACAGGCTGGTGTTTTGATATAAATGTTCATAGAGAAAGTGTAAAATAGAGAGTATATGTGCACTAAAAGAAGTTTTCCAAAAAGATAATATTTCAGATATTTCATCCTACAGTATTAAATGTAGCATTTCTTTTGAGCAGGACATTATAAATCCTGTATATTTTTGTTTAATATTATTCATTTTAAATTGAATATTGCTGGTTATGTTTGTGTTCATTTTCAATGCAGGGCTCGGCACTTTTGAATTGCTTTTGTTTTGTTTTATATAATGCAAAATGTCAGTAGTTTTTATTTTTGTTTCAATGTTTTTATTGGAGTTTTTCACGAAGACTGGATAGCAGTTTTTATTTTAGTGTTTGATTAACATTTGTGTTCCTAGGTATAGTATTTTGTATTGCAATACATTTTTTTTTTTTTTTCTTAATTCTTCGCTGGTAAGAAACCCTTTGAGCTTTGTGCATTATGAGAAGGTCTCACTATTTCAGCTGCATATTTTTATTCGTATATTGTAAATTAGTTATAGGGAATGCAGCAGAAAGCATTGCTTTGCTTTTTGAAATGACTATGATGGTTTGGGCGAGGCATAGCTTGGAATCGTAGCAGGGAGACTTCAGCAAAATATTGTATGACAGTTATAAGAAATGTAGCATATCTTCCTGATGAATCTCATTGTGAAACAAATTGAAGAATTACTCATCTATGTTCTATTTTTACCCTTCACCAAAGTTTATGTGTAACCTCTTTTTATAATGTTGTACATACATAGAGTATATTAGCAGTATCTCATGGATGGCCTTTTCTGAATAAGATGGGTCATTGATTTGCACCATTTGATCACCCATTGTGATGTGTTTTATATATTAAATATTTTGTGATAAAGTGTTTTTAAATTTAATTTTCTGTTCATGTTAAAGCGCCCCTTAATCCCACCCACATCTTGGGGATGTGGTGCCAAGTCATTAACCATCAATCCTACCCTCTGAATATAATTAGAGTAAACCATTATGTGTGGTAACCCAGCAGAGTCTACCTAGAATTAAGCTTAATGACGACAGTTCGTGTGAACAAAAATGTAAATGTCATTTTCATGTTCTGTGCAGCAATCATAATTGTCATTATGCTGTATGCTATACAGCCAAAAAAATATAATTGGTCTCCTTTATCCCAGATCAGTCAGAGGATTTTTAACAGTAGACAAATACTATACGTGCATTAGATGTGTTTACCTCCACCCCGACACCCCAATTGGGTTCAAGCTGTGTCCTTAGGGTGGTGGGAAGCACCTCCAACCTCAAGCTTCCCGATCCTGAGGAATTATAATTAAATTGTCTCTGATGTTAATTACCGTTTATTATCATAGAATTGGTAAGGAAGAGACAAAGGGATTATTCATCTACATAAAGTTTGAGTTGAGGCTCTCTTCACTTAAACAATTCAAAAATCTTATATCAGGAATTCTTAGGACTGAAAATTGTAAGATCAGACAGACAAAAGTGAGTTATTTAAGCTCGGAGACTGTTGTTTCTGAGCACCTAAAAACGGTTGTAAGCTTGTAACTAGTCCAACTCGGACTGAGTATTCAATAAACTATTCAAACAGAAATTGTCAGCAAAAGAAAATCCTCAAGGTCCTAAGGCCAAAGTCATATTTCCAGTTATCTTTTAAAGGAGTAAAGAGGAAGAAAAGAACATAATCTCCAAAGAAAGGAAGAAAAAGAAAAGAGTAGATTTAGGTTAGCCAACCCTCCAGACCCACATCTCCCCCACTCAAGATTGATTGATTCCTGGGATCATGGGTATACCAATGTGTTGCGCCCACGGTTCCTAAGTCGGCCTGAACTTTTTGACTGAATCAAATAGGGTGCTTACCATCTTCTCTTGGGACATTATCCAAGAGATTGTGGTCCCTACTACATTATTTAAGAGAAAGTATTCTTTTAGAGCCTTTTCTATTTACACTACTCTAATGGGATCATTTAAGATTGATTAATTGAGTCTCCAGTGGGATAGGCCCACATGATCAAAGCGTTTTTCGCAGGGTGAGTATGACCAAGTGGACCCAACGTCTGGAAAAATCTTGTCTAACCCCGATTAGGTGTGTAATAGGAGATGAATGAATACAAATGGTCATCTAGAATCCCCTTCACTAATATAAATCTGCCTTCTGGGTCTCTGTGTTCCAACTGTGGCCTAAATTTACAGTTTTTGGAGAATAGGATGGCTACTACCTTAGTCTTATCCTCAGCATTCGCCAAGAACAACAAAGGGTTCTTTGCATAAAGGAAGAAGGGATTGTACCGCTTAGGGAAATGTGTTTCTGGTAATAGGACTATATCTATTATATGTGCATGGTAGGAGTTAAAAACTTTCCGGCATTTCACTGGGGAATTTAGCCTCTGAGTGTTGTGGGAGTCCACCCACAGTAGGGGGGGGTAAGTGTTGTCTCACTGGCCATTGAGCAAAAGGGATGGATAACCATCCAACCTACTGTCACTTACCTTTGCAGACCGATGTCTGAAGTCCAGGGGGATAGACCAAATGAGTATACGATCCCTCTTGAGGGTGTGCAGGAGAGGTGATGTCTGGAGGTTGGCTGAAACAGAAAGAATTAGGACTAGAAGAGAAAAAGAGAGGGGAATAATACAAGTATAAGCCCGCTCGGGGGTTAAAAGGGCAGGGGAAGAAAGGTACCCATCTGCCAGCATCAAAACATGTGGTGTCATCTCCCTCTTGAGGGAGTAATGTCCTATCTCACGGACATAGGTATACCCTGTTGGTATGATAGGTGGAGGTGCAATAGAACTGCCCCAGTCATGGCACATCCTCTATCAGAAATAATTAAAACAGTTATTATCTGCAAGGATCGCAACCCACGAGAGAACAAAACAAATGCTTAGCTCATTGAGAAGTATGAAAAAGGGTATGGGGGTGGGAAGGGGAAAAAGTAGGTAAGCGAAGGGAAAGGAAAGATTAGGTAAGGGAGAGGAAGAAGGGACTGTATTAAAAATGTAAAGCATAATGAATCACAGCATAATGTAACTTAACTTAAGGAGAGGAGGCACCGGGCTTGTGAAATCACAGGTCCCAAGGTAGGAGTATAAACGTCCTGTTCGTAGCTGTAGAGTAGAGTAGAGATAAAAAAGGGGGGGGGGAACAATAATCAAAATAGGAAACCAGTTTTAGAGGGGAGTAAGTCCCTTGACCAGATACCTGGGATAACCAGGGTAGATGTGGAGTGAAGCGGCCAGAAGGGGTCATGGAGGCCTATTGTCCTTTGGAACGCTTCTATTCTGGACCTCAGATTTTGGAAGTCAGCTCGGATGTCCCCAGTAATTTTAGCCCCCCTTTGCGCTAGGCCTCTGTCCAGTAATTTGGACAGTTTTAGAAAAAGATCTGTTTGGTTCAGATGCAGTTCTGGGCCTAGGCTCCCTGGCGCTGGGATGTCAGTGGGATGAATAGGAGAGACCCCTAGTGGGGATAGCATGAGGTCCTCTGTTGTCTACCCTATGAGAGATTCAGTCGAGGCTGGGGAGGGAGCCACATTCTGATGGCTACTTACATGCATCATTGTGGTGTATGTGAGCATGGGAGGTGTGAGAACTTGCCTCTGCTCTGCGTGTCCTTCTGCTCCAGGGTCGCATGGCTGAGCTGGGGCTGCCATCTTGGATGCGGCCGGGCCGTTACTAGATGCAAATTGAGGTCTGAGATTGCTTTGTGCCATATCCCCAGACATATGGTGATCCCGAGGGTCTGGCTTGATGGCTGGGGCAGTGCAGAGCTCTGAGCTCAAGCAGCCATCTTTAGAACCTCCGCGCATGCTCCTCCAAACCTTTTTTTTAAATTTTGGATAGATTTGAGAGGGATTAGAACACCTGTCAATTTTTAATGCTGTCTGTGCCTCTGTTAGGAAGACTCACCCTCACTAGAAAAGAAAATGAAAATTCCAAATGTTGGGTTGTCAGCAGAACAGTAATAGAGGGGAGATTTTCTAATGGGGACACTAGTTTTGGCCTGGTGACACACTGAGATTCCCTAATTTTGGAAGGATTTCTTCTCACTTCCTGTTTTTTCTATGGGATAGGAAGTGAAGGGAAAACTTCCCCAATGGGACACAAATGGCAAAAAAAACAACTCATGGGGTTATAACCCTCCCTTACTCTATCCAAAATGAAATTGCCTTTAGTTACACTTTAAAGGATTGTACACCTTAAAATGAGAAAATATATTGTAAAGAAAGTATGTGGACACCCCTCCAAATTACTGTGTGGGATAAACTGAAACTCCAATTGTGAGCCAGGTCTTCTCATCCAATATTAGTAGCTATCCTCACTAATTTTTTTTGGTTGAATGAGTACAAATCTCCACATACAAACAGGAAAATCTTGTGAAACACCTTCACAGTTATGAGAAAAACTACAGACAGTACCTATGCTACAAGAATAAAAAAAAACATTAAATACAGCATTAAATTCAGCACCTCCCTGATGCCGAAGTCTAAAGGTACAGCTATCCCAATACACAAATCCTGTCCTTTTCAAACCTTAGACAACAAAATAGACTCCCAAGGTAGATATGTCTTTCTAAAAGGTAATATAGCCGGGCAGATGTACACGTTTGCGACAATCTACACCCCTAATACTGACCAACTCACTTTCATTGACTCTACTTTAACGCTTCTAGCGGAATTCAGAGAAGGCCTTCTGATTCTGGGTGGAGACTTCAATGTAAGTCCGGACCCCTCAATAGATACGTCCCACACGAGATCCCCTCATTCCTTTGCATTTCTCAAACATTTTCGCAAGACCATTCAATCTCACCTATTGATAGATTGCTGGCGGGTACTTCATCCTTCAGACCGTGACTTCAGTTACTACTCAAAGGTACATGACGTTTACACTCGTATTGACCACATCTATGTGGATCGCACCACATTAGAATTCCTTCAGGACGCATCTATTGGGAATAGCTCCATTTCGGACCATGCCCCGGTCAATGTAGCCCTTACTCTGCCTTCGAGTAGACATAGGGCCTGGATGTGGAGATTGAACGGCAATCTATTGGATGATGAGGTGGTGGTGAAGAGGGTTTCTGACACTGACTCATTACTTCAAGGAAAATTCGACTGACGAGGTGGGTGAAGGAGTAGTATGGGAGGCCCATAAGGCCGTGGCACGAGGAGAACTGATCTCCCAAGGGACCAGACTTAAAAAAGAGCGACAGGCTGACGTCTTGAGATTGCACTCAGCTTTTCAAAGGGCTGAACTCCAACATAAATCTGATGGGAGTCCTGAAGCGTTGAAGAAGCTCACTGACTTGAGGGAGCTGTTCCTACACTTTCTGGATAGACAAACTAAGAAACAGTTCTGCTATATGTCCCACAAACACTACGAACAAGGGAACAAATGCGGACGTATGCTGGCCCGAGCACTTAGAAAGCGACAGGCACAGCTATGCACACATAAATTGCAATCAGCCTCAGGGGAGCTGGTGGTGTAATCTTCCAAGATCGCCTCGGGGTTCCGAGGTTATTATACTAAATTGTATAATTTAGACTCTGAGCTCCCTGCCACCACGAAAGATGCTAGACAGCGCGCAATACAAAATTACCTATCCTCGGCTGGCCTTCCCCTACTCACTGATGATCAATCTTCAGTTTTAGAACTCCCAATTACTACAACAGAGCTTGGGGCAACAGTGGGAAAAGTCCTGGCCCGGACGGGTTCACCAAAGAATACTATAAGACTTTCCTCCCCTTATTAGCAGCTCCTATGTGCAAATACTTCAATTCTATTGCAGGGGGTAAAGATATCCCTTCGGAGGCCCTTCTAGCTCACATCACTGTGATCCTGAAGAATGGCAAGGACCCCACCGCCCCCCAGAGCTATCACCCTATCTCCCTCCTTAATTTGCAAATCAAAATCCTAGCGAAAATTTTAGCTAACAGACTCAAACAACTCATACCAGGTATTGTCCACCCCGACCAGACAGGCTTCATAACAGGTAGAGAGGCCAGAGATAACTCCCTTAGAGTGGTCCAACTCATACACTGGGCATGCACCTGTTCAGACCCGCAGCCTTATTTGATTCTATCTACAGAAGCGGAAAAAGCTTTTGATCGTGTTGACTGCTCTTATCTGACAGCTGTACTTACATCGTTGGGCCTAGGCCCGCGAATGTTGACATTAATTCTAACTTTATACTCTACGCCTTGCGCACAGGTTAAGGTAAATGGGACACTCTCATCTCGCTTTCCCATTAGAAACGGCACGAGGCAGGTGTGTCCCCTTTCACCCCTTTTGTTCACTCTAGTGTTGGAGCCATTACTCCGCACTGTGAGAGCTAATCGGAACATCAAGCGACTACAAGTCGGAAATATGGAGCACAAGCTCTCGGCATATGCCGACGATGTTCTGTTCCACCTTTCAGACCCCCTGCTCTCTCTGCCCAACCCAATGAAGGAACTGAAGCTTTTTGGGTCAATCTCCAATTTCAAATTAACCTCTCAAAGTCAGAGATTCTCCCTATCTGCTTGTCTTCCCAACTAACAACAAACCTCAAGGCCGCCTTTCCTTTCACCTGGACCACGTCATCCCTAAAATAACTAGGCATACGACTCACGGATCGTTTCGACATCTTGTATACAGCTAACTACCCCCAATTGCTGACCACGGTCAAAGAGGATCTTTCACGATGGACGCTGACTGCCTTTACGTGGTTAGAACACGTGAACATTATAAAGATGAATGTCTTGTTCCGCATACTTTTTATTTACAGATGTTACCGATCCCCCTACCCAGAGCCTTCTTTGACCATCTGTCCAGCATGTTCTCCGACTTTATTTGGAATACACGCAAACCCAGAATAGCACTAAGAATACTAAAGCATCTGAAACGAGAGGGCGGATTGGGAATCCCAGACTTAAAACGTTACTATCGAGCTATAGTCCTTCAGAGAATTCTTAACTGGCTTTTCCACACGCATTCCAAACTCTGGGTCAACCTGGAGAAGTGCCTAGCAGGTAGAAACTTGGCTTATGCACCGTGGTTGCCGCGGGAATATAGGGGGGGTCTCCGAAACGACCTCCCCACTGACGACTCAGGTGCTGTCAGTTTGGGATAAAATAAACTTATTGCTGAAACTGGCCCCTCCGCTAGCACCGTTGGGTGGATTCCAGTGGTTTCCTCCAGGTGAACAGATGGCGTTTTTTGAGCCATGGGTGGACGATGGGAATGCTAGTTGCGGCAAATTCATGAAGGACGGAAAGCTCCTGAACTATGAAAATCTACCAGTGGGACGTAGAGGCCCACAACTCAATTTTTGGAGATACAGGCAGTTACACCACTTCTTTGGAAAACATATTCACACAATTAGGGATCCTTCCACCCTCACCCCATTCAAACGCCTCTTCACCAATGAAGAACCTGTCCCTCATATGGTGTTGGAACTGTACCAGCTTTTAGGAGCTGCTGCTCCCCAACTAAAACCTGCCTATATCCGGCGATGGGAAAATGACCTGGGGCAAGTTTTTACAATCACACAATTAAACCACTTATACTATCTGACACACTCATCTATATAGACTCCCGAACCCAAGAAACAAATTTTAAGATAATGTCTCGCTGGTATCGTGTGCCAACAGACTTAGCCTACATTTATCCAACCATATCAGAACAATGCTGGCACGGCTGTGGAAGCCGGGGTACTCTTATACACATTTGGTGGGACTGCCCCCTAATCAAACCCTTTTGGGAAGACATACGAGACCAGATAAAAAATATAACGGGGACGGAAGTCCCTCTCTCTCTCCAAAGCACTTTCTTCTGCATGCACCCACAATCTCACTTAGTCAGTATAAAAAAAGTGTGCTGCCCCACCTGCTGAATGCAGCAAGGCGTCTACTCCCAACCTACTGGAAAAAATCCAGTATCCCTACCCGGGAGCAGTGGATTGATGGGGTAAATGCGATACGAGAGGCTGAGGACTGGATAGCGACCTGCCGAGGATCTTGTGAAAAGATTCTCAATGATCTGGGCACCCTGGATTGAATTTGGCTCCGACCCACGCTGGGTTCTCTCCAGCTTAGACACAGCTTTATTAGAGCTAGCAGATCCCTCCCTTAAAACCTGCAGACCAATGAAATCTTAGAGGATAGAGGCCTTGTATTCTGAAGAGTTGCTACAAATGAGCCTAGATGGCCGTGATGGCTGTTCGTGCTGCGGTGCATAGACAAAACATCTTTATGGATCACAGGTATTCTAAGTTCGCTCCCTCCTAAACCCCCTCTCCCCCTCCCCTCCATCTCTCTTCTTTTCTTTCTTTGCCCACCTTATGTGATTTACCAAAATTGAATGTTTTGTGTATTTGCTGCTACCGGATGGGGAAATAAATGATCCGCTGCTGTTAGACAGTGTCACGAGAAGCCCCCATACTCATGAGATCATCCCCTAATGTTTCAGAAACATGGGTGGTCCCGTCAGATATACACACCGTTATCTGTTTTTCGGTCTCCCCGGCGAGCGAGGGGTGGGGGGTGGTGTGCTGGAGGCTGTGAGGCCCCCCTCCGCCCCGATCGCGGACCGGGGACCTATTACATAGATATTTTGACAGAAGATCCACCTTCTTAGCTTTCCGATCGATGTACATGTTACGCGCAACATGACAGGCCGATACATGCTAAACAAGATTACATGTCTCCACTAATATCATAGGCTCTGCTACTTTTTAAACTCTCGAATGTTCCCCCATCCGGTATAGTCCATTGAGGTACTTTACATGAGGTCAGATGCATCTGATTTTAAGATCATATCTGTGTTCAACTAGTCTAATCAAACGAGTGAGACCCTGCAAGGTCGATGTTATTATTTTCTTTACTTTTTATGGACTGGACATGTCTTGTTATTTGTTTTCTTTTGATATAAAATAAAATATTGATTACAAAAAAAAAAAAATACAGAACATGACTTGAGTGCTATCCTTAAAAAAACATGTGGTGCTAAAACAGTTACCATTAGATTAATGGGAACAATCCTCATTTTATTTTTGCCAAATTACTGTTAATGTGGTTCTTAGTAGACGTCATATGTGTTCATACTACTCCTATCTTCACAGAGCAAATATCCAGACCTGGTGCATTATGGGATAGAATTAAATGGACAGCCACTAGAACTTCATCTGGAAAAGACTGAGTAAGTATCTCCTACACATTGCACACTTATTTTTCGAAGATAGTGAAAATGTGCAAAATGCAGCCACATGTAAAGTACCTCCTTTTGTAGGAGTGAACCTTGCCGTCCGCCTAATTGTAAATTTACATCATTATTTTGACGTTAAATATCGGAGTTATGGCAGCAGCTAGCTGCCATAACCTTGGTATCTTTATTTACAGTAGGGGCCGGCTTTCCATATAAAAGTGGACCCGGCAGCGAATTCACCGAAGGATCACTTTTATAGACAGCGGGAGAGGTGCCCCATTCCCCCCCTCCCACCGCTTTCAAGTGTCTTACGGGTTTACCAGAGCCGTCGGTAAACCCGTAAGCGTTCCGGCCCGATTGGTGGCTGGGCAGGAAGTCAAGTGAGGGCAAAATGTCCCTCACTTGTCTCTATGCCCTTGGAGGATTTGAGCGACGCCTGATGTCACTTCCGCATCTCGAAGCATAAAGGGCTGATTTATTTTTTGTTAAAGGCAAAATTACATTTTTTTAAAAATTTTTTTTGCTTTTAAAGGTAAATGAGAGATTAAAAAAAAGAAATATTAAAGGGACAGTGTAAAAATAAAACATAAAATAAATATTAAAAAAAAAATGCGCCCCATCCCTGCAAGCTCACGTGCAGAAGCGATCGCATACGTAAGTCGCACCCGCATATCTAAATGGTATTCAAACCCCACATGTGAGGTATCGCCGTGACCATTAGAGCGAGAGCAATAATTCTCTGTAACAGGTAACATGTAAAAATGTTTACAGCATTGCCTATGGAGATTTTTAAGTCCTGTAGTTTGTTTCCATTCCACGAGCGTGCGCAATTTTAAAGCATAAAATGTTAGGTATCTATTTACTCAGCTTAACATCATCATTCACATTATAAAAAAAAAATGGGCTTACTATTTTTTTTTTTTTAATCATTTAAATTTATTCTTTCCCCAAAAATTGTGGACCGCTGCTCAAATACAGTGTGACATAAAATATTTCAACAACCGCCATTTTATTCTCTAGGGTCTCTGCTAAAAAATATATATAAATAATGTTTGGGGGTTCCAAGTAATTTTCTAGCAAAAAAATACAGATTTTTACTTGTAAACAACAAATGTCAGAAAAAGGCCTGGTCTTAAAGCAGTTATTCAAAAATAAAGCTGCACTGTGAAAACCTTAAAAAATATATTACATATAAAATGTGACACACATGTGATAGTGAAGCCTATATGTGTGATAGGTATGGGTAAATAATTCAATAATTGTCGCTCCACAACTGGGTAGCTGAGTAAAATATAGATGTGGATAAAAAGTACATAGAGGAAAAGACGGGTTTGAAAGATGTCAATCCACAAATCACCAAGGAATTTTCAAAGTGATCCAATGACACACCAAGTTGAATAGTGCACCTCCACCATATGAATTAAAGGCTTACCAGAGGCAAGCTATAGCAGGCCTGCGGCTATAACTCAGCCAGGGTCCTTGGTCCAAGGAAGTAACAGCTACACATGAAATGGTCCAGGAGGGTAAGCCACAACAAACCAACAGGTAGATGCTCACAGATGCTCAAAGTCCGGATTGGTCAGTGAGTTACCCCACCATATACAGTACACGGCTCACGTGGTTAAGTTATAGAAAATATAAATATACAGCGCTGTGTAATATAATAAAAGCAGCCAGCACAGCCAAAGACAACCAGCACAAGTATCAAAAAATAGAAAAAAGTGCAGCGCTTAAATATATTGTGTGGAAAATTATGATATTGTATATCACTAATATTACAAAGTGAAAAAAAATGAAATAACCCTGTGGATAAATGAAACGACAAATGTCTATAAAATGACAAAAATAAAGTCCACCACGTGATAGCATCAATTAACAATGAAGCAATATATCTGGAAAGTCTTCAAAAGAAAAGTTGTTGGAGAGAACAAATAAATGGAGGAAAATCTTGTGAAGACACCGCTACCAGTTGTAAGAAGGCTTACCAGAGCCGATGGACTTAAAGAGGTATATACCACTTAAGTCAGCCGATGGACTTAAAGAGGTATATACCACTTAAGTCAGATAAACACTATATAAGGTGTGAAGCCATCAATGATCCTGATATTACGACCACAATGGAGATTTCAGCAGTTTGTGTTCAACAAGTAGGTTCGGATGGAGAGGGGAACAACCAGAGGAATGTCCATACGTTGGAACCCAGAAATAAAACAAAGTTCCACATAGTGTGATTCCGTATAGGAAATATTTATTAAAAGAAAAAGTAAAATTGAACACACACATTTTCTAAAGTAGTCAAAGGCATTCAACAAGCAAAGAAAGGCGCAGTAGTGATGGCAGCGTTTTTAAAGTGGTTAAGTGACCATTCTTATTACTGAACTGTAGGAAAATATTTTTGCTTTGCACTGATTTTTATAAAGCATATTTTCTATTTTTATACAGAGACCTGCTAACTACCAACTATACAGAGACTCATTATCTGGATGATGGTACTCCAGTCACTACAAGTCCAGCATGGCGGGTATGTGGAATGATAATGATAGTTTCGCAGTTTCATTTAATGTTTTACCTTGAAAAGGGTTTATCTACCTTCAACTAAGCTTTAGGTTACTTTGGACATTGTAAAACACTTGAAACCTCATCACCTACTTGACTTCCCTTAAAATCCCTCACTCATACTTAGATCAAGATCTTTTGTCTACCATGCAACATGCCCTCTCCTGAATTATCTAAATTATACATGTAAAATACAGCCCAGACAGGGTGACATTTCTGCTCTGCAGGACACAAGCCATTGAGGCATGGAGGTGCTCCCCTTTGCAGTTCTAGTGGATTAGCAAGCTGGAAGATGGCCAAACCCTTTTTAACAGCTTTGGGTGGCCTTGACCCTTTAACCAACAAACCTAAAGTGCATGTTAGCCTATGTAGAGCTATATACAGGACTGAAGCTGTATATGATATTGTAAACTCCCATCTATTAATGTCATAAGGAACCCTTCAGTTCAACACAACCATTTCATGATCTCTCCCCAGACAAAATGGTATAGCGATTGGAAAAAGAACCAGTATTTTAGCAGCAGGAGTAGAAGAAGCAATTGCCTTTGGGACCATGGCCCTGGAATGTCCAAATCAAATTGCATTTTTTAAAAAACCTTGAATTAGGAATTGAACAGAGCACTCTTCAGGTGTTGAACATTAATCACTTGTTTTTTTTTTAAGTGGTATAACCCAAATGCAAGCATTTATTTTATTGCAGCTTACAAGCTCAAAGATGCAATGGCTGTATTAGTTTCCTTTTTTAGGCTTTCTTTCTTTTATTTTCACCCAGTGGTAAATCTGATGTTTTTCAAACCAACAAGCTCTCTTGCAAACTTATCAGTTACATGGATGAGAAAAACCATTTAACTTTGTCAAGGGTGCTTGCAATGGTCAGTTTTATTTATTTATGTAAAATCTTTATCCCAAAAAGGAAAGAAAAACAGTTTGCTGTAACTTCTTATAAAGTATCAGTTGGAGTCTGGCTTCAATGTGTTAGTATATCCAAATCTGCTAGTACATCTAACACTCCCCTCCCCCCAGACTGACAATGCTGCTGTCCAAAGGTGCACCTGTGCTCTGTCATCCAGAGTGGAGACACTCTAATACAGGAGGTGAGTTGCTGGTTAAATCACCAGGTGAAAACAGAGGGGAAAATGTCTAAAAAAGAAAACGAATGCAGCTACTACATCTAATGATTGGTAAGCTGCAATATATTACATTTTTGGTTTTGGGTTTGGGTTTAATACCGCTTTAATATGGTAGTTCAAACTGATGAGGTATCATTGTGCCCTGGTCACAGTTTGCCAGAGGTATTTACCCACATCTCTGTAGAGAACACATGCTTTTAACTCTAATAACCTGCTAAGAAAATAGTTTGGCTCTATGCTTCTGGCTTTAAGACAATAAACACATTTCTTTTGCAGGATAACTGCTATTATCAGGGTCGTGTAAAGAATGATAACAACTCCCAAGTTAGCCTCAGCGTGTGCCATGGGTTAAGGTAAGATGAAGGAGAAAACAATAAGGGAAGCTATGCTAAAAGTATTGTACTTAGAATACTTTATCTCCTTACAACACTGGAGAATAAGGAACTAGCATACAGTAAGGTCTTACACAGATTTCAATCTGCCCACATTCTATTTTATCTCGACATTATTCTTCTGCATTCCTCAAGCCCCTTTGAAGTTGGGACAAAACCGCTCAAATGTAGACCATTGAAATGTATAGTTATCAACTTTGTAGGTAATATCAAAAAAGGTAGAGTCAATCAGCGCAAACAAATAACCTAAACTGTAAAGCAGCTATAGCACTCAAGGTCAAAATACAAATCCTGAATGTAAACTTTCAAATAATAAATAGTGCAGTACTATTAAAAATACTAAATTCATACAGTTTCAAAATATAAAAGACAATAATAAAATCTTAAGAGAAAAGTCCATGTCTGTAAGCAGAAAATAGATAACAGGGAACAGGGAGTAAAAGAAGGAGTCCTCAGCTGTGATCACTGTGCTTGTAAAGTGCTTCTCAATCTTGTGCAGATTTGTGAAAATACCTCCACCGACAGCAATACAAACCACTCACATTACACAGTGGACCTACTGAGCCAACAGATAGGTCAAATAAAGCCTTCCCCCAACAACGGGTAAATAGAAATGATAGGTACCTCTCCAGAGATCCAGCTAATAACAAACTCCACTGCTCCAGATCACTCATCAGGTCTCCATGTCAGTGGTGCTTAGATAGACTTGTTGTACCATGAAAGATCAAGATAAAACATGCATAGTGCTCTCTGTGTATACCCATAAGATTTATTAAGTCCAAAAAGAGTTTACACACGAAGCACTATTTTCTCAGTGCTAGGAATACAATCGTTCACTGCGTGCATGTCTCGCAGAGACGATGAGTGGAAGGTGGCTGCAGCTGACGTGAACGGGTCCTCCCGTAGGGAGGCACAGTGATCACAGCTGAGGACTCCTTCTTTTACTCCTTGTTCCCTGTTATCCATTTTCTGCTTATATACTGTACATGGACTTTTCTCTTTAGATTTTATTATTGTCTTTATATTTTAAAACTGTATGAATTTAGTATTTTTAATAGTGCTGCACTATTTATTATTTGTAGGTAATATAATTTTGTTTTTTACTTTAGTGGTTTTATCATGACACAAGAACAGCAGCTGTTGATTGAACCTTTGAAGACTGAGAATGGTGCACATGCTGTGTATTCTTATCAAGCCCTGGAGGCCCCCAAAACCTGTGGTGTGGACCATACCATGTACAATGATTCCATAAAAACCAAGATATCTTTTTCCACAAGCAACAATGAGGTAGGAAACATATGCTCAGCTTTCAGTCACTAGATTGGAAATACTGAACTTTATTTGGTGGCTGTAGAGTATCTTGTTCTGTCTGCTGTTGGTCCTACTGGCCACAGTAAATTTGGGTTTAATTGCTGTTTGCATTGCTATGTCTGCATATTACATATACATACATATACATATTTATCAAATTAATTAGTTTATTAAAAAAATGTTATTGCGTTTTACAAGTACTAACAGTACAACATACAGACAAAACAACAGTAAAACATTGCTGTGTTACCCACACAGGGTTTATAATAAATGGCATAACTGAATCATTCAAATGAGCATGAGTAACATCAAGATAAAGGTAAGATAAAGGAGAAAACAATAAGGGAAGCTATGCTACAAGTATTGTACTTAGAATACTTTATCTCCTTACAACACTGGGAAATAAGGAACTAGCATACAGTAAGGTCTTACACAGATTTTAATCTGCCCACATTCTATTTTATCTCAACATTATTCTTCTGCATTCCCCAAGCCCCTTTGAAGTTGGGACAAAATACATATTTATCAAATTAATTTGTTTATTAAAAAAATGTTATTGCGTTTTACAAGTACTAACAGTACAACATACAGACAAAACAACAGTAAAACATTGCTGTGTTACCCACACAGGGTTTATAATAAATGGCATAACTGAATCATTCAAATGAGCATGAGTAACATCAAGATAAAGGTAAGATAAAGGAGAAAACAATAAGGGAAGCTATGCTACAAGTATTGTACTTAGAATACTTTATCTCCTTATCTCTCCTTTAGTGGTTTTATCATGACACAAGAACAGCAGCTGTTGATTGAACCTTTGAAGACTGAGAATGGTGCACATGCTGTGTATTCTTATCAAGCCCTGGAGGCCCCCAAAACCTGTGGTGTGGACCATACCATGTACAATGATTCCATAAAAACCAAGATATCTAAGACTTCTAAGTGGAAATTATACAACAAAAAACATGACATTAGGAGGATGAGAATAAAAACGTATAAGGTGTCATCAACCAAGGAAGAAAGCAAAAAGTAAAAAACAAACGAGGCTCTGTTAATGATGAAGGTCATGTGGGTATAAAAACCACAGCCATATTATGAGGAAGCAGTGGAAGGATCTGCCAACCACTTGGACCATATTTTATCATATTTGGTTCGGGTGCCACCATTGGTATAAGTGTCTTTGTAAAGTGGAAGATTATAGTTTTTAAGTGGTTTCCAAAAAGAAGTAGAAGGAGGGAGCCTCTTTTTCCAATGAAAAGCAATAGCCTTCCTGGCATAGAAAAGAAGTAGGCTGACCAAAGTCTTTCCCGCCCTGGTAGGGATGGGATTATCCACCAGGCCCAATAGGCAGACTTCCATAGCCATTAGGACCAGTGTCAGAACAAAAGGAATAATGATGGATAATACAGAGTTCCAGAACTCAATAATAGGGGGGGCAGGTCCAAAACAAACTACATAATTATCTTGCCTTTAACTTATGTGTTTCCAAAACAGGTTCAAGCTACTCTGTATAAATATCACGTCCCCTCTTCACTGTTTTCTGATCATTCATTTTTTAATTTTTTTGGTCTTTGTGTCTGTCAGTATAGAAATAAAGTGTAAAAAAAATCTAAAATAGAGCATTGTAAAGTGCAGTATCTTTTAAGGGATGTCTAGCACCAATTTCGAGGGAAAGCTTAAGAGCAAGCCAAAAAAATGGCTGTCTAGAGAAATACTTTGTTAATCAAACTGGTTAGATGAGATCTGGTGAAGTGCTTTTATCCTTCTGCAAAGGTAATGATGGCTCTGTTAATGCATGGAAGACCATACAAATACAATTTAAAAAAACACAAAAAACCAAAATGTAAATATATCACAGGTTACTAGAATCAGATTAGGGGTTGCATTATTTTCATCCTTTATTTAGCTAGTTGAGCCTGCTAGAATACATTGTTATATTGTTTTCCAATTGAAATGTTAGAATGCTCAACCCCATGAATCTCTTGAGCACGTTGCGGTGACTGTATACTATGTAATTGGATTGTTGTATATATGCAACATGAGTAGGCTGGTAAATACATCAGGAGCATTGCCAAGACAAATTAAATAATATCAAATGTGTGCCTTTGGATACGAAGCAAAGAGAGAATAGAAGTGGAGGTTGCAGAAGTGAGTAGTTGATGGTATTAGTCTTAGATATAAGTTGGAAAGAGATGGGGAAAGCCAGACAAGAGGCTGGTAATCCAGGGTAAGGGTAGGGAATTCAACTGGGAGATGTGCTCCTAGATGACCCAGGCACCTAGCATTTATGTTGATAGTGGGATGACATCAAAAACCAATGATGGATTGATGTACTCAATCCCAGGGGACCATATTGTGAAAAAAAATTTTGATTGCTGTTTAGGATGGCTGCCAATTTTCCATTGGCCATTGTGCCAATGACTCTTTATTTGACTTTGCTGGAATTTTTTATTGCGTATATTTCACAATGATAATTTTCTCCCTCCCTAGCGCATTTATCACCACACAGTCAAGTTCCAGAGTCCTGTGATTTAGTGAAAATAAAGGATTTATTATAATATCTGCATAGACTCATAAGTTGGCCCTCATGGCATGGCCAAAAATGGGCTCCATACCCCCTCCAAGCCATAATCTATGTGACATTGGAGCAAGGATTCAGGAACAATATGACTTCCTTGGGGAACAATAACATTATCTGGATCTGATGTCACCGCCATTCATTACAACTCACAGACATTTTCCAGCTGGATGGAAGCAGGCTGAACTGCCTCAGTTCTGAATAAGAATAAGGAAGGAAGTTATCCCAGTGCCAGTCCCATTTATTTTGGACAGGCTGCATGGTATAAAAATGGCAGCATGTCCCAGTGCTACACATGATGGGCAGATATATCTTGACTAGTATTTATAGGGAAATATACAGTATCTCACATAAGTGAGTACACCCTTCACATGTTTGTAAATATTTTATTATATCTTTTCATGTGACAACACTGAAGAAATTACACTTTGCTACAGTAAAGTAATGAGTGTACAACTTGTATAACAGTGTAAATTTGCTGTCCTCTCAAAATAACTCAAAACACACAGCCATTAACCTCCCTGGCGGTATGATTTGTCAGATTTTTGAATCTCAAAGCAGTACATTGTTTTGCATAGAAATTTGGCATTTTGTAGGCCTGTAATTCCTAGGAATAACTCACCTAAATCTGTGCAAACAAGAGTCTAGTAGACATCCAGGGTATGATAAAGTTTGAAACACGAAATCATAAATTATAATATAATAAATTACTATAAATAATTATCAAAAATAATAATATAATAATAATAAAATGTATTCAATAATGTAATTAGAGCTGCACAATTGATCGTTAAAAAATTGTGATCTCGATTCAACCCCCCTGATGATCCAAATTACTTGGAACCCCCAAACATTATATATATTTTAGCAGAGACCCTAGGGAATAAAATGTCAATTGCTGCAATATTTTATGTCACACTGTATTTGCCCAGCGGACTTTCAAACGCAATTTTTTTTGAGAAAATACACTTCAATGAATAAAAAAAAAAAAACGAAACAGTAAAGTTAGCCCAATTTTTATTTTTTTAATGTGAAAGATGATGTTATGCCACGATAATCGTGAGAGAATCGTGATCTATCTTCTAAGCAAAAAAATTGTGATTCTCATTTTAGCCAAAACCGTGCAGCTCTAAATATAATCAAATAAAAAACACTGAAATTTGCTCAGTCGCAGAATTGTCGCTGTCGTCACTTTTAGTATCTGATGATGAATTTCCCCACGAATCACTATCGCTCAATTCTGCAAGTGATTCTAATTTACTATCACTGTTTTCTAGTTGGTCTAAAACCGCTTTTGGCGTAAAGGGACACATTTTAGATGCCATGGACATTCTGAAGTTTCCAGGCAGAAGGAACAGTATATATAATATAAAACTGCATGCAGGGCATTGGACAAAGCATTAGGGACAAAAGGGATGTGAAATGATTTGATACAGTAATGTAATCTTACAGATTACATGTGTGTTATGTGTTTTGTACTTTTTGAATTTACCGCCGGGCTCCTTCTCAATGCTTCACGACACTTGCAGGGAACGGAGCCCGGAACAGTAATACAATGGGCAGAGGATCCGGCGGAGGACAAAGCAGTAGGACAAGGTAAGTTCCTGTACCAGGATACTGCGATACAATCCCGAGTGTGGCTCGGGGTTGCCGCTTTTGGTAATGAAAATTCAGCCCGAGCCACACTTGAGCATACCGTTAGGGAGGTTAATGTCTAAACCACTGGCAAAAAAAGTGAGTACATCCCTAAGTGAAAATGTCCAAATTGGGCCCAATTAGCTATTTTCCCTCCCCGATGTTATGTGACTCATTAGAGTTACAAGGTCTCAGGTGTGAATGTGGAGCAGGTGTGTCAAATTTGGTGTTATCACTCTCACTCTCTCCTACTGGTCACTGGAAGTTCAACATGGCACCTCATGGCAAATAACTCTCTGAAGATCTGAAAAAAAGAATTGTTGCTCTGCATAAGAATGGCTTAGGGTATAAGAAGATTACCAAGACCCTGAAACTGAGCTGCAGCATGGTGGCCAAGACCATACAGCAGTTTAACAGGACAGGTACCACTCAGAACAGTCCTCGATCAAAGAAGTTGAGTGCACTTGCTCAGTGTCATATCCAGCGGTTGTCTTTGGGAAATAAACGTAGGAGTGCTGCCAGCATTGCTGCAGAGGTTAAAGGGGTGGGGGGGTCAGCCTGTCAGTGCTCAGGCCATATGCTGCTCACTGCATCAAATTATTTTACATGGCTGTCGTCCCAGAAGATGATGCACAAGAAAGCCTGCAAACAGTTTGCTAAAGACAAGCAGACTAAGGACATGGATTACTGGAACCATGTCCCATGGTCTGATGATACCAAGATAAACTTATTTGGTTCAGATGATGTCAAGCGTCTGTGGCAGCAACCAGATGAGGAGTACAAAGACAAGTGTGTCTTGCCTACAGTCATGCATGGTGGTGGGAGTGTCATGGTCTGGAGCTGCATGAGTGCTGCCGTCACTGAGGAGCTACAGTTCATTGAGGGAACCATGAATGCCAACACGTACTGTGACATATTGAAGCAGAGCATGTTGCCCTCCCTTCGGTGACTGGGCCGCAGGGCAGTATTTCAACATAATAACAACCCCAAACACACCTCCAAGATGACCACTGCTTTGCTAAAGAAGTTGAGCGTAAAGATGATGGACTGGCCAAGCATGTCTCCGGATCTAAACCCTATTGAGCATCTGTGGGGCATCCTCAAACATAAGGTGGAGGAGTGCAAGGTCTCTAACATCCACCAGCTCCGTGATGTTGTCATGGAGGCGTGGAAGAGGACTCCAGTGGCAACCTGTGAAGCTCTGGTGAACTCTATGCCTAAGAGGTTTAAGGCAGTGCTGGAAAATATTGGTGGCCACGCAAAATATTGACACTTTTGTGCCCAATTTGGACATTTTCACTTAGGGGTGTGCTCACTTTTGTTGCCAGTGTTTTAGACATTAATGGCTGTGTGTTGAGTTATTTTGATGGGACAGCAAATTTACACTGTTATACAAGCTGTACACTCACTACTTTACATTGTAGCAAAGTGTCATTTCTTCCGTGTTGTCACATGAAAAGATATAATAAAATATTTACAAAAATGTGAGGGGTGTAGCCACTTTTGTGAGATACTGTACATCCTGTCTATGGCCAGCATTGAGTTTGTACTTATTCCAGTAAAATGACTTATTAGACTTGTTTTACACTTCCGAAATTATTGTTTACACTTTAATGAGCTTTCTTTCACTTTTACAGAAAAGGGCATTCCTCAAGGCAAGAAAATACATCGAGCTGTACATGGTTGCTGATAATTCCATGGTAAGATGACATTATACAGTAAATTGCACTTGCACAGGGGATGCACTATGCAAATACTGCATAGGCAGCATATAAAATACACTAGTGTAAAAACCCCAGAAAAATATTTGAAAAATGACTATTAAAGATAAAATGAGAACCTATAGTAAGCTGGTTAAGTTTAATGCCACAATTCCACCATTTTGTGCCAACCCATATGCACAAAAAAAGGAGAAATATACGGTAATTCATTTTCACCAACACCAAACAGAAAAGCTCCAAATGGTACTGTTTTTGGATGGACTTTACCTCTTTTTGGACCAATCCATCTGTCCCTTAAGAGAAGAGAGGAAGGTACACCCAAAATAAAAGCTGTTGTTATTAGTTTAATAATGCAACCATTGCACAGGCCAAACACCTAAACCCCTTCCTTACCATCTGTCCCTCACTTCGTCTCAGTTGTCCTTTTTTGGGTCTGATGAATAGCCTTGTTTACATTTAACTCATCAAGTAAATGTACTGTTTAATATCAAACATGTTATATTACATTAAACATTTCATCCAACCTATAAATTATTGAATCTGTTATTTCTTAAAAGCAAGCATAAAAAAAAGGTAGAGACTGAAAATAAAATAAATATTTTTAATCATTTTTCTTCAAAGCCCAAGTAACTGGATGTATAGTAGACGTGTGCCCCTTGACCCCATACTTTTCTATGAACAGCGACCCGATTTCTCATCTAGGAATATTTTAATGGCATGAAACAGATTCAGATACAAATTGAGAGGCATAGTAAAAAATGAAAAAGCACTTGAATAGCAGAGCACTTGAAAGAGTAACTCAATTTTTGTTGAGAAAAAAAACTTTTCTCTATGGGTGATCTATGTGCATTGCATGGATTTAGTTGCAGAGTCCTACCTTTTGTTATTCCGTAGAAGTAACTTTTTGTTTGTGTCCATGTGCCAAGTGAATCTATATGGTAGTGGTTTTATAATTATCAGTCATCTGCTGCACCTGCAGGGCTCTAATGAGGAAAGATGCAGGGTCTGCATTCCTTTAGATGTGATTTCCCTTTGAGAGTATCTCACCAAAAATGACATTTTTGTTGCAGGGGATGCTCAAAATCTGATATGTATCTTAGTGCAGACTTCTGGGAAAATCAGTAAGCCAATCAAACAAGAAGGAAATGACATTTCTGGGGGGCGTTCTGTACAGAACACCTCCGGGGAGCTATATTGCATTGCATTTTACAGAAAATTACAGAGCTGCAGATTCAAACTGAAAGGTCATTTTTAACAACATTTAATGTACAATGTATATGCTATATTATTATTTTTTTTTTTTGATAATTTTTGCTAATTTTTTCTCCCACGAAAGTAGAGTTACCCTTTAAAATTTATCACAGTGTTTTCCTGCAAGTTTTGCAAATATTAGGTGTCTACCATTTAGATTTAATTCTTCTCAGAGGTGACTAAGATAGGATTCTTAAAGTGGTTGTTAACCCACCAATGCATGTTTCAATAATCTGCTCTGTTTTTTTTTTTTTACTGTAATGGCCCCCTGTGACTGTGCTTTATAAAAATGATGCTGTATATACCTTGTTTACAGAGCGCTGATCAACTCTGATTGACCCGTCACTTCTCTCCTCTCTCGGCCTGACAGATGCAGTGGGCGGGGCCAGGGATCCCCCGCTGACATCAGTCAGGAGGGGAGGAGAAAAAGAGGAGAGAAGCGGACCCGCCCACTGCATCTGTCTGCGCTCTGTAAACAAGGTATATACAGCATTATTTTTTATAAAGCACAGTCACAGGGGGCCATTACAGTAAAAAAATGAGGATTATATGAAGAATAAACCAAAATTTGAGCAGCAGGACTGGAGGGGGTGGCGCGGATACAGAGAGCTGACATTCAGAGAGGGGAGGGGAGAGGGGAGGGGGAAGAAGACACAGGAGACACAGAGGAGAGCTGCATACGACGGAGACATGTACGCTGACCCTGGTGTCAGGGCTCTATAGCCCTGATATATGGGAGTCAGCGTACAGAGAGGAAGGTAGAAACTGTCAGGATCAGCCAGTTATTTCATGTGATACATGGGGCCAAATGACACAGCACAAGCACTGTGCTGTATAACATGCTTTAAAGGATCAGGATCTTTATTTTATTTTTTTGGGTTAACAAACGCTTTAAGAGGAGACCATGAGGGTTCATGTATTAAATGTGTGTCCAGCACGGTTAGTGATGACATTTTTTCTAGTATCCTAAAATGTTTGTCCAGGCTTTACCCAAATTTCCCCCAAACTTCCTTCTCTCATTATAGGACATTTTTTTCTGTACTTAGAACATTATTAATGGAAAAACATGGGAGAATTTGCATGCATTGGAGATATGTACTATTTTTTGATGTCCTTACATACACTTTAAGTTCTCTTTAATGTGGTTCTTCTAAAGGATGTGTCCCATAAGTGGTTGTGAATGAGATATGTGACACATTTCCTTGTAATTACATACGTGATAGCATGGTGTTTAAAAAGCAGTTAATTTAACATTCAACAAGTTTTCGCTGGTGGTGAATAATTTGATGTATATTAAAACACATTTACTGGAAAGTTACACCTGTAGTGAATGTTAGGTGAATGTAAAATTCACTGCTTTATAAATATATCCCTTAAAGAGGAGGTCCGCCCACCCCTGCAAAAATTAAAAGCCATCAACTACACATACTGCAGCTGCTGAGTTTGAATGATAGGACACTTACCTGTCCTGGAGTCCAGCGATGTTGGCACCACAGCTGATGTTTACATCAGCTGTCGGGTGCTGCCGCCGCCATTGCTGGTAAGGGAAACGATAGTGAAGCATTACGGCTTCACGCAGGGTCCCTACTGCGCAGGCACTGCTGCACTCTCCTACTGGCCCGGTGATGGGGGAAGGAGGAGGGAGGAGGAGGGAGCCAAGCCGTGACTTAATGTGCCGTAGCCCGGACTCACGGAAGTGGGGATAGGATACCTGTCAAAGACCCACTTATAAGTATAAACTGTTAGTTTTCAGATTCAAGCAATGAGTGGGCCACATAGTAGCTTGGGGTGGGCCAAATATGCCGGAGTCATGGGAAAAAGCCATCATGGTACTTGTTTGAAAGGGTTTCCTCCAACATTCAAATTGCATATTGGTAATTTATTTGGTTCTGCCTAAATTGATCCAAAATAAATATTGTATGACTGTGTAAAGCACTTTTGTGTTACTTTAAGTAAGTTTTACTGTGATAGGGACTATCTTAACAAACAGCAAACAGCAGTCTTACTAAGCCAAATTCCCTTGCTAACCTAGCACTGTGATGACTTCTTGGTATCCAGAAGGGCAAATGGTTTAATCATCAGACAAGGTAACAAACCTCATCTCCTGCCAATTATACTTATAGCCATTTGAGACAAGATTCCTAAATTTGATGGTGATGTTTTAGTATTTATATGTTCTGGGCCAATTGACCACATAACATATTTCTGGCAACTGATAATGAGAGCTGCATAGGCCATGGGTGAAAAAAGGGAAAGAATTGCCAATAGCAATAAATCTGGTTTCAACTATCATTTCGATCCAGTTTTTAAAGTTTGACCTGAGAAATGTTAGCATCACTAATGTATAACATTGTTTCTTCTAGTACTTAAAATACAATCGTAACAAAAAAGAGCTACGGGAAAGAATATTTGGAATTGTTAATTTCGTGAACTCGGTGAGGTTTTTTTAATTCTTTTTATTTGTCTTATGAATAGATGTTCCCTTACTTCCTGTTCATGTAACACCTATACAAGAAATGGAGGGTATCATTGTCAAAGAGTCCATTGTACCATTGTCAAAGAGTCTCAAAAGAGACAGAATGCCAAAAACTGCTAGTAAAGCATTATCAGAGATTTTAACTCTTCTTCCCTTCACTAAAGCCTCTGCTCCAGGCATCCACACTGGTATGGGTACCGGTGTCTCTAATATCATAATTTGCATATGTAAACAATGTAAAAGCACCACACCCTCGACCGCCGATCTCAAAGGAAGGTAAGGAATGGCCTCAGCATTGGCTTCTCAACAGCCATGCCCTCCGATGTGTTTCGTCCCACCATCGGGGCTTAGTCATAGACCTCTATGACTAAGCCTTGGGGGGCAGAGGGAAATGACTTAGACTTTAAAAGTGAATTCTTAAGGCCTAAAGCTACCCATGGGCTTCTAAACACTTAATCAGGAATATACAGTATTAGAGATGGACAAATATGGACAAAATTTGTGTACACTGACCATCACACACATTCTATTTTAAAACCATTGGCGTTAATAAGGAGTTACCACCTCCACAATAATAGTCTCCACTTTTCTAAGAAGGATTTCTACAAGATTTTCAGAGAGTATTTGTGGGTATTTGTGCCTATTCAGGCAAAAAAAAAGAATTTGTGAGATTGAGTACTGGTGTTGGATGAGAAGACCTGGCTCACAAAAGGCATTCCAGTTCATCCCCATTGTGTTTAGTAGGGTTGAGGTCAGGTCTCTGTGCAGGCCACTCAAGTTTTTGCATGCCAAACTCATCAAACCATGCCTTTATGGAGCTGGCTTTGTTAATTGGAGTATAGCTATGCTGAAACAGAAAAGGGCATTCCCCAAACTGTGGTCCCAGGGTTAGAAGCGCTCAGTTGTCTAAAATATCTTTGTGTAATGTGGTTCCAGTACCCCTTACTGGAAACTCCTGAAAGATTTAGAGGGATGTCCACATACTGTTGGTCATAGAGTGTATCTTACAGTTTATTTCTCATTTTCAGGTATACAAACCCTTAAATATCTTTGTGGCTCTGACTGGACTTGAGATATGGGATCTTAAGGACCAGTTTATAGTTGTCTCTTCAGCTAACATCAATCTCGATCGGTTTTCTGGATGGAGGAAAAGTAATTTACTGCCCAGGAAACCCAACGACAATGCTCAGTTTCTGACGTAAGTATACCAATTGTTACATAGTAGGTGAGGTTGAAAAAAGACACAAGTCCATCAAGTCCAACTTATGTGTGTGTGATTATATGTCAGTATTACATTGTCTAATAGTTTCTTGAAACTATCAATGCCCCCGCTGAGACCACCGCATTTGGAAGGGAATTCCACATCCTCTTACAGTAAAGAACCCTCTTTGTAGTTTAAGTGTAAACCTCTTTTCTTCTAATTTTAATGAGTGGCCATGAGTCTTGTTAAACTCCCTTCTGCAAAAAAGTTTTATTCCCTATTGTGGGGTCACCAGTATGGTATTTGTATATTGAAATCATATCCCCTCTCTCTTCTTCAGAGAGAAAAAGTTCAGTGCTCGCAACCTTTCCTTATAACTAATATCCTCCAGACCCTTTATTAGCTTTGTTGCCCTTCTTTGTACTCGCTCCATTTCCAGTACATCCTTCCTGAGGACTGGTGCCCAGAACTGGACAGCATACTCCAGGTGCGGCCAGACCAGAGTCTTGTAGAGCGGGAGAATTATCGTTTTATCTCTGGAATTAATCCCCTTTTTAATGCATGCCAATATTCTGTTTGCTTTGTTAGCAGCAGCTTGGCATTGCATGCCATTGCTGAGCCTATCATCTACTAGGACCCCCAGATCCTTTTCCATCCTAGATTCCCCCAGAGCCCCCCCCCCCCAGTGTATAGATTGCATTGATATTTTTGCCACCCAAATGCATTATTTTACATTTTTCTTCATTGAACCTCATTTGCCATGTAGTTGTTCATTAATTTGTTCAGATCTTTTTGCAAGGTTTCCACATCCTGCGGAGAAGTTATTGCCCTGCTTAGCTTAGTATCGTCCGCAAATACACAGATTGAACTGTTTTCCCCATCCTCCAGGTAATTTATGAACAAATTAAACCAGATTGGTCCCAGCGCAGAACCCTGGGGGACCCCACTACCCACCCCTGACCATTCCGAGTACTCCCCATTTATCACCACCCTCTGAACTCGCCCTTGTAGCCAGTTTTCAATCCATGTACTCACCCTATGCCAATGGATCTTATTTTGTACAGTAAACGTTTATGGGGAACTGTGTCAAATGCTTTTGCAAAATCCAGACACACCACGTCTATGGGCCTTCCTTTAGCTGGATGGCAACCCACCTTCTCATAGAGGGTTAATAGATTGGTTTGGCAAGAACAATTCTTCATGAATCCATGCTGATTACTGCTAATGATACCATTCTCATTACTAAAATCTTGTATATAGGCCCTTATCATCCCCTCCAAGAGTTTACATACTATTGATGTTAGGCTAACTGGTCTGTAATTCCCAGGGATGTATTTTGGGCTCTTTTTAAATATTGGTGCTACATTGGCTTTTCTCCAATCAGCTGGTACCATTCCAGTCAGTAGACTGTCAGTAAAAATTAGGAACAATGGTCTGGCAATTACTTGACTGAGTTCCCTAAGTACCCTTGGGTGCAAGCCATCTGGTCCTGGTGAATTATTAATGTTAAGTTTCCCAAGTCTAATTTTAATTCTGTCCTCTGTTAACCATGGAGGTGCTTCCTGTGATGTATCATAAGGATAAACACTGCAGTTTTGGTTACTGAAGCCCCCCGATTCCCTTGTGAAGACTGAGGAGAAGAGTAAATTCAATACCTTTGCTATCTCCCCATCCTTTGTAACCAGATGTCCTTCCTCATTCTTTATGGTCTGTCCTCCCTTTTTTACTGTTTACATGCTTAAAGAAATTCTTGGGATTTTTTTTTGCTCTCCTCTGCTACGTGTCTTTCATGTTCTATCTTAGCCGTCCTTATTGCACCCTTACATTTCTTGTTGCATTCTTTATAAAGTCTGAATGCTGATGATGATCCCTCAACCTAGTATTTTTTGAAGGCCTTCTCCTTTGCTTTTATATGCATTTTGTTCGCTCTTTTAAATTTATTACCCGATGGTGTGGCCCGCTCTATTCAGCATAGACAAAGGCAGATGTTAATTAGGTGAAAAGATATGTAATTGCACAGCAACATTTGCTAACCTGAATAATGAGAAAATGTATCCTGCACTGTTTGTACTTATGATCCAGTTTTTTAAATGTTTAATGGATCCAGGGCTGCTGTATACAAATGTTTTTGCTTAGGATATGAATCTTCCGCTATAGAGTTTGTCATAGTTTTCATTGTAACTAAATGCAACCTAGTATTTTGTGGTGCCAGCTGCCATCTAGCTAAGTAGAGGCTCAGCCTAGAAAAAAGTTGACCATTACGAGCCACATTATCTATTAAAGATTCACAAAGTGGTATGACAATCAAATAAAGTCGGCCGCCATTGCTGACCTTGTGAGAATGTTTTAACATTTGAATATTTGTTCCCTGGCTGTCATGCTCCAGTGCTATCTGAGCCATTGACCTGAAATATGTGTAGCCTACCCTCGTGAGGGCCGCTTATAGAATCTGTACCCCACTTTTTGACCCGACTCTGCAAGTCCTCCGACACCTCTGACACCCTGCGTTCAGTCATTATTACCTGTTGACACCAGAATAAGAATCTTACATAATGTTGATGAAACAGTTTGATTTTTGTTTACTGTGGCAAGAATAACACAAAGGATAAATGACATAAAATTGTATGTCAAGTGAACATCTTATCTTAGGGCAATAAATCACTGGTAATCAATGCAGTTATTTCATCTATGGATTTCTGTCAGTAAAGCAAAAATGCAGAGAAACACAATGTGATTAAACACAATCAAACTCTGTTTCGGTCCCTGAAAACTATGTGAACTGGCAGCAGAAATGTAGGGGACCGACACTTTTGCTGATTATGTCAGACCACTCCTTTCTGTATCCTCAGCCCACATGCACTCAATACCTAAGCAACTGGTAAAACATTGAGCAAACTGTTGTATTTATGACTTGGTTGGCTCCTTTAAGCAGAGTTTCAGATAGCTGTAAACAGACCCCTTAAGTTAATCAACACCAGTCACTTGTGAAGACTGGAAAAGGGATAAAAAGGGTCAAAGGTATCTCAGTGGAATCCGGCAGGTCTTCAGCTAACACTCAGAGAATGGTAGGTGAAATAATCCTGGATGGTAGAGCAGAGCAGATTTAGCTGGTATCCGTATCTGGTTAGCCAATAGAGGATGCAGACTTTTCCTGTATAATCCAAGCACAAATGATCACTGTGTTTGCTTGTTTACTGGTATTGTATCCTGTAGGTCTACAGATGCTAGAGATGTGAGTGAAAGCACAGGTGTCTGTATACAGTGTCTATGGATTTAAATGAACTTGCATCCTGTGGCACTACAAGTATCAGAGATGTGGGCAAAGACAATGGTGTCTGTATACAGTGTCTATGGATTTAAATGGGCACTGAAGTATCTGGTAGCGATGAAGATGGTGATGGCTTTTCAGGGCCTCCCTCCTGGTCCTGGCTCAGGGAAAG
Organism: Aquarana catesbeiana; assembly: GCF_042186555.1. Classification (NCBI taxonomy): domain Eukaryota; kingdom Metazoa; phylum Chordata; class Amphibia; order Anura; family Ranidae; genus Aquarana; species Aquarana catesbeiana. The sequence continues at coordinate 608,909,726 of NC_133326.1, read as the reverse complement.
GCATCTGACCTCTGTCACACCGCGCCGCGGCCCACCTTGATCTGAAGTGCATGTAGAAACAGGATCTATGATCCTAGATATCTAAGAAACAGAAACAGCCTTCAGACCGCTGCAAGATAGGGAAGCAATGCTGTCTGCAGATGTCCTTCTGGATGCCACTTGATAAGTCTTCCTTGTGCAGGCCACGACTGAGCCGCAGCACACACAGGCACAGAGTTCCTGCAGGCAGATCCAGTCTGGGGTCCCAAGAGAGTGATCTAGGCCTAGATCAGCCTTTTTATATCCTCTCCCAGCAGTCTGGTAATTGCAGTTCAGGCCAGTCCGTCTGAAATTGAAACCCCAGCATTCTGAACTACACATCCCATGATGCTTTGCTTTGCTCTATGCTCTACCTTTAGGAAATGACAACATGGAGTCCAAGCCAACACTAGAGGGAGACAGCTCCACATCAACAGCACTGCACACTGTCCCTGAATTGCAGGCAACAGTAACCGGCTCATGCAATCATTATGTCACATATAGCATGATGAGACAGCGGGGTTGATTTATTAACATTTGTGTACTCAGAATCTGGTGCAGCTATGCATGGTAGCCAATCAGCTTCTAAATTCATTTTTTTTCAATTAAGTTTTGTCAATAAAACCTGGAAGCTGATTGGTTTCTATGCAGATTTGTACCAGATTTTGTACTTTCCATTTATAGTAAATAACCCCCAGTGTGACAGTGACAACTGCTGGTGTAATTCCTTCTCTGTGCACTTCTATTATAATTATTTTTTTTTCCTAAAAAATAAAAACACGCCCATTTGTCAGCTTGTAATAAGTTTGAGCAAAGTTTTTTTTTTTTGTACTAACATTGTACTAAATAAAGGCTTTGTACTGTATATCCTAAAAACAAGGTAAAATATATTTAGGTATGTAAACTAGTTATAACTATCAAGTTAACTGACATACTGACTCAATGACTAAATTTGGCCTGTCCACCCAGGTATCAATCCCCTTTGATCACATTTATGTTAATTGGTTCTTAGCCAATACCCACAAGATGATTACCCATTAATTAAACTTAGAATAAATAATGTCAGAGTTTGGATTTTTTACTGAATTTCACTATACAGAAAATCTCCCATTGCAGAAAAACAAAAAGATAAAAGGAAAAACATAATTCAGCACGTATGAGCTCGTACATGTATGATCCATTAAAAACTGTCCAAAATGTTTTAGTAAAATATTTACTACAGGTCGTAGAAAAATGGATCCACTAAGAAAAAATTACATTAAATGAAGAAAATAAACTGTCAATAGCAATAAAGCCTAACTAACCCTTCAGGGTAAAGAACCTTGCATGCTGTGTGTAAGCAGTGGTCTGTCTCTCTGTAGAGGTCAGACCTATAGCTCTGCAATCAACAGAAATCATACTCTCTGCGGATTGGAGAGCTATAGATTTGACTCGTCAGGTGTAGGACCTCTGGAGAGAGACCACTGCTGCCACGAGCAGGGGTCCTTTTTTGCAGCATGCTGAAAGGGAAATGCTTTTTTCCAAGTGAGACTGGTTTAATGCACCTGAAATGTGTCCATTACATTGAAGGTTTTCTTGGGCCACATAAGAATAGCATTCTCAACCAGTTTCTGAAGGCTACACAAAATTCAAAAGTATAACAAAATCTAGAAATAGCATCAACAATGAATATTATAAAACTATTAATAGCAATATTGAAAATATTATGTGTACTAACCTTCAAAACATGTTTTAGAAGCTGCCTGCATTCTCCAAGCAAGGACATCCAAAGAACATCTGAGCTCACTCTAGTGACGGGCATGATGCCGAAAGTTGTCAGTTGGACCTGACATGCAGTGATGCAAGTCATGTTTTAGACATTTCAGTCTATTAGTACGATGCAAGCTCACAATGTTTCTCTTTCAGGCACACAGACTTTGATGGTGCTACAGTGGGACTGGCTTGGGTCAGCACTCTGTGCAGTGACACCCACTCCACAGGGGTTATCCAGGTGAGACATGACACAAACTGCTAATGCTGTCTCCAATGGACATACTTATTACATTAACTATTCAAAAGGTTTAGTTGTCTTATACCTCATAAGAGATTTCCCTTATACCATGTTTCTTGTCTGTAGGTAGTTATAACCTATGTATCACTATAGGGCTTATTTTAAAATTTCACAATGAATAGCTCTTCAGACCATGGTTGACAGCCAGTTTACAGGCATGCAGGATGCGGTACTTGTTTTTTGATCCCCATGGGTATCTTTTATGTCCTAGTAGTTTCCATTAAACTACTGTAACTACCATAGCTGCATTTTGCACATGGTTGCAGCGTTGTCCCATTGACTTCAGTGGTGGTGCCATATGTCAAACCCAACATGCTGAGTTAAAACTGTCACACCATGAAGAGAAGTATGGTGGTCGTGGCAATGTGAATTTTCCCTCCTGCCACCATGTAAATCTGGAAGTGGCCATTTGGGGAGCAGTAAAAAGACAGACCACTTACCTTCTGTACTGCTCCCCTGCCACCAGTGTGAACTTAGCCTTACACCAAAGAAAAACTCAAATCTCAATAAAATAAAAGGTGATGCTTCCAATGTTCAAGGGAAAAATATATGATCCGAGGATACACAGTGACAAGCCTCCATCCCTATATGTATACATACAAAAACAGTGGTCATAGGGGCTTGTGGGCAAGTCATGGGGGCAAGTCATTTCATGGAATACAAATTGTGTAAAATTATAATTTATTGCACATTCCATTACATGGTGCAGACTTATAAATATAAAAAGCTAACATGGAGACAATCAGTAGGTACATCAGATCATTATGTAATAATATAGATAATATTTCATAAAAGGGTAAATAGTTAATCTCGATTGTATCAGTAATGTATCATATAAAGGTGCATGACCAATCTCTGAATGTAACAAATATATCCTGGCATCTCTGGGGCTCTATGCGTTTCATGGATCCCGTCCACTCATCAGGAGCTTTGCTGCAAAGAGATATCTAAGAATGTTTAAATGTAAGTTTATATTAAAATGCAACATGATCATACATATGTTCAAAAAAGATGTAATCAATTGCCCCCCCCCCCCCAAAAAGACCAAAAGAGAGAGGGGTTTCAAAGAGATGGCCTTACATGTCAGCTTAAAAAAAAAAACGTCTATCCTGGGACTGTGGTGGAAAAGAACCGCCCAGACCAGGGGGGGGGGGGGGCAGCCGAGGGCAAACCAGGACAGCAGGATGAAAATCCATGGAATGTGAAGACACATTTGGACCAAATTTGATCTAAAAGAAATAATGTCTATCATAATGTAATATTTATGTATAGGATAAAAGCGTAGTATGGTGTCTGGTGATGTGTCTAGCAAATCCAAGGAAGATTCCCAGGTTAAAAAGGAAATGGGATGAACACAGAACATGTGCTGAGGGCCAAAGGTGACTAAAAAAGGAGGCCATGTGTGTATGTGAACAAGTGAAGAAACAAAAGAGAAAAAAGAAAAACAATGAAACAAGCCATTGGCCAAGAACCAAGTGAAAAAAGCCAAAGTGCAAAAAGACAAGGTATAATAAAAGTGATGGTAGACCCTCACCCCCAGCCCTTCTTAGAGGCTGGGCTTGTTTTTTGAAGCTGACATGTTAAGCCTCGTTTCCACTGAGCGGATCGGTTTGGGTCGGTACAGTTTGAATGGCCTAGAATGGTCCGGTCTATTCTGGTGTGCGTTTCCACTGCAAGTGGGACCACAAGGGGCCATACAGGGTTTAGAAAAAAGCCTCAGCATAGCACAGCAGAGGGTTTTACGTCAGCCAATCAGTGGAATGTATCATAGCTCCACCCTAACCGAACCGTTCCATTTTCTATGGCCCCACATCTGAAGCAGGGCCCTGAATGGAGCGGTACGGTTCGGTTGTATGGGCCGCTTTCATAATGGAAACACCCAAAATAGCGTACTGTACCGTACCGAACCGATCCGCTCAGTGGAAACGAGGCATAAGTAACAAGGCAATCTCTTTGAAACCCCTCTCTCTTTTGTGGGAAACAATTGAATACATCTTTTTTGAACATATATATGATATTGTTGCATTTTAATATAAACTTACATTTATCCATTCTTAGATATCTCTTTGCATCAAAGCTCCTGATGAGTGGATGGGGGTCCACGAAATACGAAGAGCCCCAGAGATGCCAGGATATATTTGTTACATTCAGAGATTGATTATGCACCTTTATATGATACATTGCTGATATTATTACATCATGAGCCTCAGAGATGCCAGGATGGATTTGTTATATCCAGAGATTTACCTTGTATTTTTCATCAAATATTACTTATATCATTTGTGACAGACCTAGCCCGGAAAGAGACTTTTGGAGGGGACTGTATGCTAGCCTTTTGCCGATCGATCGGGGGCCCTTGCATTTGGGGGAACGGTGCTTTTTGTGAGCTGTATGTCTGGGGACCCTGGATTTGCCATATTGGAATAGTGGCTGATTCATAATGCTGGGACAGATACTGTTAGGAGATGCTGATGTAAATTCCAACACCTGTCTGTCTATTGTCTGCTAAAATGTGTATTGTAAATAAGTCTACTATGGGATCTAAGAGTCATTAGATCGCCATTGTTATTTGTGTTAATTAACTCTGCTATTGTGTGAAGAAGAGTCTATGTTGATTGTGATAATGTTGATTGGACTTTCTGAACTACAAGACGGCCAGTCTGGCCTAACGGTCATGTCTGAGTCATCTAGGCTGTCTAAAGGGATTAGTTAATTAGCTCATGTTAATTAGGTTAATTAGGTTACAGCTGTATTGTTAGAGTAATATGAGCAGGAGGTCTGCACCTCCACTTTGAGTGTATAAAAACCTGTATTTTGTCAATAAAGATAGATTCCTGTTTGAACTTACATACAGCCTGCCTGGTGTTTGTTCTGAGCTATCACAACTGGGTTAGAACGGCACATAGCTGAAGTTCTAATCCCGGAGCTTTGGATGACCGAACCATCAGACGTTGCAATCTGATTCAATAGCTGCAGAGGAGTGTCGGGAGAGTGGAACCGAGCGAGCAAGGGGCTCGTTACATTCATTACTATATGCATTGATGTACTATTTGTATGTTTTTATGTCATCTCTCTATTACATGAGCTCTAGAGGTGCAGCGATATATTTGCTACATTTTGAGATTTATCATGTACCTTCCTATGAAACGAGATTTACTATTTACCCTTTTATGAAATATTATCTATATTATTACAAGATGAATTTATGTACCTACTGATTGTCTCAATGTTATCTTTTTATATTTATAAGTCTACACCATGTAATGGAATGTGCAATAAATTATTATTTTACACAATTTGTATTCCATAAAATGACTTGCCTCATTTAAAGTCCCCATGACCACTGTTCGTTGTTTGGATGCTTCCATGTTGACCTTAATTGAAATGTGTGTTGATAGCTTTCTATGTTATGTTCTCAGGATCACTCTAAAGAATATGTTCCCATTGGAGCGACTCTTGCTCATGAAATGGGCCACAATCTGGGAATGGATCATGATGGCGGTTCGTGTTTCTGCAGTTCTGAATCCTGTATCATGGCACCTTCTTTAAGGTGTGTGTGCTCAAATACAACATTTACAGAATATTTATGATTACAGAGATTTCTATTGTGGTTTGGGGTGGGATTCACTGCCTTGCTATGATTAGGTGTGCTATTAGGGTGATTTCCTCAAACCTTTTGCCAGATGTGTTTGTAAGACATTGGTCTTTATGACTATGGGAAAATACCTACACACACAAGCTAACAGCATAGCTCCCAACTTTCTGAGAAGGGAATGAGGGACATCTATTAGCAAAAGTATTCAGGACACACACCTTGCCACACCTTTTTTAAAGGAGAATTGTACAAATAAAATGATTGGTTAAACCCACAAGTGCTTTTTTTTTACCACTACTATTCCTTTATATTGTCTTTCTGAATTTACAAATGCAGCAATTTAGAAATTAGATGAAAGGTTTAGCACTGGGAAACACTTTTTTTGAATAATAAGCAGAGCATTTTTTATACAACTACATAGATCAGACCAAAATGAGGGACAAATGAGGAGGAATGAGGACAGAGGGACTTTGTTTTAAATGAGGGACAGTCCCTTTGAAATCAGGGACGGTTGGGAGCTATGCTAACAGCAGAAGGGTGTCTCACCAGTCTTTTTTGGCATTGTTGCAGCAAGAGCATGGTAGTCTTGTATGCCTAAAGTGACCTTGTCCCCATATAGTTTTTATGAATGTGTTCTTCCTACCTAGTGATATTTGCAGATGGTTTGCTTACTAAAACCATGCCTTATTTATTGTATGAAATCCCCCTTTGTCTGCTGCTGGGTGCCGCCATCTTGAATCTGACGTCACCAGCCATGGAAGCTTGAGCTGTCACTCCTGTAATCACACAGCCTGGATGGCAATCAAGACAGAGATTGGATAGTTGACTGAGAGATAGTGAAAGTGATCACGTGGGAAAAGCAATGGGGTTGATTTTTTTTTCCATCAAACACGTTTTTTTTTTATTGAAAATAAAGTAAACATGTATACAATCATGCATTTCTTGTATCAGAAAAAACACTACAAGCAATACAATGTGTAATAACAGACAATTCGCTATGTCTACCCCCAAATTATATATATTATGATACGTTATTTTTTTATAAATCACCAATGACATTCGATAAGAAAAAGAGAAAAGATACAGCAACAAAAAAAAAACAAAAAGAAAAAACATTCCAGATACTGTGCACACCGTGTCATTCCATTATACGCTTCTCCCTCCCATATACAATTCTTACAGAAGGGCTATTGGTCTGTGCGTCCTATTGTAACATTCTTTTTAATTTTATATATCACATACAGGTTTCAGGTGCTTTAAGCCACTTGTCCCAAATTTTTTCATACTTTGTAGGACACCCTCTATGTGAATATGTGAGTTTCTTATAGGGTAATACTGTATTTACTTCTGCAACCCAGTGTGTGAGCTCTGGCGGATCAGGCCTCATCCAAAGTCTGGCTATAACTTTTCGTGCAGAGAAGAGCGTTTCCTGAAGAAATATCTTTTTGGAGTTTGTTGATCTCTGTGTTTGGGAAAATTCCTAAAATACACAGTTTGGGTTGTAGTGTGATAGGAGAGCCCATTGTGTCATGCAGGAATCTCACCACTTGGGTCCAGAAGGCCTGAATCTTTGGGCACTGCCAGATTAAGTGAAAGAATGTGCCTATTGCTTGATTGCACATTGTACATGTTATAGACTGATTCTGTTTATATCTAGAAATTCTATATGGTGTGAGGTAGGATCTATGTAATATGAAAATCTGGGTCAACCTATCCGATAATTTAGGGGATACCAGTTTGCAAGCATCAAGAGCATCACTCCATTCATCATCCTCCATATTGCCCACCTCCACCTCCCTCTCCCACCTAGGTTTCAGTGCATATGCAATTTTGGTTGCTGTCGGTGTTGTCAACATAATGTAAAATTGGGAGATCAATTTTTTGGGGTCTGGGTATTTTATTGATTCCATGAGGGGATTGCCGACTGAGACGAAATCCTCTGAGGGGAATTGTGCTCGAAAGGCATGGCAGAGCTGTAGGTATCTGAAGAATAATTGGTTTGGAAGCATAAACCCAGATTTTAACCTGTCAAAGCTCTTCAGTTTACCATTACTGATGATATGAGACAAGTAAAATATCCCTCTGGAGCTCCACACCTCACTGTCTGGGATCGTAAAGAACTCAGACAGATCAGGGTTGTGCCATATAGTGTAAAATCGTGTATTGCTGGTATGCTCAACTTATCCGAAGCAAGTTTCCATATCCTCCTATATTGGTACAAGAGTGATCTACGGTTATCCAACCTCGCCACCCCCCTCGCTCCCCCTGTTATCATTACCATTGAATCCTGGGTCTTACGAGACCATTCTGGACATAAAAAACTAAGGAATCTCTCCCTATCCACCTTATCCACATGAAATATTTGTGCCAGTTGGGCTGCCATATAGTATATGTTGAAGTCCGGGAGGGCCATACCAGCTAAATCTGTAGGATTTTTCAACTTATGCCAGGAAATTTTGTGCCTGTTATTGCCCCATATGAATGGTTTTAGGATAGCTTCCATTAGCTTAAAGTGTCTGAGAATTAAGTATACTGGTGAGTGCCATATCATGTATAAAATTTTGGGTAAAAGAACCATTTTTGTTATGTTTATACGGCCCATTACTCCCAAGGGGAGACGTGCCCAAATCTGAGTCTTTTGTCTAAGCATTTCGTAAAGTGGGTTTATATTTAATGGTATATAGTCTGCTGGGTCTCTAGTCAGCCTCACCCCCAGGTATTTAATAACATCTACCCTCTGTAAAGGTAACAGGGCCCTGCTCCTAGGTGGTGGAAAACTATCCAGAGGGAGTATTTGCGATTTGTCCCAATTTATTCGAAGACCAGAGAACATGCCGAATTGTTTAATTAGGTCTAGCGCTAACGGTAGGGAATTGTCTGAATCATCTAGGTAAAGAAGTGTGTCGTCCGCGTACATGCTGATCTTCTCCATCACCTCCCCTCTACCGAGTCCCATAATCCCAGGGTGTGCTCGAATAGCTATCGCGAGTGGCTCTGCCGCCAGCGCGTATAGCAGTGGCGACAGAGGACACCCCTGTCTCGTACCTCTGGTCAAAGGAAACTGTCCAGATGGCCAACCATTGGCCAGCACTTTCGCAACCGGGGTTTGATATAAAAGTTGCACCCACTTTATAAAAACCAAACCAAAACTGCCAAGACAGGTCCATAGGTATCTCCACTCTACTGAATCAAATGCCTTGGCTGTGTCCAAGGCTACAATCACACGGGATCCCTGACAATCATGAATGGCCTGTAGATTGATAAATATTCTTCTGAGATTGAAGGAGGTATTTCTACCTGGCATAAATCCGGCCTGGTCGCTATGCACTAAGGACAAGATAACCTTATTCAGGCGGATGGCAAGCACTTTTGCGAGTATCTTCACATCCACCTGAAGCAAAGATATAGGATGGTAGGACTCCGGGAGATGTGGGTCCTTACCCGGTTTGGGGATTACAACAATAGTTGCTTCTCGCATTGATGCAGGCAGTTCAGAGCTCTCAAAAATAGCATTGTATAATTTAAGCAGCCTAGGGATTAGCAGGTCCGAATAAGTGGAATAAAATTCCACAGGTAGACCATCGGACCCCGGGGCTTTAGATTTGGGGAATCCTGCTATAGCACTGGATATCTCATCTGATGTCAGTGGGGCTTCTAGTTCCTTCACCTGCTCTGCATTTAGTTGAGGAATCGTCAGTCCCTCTAAGAAGGACTCCATATTGGATGTGTCATCCGTAACTGTGGCCATGTATAGATTACTAAAGAAATCCTTAAATAAATCAGAAACTTTGCTAGGTTCCGTCTCCAGTACATCATCAGAGGAGCGTAGTGAAATCACCACAGGAGGTCTCTCCTCGCAATGGACTAGTTGGGCCAGAAGCTTCCCAGTCCTCTCCCCATATTCGAATGAGTTCTGTTTGTGGAAAAAAAGTTTCCGTTTGGACTTTTCATACTGCAATTGATCAAGTGTTCTCGAGCATAATTTAAGAGCATTTGCTCTATCAGTGGTGGGATCATTAAGAAACCCTCTCTCTGCTTCCCGTACACTTTCCTCTGCCCTATCAATATTTAACTCAGATTCTCTTTTAATTTGGTTAATGCGCCTAGTGAGAGTCATGCGGGCGTGCAGTTTAAACATTTCCCATACTGACTGTACTGTGGCCGAGTCATCATTTGTCTTGAAGTATTGTTCCCATTCCTCTGAGAGGTCATCATCTTCTGGGAGCAACATCAGCCAAAAAGGATTTAATCTCCATGAAGCTGGCGGACGGCCACAAGACAAAGCGACCGAGGCCCAGTAGGGACAGTGATCTGATAGTGATCGAGGAGAAAACCCTGCATCTACAAGTCTGGGAATAAGAGTTTTAGACATCAGTATGAGATCTATTCGGGACATAGCATGAAGCAATGGGGTTGATTTACTAAAACTGAAGAGTGTAAACTCGGGTGCAGCTCTGCATAGAAACCAGCTTCCTGGTGTTTTTTTGCCTAAGGTTAAGTGAACAAGCTGAAGTTAGAAGCTGATTGGCTACTATGCACAGCTGCACCAGATTTTGTACTCTCAAGTTTTAGTAAACCACCCCAATGTGTTACAAAGCTATTGTGCAACTGAGCAAGAAATAGTGGGAAAGAGATGAAAGACCTTGAGCGATGGACCATTAGAGGTACAGGGGGACCAGAGTACACATGTAGAACAAATGTTGGGAAGAGGAAGAAATAAGACGGTATACAGATCACAGATCTTGAGACATACTAATAATAACACTAGGGTTGATGTACTAAAACTGGAGAGTGCAAAATCTGCTGCATCTGTGCATGGTAACCACTTAGAACTTGGAAGCTAATTAGTTTCTATGAAGAGCTGCACCAGATTTTGCACTCTCCAGTTTCAGTAAATCAACCCCACTGTGCAAATCTTGACAGGCATACTTGTGCAGAACCACTGAAGACTTCTTTCACACTGGCAGCCGGGGGGGGGGGGGGTAAAAACAGGCAGTTGAGCAGTGGGTTTACAAATCTCTAAGGCTCTGTTCACACCATGCAGATGCGACGGAGCGCACAAGAATTTCCACGCATCACATGTAGGACAGCCTATTTATTGCAATGGGCTGTCCTACACGTGAGAAATGCTCAAATAAAATTCCTGACCATAGGCATGCGCACAGGGTATGTCAGGTGTGCCTGGGCACATCCTAATCACCACATGTACATTTGTATTATCGCTCTGTGTGGCGGCAGGAAGATGGGAAAGATCTCCCTCTTGCCGGCTATGCCATAAGAGATGTGTTTATGCTCTTCTCTTTCACTGTGCTGGAAGGGAGATCAATGTGCCGGGGTCATATATATGTAGACACACACACATGCGTTTGAGCTTTAGGGTGCACACCCTAGTGCAATAGGCTGTGCTCACCTATGTCCCTGACTGTATTGGGAAATTGCGCTGCACCAAAATGGTACTGCAGCACCATGCATTTCGGCATGTGCAAAAACATACCCGTTAGCAGATGCAGAAGGGTGCCATTAAGTATGACTTGGTTAAATTGATGATAGGCAACTCCTATCCTCATATTGATTAGTGGTTCCAAATTAATAATAACTACTGCAGTAGGGAACAGACACAAAAGATACACTCAGCATCTTTCCAAATAACTGTTCTGTTTTATTATGACGCATTTGAAGGTTTTTATACACATGATTACGTAGGTATCACAATAATATTACAATTGTACGTTTATGGTAACAAGGGGCGTTACATAGACAGGCTAATTCTAATCAGGACTCGAAAGAATGTAAACATGTACTGAAAACATTACTAGTGCCGTGTGCACAGTGAGGGCAGAGTGCAATACATACAAAATAGAATACAATTATATACAGAACTTACAAATTTCCTTTACAAGTATAAGGCTGCAAAAGGGCAGAGTGATTTTGTGCATTGCAGAAAAGTGCCTGATTTTGCTGCGTTCCTGCAACGCAAAAGTGTAAACATATCCTAACAGTATGCTTTACTAATGCTTCTCTTCCTTTTAAAGTATTTCCAGTGTATAACATATGTATAACGTATGCAATACATACAAAATAGAATACAATTATATACAGAACTTACAAATTTCCATTACAGTCTCCCCTCTTTTGATCAATATTTTGATCACTAACCATACCTGCTATCACCTTTAACCTGGAACCTCCACACGCTTAGGTGGTGTTAGTCCTGGCCAAAGAGGCAAAAAACTCCATTGTGGAGAAAATAATAGCTGAGCAACTTTTTCATTACAAATGACTTTTCATTGTGAAAAACAAATGATTGATAAGACATATTTACAGAGTACTGGCTGTACACTCCTGTGGCCAGAATGGCCTTCTAGCTGAATTGCTGGCATGCTGACTTATCAGCATATGTAAACACAGACAATTCTACATAAAATGGAAGACGTACAAAAGACAAATATGACTTCAACATGGCTAAACTACTTTTCAAATATATATATCCCTTACAATTAAAGTAATTGAATCAAAAAGTACCCTAGACTGTGATAGCAAGAGGGAAACAAATCAAACACACAGATTTCTTTAATTTAGTCATTTTTGCAGTGTCTGGTGTGGATCCAGGTGACTTTTCCTTCAAGTATTGCAAAAAATGTACATGAAATAGATGCTGTATTGAGTCTCCAAACATTTCCTTATATTTAAATGTCTCTTAATAATCCACAAGTCACCTGGCTTTAGTTTTAGATCCTTCCAAACTTTTAGGATCTGGAATTGGGGAGAAAACACATAAATGAGTTTGTCAAAAAACCTTAAAAGATCAGCAACATTCTCTGTGAGGTCCGAATAGAGGACTTCAGCTGCTGAGACAAAATATAAGCAAGTGAGTAACACACTCCCAAACAAAATCTCATAGGGAGAGAGTCCAACATCCCCTTAGGGGCTTGATAAAAAATAAGAAAACATTCAGGCAAAAGTTTTCTAGTTTCTTACTCTACTTTGTCCGCTACATTGTAGACAGTAGGGAGTGTAAAAATAAAACCTTAAAACTTCTAGTAAGGACTCTCCTATAAAAATGATTTCCTCTGTTACTCTTTGTAGATTCTGCACTCTATATTTACAAACTACTTCTAATAACACTTTTTACTGTGGCCTTTGCAGTAGCATTTGCCACTGGACATCCAGAAAATATGTCCATACAGACAAAATGCATACTTGTAAGATCCTGACTTGGGCATCTGGATATATCTTTTTGTAATCTCTGGGGGGGATGTTCAGCTTTTGGTAACACCTTCGGTAGCAGGTAAAACAAGAAGTGGTATGTTATAAAAACAACTGTGGTGAACCCTGGTTCTATCCCAAGCTCATTTACTAAGGCAGCCATAACTGCTTGTGACTGATGACAGAGTCCATGTGTCAAGCTGGAGGGAAAAGAATGACTGGCAGACATAAATGATCACCTTTTCCAAAGTCCTGTTTCATAAGAAGTTGCCCCCTGTGGACCACTTGTTCTTCTCGTTCTGGGGTCCTTGAAGTTGAATTATTAATCCCAGCTATACTGGGCCAGAACTAGGGTGGAATCTTTGAGTTGCACAGACCCAGCAAGTGTTCGGGGCTGTAATTCAGCATCCTTATTCGCCTGGTCTGCTTCCATGTGTGAGTTTTAAAGTTAATATGGCTACCTCAGCAAGAACCTGGAAGGCGGCTGAAAACAGCCGATCAAATTAACTTAGCATTTTTGGTTGGTTTACCTGCCAAAGTAAAAACAAACTTCTGGCCCTTCAAATGGAACCAAAATCTCTCTATATCTGGACTATCTATATAAATATACACTGTTTTTATAGTTCACAGGCTTTGCTAAAACATGGAGCTCTGCTTCTTGAGCTGGGGAAAAAGGATCAAATGACTTTGAATACAGAGTATCCTTTTGGGTGATAAAATGCATACTCAAATCTACAAAAAATTAAATATCTGGATCTTCAGGGAGTGTGTCCTGCACTGGGCTTTAATATTTCCCTGCTTAAATTCTATATTCCTTATTTTGTTCAGATATCCTTTATATCTATTAAATAATTAATGGGCACGGCGCCAAAAATATATGCAACATGTGCTCTACCAACCTGATGCTGCTCCTAAATTAGTAGAAATATTAATAAACAATATGACAAAACAATATAGGGGGCATCATATGCGCAATATACTATTTAAATGTGAACCTATAGCATTATACAAAAAAGTGCTCCAGTGCATGAACAATATATGCACTACGTTTGCAATAAAGTGCATCCAGTGCAACAAATTAAATGTCCTCAAATACTTTGAAGAAAACATACAACATTCTTCTTAATAGATCCAATCACCACTTAATAAAGTGCACATGCTTTCTTATTTGTGCTCCACCTGAAGTGGTATATCAAAGCGCTCACCAGATAGTAGTGGCCACAAAGTGACCCTCAGGCATGAAAAACCATGTATCTTCAAAAGGTATCTTTCCCAGATCCTGGCAGAAAAGACTCCAATCACCAGTCAGCAGGAATTGTGTATGACTATATCTGAGCCTTGGTGCATCAATGCATCAGCCAAATCTGCAAAAAGTGGCTCCCCATAAAAGCCACAAAACTTGGATAGTGTAAAAACGTCTTTATTCCAACAAAAGCTAAAAACTCCCAAACAAGTGTGCAGGTACAGGACGAAAAAACAGCAAACTAAGCTGCAGCTGAGAAGGAAAGCAGAGACCGAGCGATACCTTAAGTTCCGTGGGTATTGGTTAGCATCTCGGCATGCGTCCCAGCAACAGAGGACTCGTAACAGTATGTCGAGCCTCCCTTTCAATATATTTCACGTTGTGTGCGCGTCTTCAGGAAAAATGATTTTCTTCATTATTCCTGAAAAAAATGAAAATCATTCATTTTTTGCTGTTTTTTCATCCTGTACCTGCACACTTGTTTGGGAGTTGGGAGTTTTTAGCCTTTGTTGGAATAAAGACGTTTTTACACTATCTAAGTTTTGTGGCTTTTATGGGGAGCCACTTTTTGCAGATTTGGCTGATGCATTGATGCACCGAGGCTCAGATATAGAAGTCATACACAATTCCCGCTGACTGGTGATTGGAGTCTTTTCTGCCAGGATCTGGGAAAGATACCTTTTGAAGATACATGGTTTTTCATGCCTGAGGGTCACTTTGTGGCCACTACTATCTGGTGAGCGCTTTGATATACCACTTCGGGTGAGGCACGAATAAGAAAGCATGTGCACTTTATTAAGTGGTGATTGGATCTATTAAGAAGAATGTTGTGTGTTTTCTTCAAAGTATTTGAGGACATTTGATTTGTTGCACTGGATTCACTTTATTGCAAACGTAGTGCATATATTGTTCATGCACTGGAGCACTTTTTTGTATAATCTATAGGTTCACATTTAAATAGTATATTGCACATATGATGCGCCCTATATTGTTTTGTCATATCCTTTATACCTAGCTTCTAATCTATGATCAGACAGGCAGCCACAGTGCTCATCCCATCTTCCCTCTCTGACAACATATAAAGTATTCTGTTTTAACTCTCATTACTCTGTTTCTGATTTTACTAGTTGTAGTGCCTGACCCCAAATTCATCCCACAACTTAACATAAAAATGTCCCTTCCTGTCTAGTGTTAATGTCACCCTTGATCCATCCTGCTCACATAGATAGCTGTTTCTCTAGCTGTTTACTTTGCATGATTCTTAGTCCCTGTGGACTTTGGTGGTAACCCAGTTACCCATTGTGGATCACTTTACACTTTAACCATTAATCTAGGGGCTCAGTATAGGCGGAACCGCACCTCCGGTTCATATATAGCGCTCCTCTTGCGCTGGGCATTTTTGAGGGTCTCTTACCCTTCATTCCCTTACTTAATTCAATGCCCATAATGACTGGCCAGTCTTCTCTAAATGTGCCTATACCCTCTTGCCTCTAAACTACTTTATCTAGCAGATGTACACTACATATACCTGTGAACAGCACTATTCTTCCCTTTCTTATCTATAACACTCCGATGGACAGTAGACAGTGACAACATAACATATAACCACCAATCAATACAGTTTGATTAAGGGGAGTAAAATAGGTACCCTTTGTCCCAAAAATGCCTTACCGATCAAGGAAGTCTGATAACTGAAATGTAAGCAAAAGGCTTACCTCAGCCGGCTGATTATCAGAAATTCCCGGATCGTCTCAAGCTCCTTGTTTTGGATACTTAGGGTCACCTGGAAACCCCTCCTAGGCAAAGCTCGCCACGCTGACTTGGTTAGATTGATGATAGGCAACTCTTTTCCTCATATTGATTAGTGGTTCCAAATTAATAATAACTACTGCAGTAGGGAACAGACACAAAAGATACACTCAGCATCTTTCTGTTTTATTATGACACATTTGAAGGTTTTTATACACATGATTACGTAGGTATCACATTAATAATACAATTGTACGTTTATGGTAACAAGGGGCGTATCATAGACAGGCTAATTCTAATCAGGACTCGAAAGAATGTAAACATGTACTGAAAACATTATTAGTGCCTTGTGCACAGTGAGGGCAATGTGCAATACATACAAAATAGAATACAATTATATACAGAACTTACAAATTTCCATTACAAGTATAAGGCTGCAAAAGGGCAGAGTGATTTTGTGCGTTGCAGAAAAGCGCCTGATTTTGCTGCGTTCCTGCAACGCAAAAGTGTAAACATATCCTAACAGTATGCTTTACTAATGTGTCTCTTCCTTTTTAAGTATTTCCAGTGTATAACATATGTCTGTTCCTCTTCCTTACACAGTTTTAACACGCCTCAGGAATTTAGCTCCTGCAGTCACCAGAACTATCAAGACTTTATTCTAAAAAATATGCCGCTCTGTATGAAGAACATGCCAGACAAAAATGAGATTGTCAGCAATGCGGTTTGTGGAAATCAGTTCACAGAAGCAGGAGAGGAATGTGACTGTGGTACTGAGGCGGTAATGAGATTTTTCATCCCTACCCTTTGTATATGTTACAGACACCCAAACTTGACACTGAGCTGAGCAAGTAGACATAATTTTCTATTTAACGTTGAACTCCAGGCACAACAAAATTGAATTTAAATGTATTCCTCAGTAGCCAAAAAGGACTTTGTTTGACTTAAATGCTGTTGAAAATACAGATATTACTTTGTAAAAGTATCTGTGGCATCATCGTTGTGCTGTGCATAGCCAGTGAAGAGAGCAGAGCTGTGGGAGTCTAGCATTCTCCACCCACTACAGGCTTGTAGTGCGACGGCAGTGGGCACACAGTGTTCAGTTGCAGAAACAGAACTGTATTGATGTTGAAATTCAACAAAGCACAAATACCTGGCGGGAAGACAAATACCTGGTGGGAAGACATCCTAACTGAGTGCATTCACAGAATGTTTCAGCAAAAAGTGTAACAGTAGGTCTTGGGTGCACTGCCAGAGTCTGTGTCGAGGAATGGAATACGGCCTGGCTGGTCCTAGCCCAAATGAGGAGGCTTCCAAGAAGGATGGCGTGTCCCTTCTCTTTCCCTACTCGTCTGGAATCTCTCCGCCAGAGTCACATGGGGCAGTAGCATCCAATCGGATAGCTTCCCCAGTATCCCAGAAAACCATAGAGGAACCATGTTCCTCTCGATTTCCCTTCCAACTGCAATGCCACTGCGGTTGAGCTCCACCTGCAGTGGAGAAAGTAGACTGCACCTACCTACAGGCTGCCTGCAGAAAACTACAGAAGGGGGGGCAGATACAAGACCAGTCGCCCTATAAAAGGAGTGAGTAGTAGTGACCTGTCTTTATTACAGGAAGTTCCTGCACAGAGACATAGCAAGAGCAGTTGCTCCAAAACTTAGTATGAAAACCAAAAGAGGAACTCCTGCGCTGCTAGCGGACTCCTATACTACCAAGGGGACACTGCTGCAACACCTATAAGACTGCTCCAAACAGACAAAAACAAGCATAAATACTAGGGGGGTGGTAGTTGCGCTGTGATGGGAAGGGGGATAGGGAAAGGGGGAAACTACACTAAAGTGCATGTGACAAACATGCCAAGTGACCTAAAGAAAACCATAAAACAAAAATAAACAACACACTGATAAGTGTATATAGTGAACGACTGAAAAGGCACACTGACTAGTGCATATAGTAAACAAATGGAAAATACCACTAAATAGTGTTAGCATGAAGGGAGAGTGGTATAAATCCCATGGAGGTGAGTAATGCACATGATGAAAGGGGCAATCAAACTAATGAGATATTAAAAACAATAGACAATAAGTGCATAAGACACTAGGTGCACAAATGGACAAATAAATGATGGATAACAAATGGTCTCATTCATAAACGTTAAAAAATCAGAAGCACTTAACCAGTGAAAACATGAAAAAGGAGTACAACACAAAAAATAAAAAATAATAAATAATGATGGCAGAAAAAAATATTGCAAACATATGAAAAAACATATAAAAATTGTGTTGAATATAAAAAACAGTCCCGCCACCAAGTGTGATAATTCTGAGTCGCAGTCCAAAAAACCCAAAATGTGACAGGGGAAGAGGGGTGGTCTTCGATGGGGGCACCTCAGTGTACACAGGCCCCTTACCTTACAGCTGTAAGGTATATAGCATATGTATTAGACGCCCAGTAAGTGATGAAATCCAGAAAATTGCAGCAGATGGTATGGCTCACAAATGCAGTGGTATCGTATGCGAAAAAAACAAATGAACAGCATATGGTGTGATACCGTTTGAAAATAGAAACAGGGAGATAGGTGGGCTGAGGGGGGGGGGGGGAGGGGGGAGGGGGGAGGGGGGGTTGCACTCACTTGTGACAGGTGAGCGCAAGCCTCAAACCACGAGTGCCGAACTCGTATAATCCACACCGCTGGCCGAAGGACCCTCCAACGTCTCACACCTCCTGTAGCTCACCACCCGTCATACGTCATATAAGTGGTGTAATATCAAGACAAGAAAACCGCATATAGCGTAATCCCGTATATAAAACACACTTTATTGTATAAGTAAAATCACTATGAACTTACAAAAGATGACAGCTGGGGGGTAAAAAGCTCCGCGAGCGCCGTGCTCGTAACATCAGCTGTTGTGTGGCAGCGTCCCGTGCTCCTAACGCGTGTCGTCACGTCACGTGACTTCTTCAGAGGAAGTCACGTGACGTGACGAGACGCGTTAGGAGCACGGGACGCTGCCACACAACAGCTGATGTTACGAGCACGGCGCTCGCGGAGCTTTTTACCCCCCAGCTGTCATCTTTTGTAAGTTCATAGTGATTTTACTTATACAATAAAGTGTGTTTTATATACGGGATTACGCTATATGCGGTTTTCTTGTCTTGATATTACACCACTTATATGACGTATGACGGGTGGTGAGCTACAGGAGGTGTGAGACGTTGGAGGGTCCTTCGGCCAGCGGTGTGAATTATACGAGTTCGGCACTCGTGGTTTGAGGCTTGCGCTCACCTGTCACAAGTGAGTGCAACCCCCCCTCCCCCCCTCCCCCCCCCCCCCTCCCTCAGCCCACCTATCTCCCTGTTTCTATTTTCAAACGGTATCACACCATATGCTGTTCATTTGTTTTTTTCGCATACGATACCACTGCATTTGTGAGCCATACCATCTGCTGCAATTTTCTGGATTTCATCACTTACTGGGCGTCTAATACATATGCTGTATACCTTACAGCTGTAAGGTAAGGGGCCTGTGTACACTGAGGTGCCCCCATCGAAGACCACCCCTCTTCCCCTGTCACATTTTGGGTTTTTTGGACTGCGACTCAGAATTATCACACTTGGTGGCGGGACTGTTTTTTATATTCAACACAATTTTTATATGTTTTTTCATATGTTTGCAATATTTTTTTCTGCCATCATTATTTATTATTTTTTTATTTTTTGTGTTGTACTCCTTTTTCATGTTTTCACTGGTTAAGTGCTTCTGATTTTTTAACGTTTATGAATGAGACCATTTGTTATCCATCATTTATTTGTCCATTTGTGCACCTAGTGTCTTATGCACTTATTGTCTATTGTTTTTAATATCTCATTAGTTTGATTGCCCCTTTCATCATGTGCATTACTCACCTCCATGGGATTTATACCACTCTCCCTTCATGCTAACACTATTTAGTGGTATTTTCCATTTGTTTACTATATGCACTAGTCAGTGTGCCTTTTCAGTCGTTCACTATATACACTTATCAGTGTGTTGTTTATTTTTGTTTTATGGTTTTCTTTAGGTCACTTGGCATGTTTGTCACATGCACTTTAGTGTAGTTTCCCCCTTTCCCTATCCCCCTTCCCATCACAGCGCAACTACCACCCCCCTAGTATTTATGCTCCAAAACTTAGTTAATGAACAAAAGCTCTGCTGACTTCCATCATCCAATCATGTGCAAGCAAAAATGATGTGCTTTTTTTTTTTTTTTTCCTTGACGTGATTAGGTATTCTTTGCAAAGTGAAGCTTTACTCCATTTACTAAGCTGTGTAGAAACTGCACTTGCAGTGTGCAACTGCACTTTGAAAAGTGCACAGTCTTTTTGCCTTTAGTAAATTGGATTACTGCACAGATTTAGAAGAAATACACAAAGAATACACATGCCTCTTGTATTTAGACAATATTTGACTAACCTGCAATTCAGTTTTAGAGTAATTGGCAATGAAAAAAATTCTAGTAAGCAAACCCCATAATATATTTGTGTCCATATCTTTCTTGTCCTGAGATTAAGAAATTAGTGTAATCAGCAATTCTCATCTGCCTATAGGAATGTACCAACAACTGCTGTGATGCCAAAACCTGCAAACTCAAAGAAGGTGCTAAGTGTGCAGAGGGAGAGTGCTGCTCTAACTGTCAGGTGAGTGTTTTAGGTAATAATGAAACAGTTGCTCCATCTAAAACTAGCATATGAGTGTTAAATAGATGTTGGAGAGTAGTGATGGGCTGAAAACCCCCCTGTTTGGTTCGCACCAGAGCTCCCGAAAAGGGAAAAAAAGTTTAGTCCCGAGCCACAAAGTCTATTAGTGTCTATGGGTCCCAAACATGAAAAATCAAAAGTCTCCATTTTGAAGGCTAATATGCTAGTTTGTCTTAGGGACTTCATTAGTGAAATCTCAGTACTTGAGTACCTGGGTCTGCACACTTTCTGTGTCCATTATGAAGGGGTACCACTCTTCCTGTTGAATTTGTCATTCTTTTTATTTTATGGGAAATGCAAGGAAGGGGTGAGAACACCCCATGGTGGTGAGAACATTCAAGACTCCCAGGTTGACAGTAACAGAGTGGCAGGTGAAGCCCTCTCTTGAATTTGGCTCACCACACTCCAACTGTAATTGAAATATCACTTACAGTTTTAAGTAGAATAAGGATATATTGGATCCTCTTTTAGGCTGCAATTTGTCCCAGCAGGAGAGATTTTCCCCTACTCCTTTTAATGAAGACATGGCCATAAGTATGGAAAATCTCATACAGGTGCCCCCACTGGGAGTTTTCCTCTTTGCTCCTATTCTTGTAACAGTCATAAGGATCCATTTGCATCTTCATTTATCTACATTTAAGGGGTGTTATGTTGTGCATTCATTTGTGTTAATGAGGCCATTCATTTCAATTGACTGCCTAACATTCCAATAAAAAGTGAGTGCAGCATTTTTTTCAGTGCAATGCATGTTCGTTGGCATGGTGCATTGGGGTGAGATTTAGAATGATTTACATTGCTGCATTGTATTATCCGCATTGGAGCACACCAGCTAATAATTCCAAATAATTCAAAATAATAATTCACAGTGATTCACATTGTTGCATTGCGGTAAAGCCCACATCACTGCAGCGCTTGTTTCGTGCTTTGGTTCGCTGCAGTGCCATTCACAATGAATGGCACCGCAGTTAACCAATGTGGGTAACATTGTGTAATGTTCTCTGTATCACTGTGCAGAAAATGTACACCCCTGCATACAGCCCAATAATCGCTTTTCAGAGGACTAGTGTAAATGAGCCCCAAGTCTGTCAGTCAGCTTTTATTTCAACATTTCTTCATCAGGGTGGTCAAAAGACTGGAGTGAAATGCTAATGGCCCCTAGGGAGGATGTACAAATGTGTGTATAAAATATAGTGCATCAGGCATGTAAAATGTAAGCATGAAGATTAGGTAATGGCATTAATATCTTGTTTGCACTTTATCTGTTAGATGAAGACTGCAGGATCTTTGTGCAGAGACGATAAAGATGACTGTGACTTGGCGGAAATGTGTGACGGGAAGTCTGGCATGTGTCCCTCTGACCGCTTCAGGGTCAATGGCTTTCCCTGTAGAAATGGTGAAGGATACTGCTACATTGGCAGATGTAGCACTCTCCAAAGTCAATGTCAAATGTACTGGGGTGAAGGTAAGCAGGAAGCAACCAACTAATATCTGCTTGTATACAGACAGGAGGAGAGGGCAGAGTGAGCAGAGTTGATGACTTATTAGTGTGTTTCTGCTTCTTGCTCATTCTTCAATCAGCAGGCCATAGGTGTGCGCAGCCTATTGCATTAGGGTGTGCACCCCCAAAACTCAAACAAATTTGCATGTGTATATATACTGACGGTGTCAGTAGGGAAGAGATTGCTTGCAGTAGTTTTTATTTTTTACAATTTTTTACTTTATCTTAAAACATTTTTGGAGCCTTTAGGGGTCTTTGGTAAAATATTAGGGGTCTTAACAGGGGAAATCTGCACCACACAGGGCGATTAGGGTGTGCCCAGGCACACCTGGCACACCCTGTGCGCACGCCTATGCAGCAGGCTGTAGGTAGGGATCTACTAGATGACTGGGTCAGAGCAACTCCAAAACTGCAGCTCTTGTGGGATGTACGTGATCTGCAGTGGTTAAGACCTACCAAAAGTGGTCCAGGAAAGAAAAACCAGTGAACCAGCGACAGGGTCATGGGTGGCCAAGGCTCATTAATGCACATGGGGAACGAAGACTGGCCCGTGCAGTCTGATCCAATAGAAGAGCTACGGTAGCTCAAAGTGCTGAAAAGAAAGGTGTCAGAACACACAGTACACCACAGTTTGTTGTGTATGGGGCTGTGTAGCTGCAGCCTGGTCAGGGTGCCCATGCTGACCTGTGTCTACAGTCAATTGCATTTACAGTGGGCACGTGAGCATCAGAATTAGACCACGAAACAAGAAAGTGGCCTGGTCTGATAAATCATGTTTTTTCTTATACATAATGTGGATGGCCAGGGGCGTGTACATCCGTGCCGTGGTAAGTCAGGGATGTTTTGGTGGCAAAAGGGGGACCTACTAAATATTAGGTGGGTGGTCATAATGTTATGGCTGATTGGTGAATTGTGTAAGGTATGGTGGCAGCAATAGCACTGCTAGATATATGAGTGCCTTTTTGAGAGCTTTGGTTATACAGTATGACCTGGAACCACTGGCAGCAAATTCCAAGATATGCAGAAATTGAAAGAGACCAGGGGTGGAAGGTTATAGTAGAGTGATACTGCAACAGTTCACTCTAGGTGCCCAGGGGTGACCTGGGTCTTGTAGGATGTTATCAACTCTCCTGCTGGTTGTAAAGAATGAACTTTTGCTCCTTTATGATGTATAGTTGTACAGCATTTGCTAATGATGTCTGGTCATTACCTACACATATTGCAGTGTATAAGTGATTTTTTAAATATATTCATATATATTAATATATATTCATCTGTTACATTAGGGCATGTTGCTGGGTCAGATTCCTGCTTTGCACTAAACACAAGAGGCAGCCCTGGGTTTTGCCGTCAGTCTGGAATCAATGTCCCGTGCCCAGCCAAGTGAGTGCAGACCAAAGTCAATGATCTGACATTCTACATGTGATCCCCATCAATATCTAACTGCAGCCTTTATATACGCAGGGATGTGAAGTGCGGAGTGTTGTTCTGCTCTAGGAGCAGCTCGCGTCCTTATAATTCGGACTGTAATGTCCTTAACCCACAAGTGCTGGTGGAGGATGGGACACGTTGTGCAGAAGAATATGTGAGTATCCCCACGCATGCAGTGCAATCTGACTATTCCCACACTTTCAGTTTACATGGTTTTCATATACCTAGGAATGTGTGAAAATGACAGTTTTCAAATATCAAAGATTTCCAGAAAGGAAGCTCAAACAATGACTTGCTAAAAAAAAATACAAAAATAAGTGAAAGAAACACAAGGAAAAGGACCACAGCTTAATTTTTAAATAGTCATTTTGTTAAAAATTGGCAAGTTTGCCAAAACGCATCAATTATTCCTATAAATAACTGAAAAGCAAACTTACATATGCACAAGTACACACTGGACATCAAAGAACACAGGTTAGGTGAACCAACAACAAGCCAGTCGATCTAGATGGGTAGAAAGAAAGGAAGATAAACTATATTACCAAATTCAAACACACTCCTTGTGGACAGCCTTCCCAGAAGAGTTGAAGCTGTTATGGCTGCAAAGGATTGGCCAACTCAATATTGAACCCTACGGACTAAGACTGGGATGCCATTAAAGTTCATGTGCGTGTAAAAGCAGGCGTCCCAATACTTTTTTTAATATAATGTGTATATATATATATATATATATATATATATATATATATATATATATATATTTTTTTTTTTTTTTTTTTAGAGCGCTTTACTATATGTATTTTTTGTTTTATAAATTTTTTTTATGGACACCAAAAAAATGGAGTAATCAACATTTTCTACAGACATGTTTCCACAACAGAATTTGAATATCTGTAATGGCCTAATTACAACAGTTATGTCTTTATGGACCCTGCTTTGTGCACCGGTCCAAATCATTTGGTGGAGGGGGGATTATGGTGTGGGGTTGTTTTTCAGGGTTGGGCCTGGCTCCTTTGTTCAAGGGAACTCCTAAGGCGTGAGCATACCAAGACACTTTGGACAATTTCATGCTCCCAACTTCATGGGAACAGTTTGGGGCTGGCCCTTTCCTGTTCCAACATGACTGAGCACCAGTGCACAAAGCAAGGTCCATAAAGACATGGATGAGTGAGTTTGAGGTAAGTAACTTGAGTGGCCTGCACCTCAACCCAATAGAACACATTTGACATGAATTAGAGCAGTGACTGCAAGCCGGGCCCTCTCGTCCAACATCAGTGCCTGAAATCACAAATGCGCTTCTAGTAGAATGGTCAAACATTCTCATAGACACACTCCTTGTGGACAGCCTTCCCAGAAGAGTTGAAGCTGTTATAGCTGCAAAGGGTGGGCCAACTCAATATTGAACCCTACAGACTAAGACTGGGATGCCAGTAAAGTTTATGTGTGTATAAAGGTAGGCATCCCAATACTTTTGGTAATATAGTGTATATTCACAGTATATTCCAAAAATTCATCAATATACATATACAATATTAATGTGCAAAAGAATGCTAATAATCCAATCCCCCTTGTGAAAATTCAAAGAAGTATATGCAAAGAAAATCTTAAATAAATACAACACAAAACAAAAAATGAATGTGCAAAAATTGCTCATGATCAAATAACACTTATGCAAAGTAATATCCAAAGTCCACATGTTAGATGTGCCAATTGTGACCACAAAACACTTGCATACCAGCAAGGTTCCTGGTTGTTTAAATGTCTCCTTCACTCCTCCAGCGGACATAAGCATGTAAAAGCATAAGGGCGAGAAAGGGACTAATAAAGTAGATTGACATAAAACAGTGTTTATTTTAAAAGAGGATTCCACTCACATGTATATCAGTAAAAAAAACACATTTATATCCATTGGGAAAAGCATGAGACAACATTGAGTATACATGTAGCACAGCCCTAGGGGCTGTTTGGACTTACCTGCTCATCTGCACTGCCATGACCTGATGAACATTCCAGTCCACCTGACACTCTGGGTTCAGACATCTTTGCACCACCTTAAAGCAATAAGTCAGACAACTCTGTGCGTTTATATTCTGATAATTTTTAAAGGTAAGGGCAAAGAGATCAGAAATGACAAAACATCCCAATTTAACATATGAAAAAAGGAGAGGAGGAACAAGCCACAGGACTTTAAAGGTGCCAAAAGAATAAATTGATTACAATTGATAAAATTCAATAAGTTTTATTACAACAATTAAGTTAATAAAACATTCCTTGTTATATCATTTGTTCAATTCATAAGCAAATACAGACACTACCGCTCTACATGTTTCACTTCAAAAGAGCTTCTTCAGGAGACTCAAGAGTGCTGTATGAATTAAATGTTATAAATGACAAAGAAACAATTTACATAAAGTTTTGGACAGATAAGTACACATATTTGGTTTTATTTATAGATATTATTATCAGCAAAAAACAATTTTAAATAATATGTGAATTGAGATAAAAATGGACATACTGGGGGGCATGGCCTGACCTAGCATGGAGACAGTCGCCTAATCCCTAGGCTCCGTCCGTCACAGGAGAAAGCCGCTGAAATTGTGAGGTACTTTTGCACCGCACCCACAACTGATTATGGGGACGGCTTCCCGGACCTCCTCGGCATCCCGCTCGAGGTCCCCGAGAGACCTAGGCGACACACAGGGGCAGAATATCCCCGAGATGTTCCGGACGGGTAGAGGCAATATGGCGCCCTCCCGCCACACACAGGGACGCTCCGCACAACCTCCCTCTCAGCCGCAACAGTCACCCACCACACCACCTCAGGCAATACCTTCGTTAGCTGGGGATGAGGGGATAGAACTCAGGCCGCATCCACCCTTAACTATTCTGGATCTCCGCTCCGTAGCGGATGACATCAAAGAAACACTAGCATCGGCCATCTCAGAACTCAGACTGGATCTTAAGTCACTGAACGACAGGGTTAGGGTGGTGGAAAACGTGACAGAACACCAAGACACTATTATACAGTCAGTAACGGAAGAAGTTGACTCGCATACCAGACAGCTGCATGACATGCAGAGGCACCTTGAAGACCTCGACAACAGGGGCAGAAGGCACAACCTGCGTATTAGAGGCCTACCAGAGTCCGTTGAAGGAGACCAGATCTCTCCGGCTATCATTTCCATCTTTAACTCCCTGCTCAACCGTCCTGCCCACACCCCTGTTGAAATGGAACGTGTACACCGCGCACTTCGCCCCAAAGGCAGAGAATCAGATCCTCCAAGGGATATTATATGCTGCATTGTGGATTTCAGATTGAAAGAAGAAATCCTCAAAATGGCGCGGGGCAGACCACAGATAATACATAATGGCGCACAAGTGCAAATCTACCAGGATCTGTCAGGAATCACACTCCAGCACAGGCGAGACCTGAAACCCCTGTTGGAAGCCCTAAGGGACAGACAGATAATGTACAAGTGGAAGTTCCCCTTCTGTCTCTCCGCCTCCACACATGGACGCACAGCACTCCTCAAGGTCCCTGAAGACCTTCCACATTTTTGTGCCGCTCTCGACATCCCCTTGATACCAGTACCCAACTGGTACGCTGCATTTCGCCCCCGAAACTACGAGGGATGGATAGTGAAGACCCCATGGAAACACAAGCACCTCTCCTCAGCCGGAGACGTTCTCCCTCTGTGCGCAGAAACCACACGGCCCACCGCACACACTACCGCGCCAACAGCCCAGAGGTCTCCCCCAGATCCCGGGGCCCACGTAGGGGTCGGAATAGGCATGTTTAATCAGCCCCCATGGCTGACGGAAGGCACTGGCTGAAATACCTGAGCCATTCCGCAATGCACACAGTTTAAGTTTCAAGTAACTTTTATTGTTGTTTTTTCTCTTACACCTTTTTTCGTTTTACGGGACCGATATTGGAAGGTCCATTCGGAACATCAGCAGGTCAGACCAGCCGGTTCCATGGGATGATAGGCTCCCTTATCCTCAACACAGCACCAGCGATATGTCACCACTCGACCGCCTTCGGACCTCGCCCAATCAACACTCCCTCTTCTCAAGCCTCAGTCATGATGCCCGTTATCCCCGCCTACTAATGCCTGATACCAGCCTGCAGCTCAGACCCGCAACTACAACACCCACAAGGCATCACGACGCCGAACTCCGCCCTCACCCCTACACGTTCTCACGCAACCAGAGGCTACACGTCCGTACACCGATAAGAAGAGCCGCAGTAATCGCAGGAACACAACGCACCGGCCCTGGAAACGACATGCTTCTTCACTGACCAGTACAGTTGTTGCACGAACGGAGACTCCAACATCGCCGCGGTCTAAACGCCGACACTCTCCTACAAGCTGAACCAGAGGCGTCACACAGTGGCGAACTTTACCCGCCGCTCACTGCAGACTGCTGATCACACCAGGCGGATATGATCTACACCAACACATACAGGAGTATGAACTAGCCGGTACACCCACCTCATGGTTTTACTGTTTATGGTTTAATGATGCCCATGTCTGTCGGTTCCGGATTGTAAGCGACCACATATTGCGGTGCTTCAATACCACCAAGGTTTTTTGTTTTTTTTTTTTTGCTACGGCTCCACCCCCTCTTTAATGTTTATTGTTTAGTTTATGCACCTAACAGTGGCACAATGCTACAGATCAGTTTATTCTGGATTCAGAACGTGCCTACCCCCAGGTGTGGTAACTTCCAGTTAGCTGCCTCTGGCCCCACCCCCCTCGGCATCGCCTCCCTCCCTTACGGGAAAGGACTGGCACACGGCAAGACCTGACCCGGATGCCGGCAGATTTTTTTTTTTTTTTTTTATGGCTGTTGCCAGGCTTACACCCTAATGCCCCCCAGCACCTAGCTCTGGAAGCTGCCTCACCTAAGGGCTTTCCCATAGCATGTTGTTTTAGTGTGTTATTATCTAGCTGGAACAGACTCTCTCTGACCGCATTAGACCTCAATGTAGACTGCTGACCCTGCAACACAATCTCACCGTATGTAACCCAATAATCTACCTAGCTCACTCACTACCCGCACCTCAGTCATCAGCTTCAGGTTCTCCTGGGGCGGAGGGCCCCACTCCTACTCTCACCACTTATTCTCTTCACTCTCTCCGTTGCCTGGTTCTGGTCAACCCCCATACGGGCCCACCTGGGGTCGCCGTCTCCCTCAAAGGACACGACACCCTACGCGGGACCTGTACACGACCGATCTATAAATTAGGAGGCTAGTGGACACACAGCTCTACTTTTCAATCGTACCCCCCTGAACGCACACCCCTCCTCCCTTCTCCCCCTCAACCCACGATGGAGGCCAGGACAGACTCTAATTTCACTCAAGGAGTCAAGCCACAAACACCACAATCACTCAAGCTTTATTCGATCAACATAAGGGGTCTAAATACCCCCGAAAAAAGGTCCCAATTACTAACTTCCCTCAAACACTCCAAAGCTCACATAGTGCTAATTCAGGAAACACACTTCCGCACAGATTCCATTCCTAAACTGCAAAGCCGATACTTCCCCACGACAATTCACGCCTCCAATATAGAGGCGAAATCGAAAGGGGTTACAACCCTCATCTCCAATCAGTGTCCATTCCTGATCACAGACACACTGAAAGACCCACATGGACTATACCTTTTTATAAAAGGCACTCTCCATCAGCTACCCTACACCATCGCTAACATTTACGCTCCCAACAAGGGCCAAGTCGCCTTTTTCAAAACGACTCTGCAATTGCTAGCTAGCTTCCAGGTCGGTACCCTCATCGTCGGTGGCGATTTCAATATCCCGCTGACCCCAGCGATGGACACCTCAAACGGGTCTTCCTTCCTCACATACAGGGCCTTAAGAGCCATTAAACTACAGCTCAATAATCTTCTACTTCACGATACATGGCGCACCATGCATCCCAAGACAAGGGATTACACATACTTCTCACCGCCGCACGACAAATATTCTAGACTAGATCACTTCTTCATCTCCCAGAATGACCTGACCAACCTAACGAAAGCTACCATAGAACCGTCCATACTATCTGATCACAACCCTATCTCTATGACCTTACAATTAGCGACCATGAACACAAAAACGCGTATTTGGCGTCTCGATAGCTCCCTACTGACAGATGAACTTAACGTAAATAGACTGTCCAAATGCTTAACTGACTTCTTTGCTAACAACGACACTCCCGACGTCACACCTTTGAGCGTATGGAATGCACACAAATGTGTCATTAGGGGCGAGCTCCTCTCTATCTCCGCTAACCGCAACAAACTCAACCGCACACACATAGCTGATCTAACCGCACGTATACACGCGCTCGAGCAGGCACACAAAGCCTCCGTCGCTGATGCTTTGCTAACTGAATTAACACAGGCGAGAGAGGAACTTCTAGAAGTCTTAAACAAATCGTTGAAACGTAAATTCATGCTGACTCAAAAACTATATTATGAATTTGGGAACAAATCCAGCAAATTATTAGCGAGGGCACTGCAATCCAAAAAGGCCTCACATACTATTCATAAAATCTCCAACTCAGCTGGCGATTCGTTTTCTAGAAACGAGGAAATCTCCCAGCAATTTGTCCAATACTTCAGCAAATTATACAATTTGACACCGTCTCATCACGCCGACGATCCTTCTAACCGGAAAACTGCTCTCCAGAATTTTCTTACACAATACGGACCACAACCTCTCTCCACTGAAGACGCCCAATCCCTAGACGCCCCACTCTCCACGGAAGAACTACTTATAGCGCTACGACAAATGAAGATAGGAAAAAGCCCGGTCCTGACGGCCTTACGGCATGCTACTACAAATCCTTTCCTTCTATCCTTCTTCCACGCCTAGCGAAAGCTCTCAATGCTCTATCACCCTCAACACACACAACGACATGCTCACAGCACACATTACACTCATCCCCAAAAAAGATAAAGACCCCACTCAAGTGACGAATTACCATCCCATCTCTCTGCTCAATGTGGACCTCAAATTATTTGCGAAAGCATTGGCTAACCGAATCTTACCTTTCATACCATCTCTGATCTCACTAGAACAGGTTGGCTTTGTTCCTGGTCGTGAGGCTAGGGACAACACCACTAAAGCACTGAACATACACCACTGGCTCACGAAAATGTCCACCAAAGGGTTCTTTCTGTCATTGGATGCAGAGAAGGCGTTCGACAGGGTAGCATGGGATTACATGGAGGCCACCCTCCAGGCGGTGGGCTTGCCTCCGCGCATGCTCACCATGATTCTGGCCCTGTATGCCTCCCCTACGGCCAGGCTACGAGTTAACGGCACACTGTCGGATGCCTTCTCTGTCTCCAATGGAACCCGTCAAGGGTGCCCCTTGTCCCCACTTATATTTATACTAACCCTTGAACCCATGCTCCGCAAATTAAGGGACAATCCCACTATTAAAGGAGTTGACATACACCACAAATCATACAAGCTAGCTGCATATGCGGACGATATATTACTGTTCCTGACTGATCCCATTACGACCATCCCCAATCTTCTAGCAGACTTTGAATTTTTCCAAACCCTCTCTAACTTGAGAATCAACTTTGAAAAATCCAAAGCACTCAATATTACCCTAACCTCTGATACGGTGAATCTCTGTAAACGTAATTTCCCCTTCGGCTGGGAGCCATCGGCCATTTCCTACCTCGGAATCCAAATCACCTCAGACCTGAAAAACCTATACACCAGCAACTTCGCACCCAAGGTCCTGTCCATCCAAGGAGATCTTCAGAAGTGGCACTTGGGATCCTTCTCTTGGTTGGGTAGGATCGCGATACTGAAGATGAACGTTATGCCCAGACTCCTTTACCTCCTCCAAGCCATCCCAATCAGACTACCCCCCGCTTTTTTCTCATCCTACAAACGCATCTGCCGGTCTTTCATCTGGGCATCGAAACAACCGAGACTTAGTTGGGACAGATTAGTCCTCCCCAAAAGATTAGGAGGTTTAGGACTTCCAGATCTTCAAAAATACCAATGGGCCTGCCACTTAACTAGATTAGTAGACTGGCACAAACACCGTCAAGCCAAAGACTGGGTAGAACTAGAAGATTCATTTGCGAGCCTCCCATTAGTCAACTCCCCATGGGTTGATAGCAGACACGTACCAGACACCTTCTTGTCTCACCCTTCCATTGGCACCACCCTTTCAATCTTCAAAAAGGTTTGCAAAACACTTCACATGCTCCCAGCACCCGGTCCCATGACTCCACTAACTAACAACCCGGAATTCCCTCCGGGTCTAGTGCATAAGGATCCTATCCGAGACACGGCCTTCACCCCAGTAAGGGCCCATGGCTGTTTTCGCAACGGCTCGTTACTCCCCCATGCGGAATCGAATCGACACTTTCTAATCATCACTTACCTTTCTTTAAGTACCTGCAATTGAGACATTTTCTCCAAACGTATAGCAGAGACTCCCCCTACAGCAGAGACCACACTCCTCTTGAACTCCTTTGCCTAGACACTGAACCCCAGGGCCATCTCATCTCCGCCACATACTCCCTTTTGTTCTCTCAGCACATAGTCAAAAATGACAAACTAGTAAAACAATGGGAATCAGACCTTTCTCTGGACCTATCTCCGCAGGAATGGGACTCCATCTTCACTCTCATGCACAAAGGGTCTATAAATGTCTCAACACAGGAGAACAGATTTAAAGTGTTCTCTAAGTGGTACAGAACACCTGACAAAATCCACAAGTTTCACCCCGCCATTCCCCCAACCTGTTGGAGGTGCGGCTCTGCTAAGGGCACTCTACTGCATATTTGGTGGAGCTGCAGCCTCATTCAACCATTCTGGCAGGCAATCCACCGATTAATCACCCAAATATCCACCTATTCACCGACTTTCACACCCGAAAGATACCTATTGCACCACACTCCTGTTTCCCCAGGTAGCTACAAAAAATCGCTCACCATACATCTAATCAACGCGGCTAATCTTTGCATCCCAGCCATCTGGAGGTCTACGTCACCCCCCACGATCCAAGAGTGGATCCAGAGGGTAGATAAAATAGCGGAGATGGAGAAGCTTATCTGCCAGGCCAATGACAACCCTACCAAGTTTAACCTCCCTGGTGGTATTCCTGAGTCTGGCTCGGGTTGGATTTTTTATACCAAAAGCTGTATCCCCGAGCCAGACTCGGGCTTGCATCGCAGGATCCAGGAAGAGCATACTTACCTTGTCCCCTGGATCCTGCGATGTCTCCCCGCTGTGATCGGCGAGCCGCTGTGTCTTGCTCGATTCACAGTGCCGAGCTCCGTTCCCTGCGAGCGTTGCGACGCACGGGGACGGAGTTCGGCGGTAAATTCAAAAGTGAAACACACAGTATAGATACAGCATACTGTAATCTTACAGATTACAGTACTGTATCAAATAATTACACATCCCCTTTGTCCCTAGTGGTCTGTCCAGTGTCCTGCATGCAGTTTTATATATATAAAACTGTTCTTTCTGCCAGGAAACTGGAGATTGTCCATAGCAACCAAAACTGTCTCTTTACATCAAAAGTGGTTTTAGAGCAGCTAGAAAAAAGCGATAATAAATTAGAATCACTTGCAGAATTGAGCGATAGTGATTTGTGGGGAGATCCGTCATCAAACACTAAAAGTAACGAAAGCTAAAATTCTGCAACTGAGCAAATTTCAGTGTTTTTGATTTGATTACATTATTATATAATTTTTATTATTATTATATTATTATTTGTTATAATTATTTATAGTTATTTATTATATTATAATTTTTTATTTCGTTTTTCAAACTTTATCATACCCGGGATGTCTACTAGACTCTTGTTTGGACAGATTTAAGTGAACTATTCCTAAGAATTACAGGCCTACAATATAAAACGCCAAATTTCTGTGCAAAATAATTGTACCGCTTTCAGCACCTAAAATCAGAAATAATCATACCGCCAGGGAGGTTAACACCACCTGGGCATGTTGGCTGCATTTTGGTCAATCACCCACACAAACCACCCAACCCACTTCCTCCTCAATCACTACTCATTGAGCATATATAAAGCACAATCCTGACTCCCCAACACTGCCGAGCCGCCCACTCCCTGGGCCCTCCTTCTCCCCCCCCCCATCTCAGTCAAACCCTTACCCCAGCTCTTTTCACAGACATAATAGACACTTACTCTCTGGAGCATACTCTCTCACCCTACACACCCGCGACGCAGGCGTGTAATTATCTCAGACAAACTTTCTTTTCCAACATTCTTCTTCAATGAATCAGGTCACTCGGTGGAACCGATTCACAACCCATTATGGTCACCAGTCAACGGTACCACCGATATATCCACTCCCGACCCCGACCCATTCACAGAAATTATCCCTTTCGGGGTGAATGGCCCCGGGATATCTTCACTTAACATTTCCCGATATGACCGGAGATTCCATGCAGACCCCCCTTCTAGAAGCAACCTCTCAGCACAAGTCTACTGATCTAGGTCTGGAATTTACATGTATTACTTTTGAATGATATGTTCCTGTGATAACGTTGCCAGACTAACGTCTGCCTATAAACGCTCTCTAATGAACATTGCATAAATACGAAGAATTTGTAATCTCACGGTTTGAGATGTATGTTACATATACTTTGTAAAAGTTGTAAAACCCAATAAAATTCTTCTTGAAAAAAAATGGACATACTGGATACACTTGGAACTGGGTTAGTCAAAAAAGTAAGGAAGTCTTGATTGATTTCAATAGATGTCCTATCAATGGATATTGTGTGACCACAGGGGAGAGACAGATATGGCTCCTATATCCTATAGGAAAGATATAAATGTATATGAGAAAAAAGATTTCCCTATTTTTATCTAATCAACTATTAAGGATGTATGGGTAATAATTACCTCACTTGCATTTGTACAATAGGATCAATTTATTTACACCCCTCTTCATTTAAGAGAAGGCTTCGATCTCCCGATGCGAAGCTTGGAACACTGGTTGGCAGGCGACCAAAGTGGTGCTGGATGGATGGCCGACGAACAGCAAGCAGTGATAGGCCCCTCTCATCCGGGTTGGAATGTTGTACACCGCGTGATAGGCCACGACCTCTCTCTCCCAATGCACGGAGAGGTCCATCTCTTGCCAGGCCCAGGAGGAAGAGAGCGCAGGGTAGGGCTTTGGCTTCTTATATAGTTCCTCACAGCAATCTCTCCGATGGCAGCAAAGATCCCTGGGATATGTAGTCCAGGTAGAGGGTCATGCAAAGCAATTATCAGTGTGTGGAACTAATCATCCCACAATCCCTTTAGTTTGGCTTACAAACATGATGTTAGTTGATAACACTGGGTACTAGAGGGACATGCAATGCATAGAAATACCGGAGGAACACCGTACTTTATAATTGTAGTCCACATTGCTACATACACATCCACCTTGCCCCAACAAAATGGTGTCCTAATCCCACCCTACGTGATTACGTCACCGCCCCATCTAATGCGTTGCGCCAATCCTGGCTTTCTCAAAATGAAGGCTCCGAATACATCTCCACATCTCTACATACAAATAGAGATGTATTTATATGTGAGTTATATTATAAATGGGCACTTTTCTTTACTGTTGCTGCACTGCTTACACATAGACTGTGTTGTATAGTTGTTTACACAAATGTTTTGTGTTCACAAGTGACACATCTGACACATGGACTTTGGCTATTACTCATTTGCATAAGTGTTATTTGCTCATAAGCAAACTTTTGCACATTTAACTTTATTTTGTATATTATTTATTTAATATTTTCTTTGAATATACTTTGTTGAATTTGCACAAGGGGGATTGGATTCTTTGCATTCGTTTGCACATTAATATGTTATATGTATATCGATTAATTTTTGGAATATATATATATTTTTTGGAGCGCTTCACTATATACAGTATCTAACAAGTGAGTACACCCCTCACATTTTTGTAAATATTTTATTATATCTTTTCATGTGACAACACTGAAGAAATGGCACTTTGCTACAATGTAAAGTAGTAAATGTACAGCTTGTATAACAGTGTAAATTTGCTGTCCCCTCAAAATAACTCAACACACAGACATTAATGCCTAAACCTCTGGCAACAAAAGTGAGGACACCCCTAAGTGAAAATGTCCAAATTGGGCCCAAAGTATCAATATTTTGTGTGGCCATCATTATTTTCCAGCACTGCCTTAACCATCTTGGGCATGATGGAGTTCACCAGAGCTTCACAGGTTGCCACTGGAGTCCTCTTACACTCCTCCATGATGACATCACGAAGCTGATGGATGTTAGAGACCATGCTCTCCTCCACCTTCCGTTTGAGAATGCCTAGGATTTATATCTGGAGGCATGCTTGGCCAGTCCATCACCTTTACCTTCAGCTTCTTTAGCAAGGCAGTGGTCGTCTTGGAGGTTTGTTGGGGTCGTTATCATGTTGGAATACTGCCATGCGGCCCAGTCTCCAAAGGGAAGGGATCATGCTCTGCTTAACCTCCCTGGCGGTATGATTAATTCGGATTTTAGGTGCTGAAAGTGGTACAATTATTTTGCATGGAAATTTGGCGTTTTATATTGTAGGTCTGTAATTCTTAACAATAACACACTTAAATCTGTCCAAACAAGAGTCTAGTAGATATCCCGGGTATGATAAAGTTTGAAACACAAAAACATAAATTATAATATAATAAATAAAAATAAATAATTAAAAAAAAAAAAATTAATAATAAAATACATTTCCCCACGATTCACTATCGCTCAATTCTGCAAGTGTTCTAATTTACTATCGCTGTTTTCTAGCTGGTCTAAAGCCACTTTTGATGTAAAGGGACACTTTTTGGTTGCTATGG
This sequence comes from Aquarana catesbeiana, assembly GCF_042186555.1. Taxonomy (NCBI): domain Eukaryota; kingdom Metazoa; phylum Chordata; class Amphibia; order Anura; family Ranidae; genus Aquarana; species Aquarana catesbeiana. The sequence continues at coordinate 608,873,309 of NC_133326.1, read as the reverse complement.
GCAATCTCCAGTTTCCAGGCAGAAAGAACAGTATATATAATATAAAACTGCATGCAGGGCATAGGACAAAGCACTGGGGACAAAAGGGATGTGAAATAATTTCATACAGTACTGTAATCTGTAAGATTACAGTACTGTATGTGTTATGGTTTTTACACTTTTTTGAATTTGCCGCCAGGCTCCACCCCCGTGCGTCGCGCCGCTCGCAGGGAACGGAGCCTGGCACGGAGAGGCTTCAGAGGAGGACGGAGCCCACGGACACAGCGGGGGACATCGCAGGATCCCGGGGACAAGGTAAGTAAAGCCACACCAGGATCCTGCGATGTAATCCCGAGTGTGGCTCGGGGTTACCGCTAATGGTCCTGAATTTTAACCCCGAGCCACACTCGGGAAAACCGCCAGGGAGGCTACGTATGTCACAGTACATGTTGGCATTCATGGTTCCCTCAATGAACTGTAGCTCCTCAGTGCCAGCAGCACTCATGCAGCCCCAGACCATGACACTCCCACCACCATGCTTGACTCTAGGCAAGACACACTTGTCTTTGTATTCCTCACCTGGTTGCCGCCACACACGCTTGACACCATCTAAACTAAGTTTATCTTGGTCTCATCAGACCACAGGTCATGGTTCCAGTAATCCATGTCCTTAGTCTGCTTGTCTTCAGCAAACTGTTTGCGGGCTTTCTTGTGCATCATCTTTAGAAGAAGCTTCCTTCTGGGACAACAGACATGCAAACCAATTTGATGCAGTGTGCGGCATATGGTCTGAGCACTGACAGTCTGACCCCTCACCCCTTCAACCTCTGCAGCAATGCTGGCAGCACTCATATGTTTATTTCTCAAAGACAACCTCTGGATATGACGCTGAGCATGTGCACTCAACTTCTTTGGTCGACCATGGCGATGCCTGTTCTGAGTGGAACCTGTCTTGTTAAACTGCTGCATGGTCTTGGCCACCGTGCTGCAGCTCAGTTTCAGGGTCTTGCCAATCTTCCTACAGCCTAGGCCATCTTTATGCAGAGCAACCATTCTTTTTTTTCAGATCCTCAGAGTTCTTTGCCATGAGGTGCCATGTTGAACTTCCAGTGACCAGTATGAGAGAAAGAGAGCGATAACACCAAATTTAACACACCTGCTCCCCATTCATACCTGAGACCTTGTAACACTAACGAGTCACATGACACCGGGGAGGGAAAATGGCTAATTGGGCCCAATTTGGACATTTTCACTTAGGGGTGTACTCACTTTTGTTGCCAGCGGTTTAGACATTATTGGCTGTGTGTTGAGTTATTTTGAAGGGACAGCAAATTTACACTGTTATACAAGCTGTACACTCACTACTTTACATTGTAGCAAAGTGTCATTTCTTCAGTGTTGTCACATGAAAAGATATAATAAAATATTTACAAAAATGTGAGGGGAGAACTCACTTTTGTGATTTACTGTATATATGAATGTAGCGCTGGTAGATTTTCAATCTACTGCTTATAGGTAAATTTAGTGGGTTATCCGTTCATACATAGTCAGATTTGCTTCTGTTCCAACTTGACTGAGTTGCATGTAGTTTCACGCTGTGCCTGTGGGTGTCGTTGTCACCATGGGTCGGTGTTGGAAAGGCAACACGTTGAAGTGTATGAGTGCTCCTCTGTCCCGGAGATAACTCGGTGGAGGTGGTCCTCCGAGTTGCATTCTGGGAGAGGGTATTTATGGGGCAGACGCCATCTTTTAGGGTTCGTCTTTCATTCCACCTGCTGGCCCTCCTGGCAGACAGGTATGTGTTAGGAGTACTACCACGTGGTCCCCTGACCGGGAGGCCTACGTTGCTGCAGCGTGTGGGTGGGCCCAGAAGCCTGGTCCTGGGCTGTCTGTCCTACGGGAAGAAGCTGGACAACTGAGAAGATCCCACGGGAGGACCCATCATGGAAGGATCATGCAGAGTGCTGGTCTGGAGAGGGGCCTGGTGACTCAGTTGGAGGACGTATCCTAAAGTAACCCTACCGCATAGTACTGCCTGGTCGGCTTAAAGGTTCTAGTGCTGTGTTTGCTATCCATCGTAAACCATTACATCCTGTGGCAGAGGATCGTACGGGTTTTGTTCTATTCAAGTCTGTGGCAGAGACTTTTATTCGTGCTGTGTACTGGCTGCTAGGTTAGTGAGAAACCTATCCAGGTGGGCAAAGATTCAACTCTAAGAGGAAAGTACATTCACCTACAAGATTCCAATTCCTAATAATACACTAAGAAAAGGTTTTTGAACTTCCCTGCAACTCTTTTTCTACCTCTTTCCTGCTACTTCCTACAGTTACGTTTATTAAAGCATTGGAAAAGATACTCAAGTGTCCGGTGCCTGCATTGTCTGGTATTAAACTCAACGGGACCCTAGACCCGGTTCTGGTGAAATAGAGGTAACGAAGGTGACGGTAACAGCCCGCTTTAAACCAGCAGCTCCACCGAGAATTATTGCTACATGTTTTTGTTTTTTATCTATTAATAGTGTGGTGTATGCACAGTTTTTTTAGTGGCAGCAGCTCTTGTGTTTCATCATATTTCCTATTTTTAGTATTAGCACCAAATTAGTATATTTATTACATACTGTATTTATTGGCATATAACACTCACTTTTTCACCCTAAAAATTGGGTGCAAATGGCACGTGCGTGTTATACGCCAATACTTCAATTTTAAATGCCTCGGAGGGGACAGGGGGGGGGGGGCGGGACGAGCGCTGTCAGATTACATACAGTGAGAATCTCCTGTTTACTTGGCGGCCTCTGTAAAAGGAAGTCCCGTCTCCTGGGCCGCCCCTCTCCCTGTCCCCTCTAGGCTGCAGATGGGCATCGATCAGGCTGCATTGATGGCAATGGTGAGGCTGCTGCATTGATGTGGACTGATGAGGTTGCATTAATGGCACTTGTGAAGCTGCAGATGGGCATTGATGAGGCTGCATTGGTGGCAATGGTGAGACTGCAGATGGGCACTGACCATTATTTTGCTTCAAAGTTCCTTATTTAAATTTTTTTTTTTCCCTGAAACTTCCCTCTTAAATTTAATGTGTGTGTTATACACCTGTGCGTGTTATACGCTGATAAATACGGTAATTAACATAGGGATTTGTAATAATCTTTTTTCTATACCTGGAGGTAGGTACTCCAAATATCCCAACCCCCTAAAGTGTTTTATGTATTTACTGTGCTTCATACTGTTTATTCTTTTGCAGGTATGTCAAGGTGGAAGATGCACCAATATTGAAGCTGCTTACATGTCCCAGAACTGCTCTGCAAAGTGTCCAAAAAATGCTGTGAGCAATACTTGTATTTTACTGCAGCAATAAATCCATCATTAGTTCTGCGATTAGAAGAATATACAGCTTATGGCATGTGCCATGGAACAAATAGTTTAACGCGTATGTGTAGGCAAGATTAAAAAAAAAAAACATATGCAGTACCATCTCTGCAATGCATGCACATTTCTCCATGTTTTATCCCTTTAAAATCACAGCATATACAGAAATACCTGCTGATCTGCCAGAAATGCACTCCGCTTCTAATTGCCTGTTGTGTGCTGACAGCACAATGGAGTTACTGAATTTGAAAAGAATACTGTTAGCCCTGCCCAGCTCTCCATAACATAGAGGAAGGTGTTCTGTAGTTCAGTGAGACAATAAGGAGGGTTGATTAGACTCATTGAGATAACACAAGCAGTGTGCATGGGACAGCTTTGGATTTCTGGCAGGATTGGCAGGTATTGTTTTGCACTTATTAAACAGATATAGCAAAAAGCTAGGGACAAATAGGAGAAGTTAATTGTTAGGATTTGTATACACCTTAACTGAATGTGTAGAATGAGTACTGTAATAAGAAGAGATCAATGATTTACTGTATGTGTTCAAAGTTGGACTATGTAATCCAGTAATACCCAAGTTATGCCCATAGGAATTACAAGCAACCCCCTGGCGATATCACCTCCTGTCCCTTCCCAGGTTTCAGGTGCTGGGAGACGGGGTTTATGATCATGTGACCGTCGTGATTGGCTGTCATGGCGGTAACAAGATGGGAAAGCTTCCAATCTCAAGTAGCAATCGGGAGCTTTCTGTTAACCACCAGTAACTGTACCAGGAGCTTGTAGGGAGCGTGCTCTCAGCACATTATTAAGTGTTCTTGCATAGCAAGACCACTTATTGTTATCTCACATATATATTATTCTTATTATTATAGCCAAATTTACCACCCTAACTCCTCCCACAGTTTTTACACTACATAGACAAGTAATATACCGAAACGTGCGGATTGTTCCAGAATGGTGTGCTATTACTTTGTGGAACGTTTCGCCGAATGGTTCACGAAATATCGTAGTTTTTGCGGCGAAATTGGTCCCATAGGAATGAATGGGGAAACTAGAGTGGGAGATGGCAAAAGCTGGAAAATCAGAACATTATTTCTAAACTGCCGCCACTCCCTCATTTTCAAGCCCACCTACACAAATCTTATATCAAAACGTTCAGCTATCCCTGCTGCCACTAAACATGTCCACGGCTAAGCCATAGTCCTGATAGTTTTCACAATATGACCATTTGTTTGCAACTCACACCGTCCATTGACATTCATTGAAACTACACTCTAGCCCCTTCAAATTTGAAGGGCAATTTCTAAACTGCGACCGTGCCTCCATTTTTAATATTTCAGAGACATACTATGTATCAAAATCTAGGTCTGGGTCTTGTGATTCTCACAATATAAAGATCTTTGCTGTAGGATGTATAGTTTTTAAAATACAGCCATTTGTTTAGAGGTCATTTCAGGAAATTTTAGCCATTAATCAGCGTGTACTGTGTTTGTTTTGTTGCCATGGTTACCAAAGCTTCTGTTATACACAGGGGGAGGTGGCTGGAGCATCTCAGCTCTGATTACAGAGCCCAGGGGGAGGGGACAGACACACCATGTACTGATTTATAATAGAGGAATATGATGGGGCAGTTTTGATGGGGTAATTCTGAAGGGGCAGTTTTGATGAAGTAGTACAGTATTTGGGAAGCATAAACAGGGCATGAGCGTTGCTAGGAAACAGTGGTTGTAAACACAAGATGCTGAGACACCCCAAATGCATGTGACTTCATCTGCTAGACTTGATAATGCTTGTAGACTCCTCCCACAGTTTTTACACTACAGAGACAAGAAATATACCAAAACGAGCGGATTGTTCCCGATTGGTGTGTTATTACTTTGTGGTTCACGAAATATCGTCGTTTTTGCGGCAATATTGGTCCCATAGGAATGAATGGTGAAATGTTCAATGTCATTTAATTGGTGTCCTATTACCTTGTGGAACTTTGTGAAAAGCTGAAAAATACCAGTGTGAATCCGGCCTCAATGTCATTTAATTGGTGTGATATTACTTTGTGGAACGTTTCGCCGAATGGTTCACGAAATATCGTTGTTTTTGCGGTGAAATTGGTCCCATAGGAATGAATGGCGAAATGTTCAAAACTAGAGTGGGAGGTGACAAAAGCTGACAACCCCATGATCTGCCAAAACATTATGACCGCCCCATGAAAAAAAAAAATTATTTTTGAAAAAAAAAAAAATTATTTTTGAAAAAAAAAAAATATTTTTGAAACAATAAAAAAAATATTTTTTGAAAAAAAAATATATTTTTTTGAAAAAATCAAAAAAATCATTTTTGAAAAAAAAAAATCATTTATGAAAAAAATTTAAAAAAAAAAATTCATAATTTTTGAAAAAAAAAAATATTTTGAACAAAAAAGATTTTTGAAAAAAAAATTATTTTTGGAAAAAAAAATATGTTTTTGAAAAAAAATTATTTTTGAAAAAAAAAATTGAGAAAAAATTTATTTTTGAAAAAAAAAATATATTTTTGAAAAAAAAATCATTTAAAAAAAAAATCATTTAAAAAAAAAATAATTTTTGAAAAAAAAAATAATTTTTGAAAAAAATGTTCAGCTCTTTCAGCTAATGATGGGACTTCAACTGTTTTACTACTATTTATACTTTTTAAAATATTAAGCTTTTTAACACTTTTCACAGTTACTCCAGCCACTCCAACCACACAACAGTTACTCAAGCCACTCCACCCAGTTACTCCACCCACTCCAGTTGTAGAGGCAAGAACACTTTCACAATTTCCCCAGAAATTGTAGCTTTTCTAGTTAAGTGTTCTTGCATAGCAAGACCACTTACTGTTATCTCACATATATATTATTCTTATTATTATAGCCAAATTTACCACCCTAACTCCTCCCACAGTTTTTACACTACATAGACAAGTAATATACCGAAACGTGCGGATTGTTCCCGAATGGTGTGCTATTACTTTGTGGAACGTTTCACCGAATGGTTCACGAAATATCGTAGTTTTTGCGGCGAAATTGGTCCCATAGGAATGAATGGCGAAATGTTCAAAACTAGAGTGGAAGGTGACAAAAGCTGACAACCCCCTGATTAGCCAAAACATTATGACCACCCCATGATCAGCCAAAACATTATGACCGCCCCATGAAAAAAAAAATATTTTTGAAAAAAAAAAAAATTCATTTTTGAAAAAAAAAATATTATTGAGAAAAAAAAATATTTTTGAAAAAAGAAAAAATTATTTTTGAAAAAAAAAATTATTTTGAAGAAAAAAAAAATTTTTGAAAAAAAAAAATTTTGAACAAAAAAAAATTATTTTTGAAAAAAAAAATATTTTTTTTTTTTAAAAATTATTTTTGAAAAAAAAATTTTTTGAAAAAAAAAAGAAAAAAAAATAATTTTTGAAAAAAAAAAATATTTTTGAAAAAATAAAAAAAAATAATTTTTGAAAAAGAAAATCATTAAAAAAAATCATCTTTGAAAAAAAAAATCATTTTTGAAAAAAAAGTTCAGCTCTTTCAGCTAATGATGGGACTTCAACTGTTTTACTACTATTTATACTTTTTAAAATATTAAGCTTTTTAACACTTTTCACAGTTACTCCGCCCACTCCACCCAGTTACTCCGCCCACTCCAGTTGTAGAGGCAAGAACACTTTCACAATTTCCCCAGAAATTGTACCTTTTCTAGTTATTAAGTGTTCTTGCATAGCAAGACCACTTACTGTTATCTCACATATATATTATTAAGTGTTCTTGCATAGCAAGACCACTTACTGTTATCTCACATATATATTATTCTTATTATTATAGCCAAATTTACCACCCTAACTCCTCCCACAGTTTTTACACTACATAGACAAGTAATATACCGAAACGTGCGGATTGTTCCCGAATGGTGTGCTATTACTTTGTGGAACGTTTCGCCGAATGGTTCACGAAATATCGTCGTTTTTGCGGCGAAATTGGTCCCATAGGAATGAATGGGGAAACTAGAGTGGGAGATGACAAAAGCTGGAAAATCAGAACATGATTTCTAAACTGCCGCCACTCCCTCATTTTCAAGCCCACCTACACAAATCTTATATCAAAACGTTCAGCTATCCCTGCTGCCACTAAACATGTCCACGGCTAAGCCATAGTCCTGATAGTTTTCACAATATGACCATTTGTTTGCAACTCACGCCGTCCATTGACATTCATTGAAACTACACTCTAGCCCCCTCCAAATTTGAAGGGCAATTTCTAAACTGCGACTGTGCCTTCATTTTTAATATTTCAGAGACATACTATACATCAAAATCTAGGTCTGGGTCTTGTGATTCTCACAATATAAAGATCTTCGCTGTAGGATGTATAGTTTTTAAAATACGGCCATTTGTTTAGAGGTCATTTCAGGAAATTTTAGCCATTAATCAGAGTGTACTGTTAGTGTTTGTTTTGTTGCCATGGTTACCAAAGCTTCTGTTATACACAGGGGGGAAGGTGGCTGGAGCATCTCAGCTCTGATTACAGAGCCCGGGGGAGGGGACAGACACACCATGTACTGATTTATAATAGAGGAATATGATGGGGCAGTTTTGATGGGGTAATTCTGATGGGGCAGTTTTGATGAAGCAGTATTTGGGAAGCATAAACAGGGCATGAGCGTTGCTAGGAAACAGTGGTTGTAAACACAAGATGCTGAGACACCCCAAATGCATGTGACTTCATCTGCTAGGCTTGATAATGCTTGTAGACTCCTCCCACAGTTTTTACACTACATAGACAAATAATATACCGAAACGAGCGGATTGTTCCCGATTGGTGTGTTATTACTTTGTGGAATGTTTCGCCGAATGGTCCACGAAATGACGTTTTTGCGGCGAAATTGGTCCCATAGGAATGAATGGCGAAATGTTCAAAACTAGAGTGGGAGGTGACAAAAGCTGACAACCCCATGATCAGCCAAAACATTATGACCACCCCATGATCAGCCAAAACATTATGACCGCCCCATGTAAAAAAAAAAAATATTTTTGAAAAAAAAAAGTAATTTTTGAAAAAAGTAAAAAAATAATTTTTGAAAAAAAAATTACTTTTAAAAAAAAAATTATTTTTGAAAAAAAAATATATTTGAAAAAAAAATTACTTTAAAAAAAATAATAATTTCGAAAAAAAAATTATTTTTGAAATAAAAAAATTCATTTTTGAAAAAAAAAATTACCTTTGAAAAAAAAAATTACTTTTGAAAAAAAAAATCATTTTTGAAGAAAAAAAAATCATTTTTGATTAAAAAAAATTCATTTTTGAAAAAAAAAATTACTTTTGAAAAAAATGTTCAGCTCTTTCAGCGAATGATGGAACTTTTTTACTACTATTTATACTTTTTAAAATATTAAGCTTTTTAACACTTTTCACAGTTACTCAAGCCACTCCACCCCACCCAGTTACTCCGCCCACTCCAGTTGTAGAGGCAAGAACACTTTCACAATTTCCCCAGAAATTGTAGCTTTTCTAGTTCTTATTATTATAGCCAAATTTACCACCCTAACTCCTCCCACAGTTTTTACACTACATAGACAAGTAATATACCGAAACGTGCGGATTGTTCCCGAATGGTGTGCTATTACTTTGTGGAATGTTTCGCCGAATGGTTCACGAAATATCGTCGTTTTTGCGGCGAAATTGGTCCCATAGGAATGAATGAGGAAACTAGAGTGGGAGATGACAAAAGCTGGAAAATCAGAACATGATTTCTAAACTGCCGCCACTCCCTCATTTTCAAGCCCACCTACACAAATCTTATATCAAAACGTTCAGCTATCCCTGCTGCCACTAAACATGTCCACGGCTAAGCCATAGTCCTGATAGTTTTCACAATATGACCATTTGTTTGCAACTCACACCGTCCATTGACATTCATTGAAACTACACTCTAGCCCCCTCCAAATTTGAAGGGCAATTTCTAAACTGCGACTGTGCCTCCATTTTTAATATTTCAGAGACATACTATGTATCAAAATCTAGGTCTGGGTCTTTTGATTCTCACAATATAAAGATCTTCGCTGTAGGATGTATAGTTTTTAAAATACGGCCATTTGTTTAGAGGTCATTTCAGGAAATTTTAGCCATTAATCAGAGTGTACTGTTAGTGTTTGTTTTGTTGCCATGGTTACCAAAGCTTCTGTTATACACAGGGGGGAGGTGGCTGGAGCATCTCAGCTCTGATTACAGAGCCCGGGGGAGGGGACAGACACACCATGTACTGATTTATAATAGAGGAATATGATGGGGCAGTTTTGATGGGGTAATTCTGATGGGGCAGTTTTGATGAAGCAGTATTTGGGAAGCATAAACAGGGCATGAGCGTTGCTAGGAAACAGTGGTTGTAAACACAAGATGCTGAGACACCCCAAATGCATGTGACTTCATCTGCTAGACTTGATAATGCTTGTAGACTCCTCCCACAGTTTTTACACTACAGAGACAAGTAATATACCGAAACGTGCGGATTGTTCCCGATTGGTGTGTTATTACTTTGTGGAATGTTTTGCCGAATGGTCCACGAAATGACGTTTTTGCGGCGAAATTGGTCCCATAGGAATGAATGGCGAAATGTTCAAAACTAGAGTGGGAGGTGACAAAAGCTGACAACCCCATGATCAGCCAAAACATTATGACCACCCCATGATCAGCCAAAACATTATGACCACCCCATGATCAGCCAAAACATTATGACCACCCCATGATCAGCCAAAACATTATGACCGCCCCATGTAAAAAAAAAAATATTTTTGAAAAAAAAAAATAATTTTTGAAAAAAGTAAAAAAATAATTTTTGAAAAAAAAAATATTTTTGAAAAAAAAAATTATTTTTGAAAAAAAAATTACTTTAAAAAAATAATAATTTCGAAAAAAAAATTATTTTTGAAATAAAAAAATTCATTTTTGAAAAAAAAAATTACCTTTGAAAAAAAAAATTACTTTTGAAAAAAAAAATCATTTTTGAAGAAAAAAAAATCATTTTTGATTAAAAAAAATTCATTTTTGAAAAAAAAAATTACTTTTGAAAAAAATGTTCAGCTCTTTCAGCGAATGATGGAACTTTTTTACTACTATTTATACTTTTTAAAATATTAAGTTTTTTAACACTTTTCACAGTTACTCAAGCCACTCCACCCCACCCAGTTACTCCGCCCACTCCAGTTGTAGAGGCAAGAACACTTTCACAATTTCCCCAGAAATTGTACCTTTTCTAGTTATTATTATTATTATTATACGAGATTTATATAGCGCCAACAGTTTGCGCAGCGCTTTACAATGTATAAGCGCTTTACAATGTATACAATGTATACATCTGTGTGTGCAATCTGGTACGCAAATATGCGGCCTCTCTGTGCCAAGGCCCGCCGGCCGAGAGGCTGCATATTTGTGTACCGTCGGCGCCAAAAGGTTAATGTATATTTAAAGACATAACTTTTTATTTAGTTTTGGATGGAGTGCAGAGGAATTAGAACACCTGTCAGTTTTTATTGATGTCTGTGCCCCCATTAGGGAGATTCACCCTCTCTTTTTGTCCTGCTTACCATATCATTGAAAGTGAAAGTAAAAGAAAATTCCAAATTTTGGGCTGTCCCCAGAAAATGTAATACAGGGGAAATCTTCCAATGGGGAAACTCGTTCTGGTGACCTGGGGGTCCCCAAGAAATTCTCTTAATTTGCAGGGATTTCCTCCCACTTTCTGTTTGACTATGGGACAGGAGGGGAAGGAAAATCTCTGCATTGGGACATAGATGCCGGGAAAAAAAATCTGACAGGGGTTATAAACCTCCCTTACTATATCCAAAATGCAAAAAAGTTTTACCTAGAGCTCTACTTTAACCCTTTTTTGGAAGGAAGTCTGAAATTCAGATAAAAGCTGTCTATGTTGAGCTTTCCAGCTAATCAATTGGTTGGTATGAGCAATATGTATAGTTTCTTTATGGACTTAAAGAGTAACTTCACTTTTGTTGGGAAAAAAGACAATCCCATCTGGGTGATCAATGTACATTGCATGAACTTGCAAACTTTTTAACAGATTCCTACCTCTCCTCTAAAGAAATAGCCGTTTGTTTCATCATTATAATCCCCTGGTACACATGGGGGTTGATTTACTAAAGGCAAATCCACTTCGCACTACAAGTGCACTTAAAAGTGCAGTCGCTGTAGATCTGAGGGGAAGATCTGAAATGAGGGGAAGCTCTGCTAAAGCTAAAATGCTGTTTTTTATTTACCTTGCATGTCCCCCTCAGATCTACAGCGACTGCACTTCCAAGTGCACTTTCAGTGCACTTTCAAGTGACCTTGCAGTGCATTTGTAGCGCAAAGTGGATTTGCCTTTAGTAAATAAACCCCTTAGTGTTCTAATTAAAAAGCTGCAGGGTGTGCATCCCTTTAGGCCCGGTTCACACTGATGCCACATACGCTCCAACTTTGGAAGCACGTGTCACATGATGTGTACAAATCAATGGTTCCCTATAAGAGCCGTCTTAACTGGTCACAAAGTCCTTTGAAAAAGGTTCCTGCACTACTTTGGTTTGACTTTGGCCCATTTTCAGCTCATTCAATATCATTGAAGTCAGATGAAAGTTGGATCCTTGTCCTAGCCTTCTGACTTGTGACATCCGACATGGTGATTACAGCAGCAGTCAAAGGAATTTATGTCACACTGGGTTTAGTTTGATTGGTCAAAGGACAAATCAGACTCAAAGATCTCAAAGTCGGAGCAAAATTGTATCCCGTTCATTCAAGTCGGATGGAAGTAGGACCGATGTAGGACCGATGTCGCAGGGCAAAGTCGGATCGACATATTTAACCCTTGGGAAGTATCTCACCAATACTGTAATTCCTATTGCAAGGAGTGCCTAAAATTTGATTTGTATGTTAGCACAAACTTCTTGGAAGATCAGTAAGCTAATCACACAAGCAGGAAATTACATTTCTGGGGGTTTCTGTACACCAACGGTGTACAGTGCTTCCATGTTGCCATATTGCTTGGAATTTTACTGAACATTATAGCGGTTGCAGACTGAAAAGGAAAAGTAGTTTTTTTTCTGTCTTGTGTATCAATTATATATAGTATATTATTATTTTTTTTATTTGCTATATTTTTTCCACAAAACTGGAGTTACCCTTTTAATGCATAAAATTATTATTATTATTTACTACAATACTGCATGATAATATTTTTTTGATATAACTGTTTATATCAATTGAGTCAGACAGTCTTGTTTTCTGAGGCAGGTATGTGACCATGAACTGAAATGCCAGTGTGAGAAAGGCTGGGCACCTCCCAACTGCGACACCAATACCACTCAATTAGGTAAGTAACAGAAGTTGGATGAACCTGAATCCAGCATTTATAGCCTGAGTTTCATACATAACCACAACTTGCCACTGTGTCATTAAATACATTGGATACAATGTCTTTAGATTTTAGGTAGGGTGTAAGTTGAATTCCTGCCTAACACTATGTTTAAAAATGCCCCCCCCCAACACCTATGCTGACTGACCCGTGTAAAAAAAATGTATATACATAGTATATAATAGTATATACTGTGCTAATTTCAGCATGCTCTGGTGAGGTGATTTCCTGTGTCACTGAGCAGTGGCTGCAGGGGAGAGGAGAGAACTCCATAAGCCGTGACGTCACTCGTAGACTCCCATGTCCCAGCCATTGTTGCCACTCTCTCCTCTCCCCTGCAGATACTGCTGACTAATAGGGGAGCCGGATCACGTGACTGGACCAGAGCAGGCTGAAATTAGGTAAGTATACACATTTTTTTTAGACAGATTGGCCAGCATAAACAGCAAGAGGGGAGAGGGGACATTTTTAAGACTAATTAGTGTTAGTGCAGGAATTCTAATGTAGATAAAGTAAATAAATAAAAGTATCTAAAATCTGATTTGCTACCATTGTTAACGAATACTATTATTGCATGTTGTACTTTTATTGTACTTTCCTGTTTTTGCATTATAGAAAAGTTACATGGCAGCATTGTGGGATATTTCCTTCTCTAATTTCTCCCACTGCTCTGCCACCCTGAGCTGTGTGCTGTCTTTATAAATGTCATTGACGCGGTCCCGTAGACTTGGCAGGAAGTAAGAGAACAACTCTCCTTAATAGAGGAAACCTCTTCTCAGTTGTCACCCCAGCTGATTTCTTTTCTATTCCTTTTTCCAGGGAAAACTCAAAATTTTGGATTCTTCACCACAGTCTCAACACTGGTGGCAATGGTCACCAGCACACATAGAGAGATTGAATCTCTCAAGCAGTGGCACAGACAGCAAAAGCAAAGCAGTAAGGCAATATTCTAGAAGGGTCTTTTACCAACCCTCCCTCCTTGGAAGAGGATAGTTGTTAGAGAACACTATGTGCACTATGGCGATGTTGAATGCCACAAATATTTGCTAAATCCAGCAAAACATTCATTTTAAAGCAGAGGAGAGTGAAGGAGGAATTAGAATTTCTAAATGCTGCTAACACTGGTTATCATAGGGTGGTGGTAGTAGAGATCGGGCCAAGGTTTCCATCCAGCTAATTGTTCCCCATGACATTGGGTGGCCCATGTGTCTTCTGCAATAAACATAAAATAAGTCTTATGTACAGCAAAGGAGAACTTCACTCATTTTATCGAGGACCTCTTAGACCTCATAGGGTGCATATCTACTTTACATCTAATAAGAAGCTCTGCCAGTACAGTACAGACAGGTTACATTATGGAAAAAAACAAACTCCCCAGACCCCTCCTAAACATTACATAGATGGAGAAAGCTAGATAGGTAACCAGGAATTTTTAAATATTTTTGAGTTATAATAGGTACATGGGAACAAGTAAATAAGTAGGTAATATCACATTTTGCCTGCAAAAGTGTAAATGTGATTTATTTTTTGTCCCCACAGGAGCTGGCTACATTGTGCTCATTGTCATTATTCTGATAGTCGTTCTCCTGATTGTATTGTTTGTGGTACATAAGCTGTCCCAAAAGAAGAAGCAGAGGTATGTCTGGTGGAGTATATACTTGTGTGTTTATGTATTTATATACTGTATACTCAGTGACAGATTGCTATATAGTCACATCTTGATCATTGTTTATTAACTTATTGTTATCAATACAGCTATTAGTAGAATTAACAGAAGTGCATAACTGTAACGGATGAAGCTTACAATCATTTGCTCTGAAGTTGTTATTTGAACAATATCATTTTAGAATTCTAAGTCAGCTGGGAATTGATATCATGGTCCCTAATTTTTAAGATCATCCCCCTTTTTGAGTTATTGTTAAAAAACGCCATAGCTGTTCCAAAATCTCCGGTTTTTCAAATAAATTAGTAAAGTAAAACTTTTACTGCGTAATCCATTATGTAATCATCAGTTCCTCTATATAAGAAGAGCTTTTCACCTATTTTACAAAACAGTTTCACAGATTTTTGGGGATTCCACTATTTTAAAGTGAACCTTTAATTTACTTTTAAAGCTAAATTACAGTTATGAATTTTATTGCATATTTACATTGGTCCATCTTGGGCCCGTGTAAGTAGGTCTATGACATACCTGTAGGATCGCTTTGGAAGCTGGAAATTACTGTAGTAGTTACCGCTACGATAGTGATCACTGCTGAGCAGCTGCCTTGCTGGATAGTAACCACAGGGTGTTACTCACTTGGCACAAGTGCTGTTCAGTGAACACCTTGATTTTCCTTGAATGCAAGGCATTCTCTGATTGGACAAGGTGGAGAGGCAAGAAAGTGATGATATGATCACCACCTTGTTTAGTTGGAGCTTGCATTCATTGAGAAAAAGGCAGGGTGTTCTGTGAATGGCAACCTTGCCAACTGGCTGCCCTGCTGCACTGTAACCAAATAGGTTTGTGCTCAGCATGGATCACTGGTAGTAGCAATGACTACTACATTGAGTTCCAGCTTTCACAGGATTCCATTTGTACAACAATTTTTTTAGAAATAGACCTCTTAAATCAGAATTAAAGCACTTTTGCCTAGCAGCACTAGGGTCGTCAGTCTAATCCCAACCACGGCACTACCTGCCTTGAGTTTGCTTGTTCTCCCTATGCCTACGTGGGTTTCCTCCAGGTACTCTGGGTTTCTCCCACACAAAAACATCTCCAAAAACATGCTAGTACTTTAACTTGTAGGTGGAGTGCAGCACAGTCACACAGTCAGGTACAATGGGAAACTTCTATTGAAATAGCACAGCAACAGGGACATCTGCTTAACCGGGTACACTCACGGTTTCCAGTAATGGTAAGAGAGCAGGTATCAGCTGGACTGATAGCATCTGTTGAGATAGCAGAATGACACCTGGCTGTCTCATGCCCAAGTGGGATGATGCCCAAAGGAATTGGGACCCTACGCTTTCCTTCCTTGCCAGGAATCTCTCTCTACCACTAGTGCTGTCCCTAACAGGTGGGGTACCTGTCCCTACTCTATCAACTCACATAAGTGCGCCAAGGGCCTTTATTAGGCTCTGCCTGACCCAAGATGGCTGCCAGAGTCACATGGGGCAAGAGCCCCCATGTGGATTGCTTCCCCAGTGGCCCAGGAAACCATAGAGGAACCTTGTTCCTCTTGACTACCTCTCCGGCTACAAGGCTGTTGCAGGTGAGCGCCACCTGCAGTGGAGAAAGTAGACTGCACCTGCCTACAAACTGGCTTCTGTCTAAATTGGCCCTATTATGTGTATGTATGAATGTGAGTTAGGAACCTTAGATGGTAAGCTCCTTGAAGACAGGGACTGATGTGAATGTACTATATATATCTAAAGCTCTGCATAAATTGATGGCACTATATAAGTACCTGTAATAAATAAATAAACAAATAAATAAAATTACAAAATCTTACAAGCAGGTATGAGTGATAGTGCAAATCACTGCTGCTCTTTGTGCTGCCCCGTACTGACATAGTGAAGGAACCTGCAATAAACCCGCAATTAACAAGAAAACCATTGTGATCCAATTAAAAGAGTAACAAAGTTTTGTACAATGGCACATTTTATTGCGATATCATATGTATACAGATGAAATAGTTTGGATAGTATCACTAATAAACCTGCTTTCTATGTCCCAGGAGAGCTGCAAATGGTAGTTCTGGTGTGGCCAATCCCACCTTCCGTATTGATAACCAGAGAAGACAAGCAAATGGATATCCCTCAACCCCTCAGGTAACGATATCTACGACAAGGCTACCATAAAGACAGGGGTGACTCTCACATTAGGATGAACTTTACAAGGATCAACTTGACAAATAAACCTAATGTCAGCATCTAGACCAGTGTTTCTCAACTCCAGTCCTCAAGTACCCCAACAGGTCATGTTTTCAGGCTTTCCATTATTTTGCACAGATGATTTGATCAGTTTCACTGCCTTAGTAATTACCACAGCAGTTTCATCTGAGGGAAATCCTGAAAATATGACCTGTTGGTGCGCCTTGAGGACTGTAGTTGAGAAACACTGATCTAGACAACTGCTGGCTCTTTAACACATTGAGGGTGAAGGACCTGTATAATATTGAAAAAGATACTCAAAGACAAATGGTATAAACCAACTGTTTTTCTTACTGATATATTCCTTTATAAAAAAAACTTGATGGCTCTACTAATCTATGTTTAAGGTTCACTGGATTTGCCTAAGTCTAAGTAAGCAGTTTTTCAGTTCTTTCTATAACCTCATACCAGATGAAGAAAAAAAATTGTATTCCTAAAAGCCAGTACTAAGTGTAATCAGTTAGCCAATTACAGATGTTATTGTTTTTACCTAAGGCACAGTACTCCTAATTATAATAAATAAAACTTAGATGAAAATATGTGACTTAATAGCTAAATATATAGCTAAATCCAGGTGTGTAATAAATAATTCAGCAAAAATAGTCATATATAAATAAATACATAAAAAAATCCTATCAAAAATAAAAATAATAATCACCACGTTAAGCAAAACCTCCTATGTAAAAGTTTAATAAATAAAAAAGTAGAGCAATAATTTGCAGAATTGTGCTTTCCTTACTACTAAAATAATTGCAAAAGTGCTTCTGTGACATTCAATGTCTATATTACCTAACAGTGTCCAACATCAACCTGTGGCCAATGAAGATTCACAGAATGCAGAACTTATTACCATCCATGTGTGCAAATATCCCTTTATTTGTTAATTAGGCAAATTTACCAGATAGCATTGACCTTTATATACATAAATCAAAAAGCTCTCTTCCCACCTTGGGATATTTACAGTCATCCAACTAATCCTTTTCTTAAAGACCTTCCATACGCCACAAGTCACATGTTAGAATAAAGAAGAGGGAGAGTCTCCAAAGCATAGAAATTTTTTTTTTTAATTCAATAAAAAGCAATTTTAAAAAGTCACTCACAATCCCAGCACTAGACCACTATCTCTCCTGGTCTTACTGTGAGCAGGGAGTTTGATAATATTGCTGATTCTGACCTACACATTTTAGACTTCTTCAGGAGTAGTCCTGAAGAAGTGTTGAATGGGATTATTTACAGTGTATAAAGGTTTTTTTTTTTTTGCAAAATTAATTACACACAGTTGACGTGGGTACATAATTGACTGTATAGAGCTCTACGCACATAGTACTAACTGACCAAAGATCAAACACCATGCACTTTTAGAAAGTGGCTATGTATATGATGTGATGTGTGATATAATGTAAAATGGACTGATTTACTGAAGTATTTGAGAATCTTTACTCAATAAATTGTGTGTATATTCACGTAAATTAACCAATATTGTGGAAAGTAAATTCCTGTTTACTTTTTTCATGCGCACATGATTTGGTATTCAAAATTAAAAGGAATTGCTTTTGACATGATTGGATAGTTGAATATTCTCACAATTTATTGAGTGACGATTCTCAGCTCATTTAGTAAATTAGCCTCAAAGTGTGTATAGGTAGTTTTAGCATGTGACCAAATAAATTGAGTCTAGAAAAGCAATTGTCTATGATGCTTTCATATGTATTTATTGGACACTGTGTTGTTTCTTACTTCTTTGGGTGACTTCTCGAAATGCCATGTACTCTCCACAGCCTCCAGCTAGCTCTCAAAAACCCCAGACCTCTGCCATGTACCCTCCACGGACCCCAGCACCATCTCAAAAGCCTCAAGCTCCTGCCATGTACCCTCCACAACCACCAGCAAATTCCCAAAGGCCTCAGATTCCACATGTAAGTAAAATGAAACTGTTTACCTTTATCATGATATTTTTAACTAATTTTTAACTAATTTTTAACTAATGATGAAATTACCAACAATGAAACCTATAAGATGATCCAAGTTAAATTTAATCTATTAGGTATTAAAGTTTAAATTAAGTTTACATTTTAAATTCTATTTTCTTTATGATTGAATTATTATCGTATTCTTTTAAATCGCCAGTTGAGTCTCAGATTTCAGTGTCATGTCCTTGGTATTAAAATTTTAGATGGAAATGGTGCCTATAGATAGTTAAAAGGAGATAGGCACAAACAGTATATTACTGAATAATGACATGTCGATGAAGTCTGTATACTCGAGACTTTAACACAAAAAAACTATTTGGAGAACAAGTTTCAATAATGTTTAACAGAATCCTCCAGCAACTGTAGATGCAAAGAATGGCAAAACACATGCTGCTCTGGATTAGAAGTACTTGTAAAGTGATAGTGGCCACTTTTGCAGAATTTTGTTTTCTTAACCTGGAGGTCCATCTGTCTTTATCAAAACACATTAAGACTTTGAAAGCAAGGATAATATTTTGTGAAAATTTAGGTTTTTCATTGAGTTTCCTAAGCCAGGGTTACAGCTTGCTAGAAGGTTCTGGGATCTGCCTTCTCTCTAAACAAAATTTAGAAGGGTAATCCACTGACTAAAGGCAGTTATGAGTGGATCAAAATTTGGTCAGTTTAGCAGGGACCAGACGAATTTTGATCCATCTATGGGCGGGCTGGTTGTGCAGAAGCTGATCTCTCAATCAACTCCTGTAGAACCAGTCTGTTGGGGTTTTTTGTTTTATCAGTGCTGCCAGCTATAGCCAGCAACAATTATCTTTGTATTCTGACAGTGGGGAACTCTCCCCGCTGTCAGAATGCAATAGCTCTGCTAGAGGGATTCCACCATGAACAAGGGAATCAAATATTTTTTTTTTCCTTCAACCTGCTCAATGAATGCAAAAAAAAAAAAAAATGCATAATCTATGGCCTGCCTAAGAATATGTACAAAATACTACTGCATAAAAAAATGTTGTTCCATAAGGACTCTTTCACTGGGGTTGATTGGAGTCCAAGCTGTGTGTCATACACTTGAAAATATTTATAAAAATGTTTCAAATATAGGTTTAAGTTACATGTAATTTATAACATGTTCTATTTTGTTTAATTTTAGGCATATCAGAAGCCAACCAATGTGGTTCCAGCCAGGCCATCAGTTCCACCACAGGTATTCTACTACTCTATTACTATACTCCAGGCGTACATGGTACTTTTATGGAAATCAGAAAGATTGCTTTAATCACAACTTTTCAGTTGGGATTTCCACAGCACAATTCAGCTGTTCCCACGATTGGTTGTTGCATGGGACCGCCTATCCAGTGATGCAGAATGTGCAGTGAAATAAGCAGTGCTGCCAATGCACACAAGCATACCTATACAGCAAAATACCTACCCAGTATTTAAAAAAAAAACTTCTGGTTTTCATTTTCATCCAAGGAAACATTATTAGAAATCACTCTGCTGTTCTTCTTAGTCACACACAACATGTCAGGGGATGAATGATTTTATAACATTTAAGTATACAAAACTACACTAAAACATGATCCATGGTGTATAAGAATCATAGTGTTACTTTTTACTAAAGGTGTAAGCTTGGGGCTAAGGCCCATCCCCTAGAGCTATACCCAACATATTAATCTTCCCTTTGTTAAATTGAACCTATGGCACTTTTATTTTAATAGGAGATAGATGTAAGTAAGAGAAGTCAAGCTACTTGGTGTTGAATTCTCCCCACTCCAACTACAAAATAGCATAAGGCTTACACACACCTCTTCTATAAACTGTAAAGTGCAGGAGCCATGCTACCAATTTTTATCCAGGTGGTATAAAACCCCTTGTTGCCTAGCGCAAATATTCCCTGCTATGGACTCGAGGTGTTGAAAGGGATGTGGCCAAAAGGGTACTTTTCTATATATATAGTGGCCCCAAGATTAAAGGCTTCTGTGAGTCTATTTCCACTTTAATTCAGAAGACTACTCACAAATATATTAAACCCATACCCCTCCGCTACCTTTTCCATGCTACGCCTTCCTCTTTCAGGAGATAGAAGTACAGCATGACACTACATATTTTTACCACGGCTAAGAGTCTGATTCCACAAACTTGGAAACAGCCAATCTGCCCTACTCCTACCGACTAAAGAGGGAGGTGGACCAAATTATGGAAGCTGAAAGATGGGTCCACACTGCCAATGATACAGTGGACATATTTAGAGATATTCGGGCAGGGTGAATATGTTAGTTTCTGGTATTGTGGAGGCACGACTATCCTATTTATCCCTGTAGGCCATAATATTAGAAAAGAACACTAACTACTTTTTGGACGCACCTGAATAATATACCTCTAAACTTATTTGCCAGACCTTACCACCCTGTGAGCCAAATAGCAATAGCAAATATGACCATTTGTTTATGGTTTGTTTTTTTCCCCCCTTTAATGTGTTTTTTCTCCTGTTCTTATTTATTGTCTCCCTTTAATAATGCAGACATTTATGCTGATATTATGTACTGATATGTACCTGCCTATACAGCCACAGATCCAGCAGTAATGGTCGGAGCTTAAGGGAATCTTTGAGTGACCATTGTATACTGCTTGACTGTTTGCATGGAATTATTTCCATGTGATTATTGTAAAGTCAGATGATGTCAGACAACTATTTATATTTTGTAAAAACTTTAATAAAATATGATTATGGAAAAAAAAAGAAGTCAAGCTCTAAGTTAGACCTTCTCAATCAGGGTTCCATCAAATCATAAGGTTCCTTAAGTGGTTGCTAAGGGTTCCATGAGCTTTGGCTGGTTGACCTCCCATTTGATCATGCCTGCTTAGTTAATGGTCTAACGCCGCTTGGCAACGTCGTTTAGCTATTTGCAAGGGTGGCATCCTGACCACCACTGTAAATCTGGCCATATGCTTGTAGAATGTAGTTTCAAATTTTTCATTTAAGAGCTTTTGTTGAATTTCCTAATAATTAATGGGGTTCAATCAACATTCGCTTTCGACTGCCGTGACAACAAAATTAGAAGGAATAGGATGGAAAAATTTTTTTGAACCAAAGAATTTCTAACAGTATATATTGTTTTCTTTGGGAAAGATCATTCAAAAATCAAATGTTAAAAGCAAACTATATTTTGTAAATAAAGTACATTTGAATGACATTTTGTGAAGTCATTAAATGTACTGAGAATTTTTGTAAGAATGTTAGTGCACATTTTTGTGCAAATGTTCATTTGAAAATCCACTAGTGGATGGCCAGCTCAAGGGGGGTATTCTTTCCACTGACCATCAATGTAAGGGGCATTTTTCCCAGTGACCCCTTTTGAATTAGTTTTAGCAGAGGTTCCCCAAAAACCTGAGAATTATATCAATTATTCAAGGGTTCCTTCAAGGGAGATAAAAAAGTTTAGAAAGACTGCTCTAAGTAGTTAAATAAATCAAGGTTTAAAGCTATGCACAGAAGAATTTGTTAATGCTTGCAAAACATCATCCATCAGACATCTTATGGTGCCTGTTTGCTTTTTAAAAGTATAAAATGGCTAACCAATTCACTTAAAGCAATAATAAAGTCTTTTTTTGTTTTCTAAAATAACAAACCTGTTAAATATACTTACTCTGTGCAGCAGTTTTTCACAGAGCAGCCCCGATCCTCCTCTTCTCCGGTGCAACGCCAGTGCTCCTGGCCCCTCCCTCCTGCTGGGTGCCCTCACAGCAAGTAGCTTGGGGGCACCCAAGCAGGCACACTATCGATCTCCAGCTCTGTGTGCCCATTCACACACAAAGCCATGGTTTAAGCCCCGCCCCCTCCATCTCCTGACTGGCTCAAAGGCTGTCATGTCAAAAGCCAATCAGGAGTGCGAGTCCCCAGACAGCCAAGGTTCTCGTGGGCATCACTGGATCGAGATGGGGCTCAGGAAAGTATTAGAGGGGCTAAGGGGGGCTGCTGCACACAGAAGGTTTTTTTTACCTTCATGAACAGAATGCATAGAAACCTTGTGCCTTTACAATAATTTTAAAGCAGGGTAAGCACAGACACAAAGCAGTTCTGAGTAAGTTCTTTAATTACAGATGAATCTCAGGTATACCCTATATAACCAAAAGTATTAGGACACCTGCCTTTACACGCACATTAACTTTAATGGCATCCCAGTCTTAGTCCGTAGGGTTCAATATTGCGTTGTCCCACCCTTTGCAGCTATAAGAGCTTCAACTCCTCTGGGAAGGCTGTGTCTATGGGAATTTTTGACCATTCTTGCACCTTGCACTGGTCCAAATCATTTGGTGGAGGGGGGATTATGGTGTGGAGTTGTTTTTCAGGGGTTGGGCTTGGCCCCTTAGTTCCAGTGAGGGGAACTCTTAAGGCGTCAGCATATCAAGCACATTTTGGACAATTTCCTGCTCTCAACTTTGTGAGAACAGTTTGGGGATGTCGCCCTCCTGTTCCAACATGACTGTGCACCAGTGAATAAAGCAAGGTCCATAAAGACATAGATGAGTGAGTTTGGGGTGTAGGAACTTGGCTGGCTTGCACAGAGTCCTGACCTCAACCCGATAGAACACCTTTGGGGTGAATTAGAGTGGAGACCGCGAGCCAGGCCTTCTCATCCAACATCAGTGCCTGACCTCACAAATGCACTTCTGGAAGAATGGTCAAACATTCCCATAGAGACACTCCTAAACCTTGTGGCCAGCCTTCCCAGAAGAGTTGAAGCTGTTATAGCTGCAAAGGATGGGCCAACTCAATATTGATATTATAATATGTGTATATTTTATAACTTGTATACGATTCTTGCATATATACATATTGCTAATTTTTGGTTTTGTTCTTTTTGATTGATGCGTATGTTCACACTTTTAGTAGATGAGACTTAACAATAAGGTGTTCTTATACACCTATGTATATGGTTGTACACATTGGGTTTTATGATACTGTTTAAATAAAACATTATATATTTTTATAATTACTGTCTATATATTCATACTTCAGTGCACCCATAAAGTCCCATATCTCCCAATTTGTTGTATCTTGTATTTGGAAAACAAGTTTTACTAATGTTTTTAGAATTCTTCAGCCACTGTAGATGCAAAGAATGGCAAAACACATGCTGCTCTGGTTTAGAAGTACTTGTAAAGTGATAGTGGCCGCTTTTGCAGGTTTTTATTTTCTTAACCTGGAGGTTCATCTGTCTTTTTCAAAACACATTAAAGTGGGGTTCCACCCAAAAAAAAAAAATCTACATGAAAAATTAAAAAAAAAAATACAAAAAAACATTTGGATATTTTTTTTTACTTACCTCTAAATGCCTGTTGCTAGGTGGTCCCTCGTAGTCTGCCTCTTCCAGTGCCTGGGCTGGTGACATCACTTCCCCCTCGGCACAGGAAGGGCTCAGCTCTGCTCCCTCCCTCCTGTCAATCATCTGGGACCCATTACAGGTACCAGGTGACTGAGCGGCTAATCACAGCGCGCGGCGCCGCTCTTGCATGCGCAGTGGGTGCCAGGCTGTGAAGCCACAGCCCGGCGCCAACAGTTGCAATGCCGGCGCCGCTGAATGGAGGGGGAGACGAGTGGGGCTTCGATCCCCCCGCATCGCTGGACCCTGGGACAGGTAAGTGTCCAGTTAAAAGTCAGCACCTGCAGTATTTGTAGCTGCTGACTTTTAATTTTTTTTTTTTTTTTTTACTGGACCTCGGGTGGAACTCCTCTTTAAGACTTTGAAAGCAAGGATAATATTTTGTGAAAATTTAGGTTTTTCATTTTGTTTCCTAACCCAGGGTTCCAGCTTGCTAGAAGGTTCTGGGATCTGCCTTCTCTCCAAACAATATTTAGAAGGGTAATCCACTAACTAAAGCCAGTTATGAATGGATCGAAATTCGGCCAGGTCAGCAATAACCAGACAAATTTTGATCCATCTATGGACAGGCTGGTTGTGCAGAAGCTGATCTCTCAATTAAGTTCTGTAGAACCAGTCTGTCAGTTTTTTTTTTTGTTTTATCAGTGCTGCCAGCTATTATCTTTGTATTCTGACAGCGGGGAACTCTCCCCGCTGTCAGAATGCAATAGCTCTGCGGGAGGGATTCCACCATCAACAGGAGAATCAAATCATTTTTTTCCTTCAACCTGCTGATTGAATGCAAAAAAAAAAAATGCATCATCTATCCTGCCTAAGAATATGTACAAAAATACTACTGCATAAAAAAATGTTGTTTCATTAGGACTCTTTCACTGGGGTTGATTGGCATCTAAGTTGTGTCATACACTTGAAAGTAAATATAAAAATGTTTTAAATATACAGTAGGTTTAAGTTCCATGTCATTTATAACGTTCTATTTTTGTTTAATTTTAGGCATATCAGAAGCCAACCAATGTGGTTCCAGCCAGGCCATCAGTTCCACCACAGGTATTCTACTACTCTATTACTATACTCCAGGCTTGTCTCGTACTATTTTGGAAATCAGATAGATTGCTTTAGTCACAACTTTTCAAAGACATAAATGAGCCAGTCAACTTCCTCCAACCCAAACTCGCTCACCCATGTCTTTGAGCTCTGACCTCAACCCGATAGATCACCTTTGGGATGAATTAGAGCGTGGACTGCGAACCAAGTCTTCTCGTCCCACATCACCTCACAAATTCGCTTCTGGAAGAATGGTCAAACATTCCCATAGACTCGCTCCTAAACCTTGTGGACAGCCTTCCCAGAAGAGCTAAGGCTGTTATAGCTGCAAAGGGTGGGTCAAATCAACATTGATCCCTATGGACTAAGACTGGGATGCCATTAAAGTTTGTGTGTGTGTGTAAAGGCAGGTGTCCCAATACTTTTGGTAATATAGTGTATTTTGCCCAGTCATAACTGTGCTGAGTAACCATTTAATTATGGTGGCATATGTAGAAGATGTGAAAGTGCCACAGTACAGATATGTTAACTTCTTTGCAGTCAGGGCAGATACTGTATTCAGGAGAATTAGAAAATCGCTGACTTTATGGATTACATCTACTCATAACATTATATACTGTATATTGCTAAACAGTAATCTGCCTAAAACTATTTACACTGCAATCCTTAAAGGCTTTCTTATATAATATTACCAATTCTCTTTTTTTTTCAGGCAATGAAGCCAAATTACAGACGATAAGAATGATGTACAGCAGAGAATGAAATATGTGGTAACAGCACCATGAAAACTGTAAAGACACATCTTTATTCTGCAGCAATACATATAACTCTTTATTTTTACATTTCTGGAAATCACCAAGATTGTAGTGGCATAGTGTGCTTTTCTTCTTCTATTCTCCACAATTACAGTTAATTTTATTTTATTTTATATTTATATAAATTGTTATTCTTAAAATGTTTACATTTTTATTATAAGTGAATTATATATTTCTACAGAACAATGTATGAGTCTTTTTTATTACATGTTGATGATCAGGGGTAGGCAACCTTTTGAGTGTACCGAAAAATGTTTTCGAAAAAATTGAGCGTGACGATTTTATAACCAAAAAATGTCAACTTCACACTCTCAATCACGAAAAGGATTTTTTATAAAGCAAATGCTGTAAACTACTTTAGTAGTGAGAAATTAACATCCTGCACTCTCACGCCTCAGATCAGCCCCAATTGCTGCACCTTTACATCTAAGATCACTGTCCTCCCTGCAAATCTGTTTCACCACTGTACCCCCCCTGCACATCTGCCCCACCATTGTACTACCCTGCTCATCTGTCCCACCACTGTACCCCCCTGCACATTTGCCTTACCACTGTACTACCCTGCTCATCTGCCCCACTACTATACCCTCCTGCTCATCTGCCCCACCACTGTACCCCCTACCCATCTGCCCCACCAACGTACCCCCTTTCTCATCTGCCCCACCACTGTAACCCCCTACACATCTGTCCCACCACTGTAACCCCCTGTACATCTGCCCCACCTCTGTACCCCCCTGTGCAACTGTCCCACCACTGTAACACCTGTACATCTGCCCCACCATTGTACCATCCTGCTCTTCTGTCCCACCACTGTACTACCCTACTCATCTACCCCACCAATGTTCCCCCTTTTTCATCTGCCCCACCAATATAGCTCCCTACACATCTGCTCCACCGCCGTACCCCCATGCTCTTCTGTCTCACCGCTGAACCATCTTCTCATCTGTACTAACACTTAACTTATCTACTCATCAGCCCCACCATTGTAACCCCCTTTCTCATCTGCAAAACCACCACAGTACCTCCTGCACATCCATCCCACCACTGTACCCCCTACTCATGTGTTCCACCGATGTACCTCCTTTCTCCTCTGCACCCCTCTGCACATCTGCCCCACCTCAGTACCCCCCTGCTCCTCTGCCCCACCACTGTAACCCCTGCTCATCTGCCCCATCACTGTACCCCCTTACTTTTCTGTTCTACCGCTGAATCCCCATCTCATCCCTCCCACCATCGTACCTCCTGCACATCTGCCCCACCACTGTACCCCCTTGCTCTCCTGTCCCACCCCTGTAACCCCCCTGCTCATCTGCCCCATCAATGTGCCCCTTTTCTCATCTGCCCCACCATTGTACCTCCCTGCACATCTGCTTCACTGCCGTATCCCCATGCTCTTCTGTCTCACTACTGAATCACCTTCTCATCTGTCCTAACACTGAACCCATCTGCTTATCTGCCCCACCACTGCAACTCGCTTTCTCATCTGCCCCACCACTGTACTACCCTGCTCATCTGTCCCACCACTGTTCCTCCTGCTCATCTATCCCACCAATACACCTCCTTTCACATGTGCCCCACTGCTCTACCCCCCTGCTTTTCTGTACCACCACTGAACCCCCTTCTCATCTGCCCCAACACTAAACCCCCCTGTTCATCTGGCCCAGTACTGACCCCTCCTGCTCATTTGCCCCAACACTGTACCCCCCTGCTCTTCTGTCCCACTGCTGAACCCCCTTCTCTTCTCTTCCACCACTGTACCTCCCTGCACATCTGCCCCACCATTGTACCCTCCTGGTCTTCTGTTCCACCTCTGAACCCCTCCTGCTCCTTTTCCCCACTGCTGTACCCTCTTCTCGTCTATGATATACGTGATATGCAGAGTGGTGAAAGAAAGCAGAGATAAGAGACATCTACCTGTCCTGGCACACTCATCCAGCTGATCTACCTCTCGCATCCAGCCCACATGCTTGTATGTGATGTATGTGATGTATGTGATGTATGGGATGTATGTGATGTTACATACAAGCATCTGAAATGGATGCGCAATGATGAGCTCAGGTCAGGGGCATTTTCTGAAAGCAGTGGGCCTGTGTGCAGGATCATAAGTTGGGCCCCCCCAGCTGAGAAAAAGTGGCTGGGTGTGATTTTCGTTGCGCTGAATACTGGCTATAGTTTAAAGGGACACAGAGTGTAGGGGTTCAGTAGTTAGTGACGCAAAGGTTCAAGAATAATTTCAACAAAATTCCCAAAAGCTCAACAGTTATTCCACAAACTGTCACCTGATTGTGGTTCTCAATCACAGTGAAATCCCTTCATTCTGAGATTGGTAGTAGCAACCAAGGGAGTCATCTTCCTCCAGATGGTGGGCGAGGCTAGCAGGACTGTGATTGGCTTTAGCAGTGGCCAATGATAGTTGTCCTCCTCCTGGAAACAGGGACTACCCCCCACCAGAACTGCACTCAATCTCTTCCCCATCACAAAAGCTGACAATCGCAGCTACAGCAAAGTTAGAGAACCAAACAATGTTTCCCATCTTTTACAATGTGTGGGTGCACAGTGCCTCCCCCTCAGTGTAGTGCGGCGTGGGGAACTCTGAAATTGAAAAACTCTGAACTCTGAAACTCTGAACTTCCCTGCACTGCTCTGCTGACGGGGAGGGAGCCGAGTGCAAAAGATCCTTTGTGTGCCACTTGCGACACCTGGAGGGTTGCCTACTCCTGTGTTAATCCAAAACTGTAACCAAATTTAACGCCTCGGATTTTGGCAGGGTAAACAATAAGTATCCACTGGGGTTGATTTACTAGGCACTAGGGACTATTCAGTGTGCACATTTCAGTTAACCAATCAAGTGCAAGCAACATTTCTTTTTATTTCCCTTGTACATTTTTGGTATTCAAAGCGACAAAGGTTCACCTTATTTACCATCTAGTTGCCTAGTTGCCTGGCTGTTTCACTGATCCAATGGTTCAGAATTTGTAAGGAACCATTCTGAAACACGAATGCAAATCAGAGGATCTGACTTGACAGCAACAGAATACCTGTATAAAATCCGTGAATTGGAAATTACCAAAGGAACAGAATATAAAAGGTTGTAAACTAGGCCTGGACTGGCATTTTGGCAACTTCTGCATTTTCCAGAAGGGTCGGTATATTTCATTTGTCCCTAGAAGCCTTTTCCTAAATGTAGATGGTAGTTAGTTATGAACCTTAGAAACATTATCTACAATAAAAATGTCAATGGACTGCTTATACTGTCAGGCAACATGTGACAGTCAGAAAATTAGGCTGATTTGCTAAAGGATTTGAGAATGTTCACATTACAAATTAAGTGAATATATGCTTCATTTTTTCAGTCATGTATAGATTAAGTAAAGAAGAATTAGCTTTTTACATGATTGGATTTTGGAAATGAACTTTTACAAAGTGTGTACTGTATCATGTAGTGTTGTACCGATATCGGGGCCAATACTAAGCATTTGCCTGAGTACCTGTCCTCAGGGAAATGCTCTGATACTAAAACCGATACTTTCAAGTCCGTAGACTGTAAGACGCGGTTCACACAGGGACGACTTGTCAGGTGACTTAGCCGCCTGACAAGTCGCGTTCCGTTCTGTACTTTGGAACCGTTCTAATAGGAGCGACTCAAGTCAAGTATTTAATTTTTAATTACAACATTTAATTTGTTTATTTATAAACATGTTCTGTAAAATTTTAGCTCTCTCAACCTTGTGACAAGCAAATGAAAATGTTTTTTGATTTGATTCTTAATGTCCTTTTGAGTTACGTTTCTTTATAATTATAAAGAAATGGTCTAAAAAAACTGTCACATGAGACTAAAAATAGGGATCGGTAATTGGTATCGGAGAAAAAGTATTAGTACTCAAACTCAGTCTTAAAAAAAACTGGTATTGGTGCATCGCTAGTTTCAAGCATTGCTTTAAGCATTGACATACCTCCTTTAGACCATGGTCCATTGGGCCAGTATGGTCACCTCCTAAATAAGCACCCTCTAGAGACAGCTAAACTCTCCAATAAGACATGGTGGTTTCATCCAATGTAGATTTACTATGCAGTACAAGTAATGTTCACTGGTCATTTGAAGTGTAAAGAGGCAATAATCTTCTAAGCTTTTTGCCCACTATGAAGACTGGTAGCTAACTGAGGCAACATGGAGAAGAAGGGAGAGGTCTATCTAAGGACTAAACTAACTAGTCCCCAACATACTGGGAATCTGGATAACAATATTTACAGACATTAAATAACATGCTGTAGTTACACTGAAATGGCACTAGTTGTCAGCACTAAGACGTGATAAATACATACATCAACTCCAGTGCGACTGTAATGGATACACAATAATTGTTTCAGTACAAAATCTATTTTGTGAAAATTCCCACCTCCTTTAGTAAATCTGCCTCAATGTTCCTGCTTCCTAGTAGTAGACAATAGTATGTAGCCCTCTACCTGATACGGTAAAATTCAGTTGTCAATGAGGTAAGATCTGTTCATTTGCTATTTGATACTTAACCTGATTATAGACATCGATCAGCCATAATATTATGACCACCCACCATAACCCTTCAAGGCATGGCCGACACTAGACCTCTAAAGGTATGCTGTGGTAACTGGTAGCAAGCCGTCACTAGCAGATCCTTAAAGCGGAGTTCCACACAAAAATGGAACTTCCGCTTTTTGGAACCCTCCCCCCCCTCCGGTGTCACATTTGGCACCTTTCAGGGGGGAGGGGGGTGCAGATACCTGTCTAAGACAGGTATTTGCACCCACTTCCGGCATAGACTCCCATGGGAGTCTATGCCTCTTCCCGTCCCCACCGCGCTGTCTGCTGGGAACACACAGCTCCCAGCAGAGAGCGGGGACCACTTGGGACGCGCAGCGCGACTCGCGCATGCGCAGTAGGGAACAGGGAAGTGAAGCCGCAACGCTTCACTTCCTGATTCCCTCACCTAGGATGGGGGCGGCAGCTGCCGAGAACCGAGCGGGTTCTCGGCGTCCCCTGCCGACATCGCTGGACCCCGGGACAGGTAAGTGGCCATGTATTAAAAGTCAGCAGCTGCAGTATTTGTAGCTGCTGGCTTTTAATATTTTTTTTTTTTGGCGGTGTGGGTGAACCCCCGCTTTAAAGTATATATTAAGACTCGTAAACATTGTTCAGAGATGCCAGTTGTTGTTCAAGCATAACCCAATCAGACTGCGGTGAGGAAATCATCAGTGTTTGTTTTTTGTTGAAATCATTTTTATTGAATGTAATAAGTATAGTAATGCACAACATATGGTAGAATACAGCTGATGATTGAAGGAAGAGTACAGGCAAATAGTAACAATCAGCTACATATAGAGGAAGTGAGGGGTGCAGTCAGAATTTCTCATACCTCTAATACATTCACAGTCTGTAGACGCCAACTGATTATTTCTATGCAGTACAATTTAACAGTATTCAGTGTTTACCGCCGATGTACAAAGAAATAATTGCTTATAGTATAATAGTCATCAGGAGATAGAAAAGACATAAAAGAAGCTAGTGTAGAGAGAAGTGGGGGGGATTCAAGGGAAAAGGAAATATTCTGTGTTTGTTTCATGAGATTTTCATTATTTTTTTCCAGTTTCCAGCACATCTGTAAAGCTCCATGGAGTTGTCGCCAGTTTATCTAAAAATGAGAAAGTGTATAGACAGAGATCATTACAATGGGCGAAGAATAATGTTAAAGCTAAACTCCAGCCTTGCCTTCAATCTTGCACAGTTATACAGGCTCCTCTCCTGTACTGTGATTACTTACTCTGATTTTACTGCACACTGTGAGCTTCTTACAATGTGCTTTAGAAGCTGCAAAAAGTTAGAAAGAGGCTTCCCTGATTTCTGGGGCCCGGCATTACTGTCCCTGGCCCGCCACTTTGATATATTATATTTCAACCATGGAGGCTCAGCTTTACATATGGGCACTGCCTAAGGTGGTCTGGATGCAAATACAGCCTGCTTAGGAATGACCACTCTTCCAGACTCTTCCCAAGAGGCAGCCCACTACTTGCATCAGGGCTGAGGGCTCTTGAGGGGAATACTGAGGCAGGGTGCTGTGATGTTTAATTATTTTTTTAAGTGATGCTTTTATTTTTTTATTTTTTGGTATTTGTAATATTTGCACATTGTTTTTCATTTTTTTAGGGAAATTTTACAAATTGGATATTTATGTTTTGTTTGTTTTTTTGTAGCTTGCACACATTTCAGGAAATTACAGTGGGGTTGATATACTGAAACTGGAGAGTGCAAAATCTGGTGCAGCTGCTCATGGTAGCCAATCAGCTTCTAACTTCAGATTGTTCATTTAAACTCTGACAATAAAATCTGGAAGTTGATTGGTTTCTATGCAGAGCTGCACCAAATTTTGCACTCTCCAGGTTTTAGGAAATCAACTCTGTATATTGTTTGGTATTGCTAAAGGAGGACAGCACAGTCACCATTTAACTGCTTGCCGACCAGCCACCGCAGTTTTACTGCAGCAGAATGGCACGGCTGGGCGAAACGACGTTACCTTGCGTCGCTTCGCCTTTTGGCCACTAGGGGTGCGCCCGCAGTGTGTGCCCAGAGCCGATGCGAGTGCCCAGCGGGCGGGATGACCGCCGGGCACCCGCGATCGCTCATGACAGAGCGAGAACCGGCATCTGTGTGTGTAAACAGACATCCCGGTTATTTCAAGGGAGTAGAGACAGATCATGTGTTCATACTATGTATGAACACTGATCTCTCTCTCCTCCTAGACAGTCCCATCCCCCCTACAGTTAGAACACACCTAGGAAACACAGTTAACCCCTTGATCGCCCCCTAGTGTTATCCCCTTCCCTGCCAGTGACATTTATACAGTAATCAGTGCATTTTTATAGCACTGATCGCTGTAATAATGTCACTGGTCCCAAAATAGTGTCAAAAGTGTCTGATCTTGTGTCTTTTTCAAAATTGTCACTCTTCTTTTGTTTATAAAAATAAAAACCGCAGAAGTGATCAAATACCACCAAAAGAAAGCTCTATTTGTGAGAAAAAAAGGACTTAATTGTGTTTGGGTACAGCGTCGCATGACCGTGCAATTGTCAGTTCTAAATTAGCAAGTGTGGCTTGGTGCACTGCAATTAAAAAAAAGGATCTTTTTTCCTTGCATTTCTGTGGGTTGGGCATTCTGTGAATGAGTTGCCTGCACACAGTACGCAGGTCACACAAGTGTGAACTTAGCCTTAACCGCTTGTTGACCGAATACTGTACATATACGGCGGCAAGGCAGCTCTCCTGTGCAGAATCACATACCTGTACGCGATCCTGCACTTCCTGGTTTGGGGCGCGCATGCACGTCGCCGGTGACCCGCACCCGCTGTGATTGGACACAGCAGGAGCCAAACAGCAGGTCTGGTGGACTCGCCAATCATTTGGGACAGAAGCAGAACGGCGGTCTGCCTATGTAAACAAGGCAGACTGCCGTTCTGTCAGTAGGAAAGGTAGTGATCCTGTGTTTCTGCAGGAACATAGATCGCCCCTGATGGTAACCTCTTCCCAGCCAGTGTCATTAGTACAGTGACAGTGCATATTTTAAGTACTGATCACTGTATTAGTGTCACTGGTCCCCAAAAAAGTGTCAACATTGTCACTTAGTGTCTGATTTGTCCACCGCAATGTCAGTCCTGCTATAAATCGCTGATTACCACCATTACCACTATAAAAAAAAATCCATAAATATATCCCATAGTTTGTAGACAGTATAACTTTTGCACAAACCAATAAATGCTTATTGGGATTTTTTTTACCAAAAATATGTAGCAGAATACATATTGGGCTAAATTTATGAAGAAATTACATTGTTTACATTTTTTTATTGGATGTGTTTTATAGCAGAAAGTTAAAAAATATAGTTTTTTTTTCAAAATCGGTCTTTTTTTGTTTAGATAGCAAACTATAAAAAACACAGAGGTGATCAAATACCATCAAAAGAAAGCTCTATTTGTGGGAAAAAAAGAATACATACATTTTATTTGGGTACATCGTCGCATGACCGCTCAATTGTCAATTAAAGTAATGCAGTACCGTATCACAAAAAATTGCCTGGTCATAAAGGGAGTAAACCTTCCGGAGCTGAAGTAGTTAAGCAAGCCATACATGGATCGAATTGCAGCTGGTTCAGCAGAGGACTAGCTGAATTTTAATCCACTTCTGTACAACCAGTCAGTTGGAAAATTTCCACACGGAGTATTCTGACGGTGGAGAAATCTCCATGCTTCCAGAATACAATACCTCAGCGGGAGTGATTCCCCATCCACATTGAATGTGTGGATGGGGACTCGAGTCATTTGTTGCTTTCAACCAGAATAAAAAATGAATCATGTATGGGCTGCCTTAATGTAACATAACGTGATTCTAGTATCAAGCACAGTCAGTTTTGTACTTACTGGGCATCACATTTTTCTAACTTTTCTAGACACCAGAGATAGCACATTTGGGATTGGGTTTCTCTTCTTGGCAATAACACTGTCCCGCCTGGTTACACGTCTAAAAATAAAATTAAAAATTTAATTTTTTTTTAAAAAGGTCAACTATAGACAAGAATATTACTATTCAATGACAGAACAAGCACAGAGTCTAATGAAATGCATTATAATTTCCTTACTGTTTAATTGTCTAAATGTAGGAGTCGTTTTTTATTCTTACTTCAATCTTGGCTAGCTTTGTGTAGCTTTAAACTTTGGAGCTTCTTGTAAGACCGCTTATTGCTGCTCTCTCTCCTTGTGCAGGGTGACTGGTCTTGTCTCCGCCCCCTCCTGTAGTTTTCTGCAGGCAGCCTGTAGTGGGTGGAGCTACTAGGCCCTGTTTCCTCCAGGTCAATAATTCAATTGGGCTTAAAAGTGTAAACGTTGTTTACGCAACAAAGTGAAAATTCCCTTTGCAAAGTTAACGTTTCCTTAGATTAATATATACACTGAAGTTGTGTTCACCTTAACCTCCCTGGCGGTATGAT
Source organism: Aquarana catesbeiana (assembly GCF_042186555.1). Classification (NCBI taxonomy): domain Eukaryota; kingdom Metazoa; phylum Chordata; class Amphibia; order Anura; family Ranidae; genus Aquarana; species Aquarana catesbeiana. The sequence goes on along the minus strand of NC_133326.1, from coordinate 608,838,431 downwards.
TATTTCGGATTTTAGGTGCTGAAAGCGGTACAATTATTTTGCATGGAAATTTGGCGTTTTATATTGTAGGTCTGTAAATCTTAACAATAACACACTTAAATCTGTCCAAACCAGAGTCTAGTAGATATCCCGGGTATGATAAAGTTTGAAACACAAAAACATAAATTATAATATAATAAATAAAAATAAATAATTAAAAAAAATTAAAAAAAATAGTAATAAAATAAATTTCCCCACAATTCACTATCGCTCAATTCTGCAAGTGTTCTAATTTACTATCGCTGTTTTCTAGCTGGTCTAAAGCCACTTTTGACGTAAAGGGACACTTTTTGGTTGCTATGGACAATCTCCAGTTTCCAGGCAGAAAGAACAGTGTATATCATGTAAAACTGCATGCAGGGCATGGGCCAGAGCACTGGGGACAAAAGGGATGTGAAATAATTTCATACAGTACTGTAATCTGTAAGATTACAGTACTGTATGTGTTATGATTTTGACATTTTTTTTAATTTGCCGCCAGGCTCCGCCCCCGTGCGTCGCGCCGCTCGCAGGGAACGGAGCCTGGCACGGAGAGGGTTCGGAGGAGGACGGAGCCCTCGGACACTGCGGGGGACATCGCAGGATCCCGGGGACAAGGTAAGTAACGCCGCCCCAGGATCCTGCAATGCGATCCCGAGTGTGGCTCGGGGTTACCGCTAATGGTACTGAATTTTAACCCCGAGCCACACTCGGGAAAACCGCCAGGGAGGCTACCTACACAATCCTCTGAAGGGAAACTTAAAAAAACAGGATGATCTAATTCACATGATTAGATGACTGAAATAAACACAACTTCACCCTGTTGACTAATAAGATATTCAAACTTTCACTTTGCAGGGTTCACATTCCGCTGTGTAGAGTGAACAAGGTGAACATTTTTTTTTATTTTCCTTTAGCATGATTGGGTGTTCTTTGCACAGTAAAAAATAATTTAGCTTAACATCATTCCCTAGGTGAAAATTCACTTTTCAAAGTGAACATGCTGATTAAATCAACCCTAACGTGCAGCAAAGTAAAGATCAAGAACAACCACTGTGCCTGTGCTTTTACAAATCAAGCCAGCACAAGATTCCTTTAACGGCAATACATTTTGTCCTGGCTGCGTTGTCTAGCAGAAGTGGCTAGATTGCAAGAGTAGCTGAACAGAATCACCTTCAGCACCTAAAAGGCATGTTGTGCCAACAATTTGGGAAAGGTCCTTTTCTGCTCCACCATGACTGTGCTCCTGTGTACAGAGCTAGGTCTATTAACATATGTTTGATGAGTTTGGCATGGAAGACTGAGATGGATGTTATTATATTGAATAGTCCTGTTTTGTACATATTTGTAAATCAGTATCACATACCTGCAGGGGCGGACTGACAACTCATGGGGCCCCCGGGCAATAGGAGATTATGAGGCCCCCAGGCAATGGGAGATTATGGGGCCCCCAGGCAATAGGAGATTATGGGGCCACACAGTATACACACACATTCAGTATACACAGACACACAATATACACACGCAGTATACACACACAGAATACACATACACACACTGAAAAGGTACTGGAGAGGCAGGGCAGCTATAATCTTGGGATTTTTAAAAAAACACAGATTTTTACATACTGTCCCTGGTTTTATTGAGGCTGGTAACCCTGATGGGGCCCCTTAGGGCATGGGGCCCTCGGGCAGTGCCCAAGTGCCCGAATGGTCAGTCCGCCCCTGCATACCTGTATACCAGTGCTCTCCAAACTTTCTAAACAAAGGGTCGGTTTACTGTCCTTCAGACTTTAGGGGGGGCAGAGCGGCCAGTGGAAGTAGAAAATGCCCCAGTGGCAGTAGGAGTAAAAAAAATACATAGTGCCTGTAGTCAGTAGAAGGAGCAATAGTACCCAACTGGTATTACTGGGAGGAATAGTGCCTAATTGTTTATGACAGTGGGAGAAATTATGCACCATTCCTGGTGTCAGTGGGAGGAATAGTGTCCCATCATTGGTGTCAGTGTAAGGAAAAATGCCCCATTGGTGTCAGTGAGAGGAATGATTCCCCGATCCTTGTGTCAGTGGAAGGAATAGTTACATAGTTACATAGTTACATACATAGTAGGTGAGGTTGAAAAAAGACCATCAAGTCCAACCTATGTGTGTGATTATATGTCAGTATTACATTGTATATCCCTGTATGTTGCAGTTGTTCAGGTGCTTATCTAATAGTTTCTTGAAACTATCGATGCTCCCCGCTGAGACCACCGCCTGTAGAAGGGAATTCCACACCCTTGCCGCTCTTACAGTATAGAACCCTCTACATAGTTTAAGGTTAAACCTCTTTTCTTCTAATTTTAATTAAACACCCTTCCGCAAAAAAGTTTTATCCCTATTGTAGGGTCACCAGTATGGTATTTGTAAATTGAATACATATCCCCTCTCAAGCGTCTCTTCTCCAGAGAGAATAAGTTCAGTGCTCGCAACCTTTCCTCATAACTAAGATCCTCCAGACCCTTTATTAGCTTTGTTGCTCTTCTTTGTACTCGCTCAATTTCCAGTACATCCTTACTGAGGACTGGTGCCCAGAACTGGTTAGCATACTCTAGGTGCGGCCGGACCAGAGTTTTGTAGAGCAGGAGAATTATCGTTTTACCTCTGGAATTAATCCCCTTTTTAATGCATGCCAATATTCTGTTTGCTTTGTTAGCAGCAGCTTGGCATTGCATGCCATTGCTAAGCCATCTACTAGAACCCCCAGGTCCTTTTCCATCCTAGATAGTGTCCCCTTGGTAGTGTCAGTGGAAAGAATAGTGCCATAAGGACCAGATAAAGGCAAGCAAAGGGCCACATTTAGTCCACGGGCCGCAGTTTGAGGACCACTGACATATACAAATTCTATAATACAGGACTAGTAATCAGATGAGGTCTCTTCCATAACATATGATTTCAAAATATATAAAGATCTACTGAAATATTAGTAGAATTTACAGGAGTTAGCAATGGCAGATTCTGTCATAATTGGTTGTCTGGGCAGTGGAAGTTCATAAAGATATGAGAGGAACACACAAAATAGATGAAGCAGTTGTCTTGGATGGATATGAACCCAGGACTCAGTGATTGCTTATTATCTATTAAAGTAGCACAGTTTTACAGCACCCCTAAACATGTAAGTCATTGTGAAGTCTTAACATTCAGTCGGAATACTGGTTATTGATCAATTACTCAACATTTTAAAGCCACTGGATCAGTATGGATTTACATGCAGTCAAGAATCCAAGCACCAACAAGGCACCCATTTATACTCCCAGACCCTTTAGTATCCTTGTCCCAGAGCCTTATAGCAGCAGGTGTCCCAAAACCTTCAAACATACTGGTTGCATTCCCATTTGTAGATTCTTTACAGTTTGCACAGCTTTTGATCACTTATTATTGCACCCCTTACCCATCAATACAGGAGTTACAGTTTTAAAATATGTTTTACATCCCCTACCCCACCCAACCCAAAGGCTGAGATGCCACAAGAAATACCTCTAAGAACTGTTCCTTACTCCCAGACCAACAGATCCAATTTAAATATGCATCTGTAGTCTGGTGTATCCTTATACACAATGGGTCGGTATCATAGCATTTTCATAAGAACTGGTCAGGAATTGCACCCTACATATTTCTTTCATCACACATTTTCATTAAACTAGAAACCCCAAAGACTCTTAAAATGTAACCTTACCACCTGACCAGGGCACTCAGCATTACAGGCCAGGGACTCATATACAGCTTCTTTGCTTGTGCACGCTCCCTTGTAGCAGACCTGCAAAGGCAGAACAATTTCCATGAATCCATGAGATATTCACATTGTACATCATCTGAAGAATAGACAATTGGCTTCATATCCTATAAAGTAACACACTTATATGAGTGTTCCCACACCCACAATTCATCAGTCAGGTATATATGCATGTCAAGTCTTTTGAATATCTGTAAAGGAAAATAATAAACACTGGAACTGAATACATTTTGTCACCAGTTTTAATGGACTAAAATATTTCAAATATAAATGACATATCAAAAAAACATAGATTGAGCACTGTGGCTAGAGTGGCCAAGTACCCATAAGATGTCATTAAAGCCTAACCTTTTTCAGGCTGGGTTCACACTATACTACACGACAGTAGTACAACTTTCATCCTACTTTGCTCTGCAACATCAGTCCTACATTGGTCCTACATTGATCCTACATTGGTCCTACATCCATCCGACTTTCATGAACAGGATACTACTTTGATCCGACTTTTCAGATAGTATACTTGTCCTTTGACCAATTAAAACTAACACACAATGGAAGGGGCTACAGCAGGGGGCAGGAAATAACAGACCCTTGGGTCTGGTATGGACCTTGAGGGGAACCCCCTACGCCGAAAGAACGGCGTAGGGGTCCCCCCAATCCATACCAGACCCTTATCCGAGCACGCAGCCCAGCCAGTCAGGAATGGGGGTGGGGACGAGCGAGCGCCCCCCCCCTCCTGAACCGTACCAGGCCGCATGCCCTCAACATGGGGGGTTGGTGCCTTGGGGGAGGGGGCGCGCTGTGGCCCCCCCCAAAGCACCTTGTCCCCATGTTGATGAGGACAAGGGCCTCTTCCCGACAAACCTGGCCGTTGGTTGTCGGGGTCTGCGGGCGGGGGGCTTATCGGAATCCGGGAGCCCCCTTTAATAAGGGGGCCCCCAGATCCCGGCCCCCCACCCTTTGTGAATGAGTATGGGGTACATTGTACCCCTACCCATTCACCTAGGGAATAAAGTGTCAATAAAAAAACACAGAACACAGGTTTTTAAAGTAATTTATTAGACAGCTCCGGGGTCTTCTTCCAACTTCGGGGTCTCTCCTGCGTCTCCTCCCGGTGTCCTGATCTTCTGCCAGCTCCTCCGCTATCTTCTACAGCTCTATTGCTAGCGGTGGCCTGGACTTCTGCCTTCTGCCTTCTTCTTTTCTTCCAATGTTGACACGACGCTCTCTCCGGCTGGAATGCTCTCTGTGCGCTCTGCTATGGCTTATATAGGCGGTGACCCCGCCCCCTTATGCCGTCACAGTCCCTGGGCATGCTGGGACTGTGACAGCATAAGGGGTGTGGTCATCGGGTGATGACCACGCCCCCTAAAACGTCACAGTCCCAGCATGCCCAGGGACTGTGACGACATAAGGGGGCGGGGTCACCGCCTATATAAGTCAGAGCGGAGCGCCCAGAGTGCATTCCAGCCGGAGAGAGCATCGTGTCAACATCAGAAGAAGAGAAGAGGGCAGAAGACCGAAGACTGGGCTCCTCCGCTATAGCAAAAGTGCGTCAAAAGAGCAGAAAATAGCGGAGGAGCCCGGCAGAAGACCCGGAGAGCGCGGAGAAGAACCGGAGAGACCCCCGTAGAGAAGGCAGCAGACCGGGCTCCTCCGCTATAGCAAAAGAGCGGCAAAAGAGCAGAAGATAGCGGAGGAGCCCGGCAGAAGACCCGGAGAGTGCGGAGAAGAACCGGAGAGACCCCCGAAGTCGGAAGAAGACCCCCGAAGCCGGAAGAAGACCCCGGAGCTGTCTAATAAATTACTTTAAAAATCTGTCAGGAGGGGTTGTGACCAATCCACACTGTTTTAGTGGAGGAGCACCAACATGCCTCCATCCCAAATATATATGCAAAATGGGGGGACAGAAGCGGGACTTTATATGAGGCATGTGGGTGAATATATTGGGCCAATGATGGGAGTTGGGGTGCAAGGTTTTAAAAAAATACATGATGTTCTATACTCCCTTGCACAGAGAGATTCCTGCGCTGGGATTAAAAATATATTATTGTGCTCTTTGCTATACAAATACGGCAAAGACACGCTTGTTTTTGTTTTTGTTATTGTTTTTGTACTCAACATTGTGTCGCCCTGGCTGCTTTTCCTTTTTTCACACATCTGTCATCCTTTTGATTTTTGCACACCTGTGATGCTGGGATCCGTTCTGTCCAATCCCCGGGGTTGCGACGCGCCCAGCCCAGGACCCATCACCCTCTTGTCACTGACGTGGGCGGGCCCTGGCCTTGGCGCATCGGCGTCATGCCTCCTACACCCCACTTGCGGCGTCTATGCCACCGCATACGGGATGTCTAGTGTTTTCCCTTCTCCGGGCTCAAGCGCTGTACGGGTGGTTAGGTGGCCGCACCCATTGGCCTCCCTTCCCCTCACCGCGTCATCACGCCCGCGCGTGACGTTGGCGTGAGCGCGCCGCATGTTTGCGGCTATATGAGGCTCCATTTGGCCGGGCATCCCACGATTCCGCCACGCATGCTGGACGTCTGGCTCGGCTGGGCATTCATCACTCAGGTAATTTTCTCACACTCTGTCACCTTCTTTCACCCACTTCAGCATATATGCTTTTTTGCACATGTTTTCTATCTTTCTCATCACTCTCACTTCTGCTGTTTCTAGTTCCCTTCCACACACTCAGGGTCACGCCATACCGCTCCCATCCCACTCATTCACAACACCATTGATCTACCATCTCACACATTTCTCATATTTCTACTTTTTTCACCTTTTTTCCCCAGCTCATTTACACTCCCTGTCCTCGCTGGACGTCCCTACCTGCCGGTTTTGTGGGTGCTTGTGTCAGTTGGGCCACTGTGACCGGCATCATTGGGGTGCGCTCTCTGCCTCAACCCCGGGGGAGACTCTATGGACCCAGACCAACATCACATTGCAACACACAGGTCATCATAAATCAATCATTGCATAAATTTGTGAGTATGCAGAAAATTACATTTTCAGCATATGTTCTCTACAAAATATTTATTTATACAATAATAGATACTCCACTGTTTTTGATATAGTTCAATCGCATCAGACTCCTGACGATTGGTTTAAAGCCAAGAAACGCGTTGAGTTTAGATCTATTGATGCATTCATCGATTGTACAATACATGTGTGTTCCTGTCAATGTACTACCAATTCATGAATCTTGCTCGCCCATACATTGCTGTTAATATGTTTTAGAGTCCAGATCCATTGATGTATACACTGACTGTACAATGTATATACGTTCCTGTAACTGTATAACTATTTATGAACCCTGCTTGTCCATACATTGCTGCTAACATGTCTTATTTTGGTCTCAAATGTGCTCTTTTTCCCCTTTTACTCTATCTGGTTCGAATATCAATGTTAATAAACTTTTTTACCATTATTATCTTTTATCATCATTCATGCTGATTAAATACATTTTATTATTTTATTCCATTTATATAATTTTTATTTTTCATCCTTTTTCACCCCAACTCCCATCATTGGCCCAATATATTCACCCACATGCCTCATATAAAGTCCCGCTTCTGTCCCCCCATTTTGCATACTTTAAAAATCTGTGTAGTGTTTTTTTTTTGTTAATTGACACTTTTTCCCTAGGTGAATGGGTAGGGGTATGATGTACCCCATACTCATTCACATAGGGTGAGGGCCGGGATCCGATAAGACCCCGACAACCAACGGCCAGGGTTGTCGGGAAGAGGCCCTTGTCCTCATCAACATGGGGACAAGGTGCTTTGGGGTGGGGGGGGCCGCAGCACGCCCCCCTCCCCCAAGGCACCAACCCCCCCATGTTGAGGGCATGCGGCCTGGTACGGTTCAAGATGGGGGCGTTTGCTCGTCCCCATCCCCATTCCTGACCGGCTGGCTGCGTGCTCGGATAAGGGTCTGGTATGGATTGGGGGGACCCCCACGCCGCTTTTTCGGCATAGGGGGTTCCCCTCAAGGTCCATACCAGACCTAAGGGCTTGGTATGCTCTTGGAGGGGGAACCCATGCCGGTTTTTTATTTAAAATTTGGCGCGGAGTTCCCCCTCAAGATCATCTGAGCACAAGTCGCGTGCCGAAGTCGGATCATGCGAGACGGCGATCCGACTTTGATCCGACTTCAATGATAGTCAATAGGCTGAAGTAGGATCAAAGTCGGACCAAAGTAGTACAGGGAGCATTTCTAAAGTCGGAACGACTTGTGTGGGACCAGTTAGGACGGCTCCCATAGGGAAACATTGGATTTCACACGTCATGCAACATGAGCTCCCAATGTCGGAGCGTTTGTCGGATCAGTGTGAACCTATTTATTGTTAAGTCTAGGGAAGAATGTGGACCTGGTCACATGTGCGGTGCCTGGCATTTTTCTGCATTAGATCAACACCTGTCACCAGAAGGAAACATGAAAACCTGTTGTCTTCTATGTGCCTCGTTCTAATCACATCACAAGGCTGGCGTGATGTGTGGTGTTTAGTTGGGTGTAAAAATGCGAACATGCTGCATTTTTCTGGAGCACACTGGATGGCACCGGATGTCAGAGACCGAAATGGAGTGTTCACTTTGTACACTTCCAATAAAGTGAAAAAAATGTCAACAGTGCATTGCACTGCCTCCTCCCTTTCTGTCAGATCTTTATTTCTGTCTGTGACCCCATTTTGGAAAGTCTCCTTCACAGACAGTAATGAAAACCTGACAGGGGCTTTAACCCTTCCCTATTAAATCCAAAACAAAACAAAAAATGTTTTGGTGGGAATTGGAATTTAAAGGGACACTGGGGTTGATTTAACAAAACTAGAGAGTACAAAATTTGGTGCAGCTCTGCGTGGTAGCCAATCAGCTTTTAACTTCAGCTTGTTCAATTAAGCTTTGACAAATAAACCCTGGAAGCTGATTGGATTCTAAGCAGAACTGCACTGGATTTTGCACTCTCCAGCTTTAGTATATCAACCCCACTGGGTCTTTAACCACCTAGCAACCATCCCATGTTCATTTACTGCGGCAGGACGGTTGCTGTGCATTGGATCATGTATCTGATATGTGATCAGCGCTTGTGCTGTGATTTGTTACAGCACAAGCCGATCTGCGGGTCCCGGCCAATGATTGATTATTGCCAGGACCTACTGATCGGCTCCCTCATTCATGGAAGAGAGTTCTGTGTTGTAAACAACACAGAGCTTTGTACACTGATCGGTGAACTTACTGATTTTTTTATTCCCTGCAAAGCAGGTAAAAAAACAACAAGATCGCTTAGCAAAAGCAGCACATATTGCACACATTACACTTTGTTAGGCACACAGTTAACCCCTTGATTGCCCCTAGATGTTAACCCTATCCCAGCCAGTGCCATTAGTATAGTGACAGTGTATTAGCACTATTTACTGTATTAGTGTCACTATTAATGTCAATGTCAGTTAGTCCGTTAGTGTACCCCCCAGCCAGCGTCAGATTGCCCACCACATTATCACAGTCCCACTATAAGTCACTGATCACCGCCATTACTAGTATAAAAAAATATTAAAATTCCAATATATATACCATTGTTTGTAGACACTATAACTTTTATTCAATCCAAATAATATGCACTTACTGGAATTTTTTATTTTTTTTTACCAAAGACATGTAGTAGAACACATTTTATCCTAAATTCATGAAGAAATTAGATGTTTTACTTTTTTATTGGATATAACCAATAGCAAACATTAAAATTATTGTTTGTTTTTTTTAATTTTCAGTCTTTTACCACCAAAAGAAAGCTTTATTTGTGTGAAAAATGATATAAATTAAATTTGCATACAATGTTGCATGAATATGCTATTGTCAATTAAAATAGAGCAGTGCTGAATAGCAAAAAATGGCCTGGTCATGAAGGGGGTAAAACCTTCTGGAGGGCAAGTGGTTATAGAGACTTTCAGGTTAATGTGACAGTCTCTGGACATAGTTCACCCCAAGTCACACTGCCTTGTCACCAGGCCCGGATTTACTCCCTTTGCCGCCCCAAGGCCGGGTCCTTCAATGCCGCTCCCCCCCCCCCCACACACACACACACACACACACACACACACACACAAACCACGTCCTTTATCGATGACTTCTACAATAGATCAATTAAAAACATATCTCCATACACAAGAACACTGAAAATAACTGGCTTTAATTGTACAGACTAAAAATACTTCAGGGTAAGCGCGCGAGGGGTAAGGATTTTTCGCAGGCAATTTTTCAAGGCAATGGCTGGTGTTAGTGCTTCAATCATCCCCGACACCATGGTTGTTATGGTGTCAGGATGATTGAAACACATTATTTCTATCATTACATTGTAATATAAACTGAAATAGTTCAACCATAATGCAGAATCATTGGGAGCCCTGAGCGTGTCACTTGCCACCATCTCTTGTCACTTGCCACTATGCCTGCCACCAGATGGGGATGTCACTTGCCACTATGCCTGCCACCAGATGGGGATGACACTTGCCACGCTGCCTGCCACCAGATGGGGATATCACTTGCCACGCTGCCTGCCACCAGATAGGGATGTCACTTGCCACCATGCCTGCCACCAGATGGGGATGTCACTTGCCACGCTGCCTGCCACCAGATGGGGATGTCACTTGCCACGCTGCCTGCCACCAGATGGGGATGTCACTTGCCACGCTGCCTACCACCAGATGGGGATGTCACTTGCCACCATTCCTGCCACCAGATGGGGTTGTCACTTGCCACGCTGCCTGCCACCAGATGGGGATGTCACTTGCCACGCTGCCTGCCACCAGATGGGGATATCACTTGCCACGCTGCCTGCCACCAGATGGGGATATCACTTGCCATGCTGCCTGCCACCAGATGGGGATATCACTTGCCACGCTGCCTGCCACCAGATGGGGATGTCACTTGCCACGCTGCCTGCCACCAGATGGGGATGTCACTTGCCACGCTGCCTGCCACCAGATGGGGATGTCACTTGCCACCATGCCTGCCACCAGATGGGGTTGTCACTTGCCACGCTGCCTGCCACCAGATGGGGATGTCACTTGCCACGCTGCCTGCCACCAGATGGGGATATCACTTGCCACGCTGCCTGCCACCAGATGGGGATGTCACTTGCCACACTGCCTGCCACCAGATGGGGATATCACTTGCCACCATGCCTGCCACCAGATGGGGATATCACTTGCCACGCTGCCTGCCACCAGATGGGGATGTCACTTGCCACGCTGCCTGCCACCAGATGGGGATATCACTTGCCACGCTGCCTGCCACCAGATGGGGATATCACTTGCCACGCTGCCTGCCACCAGATTGGAATGTCACTTGCCACGCTGCCTGCCACCAGATTGGGATGTCACTTGCCACCAGATGGGGATGTCACTTGCCACCAGATTGGGATGTCCCTTGCCACCAGATTGGGATGTCCCTTGCCATGCTGCCTGCCATCAGAAGGAGGAGGGCGGAACAGCGGTGCGGGCAATGAGAGATGTCATCTTTCTCCCCCACCGCCGCACCGCTGACATTACTAGCTACTCTCTATTTTTTTCAAAAATGGCGCCGGGCGGTGCAATCATGCTACTGCGCATGCGCCGCCCGGCCGAGCGCTTACGAGCTTTCCCGAGCCCGGCCGGCTTCGGAACGGCGCATGCGCCGTTGCGTGGTCGGCTCGTGGCCATCTTTTCTATGGGCACTGGTGCCCATAATAGCTGTAATGGGCAGCACGAAAGGGGGGGCGGCCGCGAAGTCGCTGCAGGAGCGGCGCCGCCCCTACACCACTGCCGCCCCGAGGCCTGGCCTCAGTGGCCTTGTGGCTAATCCGGCCCTGCTTGTCACCTTCTCCCTTCAGCATCCTTGTCTGTAAAAGCTCTGGTGTCAGAGCCTAAACAGAGGAAGGACAGTATGACAGCGGCCTCTGACTGGCTGCTTAAGCCCAAGAGCCATCATGAAAGAGGAAGTCACATGCTCCCTCATACCCAGAAGCCCAGCTCTAATAAATTCCAAAAACAGATTAGATCTGCTACTATTCATAGTCATATACTAATTGTGTAAAAGCTTTAGTAATTAGATCTACAGGACACAGAACTAATGTATGCATACTACAGCAAGACATGCTTTTGAGCTCTTCTCTTAGGGCGCTTAGGCGTCGGCGCTTCACCGTCGTTTTTGCAGCGCTTTTTGGCCACTAGCGGGGTGCTTTTAACCCCCATTAACGGTCAAAAAAGGGTTATAATCCTCGGCAAAGCGGCGCTGCCCATTGATTTCAATGGGCATGGGCGCTTTAAGAGTGGTGTATACATCGCTCCTACAGCGCCTCAAAGATGCTGCTTGCAGGACTTTTTTGAGCATCCTGCCAGCGCACTGCTCCAGTGTGAAAGCCCTCGGGCTTTCAAATTGGAGGGAAAGGAGAGGCGCTTTACAGGTGCTGTTTTTAGCACTATAGCGCCTGTAAAACACCTCAGGATGAAAGGGGGTCTTAGGGTCAGAAGTAAAGCTTTCCGGATCGGGACGCAAGCAAGTAGGAAAATCTTGAACTGGTTACTTGTATCTACACTAAATATTAACACAGACATTCTGAGGACCAAAGAGATGGTGGTATTTTTGGACCCTATAACTCTTGATTTCTGAATTTCAAAAGCAGTAGTGAAAGTTCAACAGTGAAGAAGCTCACCTTCTCCTCTTCACACTTTGCTCCATTCTGTACCATTCCAGATGGGTGCAGGACTGCCTTGCAAGCACCAGCTTTAGCTCTGGCAGTGTCGGCATTGATATTAGGAGAGTCGTTTCCACCAGAGCAGAAGAGAACCCCACAGTTCATATCCCTAACAGGAGACAAAGATCTCTACTGTAAATTACTTACAAAAATAACCACACATTTTACTGTGTTGATACAACATGTATATTACCAGGCTTATGTGGTAAGACAGTGTAATAAATGAGCCTTGGAGCTTCAGTGAAAGGGACTCATGGCTAGCAGAAGCATGGTGGTACTTCTTGACCAATCTCTCAACAAATAATGCAGGGAATGCTATTGGCTCTCTCTTTAATAAAAGAGGACAGGAGAGGACTAGTTTTTAACGAGGGACTCCGATTGTGTTTATTATTGGGCTTTCAGTGATCAGACGTCTGTCTTGGACTTCTGGTTAGGGCAAGCATTTACTGTTTAAAAGTATACTTGCTATATGTATACTACTATAAAGTTGTGGGCTAGGCCTTCTAACCTAAACAATTTCAGTGTTTTTTCAGGAGGGGGTATGTCAATACCGGTTGTGACATTGTGTATGTTGTTATGCCTATGCTTCCTTACAGTCAGGGGTGATGACAAAGTGCAGTAATCCAAATATCTAACCAATTTTAGATTATTGAGGTAATGACATCAATCCCTTGGCACTGAACCAGCTCTTTAAGACTTCTAAAAACAGGGAGGCAGAGGTGGGCATTTGGGTCACGTGACCGCTGTGATTGGCTGTCATAGCGTTCACATGATCGGAAAGCATGCAATCGCAAAGTATGCATTGGAAAGTTACTGATCTCAGGTGGCTACAATGCTGGGAGTGTTCATGGAGCGCTCTGTCATCACGGTAAGTAGTTTACACTGGGCTGCATATATGCAGCTACTCAGTGTTAAGGCCCACCGACCGAGAGGCTGCATATATACGTACTGTCGGCGCTAAGGAGTTAAAAAATAAAATCTCATTGGTTACTGTGGGTTCCTTTCCATTTTAGGTTGCTCTATGCTTTTTAATTAAAATTCATCCACTTTGAGTACAGGAGGGATCATGATTGGCATAGTTCAATTTCCGCACTGCAAATTCACAGATTTAAGAATAATCTTCTCTTTTAGCTTAACCTGTCCTAAGTGTCGGCTGCCAGTACTGCAATATGTTACTTAATAGCTGAGAAATCCGGTTTCCTGTGTAAGTGAAATATCAATCTTTTGTTTTTAGCTTCAGTGAGGTTTCATTTAAACCCTTCACAACAGAACTTCAACCAGAAGGTGGGACAAACCACTTAACTCTGGCAGGGGGCGATTAAAATGATGAACTTTTATTTATTCATGCAAAACCTTTATTCCAAAAGGAAAAAAACTGTTTGCCGTAACTGATTATAAAGTGTGAGCTGGAGTCTGGCTTCAGCTTGTTAGTGATTCTAAATCTGCTAATAAATTTAACCCCCCCCACGCACACCCTGACAATGCTGCTGTCTGCTGTGCCTCCTCTGTTTATTAATCCAGAGTTGTGTCTTACTAATACCGGAAGTGTGTTACTGGACAGATCACCAGGTGAAAACGGAGGTAAAAAGCCAAAGAAAATAAAACTATTGCAGCCATCACATCTAATGATTGGAAGGGTGCAATATATTACATTTTTGGTTTAATATTGCTTTAAAGCTCAACTCCAGGATTTTTTAATCTTGCAAAGTACCACCCCCCACCCATCATCCCCTATATTGCCTAGACATTAAAAAGTCCTCCTCCAGCTGTCATGAACATCCCTCTGTCATTCAACAATCTTCCTGTGAGTTCAAGGCGTCATGGACACACCCCTTAGGGATGCATCATTACGTTGGCCTTGGTTTAAAATACATTGCTTCAGAAAACAGCATCCATGGACCATTCTCAGCAGCATTGAGTAGAGGAGAAGAGAAAGGAGAAAGATGACCCAACTTGTCATGTGGCTACCTGGAAAACATACCCCAAAAAAGGTATGCAGGATTTCTTTTATAGTATGGGGGGCAGGGGGTTTAGGCAAAGTCCTTAGAAGAGTTATTAGCAATGAATAATATGAGCAATGATCAAGATCCAAATGTGATGCTCCTAATAAAATCAGTCATGTCAGGTCTGTTATTCATTAAGTATGCAGCCCGTTTTCTACACTTTGCAAACGACACTTGTTTAGTAATTGGAGTCTCTGCTGTGTGTGGACCAAAGATACATTCTCTGGGGGAATTTAACAAAAACTGGAACACACAATCTGGTGCAGCTGTGCATAGTAACCAATCAGCTTTTAACTTCAGATTGTTCAATTAAGCTTTGACAAAAAATAAAAACTGGAAGCTGATTGGATACTATGCACAGCTGCACCAGATTCCGTGTGCACCAGTTTTAGTAAATCCTCCCTCCCCCTGTGTTTTTATCGTGGTGCTGCTGTAGTTTAATGCACTTTAGATGCATGGCAGACCGCATAAAAAAAAAAGTTGGCACCAGGATCCTTTTCTAGGAAGATGCAAAAAGAAATTAAATATTTAATGTAAAGCAGATCTTCACTGCATCTGAGCACCACAAATTAATTTTAAATTAAATTTAATTCAGTTTTTATAAGGCAAACTCCCCCATCCATCCATGTCTCTGTGCATTATTTTATTGATAAATCACTTTGAAAAAACACTCCCTAGCATTTCTGGCTGTAGCCATCTTGAGTAAGGGCAAATAATTCACGTTGCATTTACTCCCTGGGATCCATCTGCCCTTAGCTCAAGCATGCATGCAGGAGAGTGTGCTTAGCTGAGAAAAACCCTCCTCCTCTCCTCCCCTCCTGAAGACTATGACATCATTTGCCTAGGCAAGAAACCAGAGAGTAACTGAAGAAATGTAAAAAAAATATATATATCAATCAGGTAGTGGTGAACAGCGCATCAGCAGTCTCCCAGTGCAATGCAATCAGACCATCCCAAGCGGTCATATATAGAAAGAAAGTTCAGAGGATTGCTGCACAAAAAATGTATTGAAACGAAAAACATACGAAAAACATACAAAAAATTTATTAAAATTGTTCCATTATATAGTTACAGTTTCAGGCTATATTGTTAGCCCCTTCTTCAGACTGGAATATATCACAATTGAGTATTCTTTTCACATCATTTATAAGAAAAAGCATAATTGGAATCAATTGCATTAACAAGATGATTATCCATCATCACATGTGCCAAAGATCTCTTTAATCAAAAATAGCAAGATGAAAAGGCTAGAAGCTGGATAAAAATTCCTATTCACTCTATCACGCCTCCCTGGTGACAACCTGTGATATAAAATAGAAAACAGTAAAAATAGAGAAAAACATATGCCTTTTTATCATCATATTCAGTAAATACAATATCATTTTAAACAGGTCATATGTTGATCAACCCATACTCCTTGAGTCACTCATACAAACAAATACAGATTAATTTCCGAGTTTAATCCTTTGGGGTACATAGTATCTAAAGAGTGAATCCACTATGCTTCTTTCCATCTCAAAATTAACTCACAATTACCACCTCTCCTACCGCGACTTACTCCATCTATAACCATAAATTTCAGTTGAGAAATCGCATGGCCCTTTTCAACAAAATGTCTAGCTAATGGAAGTTGCGTAAGTTTGTCTCTAATAGAGTATTTTTGCCGGGCAATGCGGTCCTTTACTTTTTGGGTTGTCTCACCAACATAGAGGAGCCCACAGGGACATTTAATCACATAGATTACATATGAAGACTGACAGGTGTAATATCCTATAATTTTAAAAATGTTTTACCCCTTCTATAAGACAGAAGAGGAGGTGTATTAAATTCAGAAATATTTGGATAATTTTCACCCAATATGGACCAGTGTTTGATGATAATACTAAATATCCTGAAGGAAAAGGGATGAAATTGAGCCACAAATGGAATCCTGCTTTGTCTAACAATTTTGGGTTTGATATCTAATGAAATCATCTCCCGTTCTTTATGTACCAACTCTGAAGGGTAACCCCTCTGTGTGAGTCTCTCTTCCATTCCATTAAGTCGCTGATAGCTTCTTTCTGGATCATTTACAATCCTATTTACCCGAGTCACCTGTCCATAAAGTGAACACATTATCAATGAATCTGGGCCACCCCTTACAGTGGTCCAGAAACAATTTGTTATTAAAAACGAACGAATTCTCAATCATGTCCATGAAAGTGTTCGCATATGGATGTGAAACATTGGACCAACCCATTGCTGCTCCTTTCAATTGAAGAAAATTAGCCTCTTTAAAAAGAAAGTAATTTTCTTCAAGTACAATGGCCAATAGTTTCAACAAAAATGCAATCTATACATTTTCATATTGACGGGATGGGTTAGAAGCCGATGACATGCTTCAACTCCCAATTCATGCGGTATAATTGTATACAAACTGGATATATCCCATGTGACTAGGATGGAATCAGAAGCTATTTGAACCTCCCCAATTTTATTAAGAAAATCACCTGTATCTTTGATATAGGACTTAGTTTGTGACACCGGTGATGTGAATAAATATCCCTGTGGGCTTCTCTATGTTGGTGAGACAACCCAAAAAGTAAAGGACCGCATTGTCCAGCACAAATACGCTATAAGAGACAAACTTACTCAACTTCCATTAGCTAGGCATTTTGTTGAAAAGGGCCATGCGATTTCTCAACTGAAATTTATGGTTATAGATGGAGTAAGTCATAGTAGGAGAGGTGGTAATTGTGAGTTAATTTTGAGAAGGAAAGAAGTACAGTGGATTCACGCTTTAGATACTATGTACCCCAAAGGGTTAAACTCAGAAATTGATCTGTATTTGTTTGTATGAGTGACTCATGGAGTATGGGTTGCTCAATATATGACCTGTTTTAAATTATATAAATTATATTGTATTTACTGAATATAATGATAAAAAGGCATATGTTTTTCTCTATTCTTTCTATTTTATATCACAGGTTGTCACCAGGGATGCGTGTTAGAGTGAATAGGAATTTGTATCCAGCTTCTAGCCTTTTCATTTTGCTATTTTTGATTAAAGAGATCTTTGGCACATGTGATGATGGATAATGATCTTGTTAATGCAATTGATTCCAATTATGCTTTCTTATAAATAATGTAAAAAGAATACTCAATTGTGATATGTTCCAGTCTGAGGAAGAGCGCTATCAATATAGCCCGAAACTAACTATATAATGGAATGTTTTTGATACATTTGTTGTATGTTTTTTGTATGTTTTTATTTCAATACATTTTTGTGCAGCAATCCTCTGAACTATATATATATATATATATATATATATATATATATATATATACTGTATATACAAACAGTATCTTACAAAAGTGAGTACACCCCTGACATTTTTGTAAATATTTTATTATATATTTTCATGTGACAACACCGAAGAAATGACACTTAGCTACAATGTAAAGTAGTGAGTGTACAGCTTGTATAACAGTGTAAAATTGCTGTTCCCTCAAAATAACTCAACACACAGCCATTAATGTCTAAACTACTAGCAACAAAACTGAGTACACCCTTAAGTGAAAATGTCAAAATTGGGCCCAATTAGCCATTTTTCCTCCCAGCGTCATGTGACTCATTAGTGTTACAAGGTCTCAGGGATGAACGGGGAGCAGGTGTTTTAAATTTGGTGTTATCGCTCTCACTCTCACATAATGGTCACTGGAAGATCAACATGGCAGCTTATGGCAAAGAACTCTCTGAGGATCTGAAAAAAAGAATTGTTGCTCTACATAAAGATGGCCTAGCCTATAAGAAGATTGCCAAGACCCTAAAACTGAGCTGCAGCACGGTGGCCAAGACCATAGAGTGGTTTAACAGGACATTGCTGCAGAGGTTGAAGAGGTGGGGGGTCAGCCTGTCAGTGCTCAGACCATACGGCGCACACTGCATCAAATTGGTCTGTATGGCTGTCGTCCCAGAAGGAAGCCTCTTCTAAAGATGATGCACAAGAAAGCCCGCAAACAGTTTGCTGAAGACAAGCAGACTAAGGAAACGTTTTACTGGAACCATGTCCTGTGGCCTAATGAGACCAAGATAAACTTATTTGGTTCAGATGGTGTCAAGCGTGTGTTGCAGCAACCAGGTGAGGAATACAAAGACAAATGTGTCATGCCTACAGTCAAGCATGGTGGTGGGAGTGTCATGGTCTGGGGCTGTATGAGTGCTGCCGGCACTGAGGAGCTACAGTTCATTGAGTGGCATGAATGCCAACATGTACTGTGACATACTAAAGCAGAGCATGATCCCCTCTCTTCAGACACTGGGCCGCAGGGCAGTATTCCAACATGATAACGACCCCAAACACACCTCCAAGGCGACCACTTCCTTGCTAAAGATGCTGAGGGTAAAGGTGATGGGACTGGCCAAGCATGTCTCCAGACCTAAGCACTATTAAGCATCTGTGGGGCATCCTCAAACGGAAGGCGGAGGAATGCAAGGTTTCTAACATCCACCAGCTCCGTGATGTTGTCCATTGAGGAGTGGAAGAGGACTCCAGTGGCAACTTGTGAAGCCTTTTATAAGGGGGCCCCCAGATCCCGGCCCCCCACCCTATGTGAATGAGTATGGGGTACATCGTACCCCTACCCATTCACCTGGGGGAAAACAAGTGTCAATAAAAAAACACACTAGACAGCCTCTTCTCCCAGTGTCCGGTTCTTCTTCCGCTCTCCGGTGTCCTTCTGCCACTATCTTCTGCTCTTTTGCCCGCTCTTTTGCTAGCGTTGGCCCGGTCTTCTCTGTCATCTTCTTCCCTCCGGTTTTCTTCCGATGTTGACGCAACGCTCTCTCCCGCTGTAATGCCACTGCGCGGTGCGCAACGACTTATATAGGCATGGAGCGTTGTCACCGGGTGGTGTCATCCGGTGACCCCGCCCCTATGACGTCACCCGCCCCATCATGCCCCCCATCATGCCCCATGCCTATATAAGTCATTGCGCACCACGCACGCGGCATTACATCGGGAGAGAGCGTCATGTCAACATCGGAAGGAGACCGGAGGGAAGAAGACGACCCGGAAGACCGCGCCAATGCTAGCAAAAGAGCGGGCAAAAGATCAGAAGATAGCGGAGGAGCCCGGGAGAAGACACCGGAGAGCAGGAGAAGAACCGGAGACCGGGAGAAGAGGCTGGAGAAGTCTGAAGAGACCCCCCAAGTCAGAAGAGACCCCTGGAGCTGCCTAATAAATTACTTTAAAAACCGGTCTAGTGTATTTTTTTTATTGACACTTTTTTTCCCTCAGGTGAATGGGTAGGGGTACGATGTACCCCATACTCATTCACATAGGGCGGGGGGCCGGGATCTGGGGCCCCTTTATTAAAGGGGGTTTCCAGATTCCGATAAGCTCCCCGCCCCCAGACCCTGACAACCAACGGCCAGGGTTGTCGGGAAGAGGCCCTTGTCCTCATCAACATGGGGACAAGGTGCTTTGGTGTTGGGGGGCCGCAGTGCGCCCCCCCTGCCCCAAAGCACCCACCCCCCCATGTTGAGGGCATGCGGCCTGGTACGGTTCAGGGGGGGGGGCGCTCGCTCGTCCCCACCCCCTTTCCTGACCGGCCGGGCTGTGTGCTCGGATAAGGGTCTGGTATGGATTTTGGGGGGACCCCCACGCCGTTTTTTCGGCGTAGGGGGTTCCCCTTAAAACCCATATCAGGCTGAAGGGCCTGGTATGCTCTCGGAGGAGGAACCCATGCCAGTTTTTTATTTAAAATTTGGCGTGGAGTTCCCCCTCAAGATCATCAGAGCAGAAGTCGCATGCCAAAGTCGGATCATGCAAGACGGCAATCCGACTTTGATCCGACTTCAATGATAGTCAATGGGCTGAAGTAGGATCAAAGTTGGACCAAAGTAGTACAGGGAGCATTTTCAAAGTCAGACCAACTTGTGTCGGACCAGTTAAGACGGCTCACATAGGGAAACATTGATTTTCACACGTCATGCGACATGAGCTCCCAATGTCAGAGCGTTTGTTGCACCAGTGTAAAACCAGCCTGAGAAAAACATTTGCCTTTCATCATGCTAGAACATTGTATGCACGAGAGGCAAGGAAAAGATCCCTGGTTTTTAAGGCCCAGAAAAGTCACATGGGGGATAGGAGGTTTTACATTTTTCATTAAAAGATTTTTGTGCAGTAATCCCTTTTTGTCGTCTCCTATAATATAAGCCTTTGGAGGGCTTGCTTGCACTTGTTACTTTGACCGACGTTCACCTCACCCTTCTGGACTTTTCTTCTAATATATATATGTATATATATATATATATATATATATATATATATATATATATATATATATATATATATATATATATATATATATATATATATTTGTAGAGGTGACTCCTGTGTAATTTAAATGTACAGAGAGTAACATTTGACAGTACCAATAGTGAACATAGTATTGTCAATGCTGGCAAGAAGGTAAAAAATGCCCCGCTCTGGGTTTTGGCCACAAATGAGTAACAGTCACACTTCCTACATGCCACATTCATAGTTCTAGTACTTGGCCAGCACAGCACTGGTATTTGCAATCTGAACTGTTCAAGTGTGTAAAATAACAAAGTCTACCCTCTGGAATATTGTGACTGTATCATTTTTTCACCTTAATAAGAGCTGCTTTTGTATATATATATACACTGTATTTATTGGCGTATAAAACGCACTTTTTCACCCTGAAAATAGGGTGCAAATAGCGTGTGCGTGTTATACGCCAATACTTCAATTTTAGCTGCCTCGGAGGGGACAGAGAGGGGGGCAGGATGAGAGCCGTCAGATTACATACAGTGAGAATTTCCTGTTTACTTGGCGGCCTCTGTAAAAGGAAGTCCCATCTCCTGGCCGCCATTGGACCACTGCTCTGTCTATCATTGGAGATTCTCACTGTATGTAATCTGTTGGCGCTCATCCCGCCCCCTCCCTGTCCCCTCTAGGCTGCAGATGGGCATCGATCAGGCTGCACTGATGGCAATGTTGAAGCTGCTGCATTGAAGGCAATGAGGGCTGCTGCCATTGATGGCAATGGTGAGGCTGCTGCAATAATGGCAATGGTGAAGCTGCTGCATTGATGGCAATAGTGAGGCTGCTGCATTGATGGCAATGGTGAGGCTGCTGCATTAATGGCAATGGTGAGGCTGCAGATGGGCACTGACCCTTATTTTACTTTAAAGCTCCTTATTTAAAATGTAAGTTTTTTTCATGAAACTTCCCTCTTAAAATGAATGTGCGTGTTATAAGCCTGTGCGTGTTATACGCCGATAAATACGGTATATATACTCACTGAGGAGAACATGGTAGATATCTGTCCCCTGACAGAGTACAGTGTCCATATATTAGGCCTTTAAAGTTTAAGACAAAGCAGTGATCAGCACCTACAAGAGCATCTGAAACAAACGGCAAAAAAGACAACAAAAGAGAATTCATGTAATGTTCCACTGTGCTTCTGTCCAAAATCAAATGTCTTGTATTCAAGGACTAAAGTTATTCACAAATACACTGAAAGAGAACCATCTCCCCGATTTATACTGGATTAGTCAACAGCCCTTATACTTTTGAAAATTCTGGACACCCCCATAACTGTCCTACAGAGGTGTGGATATGGTCTTTTACTAAGACAGCCAGCAATGACAGGGCATAGACAGCTAGTATTGAGTGATGTCTTTTACCAACTGGCTACTCTAATACACATGATCGGAATTTCCGACAACAAATGTTCGATGTGGGCTTGCTGTCGGAAGTTCCGACCGCGTGTTGGCTCCATCGGACATTTCCAGTCAGAATTTCCGACAACAGATATTTGAGAGCTGGATCTCAAATTTTCCGACAAGCGTGTGTACACAATTCAGACGCACAAAATTCCACGCATGCTTAGAATCAAGCAGAAGAGCTGCACTGGCTATTGAACTTCATTTTTCTTGGTTCGTCGTACGTGTTGTACATCACCACGTTCTTGACAATCAGAATTTCCGACAACATTTGTGTGACCATGTTTATGCAAGACAAGTTTGAGCCAACATCCGTCAGAAATAAATCCACGGTTTGGTTGTCGGAAATTCCGATTGTCTGTACGCGGCATAAGGCTGGCCATACATGGTCGAATTTCTAAAGAATTTTCTTTTGAAAATCAGAAATTTTTCGCGTTTTGTGATCCGATGGTGCCCCCATTGATTTCAAAATTCAACCAACCAATTCAATTTCACCTCATGTTGCTACAGAAAAGAATTTTCGTGGCTGGGAATCTTCTTTTCTTTCCGGGAAATTTCTTTTCTTGCACATGCGCATTTCTTTTTCGGTTACATTTTTCGCATGATTCTCCCATCATTGATTAGAGAATTTGTTTTTCAAAAAATTTCCAACATGCCCGATTACTGAAATTCGATGTCCGCGCTAATGGTGCTGCAGCCCACTAATGGTGCGAAATGTGAAAGAAAATTCTTAGATAAGTTTTTCGAAAGAAAATTCTTTCGAAATTCGACCCATGTATGGCCTGCCTTAGATAATAAATTCTAATAAGCAGGAACTTTATATGTTTTTCATTAAAGTGTTACTAAACCCAGGACCCTGCATTCACTATATCTGGTCTCCCACAGTACACAGAACATGGAAATGCAATTATTTTAGTAAATATAAACTGCTAAACACCTTTTCTCATCAGCAGTATATAGCAGTCTTGTGACTTCTATAGGTGTCTGGTTAAAGCTTGTAGGAGGAGCTTTCCTTCTCCTCTGACTGTCCTATGAGGCTGCAGGACCCCTGACCCTCTGTCTGGATAGTGCTGATCACAAAAAAAAAAAAACTCTCTAGCAATACACACCAAACTGAGCAGGTGCAGAATGACTCCAAAGGCTCTGTACTATAAGGAGATGGATTGGGGACAGTGGAAGAAGGGGAGGACCAAAGAAGCCAGGATCAAACCGCCTTTTGACATAATGCAGAGATTAACCCCTTAGGTATCACAATGAGTATAGCAAGCATGCTTTACTGCATATACAGACTAATTTTACTATTGTGGGTTTAGTAACACTTATAAAAATTGTGATCCTGTAGATAATATCCTAGGCCTTTTTTTACATTTTGCCTTGTACAATTCTTTAACAAAATCTAGGAATTTCATATTGATAACCAATTGTGAGCAAAGCCACATCCGTCCAGTCAATGATGTTGTATATATGGTTTGTCAAAGTGCCAGATTAAGCTCTGAGGAGGCCCCTAGGCAGTCGCAAACCTTGGGCTCCCCTCTTAGGTTTGTGGAGGTTTCTCTGCACTACTGTAGTGGGATAACATTGAACTAAGTAATGTGCATGTCAACCACTAGGTGGAGATGACCATCACTACTGTACATTGCATGTACAGTATGTAGGTTGCACCAAAAGTTTTTCCAAAATAGCACCTGAAAGAAGATGAGCTTTTAGGTGACAAACTGTAATGTGACCTGATGTCTGTGGTTTATGTACTTTAAGTTGTTATTAGATACATTACATTAATATAGTATTTTCTCTATAGAGTCTTTAAAAGAGAAGTTTAGGATTAAAAAAAACAAAAAAGACATTTATACTCACCCGGGTGGATGCAGCATTGATCCAATTCTGAATCTGTCACCTGCCATCTCTGTAGTGAGAGCCTCTCTGCTCTCTAATCCAGCATTCAATGGAGTGCTGGGCTGTGGAGGGGGCAGGAGAGGCGGGCTTAGACGATTAGCGGATCGCTGAGAGGCTGAGCCAGGTGCCTATCCAGGCTTCTGGGCAGATACTGACCATGTGGTCAGGATCTTTTTAGAGCCTGGACCAGCTCTGTGATGTCACCTGACAGAGAGCTTCAACTCACTGTCAGCTGAAAATGGATCACAGGAGAGCAGACTGAACTGCACTCCTGTGATCCATAAGAGAAGTATGGCCAAAATAGCTTTACTCATACTTCTCCTTTAATTTCCAGTTTAAATTTTTTTAAATTGATTCATTTTTTCTATCTTTTGTAAATAATTTGAGAAAGCTTCATTGTTGCACAGCCTGATTTGTATAGATTGTTTTTCTTTTTTGGGGGGTCAGGAAATATACAGTTGTGCTCATAAGTTTACATACCCTGGCAGAATTTATGATTTCTTGTCCATTTTTCAGAGAATATGAATGATAACACAAAAACATTTCTTTCACTCATGGTTAGTGTTTGGCTGAAGCCATTTTTTTTATCAATCAACTGTGTTTACCCTTTAAATCATAATGACAACAGAAACTAGCCAAATTACCCTGATCAAAAGTTTACATACCCTGGTGATTTTGGCCTGATAACATGCACACAAGTTGACACAAAGGGGTTTGAATGTCTATTAAAGGTAACCATCCTCACCTGTGATCTGTTTGCTTGTAATTAGTGTGTGTGTATAAAAGGTCAATGAGTTTCTGGACTCCTGACAGATCCTTGCATCTTTCATCCAGTGCTGCACTGACATTTCTGGATTCTGAGTCATGGGGAAAGCAAAAGAATTATCAAAGGATCTGCGGGAAAAGGTGGTTGAACTGTATAAAACAGGAAAGGGATATAAAAAGATATCCAAGGAATTGAGAATGCCAATCAGCAGTGTACAAACTCTAATCAAGAAATGGAAAATGAGGGGTTCTGTTGAAACCAAACCATGGTCAGGTAGACCAACTAAAGTTTCAGCCACAACTGCCAGAAAAATTGTTCGGGATACAAAGAAAAACACACAAATAACATCAGGTGAAATACAGGACTCTGAAAAAAACAGGTGGTGTAGCTGTTTCAAGACGCACAATAAGGAGGCACTTGAAGAAAGATGGGCTGCATGGTCGAGTCGCCAGAAGAAAGCCATTACTACGCAAATGCCACAAAGTATCCCCCTTACAATACGCCAAACAGCACAGAGACAAGCCTCAAACCTTCTGGCACAAAGTAATTTGTAGTGATAAGACCAAAATTGAACTTTTTGGCCACAACCATAAACGCGACATTTGGAGAGGAGTCATAAAGGCCTATGATGAAAGGTACACCATTCCTACTGTGAAACACAGAGGTGGATCACTGATGTTTTGGGGATGTGTGATGTAGTATGTTATCAAAAAATACTGGAGAAACATTTGCATTCATCAGCCAGGAAGCTGCGCATGGGACGTACTTGGACATTCCAACATGACAATGATCCAAAACACAAGGCCAAGTCGACCTGTCATTGGCTACAGCAGAATAAAGTGAAGGTTCTGGAGTAGCCATCTCAGTCTCCTGACCTCAATATCATTGAGCCACTCTGGGGAGATCTCAAACGTGCAGTTCATGCAAGACAGCCTAAGAATTTACAGGAACTGGAGGCTTTTTGCCAAGAGGAATGGGCAGCTTTACCATCTGAGAAGATAAAGAGCCTCATTCACAAATACCACAAAGGACTTCAAGCTGTCATTGATGTTAAAGGGGGCAATACACAGTATTAAGAACTGGGTTATGTAAACTTTTGATCAGGGTCATTTGGGTAGTTTCTGTTGTCATTATGATTTAAAAAGAGTAGGCTATGTAAACTTATAAACACAACTGTAAAAATGTAATATTTTTCTTTACTTTAGCCCAGTAAATATGAAATATTGTATATGAATATCATGTATTGTCTATCTAGTCACCAGGGGGCATTTTATGCTCTTTTTCATGTGCTTTCCACTGTGTTCTTCTCATTCTTCTTCAAAAGCTACATCCAAGCTTTCAATCAGGCAAAAAATACCAGCAAGCAGGCTGCTTTTACGGGATGGTAGTTGCATAGAGGGATTCTCTGACAACCAGCTGCTGACTAATTTCCTGTCTTGTGGGTTTCCTGTGGAGTGAGTGGTTACTACTGCAGAGTATTTGGGTCTCATTTTTCCTCATCATTCCACTATCTTCATTAACATAACTTTGTTATGGCAAAGAGGATGGTACACGGCTGACTGAAGCTTGCAAAACATTGTTCTAAATAATTATATTGACAATTATATATATTGACAATTATATTGTCTTTTATCTAAACACTTGTACCTGTCAACTGATTATTAATGACCTGTATTTGTCAATTGACAGATCATTAATTCATTTCAACTGATTTTTAAGTCACGCATCATTAAACAGGTTTTCACTTTAAAACTGCTCCCTCATACTACACCTTGTAGTTCCACCTATTCTCTTTGTAAATTTGGAATTGAATCATACATATATACCTTCAGTACAATTGTCAATACAAGTTTATGTTTGCAAAATGTGTCTGTTCAGTATGCATATTTTTAAGACACACATACATTGAAGATGATGGCCACTCTTAGTTACCTGAACCCCACAGGTCAATGCACTGGTTTTTCAATGTTGGACATTTTCCACGTAGACAATACCCTTTACCATCCATACAAGAGGTGCCATCTTTTTTGAACAAATCGAGGCAGCGATTGGATTTCCCATCACATGTGTCTGGAAGGTCACACTCATGAAGGCTGTGTTGGCACATGCTTCCCGCTTTCTTAAACTGTAATACCACAAAAATTCACACACATTAGCACAAGACCCTTGCAGTGTTATTCAACAGCATTATCACCAACTTTAAAAGTCTGAAAATTAGGTTTAAACTGGAATTTAGGAAATGTGGTCCCAGTGAAATAAAGGGATGATAAAGTTCTCATCCATACTTAAAAGGGGTATAATGCCATTTTAATACCTCTCCTCCATGGGATTGGATTATGCAATTAGAAATGGGTGGTTTCACAGGCTTTCACATCTCCGATCTTATTCTTGGACAATCAGCATCTGCCTTGACACATTTTATGCAGGGTTGCCAATTGAAAGTTTATATACAGTTTGTAAAAATCAGTGATTTTTTTTACAACTGTCTCTAAATATTAGGGACTGATAATTTGTCATGTTGTGTTGACTTTTTAGGTGTGAATCAGGCAAATTACTCGTTATGCGTATTCTCAGTGTTTCCATATTGTGCTTATATGGTTTATATATGGGTTGTCTTAGTTTTTAATAGGAGTTGTATATTTTTTTTATGTTTTGTCAGTAAAAAAGTCTGCGGTAGGTTGGCACCACTGATTTCATGATGATTGGATTAAGGCGATGGAGTCATACGTGTGGTTATAAATGCTGGGGTATGTTCCAGACACTCATTAGAGCAGAATATACAGGTTGCATAAGCCGTGAAGCATTCTTAACACTTAGTAAAGTGCAGAGTTTTGTCCTTCCCCTACTTGCACCTGTGAGCTACTCCAAGGCTTTGTAATCAAAGACCACTCATTTTCCAGCATACAATGTCAAGCAAGATTTCTGAACTTACCAGCAAGTGATGGAAGTGAGAGTCATGTGATGGTACAGAGGGTACCCCTCAGTTTTGCAAGATATGTCACAATTTGCATTTTACAAAGTAAATAATTCAACCATCAATCCCTCCCCTCATGCCAGGGTACTAGGTGTAATCCTAGACTCTGACCAGCTGGTAGACTTCACCTTCGTAACATCTTTAAAATACGCCCCTTTTTAACTAATGAAACCGCCAAGCTACTCATTCACTCACTTGTTATCTCTCGCCATGACTATTGCAACACCCTTCTCATTGGCCTAACTCTCCATAGGCTATCCCCTCTTCAGTCTATCATATATGCTGCTGCCAGACTTATCCACCTTACCAACCACCCAGCGTCTGCCACCCCTCTCTGCCAATCCCTACACTGGCTCCCGATCGCCCAGCGAATTAAATTCAAATAACTAACCACAACATACAAAGCCATTCAGAACTCTCCCCTGAGCTACATCACCAATCTTGTCTCCAAATATCACCCAAACCGTCCCCTACGCTCCTCTCAAGACCTCATACTCTCCTGTCTCCTCCTCCCATGCTCATCTCCGGGATTTCTCCAGAGCCTCTCCCATCCTCTGGAAAGCTCTACCTCAACCTGTCCGGCTATCTCCTACTATAACTGTCTGCAGGCAATCCCTGAAAACTAATCTCTTCAGGGGAGCCTACCCTGTTTCCCCGAAAATAAGACCTAGCGTGATTGTCGTGATGGCTGCAATATAAGCCCTAACCCCAAATAAGCCCTAGTTAAAGTCCTTGTAGGTCTTATTTTCAGGGTAGGGCTTATTTTCGGGGAAACAGGGTAGGGCTTATTTGGGGGGTAGGGCTTATATTGCAGCCATCACTGACAATCACGCTAGGTCTTATTTTCGAGGAAACAGGGTATCACACCTCTAGCTAATCTTTTACCACTTCCATCAGCTCATTCCCTACAGTTACAACCTTTTGCCCCACCTGCCCCACCCTATTAGAATGTAAGCTCTTCTGAGCCGGGCCCTCTTAATCCTCTTGTATTTTATTGTATTGTAACTGTACTGTCTTTTTTTTATATCGTAAAGTGCTAAAGCATTAACTGTTGGCGCTATATACATTCTGTGTAATAATAATAATAACCATAAAGTGATTGTAATTTTTTTTTTTTTGCTGTATCTGTGCTGGAATAGTTGCATTGGTGGACAGTAGAGACACTGGGGGTCTAAATGACCCCCAATGTCTCTATAAAGAGTACCGTCACCCGCCCTTGCCATCACATAGGGGGCTTCTTAGCCCCCTTGTGATATCAATAAAGAAAAAAAAAATTTAAAAATGTGTAAAAAGCCAGAAGCTGTATCCCTTTTAAAAAAGGCCTCTTACGTCTTCTTTGAGAAATTGTGTTAAACTTCTTCTTTGTTAAATTGTAACAATGTAACAATGTTTTGTTATATATACAACTCCTACTGCTGTGTTGCTTTTTTGCTTTCTTGTTTTATCATGCTCCTACTCGCTCCGAAGGCAATACCCTTGACCTAATTTTCTCTCACCTTTGCACTCAACCTCTCTAAACTATCCATTCCCTCTCTCTGATCACCACCTTATTAGTTTCACTCTCTCCCTCTCCTCCACCTCCTCTCCCTCCAACCGCGTAAAAGTTACCCGCAGAAACCTACGTCATCTCAACCCTTCTCTTCTCTGCTATCGACAACATCTGCGACAAAATCTCACCCCTATCCTGCATCAACCTAGCCACTTCGGTCTACAACGCCTCACTTCTAGCCTCACTGGACTCAATGGCCCCCCTCACTACACACAGAATCAGGCCCCGACCCCGTCAACCTTGGCAAACAGATGTAAATAGAAGTCTGAAAAAACATAGTCGTGCTCACTAGCGCCTGTGACGTAAGACTAAGTCTCAGGGAGATTTCAACCAATATAAATCTGCCCTCCAAAAATACAATTCCAGCCTCCTCACTGCCAAGCAGACCTATTTTATCACTCTCATTAGCAATTTATCATGCCGTCCCCTTCAACCCTTCTCTGCCTTAAACTCTCTACTTCATCCTCCACCGCCTCCACCCACCAAATCACTCACTGCCCAGGAGATTGCCAATCACTTCAAACAGAAGATTGATACAATTCATGAGGAGATCCCTACTGTTCCGATACCCTCCACGCTTTACACTTCATGTCCACAGGCACAATCATTACTTCCCTCTTTCAACCCCACCACTATAGACGAGCTTGCAAAACTACTTGCTAATGTTCACCTTACCACCTGCTCTCTGGATCCTGTTCCCTCGCAAATGCTACGTTCACCCTCTGGCTCTATGCTACACTCTCTAACCCACATCTTCAATATCTCCCTCTCTTCTGGCATCTTCCCCAACTCTCTAAAACATGCACTTGTCAGACCCATACTTAAAAAGCCCTCACTGGACCCATCCAATCTTAACAACCTACTCCCCATCTCCTTGCTCCCCTTCTTATCCAAACCCCTCGAACGTCTGGTCTATAACCGACTGAGCATCCACCTCGCTGATAATAGCCTTCTTGGTCCCCTTCAGTCTGGATTTCGTCCTCAACACTCCACAGAAACTGCTCTCCTAAAACTAACAAACAATCTACTAACGGCCAACACCAATCAACACTATTCTGTACTCCTACTCCTGGACCTCTCTGCTGCCTTTGATACGGTTGACCACCCCCTCCTCCTCAAAAAACTCAACGCCTTTGGTCTCCGTGACTGTACTCTTCACTGGTTCTCTTCCTACTTATCCAACCGCACCTTTAGCGTTTCCTACAACTCTACTTCCTCTTCTCCTCTTCCTTTCTCAGTTGGGTTCCCCCAAGGTTCTGTTCTTGGACCACTCCTATTTTCAATCTACACCTCCCTGGGTCAGCTGATAGCCTCCCATGTCTTACAATACCACCTCTACCCTGACGACACCCAAATCTATTTCTCTACACCTCAACTCACTCCCTCTGTCTCCTCATGTATCACTAATTTACTATCAGATATATCAGTCTGGATGTCACACCACTTCCTTAAACTCAATCTATCCAAAACCGAACGTATAATTTTTCTTCCCCCATATGCCCCTTCCCCTGATCTCTCTGTCAAAATTGATGGCACAACTATAAGCCCATCCCCATATGCCAAGGTTCTAGGTGTAGTCCTGGACTCCGAACTCTCCTTTAAGCACCACGTCCAATCACTGTCCAAATACTGCCGCCTCAACCTCCGGAACATCTCCAAAATACGCCCCTTTCTAACCAATGACACAACAAAGCTCTTAATTCACTCGCTGGTCATCTCTCGCCTCGACTACTGCAACTCCCTTCTAATTGGCTTACCTCTACATAGTCTATCACCTCTTCAATCCATCATGAATGCTGCTGCCAGACTCATCCACCTTACCAATCGCTCTGTCTCTGCTACCCCTCTCTGTCAATCCCTCCACTGGCTTCCGGTCAGCCAAAGAATTACATTCAAAATACTAACAACTACGTACAAAGCTATCCACAATTTAGCCCTCAGCTACATCACTAGGCTAGTCTCTAAATACCAACCTACTTGTTCTCTTGGTTCCTCTTAAGACCTTCTGCTCTCTAGCTCCCTCGTCACCTTCTCCCATGCTCGTCTCCAGGACTTTTCCAACACCTCTCCAATCCTATGGAATGCCCTACCCCAATCTGTCCACTTATCTCCTTCTCTGTTAGCTTTTAGACGATCCCTGAAAACCCTTCTCTTCAGAGAAGCCTACCCAACCCACACCTAACAACAACTGTTTTTTCATTTTCTCCATCAGCTCACCCCCCCCCCCCCCCACAGTGATTACCTTTTGTTTCCACTTGACCCTCCCTTCTAGATTGTAAGCTCTAACGAGCAGGGCCCTCTGATCCCTCCTCTATTGATTTGTATTGTAAGTGTACTGTCTGCACTCATGTTGTGTTGGCGCTATATAAATCCTATATAATAATTATGTTTTAATATGTATTATGTTTTATTATGTCATATACAGTGATGTTATCTTCATAATCACAATGTTGGTTGAATAGTTATTCTCCATCTGAAGTAATATTTGTACTGTATTTGTAAAATATCCAATAAAAAAGTTATTGAAAAAAAAAAGTGTGAAAAAAAAGAGAATTATATAAAATAACAAAAAAATGTAAAGCACCCCTGCACACACCCCATATAAAAAGCACAGCGAGCAAGCAAGTTTATGTAAACATCAATTGCACCACACATGTAAGGTATCGCTTTTAAAGAGTTGCCTGTAGAGAATTTTGGTTGCCATAATTTTTTGCAATTCCATGGTTGTGTGCACAATATTAGGACTCGACATGCTTGGTATCTATTTACATGACGCAGCCCCATCTTTTATATTTTACCAAAAAAAAAAGTATAATATTTTGTTTATTTGCACTAATATTCATTTTACTGTATTTTTTTCCTGAAAATATGTCTTTGATAAATAACTGCACACATATCATGCAACAAATGAAATTTAAACTACCAGCAATTTGTTCTTTGGGGGCTCTGCTAAAAAAATATATACTTTTTGGAGGGTTTGCAGCAATATCTAGCAAAAAATGCAGATTTTAACATGTGTTTGAAAAAAAAATTGCCCCAGTAGACAAGTGGTTAAAGCAATTTTACATATTTTTGCCTTTCCATAGTTATATCATTATACCAAAGGTAAAGATTTTTGGATTAGTAGTGGAGGATCTGTATTTGACTTCATCTCATTCAACCTCTCCTACCAGACTGAATAATCTAAACCGACTCATTCCAACGACTTGAAGCTCAAGGGACATTGGCTCTCTGAGCCCCATTTTTTCCTATTGCACACCACTATAAACCTGGAAAAAAATCCATTCACTGATTAGGCAAGTCACAGGCCTGAACCTCCCTCCCCAGAAACGTTCTTACTTTATGTTTATAACCGATGGTCCCAATCTCCCACCCAAACATATGTAGAGCATATTCATGATATGGAATCCATTATGCACTACAAACTAGACAGACTAACTCACTTCAATTACATGTGGCAGGCATAAAAAGACTTCCAAGCCATCAGAAGACTGAATTAAACTTAGATTAATAAGGTACACTTCATAAAAACACAATGACTATGTGGCTCCTATTTTCTGGTCATCTTGGTACCCATTTTCCTCTCCCACTCCCCATCAGTTACCTACCCTCTTCCCTCTCTTACTAGTTCTTATGTCTCCCTTACATTATCTTTGGGTTTCCCCCCTCGCCCCCTCCTTCAGATCAGAATACCACATGATTATCTCTTCTACCTGACTTACAAGACAACTAAAGTGGAGGGTGTACCCGCATTCTCTGGACAATATTGTGGGACACAAGAAGTTAGGCGCTTTGGAGGTTATGTGTAGTGTTTTTTTTTTTCTTTATTTTGGCTCCCTCTTTCTGATTCTCCCCCTCCCTGCTATCCCCCTCCCTTTCCCTTTTTTCCCCTTCTCTGTACACTTAAACACAATTGGATATTTTTTTAAACAGCCTTCAAACTCTGAATCGAGTACATTAGATCTCTCATTCATGCATGTAATACTTATTTCTTCTTCTTGTCAAATGTTTAATTATTTCTAACATGCTCAACCAACCTTCATGCAAGATCTTGTTTTGTTACCATAGCTTTCACTATTCATGTGTACAAGGTCTGTATTCATTGAACTTCGTGATCTTCTTTCATATATATATTAGCAGGATTGTTCATGTTATGTTTCACTGTTAACAATATTTAATTTTTTAAAATAAAGTATGTTTAAAAAAAAAAAAATCTCATTTAAATTCCATACTTGAGGGAAGATATCAGCCTTATGTGGCGCTCATTGTTTTCAATCAATCAGTTTTTATTGTGAAGCACTACCAATGTATAACATTGCAAAGCAGGAAAGAGAACCTGCACATGTAATGAACAAATATGGCTGCCTCCAGGTACATATATACAGTAATTATGAATTATACACAGAAACATTAACACAAATTAATAACAATATTAGCACCAAGCTGATTGTGCATATACCAGTATCTTGAAAGGAAATAAAAACACAAAAAATTTGTACTCTAGATTGACAGATGCTTTAACATGTTGCCACTCACCTGACATTTCTCGCAGCATTCCCCATCTGCACATACAGCTTCTGCTTTCAGTTTACATGTGGAGGCATCACAGCAAGGATTGGTGCATTCCTAACAAGAAAAATAAAGCGCCCAATGTGCTCAGTATATAGAGGATAATACAACAGTATGAAGAAGTAGCTCTCAATATCAGTCCAGTCCACACGATGTAGAAATGTAGGGATAAAACAAAAACTTGCCCCAAACTTGCTCATCCATGTCTTTATGGTCCTTGCTTCGCAGTCATTTTGGAAAAGGAAAGGGCCATCCCCAAACTGTTCCCACAAAGTTGGGAGCATGAAATTGTCCAAAATGTCTTGGTATGCTGACGCCTTAAGACCCTTTTCACACTGGAGGCGTTTTTCAGGTGCTTTAGCGCCTGTAAAGCGCCTGAAAAATGCCTCATCTGCAATCCTAGTGTAAAAAGCC
This sequence comes from Aquarana catesbeiana, assembly GCF_042186555.1. Lineage (NCBI taxonomy): Eukaryota > Metazoa > Chordata > Amphibia > Anura > Ranidae > Aquarana > Aquarana catesbeiana. Next base: position 608,804,013 of record NC_133326.1, on the reverse strand, counting down.
TGAGTGCTTTCACACTGGTGTGACTGCGCTGGCAGGACATCAAAAAAAGTCCGCAAGCAGCTTCTTTCAGGAGCTTTAGGAGCGGTGTATACACTACTCCTAAAGTGCCCCTGCCCATTGAAATCAATGAAAGCGCCTCGGCAGCGGTGCTTTGCGGGTGCTTTTAACCCTTTATTCGGCCACTAGCGAGGGTTAAAAGAGCCCGCTAGCCGCCAAAAAGCGCCTCTAAAACTATGGTAAAGAGCCGCTAGTTTTATACTGCCAACGCCCCCCCACGCTGCCAGTGTGAAAGGGCTCTATGAGTTCCCCCTTTACTGGAACTGAGGGGCTAAGTCCAACCCGTGAAAAAACTACCCCACATCATAATCCCCCCTCCACCAATTGATTTGAACCAGTGCAAAGCAAGGTCCATAAAGACATGGATGATCGAGTTTGGGTTGGTGGAACCTGACTGGCCTGCACAGAGTCCTGACCTCAACCTGATAGAACACCTTTGGGATGAATTTGAGTGGAGACTGCAAGTCAGACCATCCAACATCAGTGCCTGACCTCACAAATGCGCTTCTGGAAGAGTGGTCAAACATTCCCATAGACACACTTCTAAACCTTGTGGACAACCTTCTCAGAAGAGTTGAAGCTGTTATAGCTGCAAAGGGTCGGCCAACTCAATATTGAACCTTATGGACGCCATTAAAGTTCATGTGCGTGTAAAGGCTGGCCAATACTTTTGGTAATTTAGTGTATATCAGTGGTGGCCCTATCCATGCGTCCGGCCCCCTAATCTACATTCGGGGCACTGGATGAATGTATTCCAATAGGGGGGTGTATTTTTAGAAGCATGTGATTAGAGCCAGAGGCTCTAATAGACTTCAAAATGAATATTCGCTATTCTCACACTGATCCTCCTCCCAGCCAATCAGGAAGCAGATCATGAGACCCGTCACCCGATTGACTGAAAGGACAGGCAATCCTATTGGATGCCAAGGAGGAGGAGGGAGGAGATGCACAGCTGAAGCCAGTGTAATGCATAGGAGGAGGAGATTCCTGTCTGTCTCCTCCGTCGCAGCGCTGCCCGCCTGGAACCTAGATGGGGGTAAGTGCTGGATGACCGACTGCGAGTGGGGGGGGTGCCACCGGCCGACCAGGGGGGTGGTTGCTTGCCCCCCCCCGAAAAAAAAACACCAGCCACTATATATATATATATATATATATATATATATATATATATATATATATATATACTTGATATGCATGTCTACCCAGTCCTGAAATTTACACAGCTCAGACACACACCAAAATCCTTCCTGGCAGGGAAGGTGACCTAATCTTTGTTTGCTGCAGTTAAGTATCGCTTCCAGCCTGTAACTGGATAAAGGGTCCTTTCACACGCGTGGTCCGCTCGGTGGACTCCACTTTGCTCAGCTGGGGATCAATCCGCTGATCCTCGCTGAGCAGGCAGATGACAGAACTGTCTCTGCTCACTGTGCAGAGACAGACCTGTCAGATTTCTGCTTTCCTCTATGGGGAGATCGGATGAAAACGGGCTCGGGTCGCAGAGAGTGCGCTCCGATCCCACCCAAGTGGAATATTCGCTATTGTAACACTGATCCTCCTCCCGGCCAATCAGGAAGGCGGTTTTGACACCAGTCACCTGATTGGCTGAAAGGACAGGTGATCCTATTGGATGCCTAGGAGGAGGGGAGGAGCTGGAAGCCGCCATGGAGGACACGGAGCCGCTGCACTACGCTGCCTGCCACCCACAGCTGATGAAGTGCCGGACCGACCGGCAAACAGTGGGGGGGAGGGGGGTGGGTGCCGCGAGGGGGGAGGAGGGAGGGGGGGGATAGGTGGTTGTTTGCTGCCCTCCCCCCAAAAAAAACACCAGCCGCCACTGGTTAGCACATGAGCTTCTTTTACTGTTTTTTTTTCCAGTTCCCCTCTGAGCTCTGCTGTTCAGTTGATTACAAGAGGCTCATAGCAGGTCATATTTAGGTATGTTTTGTGCATGCATTCAAATAAAAGTTGATTTAAATATGTATATACACAAACATCTCTGTTAAAAAAAATATGTATACACATACAACTCCCAGGCACCACTCCAATTCCTGTGTCGCTCTCTCCAGCCCCAGGTGTCCCCTGCTGGGGCTTATTCATAGAGCCCAATGACTAAGCCCCAGTATGGAGAAAAACATAGCAGAGGACAGGGGTTGAGTATCTTCATAAGATGATCCTGCAATAAAGTTTGCTGGATTCATTGGGAAGCAGTATGCAGTTTTGGCATTGTTTTGATACATTTAATGATGTACCAAAAAAATAGAAAGCTGCATTACCGTATTTATCAGCATATAACACGCGCCGGCGTATAACACGCACCCCAAGTTTAGGAGGGAAGTTTAAGGAAAAAAACTTTTAGGAGGGAAGTTTAAGGACAAAAACTTTCATTATAAATGCCCATCAATGCAGCCTTATCAGTGTCCATCTGCAGGCTTGCCCAGTGTCCATCTGCAGCCTTCCCCAGTGTCCATCTGCAGCCTTGCCCAGTGTCCATCTGCAGCCTTCCCTAGTGTCCATCTGCAGCCTTGCCCAGTGTCCATCTGCAGCCTTCCACAGTGTCCATCTGCAGCCTTCCCTAGTGTCCATCTGCAGCCTTCCCCAGTGTCCATCTGCAGCCTTGGCCAAAATTGCAACATGATGGGTTTTTACATTTTAGCACCGCCGAGATACACAGAGCCTGGCTCCTATGATGGACACAACACCAGTCCAATGGCGGGACGTAAAGGCTAGGAGGCCAACTTTATTAGCTCCTGTGTAAAATCCCTGTTTTCTTATACTCGGGGAGTTGGGGAGCTCACTAAGTCTCCATGTATATGAGTTCTCTAGGGCCCATTCACATGTGTGTCCTGTGCAGGGCTCAGGCTATGAGGACAGGGATGTATGGGCATTGTGTGCATCCCTGTGCCAGTGTCCTATTCACTTCTATGGGGACCCGCACCTGCATGTTATATTAGGATACAGTTGCTGTGTCCATGCAGCCTCATGTCCCAGTAGATATGAATGGGGTGCTGACATGGGGATGTGCACAACACCTATGTAACCCCAGTGCTGATAAAAGTCAGCCTTGCATGAGAGACACATGTTTGCACCTCTTGTGAATGGACCCTTACTAAAAAGAACAGTTGTCTGCACAGCAATTAACAGTGATATGAAGCCTGAAAGTTACCTGTCAGCTGAGAGACAGAGAACACTCAGTTTGGCCATGCAGCAGAGAAGAGGAGACCCGAGGGGAAGGGCACAGGAGGAGAGGGCACTACACAGAGGAGGAATGGGCTCTGAGATCATTCAGAGCAGGGACAGATATAAACAGGAGCCTAGGTAAGGGGCGGAGGTTGTGATCTCCCAAGGACATCGGACATCTGGACACTGTGAAAAATAAAGCAGGAGAGATAGGGATGACTGGAGAGGGGGAAGAGAAGCTGCTGTTCGGGCAAGGAGAGGAGCAGGATCTAGAATCAATCAGAAAAGCACTGACAACTGATGCCTTCCCAACCTGATGCGCCCGCCTGCTCCACTCTCCTGTTGCTCAGAGAATAGTACAGTGCCCTGTGCAGGCAGGGGGCGGGTGTAGTGCTATGATGCAGGGACAAAGCCGCTCTCTGTCTTCTGTGTTACATTCGGCAGCATATTTTGTACTGGGCAGGCTGTACTCGGCAAACTGCACCCTCCTCCCACATCAAATCATACCGCCCAGGGCAGCTTCCCCTCCAGCCCACCCCTAGTACCGGCCCTGAACACGCACCCACGATTTTCCCCTTATTTTAAGGGGAAGAAAAGTGTGTGTTATACGCTGATAAATATGGTAAGTAATGACTTTTGTATCTGCCTGGAGTTCAGCATTAATGAAAATAACAGAAGTATCTATCTTTTTTTTTTTAAAGGGTAAATTTTATTTAGATTTTCAAAGATAATGTACATCCACATTTCTCAGTCATATGTACATAATTGTTATAAACTTAACTTCAAACATTCATATCTCAAATGTATGTACATGTTATGTGCGTTACCACATGTGTTTATTGTATCTGATCAATAAAGTGATTCCATCACAAAGTTTTCAGTTTCAAGAGGTATTCCTTTCCAACAATCTCCTATACATCCTAAGACATCTTCAACTGTATCTACGAACGTTAAAACACTTCTAAAGTATACTTCCATCCAACCCAGACCTACTACCCTCTCCCTGCCCCTATCCTACCGCTCCATCTCCTGAGGTGTACTTAAGCCATCCTGCCCCCACTTTCTCAAATTTCTTGTGACAGCCTCTAGCTGCATACGTCAGTTTATACAGTGGGAGTGCTCTGTTAACAAGGTCCATCCAGTTTTGTAGAGATGGAGGGACCGGGTCCTTCCATCTGAGAGCCAGTGCTTTCTTAGCATAGCAAAAGAGTATTCTCATTAGTATTTTTTTGCGACTTGGATAATCTTTCCTCCTCCAGATTGCCCAACAGGCATCTGGCCGGGGAGTAAATATTGGGGAGAGCCAAGGCATCTTCCAAGTAGTTAAGGATTGTTTTCCAGAATCGTACTATTATGGGGCATTTCCAGACCCTTACATCTATGACATTCCGGCGACTACAGCCTTCCCATTTTATGCAGCCATTGTGGCGTGTAATATATTCTGTAGTTAAAGTAGTTAAGTAGTTAAATTGTAGTAATCTGTCCCTAGCTGAAATCATCGCATTGTATCCAATGCCTCAGACCAAGATTCCTCAGTGATGGACGGGATGTCTGCTTTCCATTGTGCAGCTACCCTCTCCATTCTAGTGGAGGAGAATGTCAATAGGGTGAAATAGTATTTAGAAATGAGCTTGGAGTGGTCTTCGTCAGCTCCACTCAACCGGATAGCCATCCAGTCCTGGTGTCTTATTCAGGTTGAGTGCACATATTGCAGATATGATTTCTTCTACAGTAATTGGAAGTTCTAACTCCTGTGCTGCCTCCTCGGACAGTTCCAGGAGAGGAATGGGGGCCAGGAATTCACGAACCGCTTCTCCTCCATAATCCACCCAGGAAGAGTATAATTCAGAGTAAAATTTTACAAGAAGTATCTACCTTTTACTATACTTCTTAGTTGCTGTTTGTGTGCTAGAAAACTGCAGATGCACTTTAATGAGGGAGGTTTGTGCCAATAACCATACTTCCCAATATTTTGAAATGGGAATGAGGGACACCTACTAGCAAACATAAGTAGTCATAAGACACGCCCCCTGCCCCACACCCTTAAAGGAGAATTAACCAAAAAAAAAAAGTTCATTAAATCCACAAGGGCTTTTTTTTACCACTACTATTCCTTTATATTGGCTTTTAAAATTTACAAATGCAGCAATTTAGAATTTAGATGAAAGGTTTAGCACTGGGAAACACTTTTTGAAAGATAAAAAGTGCATTTTATACACAACTATATGGATCAGACCAAAATGAGGGACAAATGAGGAGGACAGAGGGACAGAGGGACATTGCTCCAAATCAGGAACAGTCCCTCGAAATCAGGGACAGTTGGGTGCTATGCAATAACCACTAGATTGTTTCATACTAAAATAGGTTCATGGTGTAGAATGGAGAAGTCTTTCATTCCTGGAAATCTTTTTTTTAAGACCAGCAAAGACTATAAAACAGACTGACCTGTTCAGCTCCACAGTCACACTGCTCTCCATTCTCAATTAAGTTGTTGCCGCAGAATGGTGGGGATATAAACCGTCCTATTTTGGGTTTATTCATCAGACACTTGAATGACAGATTCAGGAGATACTTCTTAAACTGGTTCATGCTGCATTGACTAAACTTAGAAGCGGGTGGAGAGCTAGAAAGAGTGAGAGTAAAGAAATGCAATTATTGACTCAGATAGAAGGTAGCAGACACTGATTTTGTAGTATAAACCCAAAGTTCAGATTGGGCATAATAACTATAGATATCTACCTCCATATGATCATACCTTTTCAGCACATAAGATCAGCATTATAATTATTTTTCCTCATTCCCAATTTAAGAAAACCATAAAGATTCTGGGTTTGCTATATTTTTTTTTTTTTTAAGTTTGAAAATTTTTGAAACTGTTTTTTTTTTTTTTTTTTTTTTTTTATAATGGTTTAGGTTTTCATATAAAATCGTTGTTTACAGTAGTAACCCTATGTAGTAGTGCACCTATGACACTGGTGTTACAAAGCATTGGGGGTATGATTTTTCTAAATAGAGACCACCGCAGAAGCTGTTTGCTTTCAGACTGGATCTCTCTAATTGAGGAGTTGTAAAGAGCAGGCAGGAAAGGTGATGAGTCACTTCATCAACTCAGTGAAGTTCATTTAATGGAGAAATTAAGAATGCGGATGTACATTTAGCTTAGTAAAAAAGTGAAGTGATGTTTACTTCACATGCAATGGGAAATTGAAACATCAAGACTATTTGTTTACACATGATTGGATGATTGACGTGAAAGAAGCTTCAGCATATTTGCCAAGCTAAGTGATCATTCATTTTGGAAAGTCATCCCTGTGAATAAGCACCAACTGGAGTGAAGCGCATTAGAGCTTGCAAATACCAGTTGGAATTTTCTCTGCTGTGGAGAGTTTAAATAAACTGGACTGAAGCCCTTTATATTGAGTGTGGCTTCCTTTTCTTGTGGAAAGACTGGATTTCTTTAATGAAACAACCACATTCGATTGGGTAATTTGAGATTTCACAATTGAGCTCTGGTTGCAAAATGCTTTTTTGGCAAAGCAGCTATAGCTGAGCTCCAAGGTTAGAACTGTAAAATGTGGAGAAGTGTCTTATTACCTGAAATCCTGAGCCCAATTGTAAGTCATAACAGTTGGCCTGTATCAAAAAATGCATTAATTTAAATGCTGGAAGCACTCCTCCCCAGCAAATTTGTGTAATGAAGGTCAGTCACTGTCACAGCTTGCCAATGCACTTGATGAGTTGTCACCTAACTGCCCCCAGCACTGATCTCATTGAATCACCACCAACTTTTTTAATGTGATCTAATGTATGAATTTGACTTGGTGGTAATGTCTTTATCCACCAACTTTTTTAATGTGATCTAATAAATGTATAGTTTTATTTATGAGAGTTGTTTTGTTAGTATGGTGCCTTAAAGGTCCATCCATACTGAAGGTATTTTTCCTTCTTATTTCTTGGAATTTCAAGTCATTGGGATGTGGCACCATACGCCGATTCCCTTGACTGCTGAGGCGCAATGGACTTAGGTCCCAATTAACGTAACACCAAGGGATCAAATCCCCCACCACCCTTGCCCTTTACCCCCTTAAAATAAGACACTTACAACCATTAGGTTGGAAAGGGCAAGGCCACAGCTTTATTAAATTCCAACACATAACATGTAAACATATTTAACCAGTGCCAGTCACAGTCGTACTGTGAGCACTTAACCAAAAGAGGGAAGTGGGGCCTGTCCTTACCATAAGTGCTGGACAGACAGCCTACTTCCAATTTTCCATTCAAGGGCATAGCCCATTACAGCAACTTTAACTGCTGGCAAGGTTAAGAAAACCGCAGCAAGCTGTGACATACTATAGTAGGAAAAAGGGGCGGGAGGGCGGGCAGCTCTTCCAACGACTCTTCCGAAAAGACCCAGAATTCCCTGGGGCACTCACTTTCCTGAGCTCAGGCCCATCCCATCTGTCCCCACCAATCGTTTCCCTTGTCATGTACCTAGCCATGCCCCCATCAGTCAAGGCTCTCTTTCCCTAGGGAGGGGCTCAAGAGGCCTTCATGACTGCTGAGGCGCAATGGGCTTAGGTCCCAATTAACGTAACACCAAGGGATCAAATCCCCCACCACCCTTGCCCTTTACCCCATTAAAATAAGACACTTACAACCATTAGGTTGGAAAGGGCAAGGCCACAGCTTTATTAAATTCCAACACATAACATGTAAACATATTTAACCAGTGCCAGTCACGGTCATACTCTGAGCACTTAACCAAAAGACGGAAGTGGGGCCTGTCCTTACCATAAGTGCTGGACAGACAGCCTACTTCCAATTTTCCATTCAAGAGCATAGCCCATTACAGCAACTTTAACTGCTGGCAAGGTCAAGAAAACCAACCGCCCATCAGTTAATAACTGACAAGCGCCCCACCGCAGCCAGCGCCTGTTCCACACCTCGCTGCAGGCCAAGGTTGAATATGTCCAACCCAATGTCATTAAGGTGAACGCCATCCGGTCTCAACAGTTTGTCATTAGTACCCTCCAGATCCTTGTGACGAATGACGAACCCACCTATTTGCCGAACAAACTTGGCGACCTGAGCGTTAACTTTTCGAATGAGAGAGCGTGTGGCCTCACCAGATTAATAAATAAGGTATAAATCAGTAAAATGTACCATCATCAAAATTAGTTGAGGAAGATCATTTGGGAGTATGGGCCCCATCCCAAACTCGCAGAGAAAAGAAGGGGGCAAGTGGACTATTGCGGTACCTATAAAGAGAGGTATACATATATAGTACAAATCACTGATAAAAAAAAATCACAGTGTTTATTTATACAAATATAGCAAAAAAGAAAAACAACAAAACATAAGTTAAAAAGGTTCAGATGACATGATATTTCAACATGTTTTGCGGGTTTACCGCTTCATTGGGACAATACATCTGTGGATATAGATGAAAATGCAATAATAAGTACCATATAAAAAGTTTTTTACACAATTGTGAAATGGGGGGGATAAAAAAAAGGATAGATGACAGGACTGCTTACCCGAGCCTTGGAGGGTGTACAGCAATAGGACAACCCGGCTGGGTCTCCCCCGGCGATTGGGAAGGGGATATAAGACACCAGCCAGTATCTGAATGAAACAGTATGAAGATGGGTAATTGGATAATCACTGTCAGGTAGAAAGTGAAAGTGAGGGGAGTGTGAGGGAGATAGGGAAAATCTCTCTCTCACTCCCCTCACTTTCACTTTCTTCCTTTTCCCATTCATGGTGTGTATCTTTCCCATGCTGTTTGGTCTTCTCACAATTTTTGATGTGTTCCTTTCACAATCACAACACTTTATGACTGGTATCTACCTGACAGTGATTATTCAATAACCCATCTTCATACTGTTTCATTCAGATACTGGCTGGTGTCTTATATCCCCTTCCCAATCTCCGGGGGAGACCCAGCCGGGTTGTCCTATTGCTGTACACCCTCCAAGGCTCGGGTAAGCAGTCCTGTCATCTATCCTTTTTTTTATCCCCCCCATTTCACAATTGTGTAAAAAACTTTTTATATGGTACTTATTATTGCATTTTCATCTATATCCACAGATGTATTGTCCTGATGAAGCAGTAAACCCGCGAAACATGTTGAAATATCATGTCATCTGAACCTTTTTAACTTATGTTTTGTTGTTTTTCTTTTTTGCTATATTTGTATAAATAAACTTTCTGATTTTTTATCAGTGGTTTGTACTATATATGTATACCTCTCTTTATACGTACCGCAATAGTCCACTTGCCCCCTTCTTTTCTTGGCGAGTTTGGGGTGGGGCCCATACTCCCAAATGATCTTCCTCAACTTTTCAACGGAAGCGTTCTAGCCGGGGGCCAGGTATTTCCCTGGCCCACAGCAGGCGAGGCACGATTTCCGACGAGACGAGCACCAAATTGGTGAAAACTGCATAGCATTGAGCAATGTCCCGCTTGATAGCAAAAATTAAGTCCACAGAATGCGTATAACCCACATCATTCCCTCCAGCGTGAAGAATCAAGATGATGGGGCCAGACACGTGGGACCAAAGGCGCAAACAGGAAGGACCTGAGGCTAGCGTAAAGCGCGAAGCCCAATCCAGCGGATCCTGGCGAGATCATAGGCAAAACTCAAATTCTTCCCGTGGCTCCGAACTTCCGCCCGACGAGCAGCCCAGTAAATGAAGGAATCTCCCACGATCCAAACCATAACAGGGTAATGATCTGAAATTTAAAACAACAGGTGTGGGCAGACATACAAAGAAAAGTGGGACGATTCCCACCTACCCAAATGCTGGAGTTCCATATCAGAGAAACCCATACCAGAAGCCTCGGTGGCAGCACCGATCCGAAAGGAGTGGGTCGCAAAGTCACGCAAAGGGAGGCCCAATTTTTCGAGGCAACAACTAAAAACCCGCAAAAATTGGAACCTGCTAAGAGAGGAGGAATCAGAGTAGACAAAGAAAGTAGGGGGCGTGAAGACAGGAAGGGGGAGGCCAAAGAAACAAGGCAGAAGGAGCCCCCGCAAGGGTACAAAACAACCCTTCTGCCCTTGCCAAAACTGTCGGTTTTTGACATGCGCAACAAAACCGACACGCAGCGATCAGAGATGGTAACATCCTCCGCCAGGATGCCGCCGGCTAAGGGCGTGGATTTCAAAACCAGTTCGCCAATGCGAAAGGCCCCGAAAAATGCCCACGAGGAAGCCACGTGGAAGAGATAGGTCTCGAACAGAGAAAAGCAAATAGAGGGCAACAGGGAAAGGATACCGGAGAAAAATGGTGAGGGAAACCAAGCGCCGGGAATCGAGGGAATGGGTCGCACGTCTCCAACCCCGCAGGACTCGATAGACATGGAACGTTTTTGTAATGTCCTCCCAACCCAGGAGCTGAAACCAGAAAGACAAAGCAGACATGGCCGACAAAACCATGGAACCGGAAGAACCTTTTTGTAGTAAATACACAAGGTAAGAAAATAAAGCCACGTGACTTTCCTGTGAAGACGAGATGGAAAACTCACCGCCCGACACCTGGACCCATTCGTCCCACACGCGACAGTACGACGTCCACGACCGCGGGGACAGCGACGCCCGGGGAGGTCTAGCAAACATCAGAAACAAGGTTCCACAAGTAGGCAGGACAGGGGAGGCCCTCCAGGGCGCGTAAATGATCAAGCTGTGAACGAGAGAGAGCATCGGCAATATCGTTCCAGCCTAGCTCTAAAACAAACATTAAACTGAAGGCACTTTAAAATCAAAAAACGCAGCAACGACACGACCGGAGGGGAGCTGGCAGACTGTCGATTGACCACCTGTAACCACACTCATGTTATCAGACCAGAAAACCACCTGGCGATTGCGCAACCGCTCACCCCACAGCTCAATGGCGACAATAATCGGAAAGAGCTCCAGCAGTGTGAGGTTGCTCAAAAGATCCATGTGGGCCCATGGGGCCGGACAACACTCAGTAGACCACTCCCCTTGGAAAAAGGCACCAAAACCACAGGAGCCTGCCGCATCAGTGTATAGCTCCAGCTGTGAGTTCAGTACCTCCTCCAGCAACTAACATGACTGGCCATTGTAGGACTGGAGAAAGGATAGCCACGTCCCCAAGTCATCCCACATGGGCTTGGTGATGTGGATATAATGGTGGGGGACAGCTACCCCTTTTGTGGCCCACGCCAGGCATCTACAGAAAGCCCTCCCCATGCGGATGACTCGACAGGCAAAGACGAAGTGACCCAGCAAAGACTGAAGTTGTTTCAACTGCAGCTTTTTAGCCCCTTTTGCCAAGCGGACCAGGGAGAGTAGCCTGGCCAGCTTGTCATGGGGCAGCCGGAAAACCATCGCCACGGTGTTGATTTCGATAACCAAGAAGGCCATAAGTTTCACAGGGCCCTCGGTCTTGTCAGCTGACAGCGGGATGGCAAACCACTTGCATGTATCCTGAAAAACAGACAGATGCTGCTGGCACTCACCGCTGTCAGCTGGGCCCACAAAGAGGAAGTCATCCAAATAGTGTAACACAGAATGCAAGACAGCTGCCTGGACAACTACCCATTCAAGGAAACTACTGAAAAGTTTAAAGAAATAACAAGAAATGGCACAGCCCATGGGACGGCACATGTCAAAAAAGTAGCTTCCCTGAAAGTAGCATCCCAGCAGATGGAAGCATTCCGGGTGGACCGGGAGGAGGCAGAAGGCGGACTCAATGTCCGCCTTGGCCAGCAAGGCCAAAGGACCAGCCGCCCTGACCAAGTGGAGCGCCTTGTCAAACGAGGCGTAGTGGATCCTGGATTCCTCCTTGTTGATGCCGTCATTGACCGGGGAGCCAGAAGGATAGGACAGGTGGTGGATAAGGCGGAATGTTCCCTCCGCCCTTTTGGGGACCACACTGAGGGGGGAAACCCTCAGGTTGTGGAAAGGGGGAAGATCAAACGGGCCCACCATGCGCCCCAAATCCAATTCCTTCTGGAGTTTCTCGGCCACGACGGACTTGAATTGAACGGCCGTTTTTAAATTAGGTGACATGGTTGGCACATCTGAAGGAGTAAAGGGGATCTCCCCCGCAAAGTGAGCACTCGTGCTTAAAACGGCACACGTTGTACCACTTGCAGTGGCTCTCATTAAACAGCCAGCATAGGCCTTTCTTGGGGGCAGCCGACACCCAGGAGGGGGCGCCGGCTGGGGACTGAAAGGACGAAGGCCTATGGGGGGGCACATAAGCAATAACCACAGGCTAACATCCTGGCAATCAAAGCAGAACTCCTTCCGTGACACCATTATTTGGCGAAACTGGGTGTCATAGTGGAACCAACACTGGCCCCCGTACACCTTGTACGCACCCCAAATGAGATCAAGATAGCAAAAGAGGGATGCAGCTAACTCCGGAAAGCGCTCGCAAAGCACTCCGGCGTAACCACAGAACGCCTGCAGCCAGTTCCCGAACGTTCCACGGAAGCTGCTTAGATTTTTCAACCTGTGCCGCCACATCAAGCCGACGGGATTTGTTGATCGTCTCATGGTCGGGAGGGACTAAAGCAAAGAAATCCTTGAATTCGCAAAACCAAATTCCATCCTTGACGTCTTCCGACAGGTACGTGCTGGTAGGTGAGACCGCCCACAAAGCGCCACCCGCGGAAGGAGCCGAAAAGCCTGCCGGGCCCGACACACCCATACGGGACAGGACCGATTTTACGACCGTAACAATGCGTTCGTCCGGCGGACCCGATGCGGCAGCGTCGCTGGATCTACCCCAAATCAAATCACAATCATACTCACTGAGTCGCGGGTGTGCAGCTGAAGAAGGGCGACCAACAGCAGGTCCAGGAGGAGCGCCCGGTGCAGGATCATCTGTGGGAGGAGGCGGCAGGGGGCCGTAATGTCCATCACCTGGAGGAAAGTTGATGTCTCGCAAGGCTGAAGGATGCTGGCAGAAGGATAAGTGCAGGGGCGGTGGTCTGGCCCCTGACCCTGAAGAGCCCGGGGGGGTGGTGACAGCAGCCCAGCAGCATCTTGAGAAGCCGGAGACCCCGAATGTAGGGCTCGCAGCGGATGCAGCCCACATCTTGGGCGTGGCGTGTGCATCTCCCGCCCTGCTGGGCACAGGGAGGTGGTGCCGAGCAGCAGGCAGGAGCAGGGTCGCAGCGGCAGGCCCCCAATGGGAATCTCCTGCCCTGCCGGGCACGGAGAGATGGTGGGGGGAGGCTGTGGCAGCGGATGTTCGGTGAGAAGCTCCAGCCCAGCCGGGCACAGGGAGCTGCTGATGGTCAGAGATCCGTGATGAGGGGACAGGAGCAGATGACCGTCGAGCGCAGGGAGTTGAGGGAAGGCAGAGGGTGAGCGGCATGGTCAAAGCTGCCATCCCCCACCCAGCCGGGTGCAGGGGATGTGGGAAGACAGGGGTTAATTGCAGGGGGTGAGTGACAGGTGCACCACCATCCCCCACTGAGCCGGGTGCAGGGGGATGTGGATGCATAGTGGCCAGGACAGAAGTATGGGCTGCATTGCTATTCAAATCTCCCGCCCCGCTGGGCGCAGGGAGAGATGCTGGCAGGAACACGCCAGCAGTGAGAGACAGCGTGGAGGAAGGAGGAGGAGAGGCGGCCCGTGCGGAAGCTCCGGGCTGGCGCGCCCAGTGTCTGGCACCGCGGGACGCCCGCCGAGTGGCCCCCCGCCCCAACACGCACCGGCGTGGCGGGGAGGAACCATGGACAGCAGTAGCTGGCACCCACGGGCGGCGATCAGAGGCGGGAACGCCGCGGATTCCACCCTAGTCGCTGAGCGGGCGCCTGCGGGAGGGCGGCTGGAGAAGCCCTTACTGAACGCCAGAGGACACTGGGGCTCCGGGAGCGGGCCGGGCGGGAGGAGACCCGGCCCGCCGTGTGCACGGATGGCAGGGGACCCGCCGGGGAGGACTCCGGCGGCGGATGGCAGCGGGGGGGTGGAGAATGGGGGAGCCGGGACCAGTGGCCACAGGGGCTCCGGGGAGTGTAGGGGCAGAATATGAAGGCCTGGAAGGACTGGGGCTAAGTCGGGAAGGAGGACGGGTACGTCTCCCGGCCCTGTAAACCGGGGGACCTGCAGGTGGCAGTGGAGAAGGGAGAGGGGGGGACATCTCTGGGGTGAGGGGGGAGAATAGCCATTCAGCCCGACCTTGGAGAGCCAGCTCGTGGACCCTGTCCAACAGGAGGTCAGTGTCCATGGCAGAGGTGCAGGGTCCACAGCAGCTCTTCCAACGACTCTTCCGAAAAGACCCAGAATTCCCTGGGGCACACGCTTTCCTGAGCTCAGGCCCATCCCATCTGTCCCCAACAATCGTTTTCCTTGTCATGTACCTAGCCATGCCCCATCAGTCAAGGCTCTCTTTCCCTAGGGAGGGGCTCAAGAGGCCTTCAGCAATGTCATATTTTTGTGTCATTGTATCATGATATAAGCACTCCCTATTTTTGAATCCCCCCACTTTCCTTTCCCCAACTAATATTATGGATTCGGTGTGTGGAGGAGCAGTGCTTACATTAGCACATCAATACATGGGTAAAACAGTGCTTACACTGTGAATGTGCATATAGTTCCCACAGACTTATGCTAGCCACGTTAAAAGTGATATGTATTTCAACTAGCTTGCCAGTTAGCCAGGTAGGTTGCCAAATTGCAATACCTGAATATAAAAAGTTGAAAAATACATTTAGAATATTTTTCTTTTAGTACTTCCATCTCTACACACAGCTGATTCCCAATCTTTTCTACACTAAGCTCCCAGATTTCATACCTCTTTCTTTTTGGAGGGCTCTTCTTTTCTTTTTTTCACTCCCCCCCCCCCCCCCCCTGCATGTTTTATTTACCATTCTTTTTTTAGGCATACAGGTATCAGCACTCCTACTTTTCATTTTACTTTTTTACATGTGTCCTATTTCCTTTCTTGCACTGCCTTACCACCAGGGGCATTTTGTGACTATAGGGAGTTATTTGCGAAAGGTAAATCCACTTAGCACTGCAAGTGCACTTGGAAGTGCAGTCGCTCTAAATCTAAGGGGTAGATCTGAAATGAGTGCAAGCTCTGCTGATTTTATCATCCAATCATGTGCAAGCTAAAATGCTGTTTTTTATTCTCCTTGCATATTCCCCTGGGATCTACAGTGACTTTACTTCCAAGTGCACTTCCAAGTGCACTTTCAGTGCACTTTCAAGTGCACTTGCACTGCAAAGTGGATTTGCCTTTAGTAAATAACCCCCATAGTGTGCCTGTGTGCAAGACCTTAAAGTGGATGTAAACCCTCACATATGCATATGAAGTGAACAGCCTCAGATGATACACAGAGATGAAACAAATCTCCCTACATAAGTTTTACATGTATATCTGCTGTCTTCAGCTGTATATATCCTTTAGAAAGTGCTCTTTGTGTTACAGATTTTCTCTTCCTGGTCAGCACTGGGATTGGATTATTGGCATGCAGCCAAGACAGCTGATTGGAGGAAAGGCACATCCCCTCCAGATTGGCAAAAGGAAGGAAGGAATGTGCAGAGCTCTGCTCTGAGACAGCAAGCTGTCTGCTAATCTATGTATAGCAACCTCCCATGACACACGGTCTCAAAGAACTTGTTAGAAGTTATCAGGCTGATAACAGAGCTACTGAGCAGGAAAATGCCGTGTGACTTAGTGCTTTGAAGAGAGATAAAAAAACACTACAGATATATGTGCCCAGCTCAAATTTCATGAATTGGGTTTACATCCACTTTAAGGTGAACCCCCTTCCTCAAGAAAAGCAAAATTGAAACTTCATTCACACTGGTCTTTGTGGAGTCCAGATCCGTAAATCTCATGGATCTGGAAGCAACAAAATTCTGGACTACAGGCACATACACACTGATTGATTTGCAGCGTCCAGTGTGCACATACCCTGATCTGACTACCCTGGACTCTATGGTGTTGATTTACTAAAATTAAATAGGCGGTTCACTTTACAAGGGGATTTTCCCTTAAAGCGGACCTTCAGTAATTTTTTCAACTTTCCATCTATTAAATCTTCTGCCCTTGTTGTTTTAACTTTGGATAGTTAAACATTTTTTTTCTGCCAGTAAATACCTTATACAGCCCACTTCCTGTTTCTTGTCTGGTAAAAAGCCTAGGCTTATGACATCATGCACAGCTTTCTCTCTCACTCTTGTGAGCATTTGCCAGGAAGGGAGGGGGGATGAGTCATAAGAGGGCCAATGAGAGCTGCAGGGCTGCAGATCTGGAGGTGTGCCTCTGTGTGAATCCAGGAAGTGAACAGGCGGCAGCTTCAGCTTCCCACAGTTAAAATGGTTGCAGCCAGACTCAGTGGAGGGAGATTTCTGTAGCATATTTGGCAAGTACAGAATCACAGTATATATAAAATAATATGCAAAGTGGTTGGAGGGAAGCTTTAGAATGGCAAAGATGTTTTTAATACAAATTATGTGAGCAGACTGCAGGTCCTCTTTAACTTAGTGAATTAGGTGAAGCCCTCCTGCTTTCCACCATCCAATCATGTGCAGGCAAAATGTTTTTTTTTTTTCTTGCACATGATTGGGTATTCTTTGCAAAGTGAGATTTTAATACATATACATATGTACCCTGCTCTCTTGACCCCAGGTCCTCCGTCCTGACCCCTGTACCCTGTTATACTGACCCCAGGTCCTCTGTCCTGACCCTGTACCCTGCTCTACTGACCCCAGGTCCTCTGTCTTGCTGACCCCTGTACCCTGCCCTACTGACCCCAAGTCCTCCGTCCTGACCCCTGTACCTTGCTCTACTGATCCCAAGTCCTCTGTCCTGACCCCTGTACCCTGCTCTACTGATCCCAGGTCCTCTGTCCTGACCCCTGTACCCTGCTCTACTGACCCCAGGTCCTCCATCCTGCTGACCCCTGTACCCTGCCCTACTGACCCATGGTCCTCCGTCCTGCTGACCCCTGTACCCTGCTCTACTGACCCCAGGTCCTCTGTCCTGACCCCTGTACCCTGCTCTACTGACTCCAGGTCCTCTGTCCTGCTGACGCCTGTACTCTGCCCTACTGACCCCTGGTCCTCTGTCCTGCTGACCCCTGTACCCTGCTCTATTGACCCCAAGTCTTCTGTCCTGCTGGCCCCTATACCCTGCTCTAATGACCCCAGGTCCTCTGTCCTGCTGACCCCTGTACTCTGCCCTACTGACCCCAGGTCCTCTGTCCTGACCCCTATACCCTGCTTTACTGACCCCAGGTCCTCCGTCCTGACCTCTGTACCCTGCCCTACTGATCCCAGGTCCTCTGTCCTGACCCCTGTACCCTGCCCTACTGATCCCAGGTCCTCTGTCCTGATCCCTGTACCCTGCTCTACTGACCCCAGGTCCTCCATCCTGCTGACCCCTGTACCCTATCCTACTGACCCCTGGTCCTCTGTCCTGCTGACCCCTGTACTCTGCTCTACTGACCCCAGGTCCTCCATCCTGACCCCTGTACCCTGCTTTACTGACCTCAGGTCCTCTGTCCTGCTGACCCCTGTACTCTGCCCTACTGACCCCTGGTCCTCTGTCCTGCTGACCCCTGTACCCTGCTCTATTGACCCCAAGTCTTCCGTCCTGCTGGCCCCTATACCCTGCTCTACTGACCCCAGGTCCTCTGTCCTGCTGACCCTTGTACCCTGCCCTACTGACTCCTGGTCCTCCATCACACATGGTGGGAACTGACCACCATGTGTTCTCCTGCTTAGTGTGGTCCGTTTTAAACAGGAAAGCAGAGGGACTAGCAAGAACACCAGGGATTTCACACAATGGAAGCAATACAAAGACAACAGGATACTTTTTCATACAAGTATATGGTACAGCAGGCACAAATCAGTAATTTAAAATGTTGGAGTAACAAACACTTTAAGTCCTCAGTTGTACATAGTTCTTGTTTTTGGAGTATCCCACCACTACCCTCAACCCTATCCGAGTTCTCCAAAAATAAAAACCAAAAAACAATCTCCCCTGGACTGATTATTGAAGAAATGTGTGAATGAGCCTGTGTGTCTGGTTGCGGGGCAAAGCCTGGGGGGAAGACCTGGATAGTAATCCTGCAACTCCTACGGGAGAAGTGCAACATCTATAAATCTATATTTCTCGACTGCTAGGGAATGAGTACTAATAAAGGAGATAATGTACATTTTACCATTAATTCTTTTCCCCACTGCAAATTCTGTTTCAAATGTATTATTTCCATATGCTCTAAAAACTGCGTAGTAACTAGAATTGATCCCTATCTTTCCATCTTCTTGAACAGCTAACATCATTCCTTGTGTATACTTCTTATAGTGAACATCTAGGAGTAATAAAGGGATTCTAAAGGCTAAGGGTATTTTACCTTCATGCAAACTTTCAGTATGTTGCTTCCCTAAAGCCCCCTTCTAAAGCCCGAACGAGATCCAGCGATAGGCACAACAGCGACTGCTCTCCCAGGTCTCTGCCTCCTCATTGCCTGAGAGACAGCAGAGGGAGCCAGAACCTCGTTCTGTGTGTCTCATGGACATGCATAGCAGGCTCAGGAATGAGCCTGCACGAGTGCCCCCATAGGAAGCTGCTTGCTATGGAAGCACTCAGAGAAGAGGAGGAGCCAGGAGCGTCAGCAGGGAACCCGAGAAGAGGAGGATTGGGGGTGCTCTGTGCAAAACCATTACACGGAGCAGGTAAGCATGACATGTTTGTTTTGGGGTTTTTTTTATACTATCTTTATTATTACTTTAATTACATTAAAGTGCCCCCAGCCTGACCGGACAGTAAAAGAGCAGCAGGACAGTAAAAGAGCAGCAGACTGGTGAGGGCATCTCTCTACTCACTCAGTTCTCTCCTCCTGTCAGCTTGCTCCTCTTCAGCACATTTGCACACAGCACACCGGATTAGCTATCAATCCCACCCTTCTCTCTTTAAGTCTGTGTGCTGCTGTACAGGGCACTGACACAGTGTACTGTTGGTGGGAAGAACTAGTGAGGGCTACAGAGGCACAAAAGAACAACACTCCTTAAAGAGGAACTGCAGTCTGCTCACATAATTTGTAATATAAACATCTTTGCTATTCTGAAGCTTCCCTCCAACCACTTTGCATATTATTTTATATATACTGAGATTCTGTACTTGCCAAATATGCTGCAGAAATCTCCCTCCACTGAGTCTGGTTGCAACCATTTTAACTGTGGGCAGCTGAAGCTGCTGCCTGTTCACTTCCTGGATTTACACAGACACACGGAGGCACACCTCCAGCTCTGCAGCCATGCAGCTCTCTTTGGCCCTCTTATGACTCCCCCCCCCCCAGCAAACTCTCACGAGAGTGAGAGCTGGGCATGATGACATAAGCCTAGGCTTTTTACCAGACAAGAAAGAGGAAGTGGGCTTTATAAGGTATTTACACACAGAAAAAAATGTTTTACTATCCATAGTTAAAACAACAAGGGCAGAGGATTTAATAGATGGAAAGATGAAAAAAATGACTGAAGGTCCACTTTAAAATGTAGGTTTGCCGGCAGACATCATGGACAATTCCTCTTAACCAGACTGGCCTTTAGTGGTGTGAGTAGCAGGAGAGGTAAGTATTTACATTGTTTTTTACAGGGAACTTAATTTTGAGATTGGTGACATGGTCAACCACTTCAATACCGGGCATTTTCAACCCCTTCCTGCCCAGGCCAATTTTCAGCTTTCAGCGATGTAACATTTTGAATGACAATTGCGCGGTCATGCTACTCTGTACCCATATGACATTTTTATAATTTTTTTCTTCCCACAAATAGAGCTTTCTTTTGGTGGTATTTGATCATCTCTGCGGTTTTTATTTTTTGCACTATAAACAAAAAAAGAGCAACAATTTTGAAAAAAAAACAATATTTTTTACTTTTTGCTATAATAAATATCCCAATTGTTTTTTTTTTTTAAATGTTTTCTTCCCCAGTTTTGGCCAATATGTAATCTTCTACATATTTTTGGTAAAAAAAATCTCAATAAGTGTATATTGATTGGTTTGCGCAAAAGTTATAGCGCCTACAAAAAAGGAAAAAGATTTATGGCATTCTTATCATTTTTTTTTTACTAATAATGGCGGCGATCTGCAAATTTTTATCCTGACGGTAACATTGCGGCGGACAGATCAGACACTTTTGACACTATTTTGGGACCAGTGACATTATTACAGCGATCAGTGCTATAAATATGCACTGATTACTGTATAAATGTCACTGGCAGGGAAGGAGTTAACACTAGGGGGTGATCAAGGGGTTAAATGTGTTTCCTAGGGAGTGATTCAGACTGCGGGGGGGATGGGACTGACTTGGGGAGGAGACCGATCGGTGTTCCTATATACTAGAAACACACGATCTGTCTCCTCTCCCCTGATAGGACATGGATCTGTGTGTTTACACACACAGATCCATGTTCCTGCTCTGTGACCAGCAATCGCGGGTGCACAGCGGAGATCGTGACCGCCAGTCACACGCATCGGCTCCCGAGTGACGTGGCGGCACATGCGCGCCCCCTATACCGCGTGGAGATCCCACCTGCGGACATCATAGGACTATGGGCGGGTAGGGAAGTGGTTAAAGGTACATTTAACAATTTATTCATAAATACATTAGCTGCATAAAACTATATTTTTAATGGCTTAGTTCAGCTTTAACATTTCTGATCATACCTGAGAAATGGTGACATGATGCAAGACTCTGTGGAACATGAGCAGTTGCTGTCATCATGCTGCATTCCCAGGTTGTGGCCAACTTCATGGACTAAAGTGGATGCAACAGGAGCTGGTGAACGGTTGTGATCCTGAGACAAGAAGGGAATGTCAGAGAGGACTAGACACAGGAAGCCAGTAGACAAAGACTGAAGATAGTTATAGCAAAAGTCAATAAGCACCAAGCACATGTTCAGAAGAAATTTTCGAACTACAAATCCCAACATAGTATTCATGCCTGCACTTTTGTATCAGGGTTATGAGAAAATATAAAAGTGTTATTGGTCAGCTTTCTAGTTTTTTTTTTTTTTGTTTAGTTTTTGTTTTTTAAGCCTAAGTGCATTTTCTGCACGTACAGAAAATGCCTGTCAATTGTGATAGAAATCCAGTATCCTTGTAACATCCTGTAAATTGAATTGAAATCTCCAACAATGTTATCCCCCTTCCAAGCTATCTTCTGTGTTTACTAGAACACCGCCTCTCCTCTAAAGGAAGATGGAGAGGGGGAGGTGTTTATAGTCCAAATCAAAGGCACAGCCCAGGTGACAACACTACACTAATGCCTCGTACACACGATCGGACTTTCTGCCAACAAAACCGTGGAATTTTGTCTGAAGGGTGTTGGCTCAAACTTGTCTTGCATAAACACGGTTGTTGGCCAACAATTCCGAACGTAGTGACGTACTAAACGTACTACGTGTTTTTTCATCTCCTTAGCTCCACCCTTTGGGCTCTTTCTGACAATTTTGTGTTAGCAGAAGTTTCGTGAGTGTTGATTTGCGCTTTTTTCATTTAGCGCTTTTCAGTTCATGCTTTTCATTTCGCGCTTTTCAGTTCGTTTCTGAACGGCCGTTTGTCAACCAGACATTGGAGGAGATAATGTGTTATTTATTATTGGCCTTGGAGTTTTTGCTATGACATTATTTTTTTGGTTGAATAATGATTTGATTTGGTATATTTTCTATATTTTTGGATGCACAGAATGCACTTTTTGGTTAAGTTCTATTGGCAGATAGCATGTCTAATTTTTTTTTTTTTTTTTTTAATGCACAATTAAAAAATTGTGGAGAATAATACTTGGCTATGTGTCTTACTTCAGATGACAGTTTGGGAGTAGGCAGTTACTTTTTAAAAAATACAATGTAAAATTAACAAGGGACAACAACATAGTTGTAGCTTTGATCTTAAAAACTACAGGATTGTGGTAACTTGCCCAAAAAAAAAAAAAAAAAAAAAAAAAAGCATAATAATATTATTCTTTAGTTGCAGAGACGCCGTTGCACTTTCGTGGAGGTTCGGAAGAGGCTCCGGGAAAAGGGACTCACGTATAGTATGCTGTACCCCAGTAAGCTCTATGTTGAACACCGGGGCTCTGTAAAATTCTTTGAGGTCCCCTCGGATGTCTCAGATTGGCTGGATACCCTGGATTAAAGTGAATCATTATTTATTTTTTGTTACATTCTGTTTGGGCTCTATTGTCACCCTCTTTTTTTTTTCTTTTGGCTGGAGACATGTATTTTTTGACTTACGTACCACAATCCGGTGCAGTGATGGCTGATTGCACTCTGGCAGGCACATATGCTTTGACTATAATCCTATCCCAGGTTATTCTTCCCAGTGGGTTTAATAGTGGTGTGCCTTGTCAGGGTATGCATATGTATAGACCTTGCTTTTACCGCGCAAAACATTCCCTTCAAGGTGTTGCAGCATATGTGCAGCTGCTTGGTGCTTCATGGCTACAATATGCATGGAGCCGGACGCTCTCTCTGCAAAAAAGAATATTCACAGAAGGCGCATAGTGCTGAAGTAGGAACAGGGGTCAGTTTATATGGCCATACTTATGTGTGTAGTAAGACTGATTTAGAATTTCAGCTAAGAATCATATTTCTTGTATTTTATGTTGAAGCTACTTGTGACTTCCCCATCAATTTGCTACATTCCTCTTTCTGTGCAAAAAGCTTGCTTGCTGACATCATTTAAGACAGATGAAGGAACCTGCAAGAACATACTGCAGAGAGACGAGTTTTGTATAAAGCTAAAAATATATATGGTTTTGCGGAACTTGTCTGGTTTTAGGATGCATAGGTTGATTTTTAAAAGGTTAGAATGTCTGTTAAAAACAGAAGTGTACCGCCTGTTCGCTTGTAACGCAATATGCTGAAAATATATATCTACACTGTATTCACTGTATCTGACACTCTTGACGTGTAGACACGAGTCGGGTCAGGAGTGTCCATTCTTTTCTGGCCAGAAAGATGGAATAAAATCTCCCATACCAGAGTTCTTTGTCCAACTGTCATTTACCGATATTCTGCTACTGTGCCAGTGCTCACCCTGTTGACATTTTTGTTCATTCCTAAAGGACATATGGAATAACTCTACAAGACAATATTCCATTTTTCGTTTTTTTTGGTTTTGGGGATCAAGTCTGCTGGCTAGTGCGGGGTTTGTGTTTTTCCCCCCTTTTTTAAGCTGGCAAGACAGGGAATTGCTATGATGGGACTGTTCAGGAGTGAATGTTTTCTTCATGTTTTTTATTATGTTCTGTTTCTGTGGATATGCTCCACTCTTTTTGTGGTCGCTTGTTTGTGGTGTCACCCTCGGTACTGCATGGTTGGTAGACCGGAGGACACTCAGAAACAGGCTCCACCACAATGTGCTGTTTGTAGGTGGGTAAATGTAAATCTTCAGCATGCTGTATGGCTGTGTTTGGCTCTGGACCTCACCTGTGCTCCTAGGCCTCCATCTTGTGGCAAATTTCTGAATTGCAGTTATGTCCTTTAATATTAGAATCATCTCCTGGAATGTCAGGGGTTTGAATTCAAAATACAAGAGAGCTCTTGTGCTGAAATTTTTGCAGGTCCAACATCCCCACATTTTACAGGAAACTCATTTATTAGGCAACAAAATTCTGGCCATGAAATGTCCCTGGATGCACAGAGCCATACATGCCACTTTTTCGTCTTATGCTAGAGGTGTGTCTATTTTGTTGCACAAGTCCTTACCTTGCTCCATAGAAATGGTGATTACAGATCCTGGGGGAAGATACTTAGTGGTAATAATTGAAGTTTATTCACGCAGGTTAGCCCTGGTAAATGTATATATTCCCTCTCCTTTTACAGAGAATATCCTGTACGAGGTGTTGGAGAAATTGGCACCTCACGCTCCATTTCAGTTATTGGTGGCTGGAGATTTCAATAATGTTCTCAATTATACGTTGGACACATCCAACCCACGCAGGGCTCCAAACCACGACTTGTCACATTGGGTGGAATTTGTGAGTCTCACTGAGATCTGGCAGTGGAAGCATCCCACTGACAGATGCTACTCATATCTGTCCTCGGTACATGCTTCGTCCTCCAGAATAGACCTGGGGTTTGCCAATGGGACACTTTTGCCTCTGGTATCTGGGGCGTCCTACCTTCCAGGGGTGTGTCGGATCACACCCCACTTCAGATTACCTTGTAGTTAGGCTCCCAGAGTTCAAGAAGGGTTTGGCGTCTATCTCCTAGATGGGTAGATGGGTGGGGGAACCCGCTGTGGAGGAGATGCTGAAACCGCACATTGATACATTTTGGCAGATTAACGAAGGATCAGCAACGGTGCACACTGAATGGGAGGCTTTCAAGGCCACCACTAGAGGGGTATACATATCAGCCATAAAAGCCCTGAGAACGGAGCAGAACAGTGTAGCAAAACAATTCCAGGACAAAGAAAAGGAATGCGCTAAGGCACATGTGGATTCACCTTCTCCTGACGTGTTGGCTCAATTGCAATTCGAGAGGAGAAATGTATCTCTCCATTATCAGGATATGACTACTTGTCAACTGCAAAGGAGTGCAGCACGTGTTTTTGAAAAAGGAGATAAAAATGGGAAACTCTTAGCTCTTTTGACAGCAGGGGACACGTCCCGACAGTAGTTCCCTGCATACTGTCCCCGTCCAGACAACTGTTGAGAGATAGGGAGGACATAGTACAGGAGTTTGTATCCTTCTATAGGTCTCTGTACTCCCCTATAGATCCCTATGACACTAGTGACCTCAGGGACACATTAGAGACCCTACAGTTCCTCGAGCTGCCGGAGGAATCTAGCAATTTTCTGGATGCCGCGTTCAGAGAGGAGGAGGTAGTTTCCGCAATAGGGTCATTTCCTAGTGGTAAGGCTCCTGGACCCGACGGTCTGCCAATTGAGTGGTACCACCAATACTCAGAGACCCTGGCACCCAGACTACTGCAATTATACACAGACTGTTTTCAGAAGGGAGGCCTCCCCCTCCCCTTTTATGAGGCTCATATTGTATTATTGGCTAAGCCTGATAAAGACCCACTGCAGTGTTCGTCATATAGGCCCATTTCTTTATTACATAGTTACATAGTAGGTGAGGTTGAAAAAAGACACAAGTCCATCAAGTCCAACCTATGTGTGTGATTATGTGTCAGTTTATTAAATATGGACTTCAAAATACTGACCAAACTGTTAGCTACTAGACTTATGTTGGTCCTGCAGCATGTTGTTTCCCCTGACCAGACAGGTTTTATGCCCAAAAAAGCCACGGATATTAATTTGCGCAGGGTTTTCACCCACACTCAGATGGGCCCGGATATTTCCAGCAGTGGGATACTGGTCTTTCTAGATCTGGAAAAGGCCTTTGATTCCGTGGATTGGAATTATATGTGGGGTGGTACTGGAGGTATTCGGTTTTGGTCCTCAATTCAGGAAGTGGATCGACATTCTATATCATTGCCCCACAGCAACCATAAAGCTAAACAATATCTAAACAATATGTTATCGGAATTTTTTTCCAGTGCATAGGGGCACTTGCCAAGGATGCCCTTTATCCCTGGGTCTTTTCGCTATCATGATTGAACCCTTGGCTGTGGCCTTGCGAGCCTCTGAGGAGGTACAGGGGATAACAGTTGGTAGCTTGACTGAGAAAATGGCACTGTATGCGGACGATATAGTTCTTTTCTTGCTAGACTCCAAGAATTCACTTTCAGCAGCTTTAGACATCCTAAATTCTTTTTCTCATTTTTTGGGTCTGAAAGTCAACTGGGGAAAATCCCAGATTCTCTCACTCAGGACACCATCCCCCAGATATGAGATTCCCACAGATTGTCCCTTGCAGAGGGAAGAGGTGATCAAATATCTGGGGTTACATATCTCCAACTCTGTATCAGACTTTATTGCCAATCCACTTTTGACTAAACTAAAATCCAGACTACAGGCATGGCAGAATCTACCTTTGGCACTCATAGGTAGGGTGAATTTAGTGAAAATGAAATTTTTACCTCTGTTTTTATATATATTTTGGAATTCCCCTGTTTGGATACCGAGATATATATTCAAAAGAATAGATCGACTCATAACGACTTTCCTCTGGCAGGGGCGACACCCCCGACTTAAACACCGGGTGTTACAACTGGAAACAAGGGGGACTGGCGGTCCCAGACTTTCACAGGTATTTCTTAGCGGGTTAGCTAGTATTCGTGAACAGGTGGTTTACTCTACCTGAGGATGACACTGCCAATACACTGGAGCCGGCTGTTGTTGGTTCTTATGAGGCGCTGACACATCTCCCGCATCGGGGTATCAGAGCTCCGTATAGGCTCACAATATCCATGCGTGCAACCAGTAGGGCATGGATAGCAGTGACCAAGATGGGTAGTGCTTCTGAGATTTCTCACACACCACTTTGGAAGAATCCCAAATTAACACAGTTTTGTGAGTACCCTGATCCAATCATCTGGACTAAATTTGGTATTAAGACGCTGAAATACATAGTGGATGGTGGGAAACTTCTACAGTTTGACGCCCTGAAAACTAAGTTTAATCTTCCCAACACTCACTTGTTCCGTTATCTTCAGCTCAGACATGTATACAATGCCCAATTTGGAGATATTGGTATTACCCTGAAAATGAGTGATTTAGAGTCGTTACTGAGGGAGGACATTTTGGACAAGGCCTTGTCTACAATATATAAAAAACATTTCGGAGAGGGAGGAGATCTCCTTGCAAAGTGTAGGGCGGTGTGGAGTGAGGTGTTACCCCAGATGGACGGGGATGACTGGGATGATGTATGGGACATTAATTTTACTAGATTGGTCTCTGCTAGGGACCAACTCATTCAATTTAAATTCCTGCATCGTATATATCTTACTCCAGCTAGATTGGCTAAGATGTTCCCTACCCGGTCGCCTGGTTGCTAGTGGTGCAGTTCCCTCACTGCCGATTTCATGCACATCTTTTAGAATTGTTCCAACATCCAAGTATTTTGGAAGGGGGTCACAGAATGTATAGCAGAAATAACTGCCATTCCTATACAGCCCACGATAGAGGTGTGCCTTTTGGGACTGGTAGACAATCTAGCACCAAAAAGAGTAACTCGTATTTTACTGATGATCCTAATTTATTACGCTAGGAAAATGATAGTGTTGTCATGGAAAAAGTCCAATCCTCCATCTGTATCAGCGTGGAAGGGTGTAGTTAATAGGGCTGCACCTTTATACAAGACTACATACATTAGCAGGGGCATACCACAGAAATTTGATAAAGTGTGGGGCAGTTGGATGAATAGTGAAACTACGGTGGTGGATTGAGTGGCACCCAATAGAATGCACCTGCAGTAGGTTATAACATGTATGTAACTATTTGACATACCTAAATGTACCATTGAGTGTTATTAAGAAAATGTGGCCTTATTATTATTTGGATCTTTTCACTGAGCGAGGTTCTGGAAGGAGGAGGAGAGAGTCAATGCTGAAGAAATGTAAATAGTTTCTTATTGTGTGTGGCCCATTGGGTCTTGTGTGTACTTGTTATGTTAAAAAGCAATAGATAAAACTTTTCAAAAAAAAAAAAAAAGAAGTGCTCAATAGTCATTTTAGCATGTCTTAAAGCCCAACTCCACCTTTGGGCTCAACACCCAATCCTTTGTTCTCCCACCCCCCAAAAATGATTTAAAAAGCATTTCCATATTCCAGCACTGGCCATCACGGACTCACTCACTGAAAGTGCCTGGGCTCATAGGAGAATGCTGAAAAGAATGGTGGGGAAGGACAGGAGGGGGGCTGGAGAAGCAGGAGACAATAAACATGGAATTGGGTTTAAAGCACTATTTGGTTTTTCTAAGTCGATACTAAACAGCCTCTCAAAAGCACTTTAATGCATTTCGCACTAAAGCACTTATGAATAAGCTTATCAGCGTGAAACAATTCAGATGACTAAAATAGGACTAAAACTAAATTGAAATTTGACGTCAAAATTAACACTGCAGGACAGAACAAAAGAAAAAAAATAGGTGATGTCTCAGATCCCTCAAATGGCAGCAGACTGTTTCACTTAACCAGACTGCGTAGTGATAACTTTTACTGTATGGTCATGCAGGAAGACTATGCACTATCAACGGTCAACTTAAAAAAAATAGACATGACTAGGTTAATGCAAGAATTTGAATATTTAGTCTTAAATTATTATAATTGTGAAGATTTACATATAGAAGGTTTATTCCCCACCCCCCACCCCTCATCCTTGTCTGTCAATTGCTTCAAGTCAGTTCAATATGCAAACCTTCAAAATCATTATTTATTTTAAATATTGTTTTCGGACTAAAACTATATTAATGTAGGACTGAATGGTCAAATTATTGAATAATCATAATTGTGACCAGTTCTGGTTCAGGGTACAGAATCTCACCTGGTCGATTCCTGCAGAATATGCTTCACTGCACATAGACCCAACATTTCCCAGTCCAACTGTAGGACCCTCAAAGTCTGTATTCCTGTAAGCCAAACAAAATTATGTAAGAGCTAATGATCTCTATCTCGAAATGTGTACAAATTGTGTCCATAGTGAAGATCTGGATAAAGGAAAATCTAACTTTCTTTATTGTGATGATGCATGACCAAAGACAGGAGCATTCCTGATGAACTAGATCCTCCA
The DNA here is from genome assembly GCF_042186555.1 of Aquarana catesbeiana. NCBI lineage: Eukaryota > Metazoa > Chordata > Amphibia > Anura > Ranidae > Aquarana > Aquarana catesbeiana. The sequence continues at coordinate 608,775,134 of NC_133326.1, read as the reverse complement.
GATGTCTTGGAGTAAAGCCTACTCCTTTAAAATGAAAGTAGTCAGGTAAAGGGGTTTGGACAACATGTACACATTTTCAAAGTGATGCCCAGGCTGGAGCTATTCTCATTATCTGTGTAGTTGGAGGAAAGATACCCAAAATACTTTAAAGAACTACATCTACCATCTGGTTTGGAATATTAAAATTGAAAATCAGGGAGGGTGTGGCTAACCGCCGAGCTGAATGGAAGCCTGATTACACAGCTCCTGCACTGAACAGAGAATCGGACCCCAAATCACTGCATCAGACCACAAAAAATGCAGTCCTCGGACCCCCACAACCTGGGGAACCAGATCAGAGCCTCTAGAAAGAGGAAAGAATACAGGACACCCACAAAAATCACAGATTTCCTCATCTTCCCTCAGGAAGATAAAATCCAAGATGGCACCCGTGGCGCCGCTCATCACACAGAGAATTCCTACACTGACCTGCCTGATGCTGATGAATCCTCCATTTCACCCCTGCACAACGCCTCAGGCTCCCAGCTATCCTCCGGACCCTCATCCACCTCCAGCAGCCCTGCCAAATCACGGATGCGCCTGCATACAGCGGATCAGCCACAGGAGGTAAGGCCTTCTCTAGAAAACCTCCTCACACATCCACCTGCAGCTTCCCCCATAGCAGCCTTCCCGACTGCTAATCAGCCAGTCATAGACACTATGTTGAAGGAGATGCTGATGTTACTTCACAGCTCCCTTCAATCTGACATTTCCTCAATGTTCACAGCATTTAAAACAGAAATGCTGCACACAGGGCAGAAGGTGGGGATTATTGAAAAGCAGATGAGCGCCATGACAGAAACAGTTAATGACCTGGTAGACGCACATGACCATACCAGAGAAGAACACCGCTGGGTGCGTGCCAAAATGGCGGATCTCGAAGATAGCTCACGGCGTCAAAATGTTAAAATAAGAGGGATCCCTGAAACCATTCTACCAGCAGATTTAAACTCCTATGCTAGGAAGCTGATATTAACACTCCTCCCAGATCTCCCACCGATTGAGACGATCATCGATCGTATCCACTGTCTCCCAAAACCTCCTCATTTACCCGCAGAAGTACCTCGTGATACTCTGATGCGCATCCACTTCTATCACACCAAGGATATGCTCCTCACACAATCCAGACGCCTGGGACAGCTCCCACATCCAAAAGCAAAGCTGCAACTCTTTGCTGACATCTCCCAATACACCCGCCAACAGAGACGTCAACTGCAAACAATCACTAAACCCCTCAATAACCATAAGATCCCATACCAATGGGATTTCCCAACCAAGCTGATAGTTACTAGAAATGGAGTACGCCACAACATCCATACTGCAGAAGAGGGCATACAGTTGCTCAAAACATGGGGTATTATTCCTGATGGTGACCCTCCAACCCCGGTGACCCACAAACCAAACTCACAATCCTTCAACTCCGGTCATTTGCCTCACCACAACAAATGACTTCCAAATCAGTGATGCTGTCAATCTAATCTCAGACAAGCACTCCGATTCAGTGCCTGCTCGTTGCAGTTAGTTTACGAACTTTACCTTCATCCTCCTCCAGCAGTCCCTAACACACTGCTGCCACCATCTCCCACTGCCCTTTGTTTATCGCTAACTACCTTACTGTTTCTCTCCCTTCCTTCCTTATCCACGAGAGCTCAAGTAAATCGGATCCAAGACTTATAGCAGACTCCAACCTCCTCGAGCAACTCATCCATCTGTGTAACTGTAAGTAGTACCTCACTCCGCTACCTATACACACCACTTTCAAAATGGCCAAATTTATGTCACTGAACGTCAAGGGTCTAAATCACCCTGCCAAATGGGTTTCTCTGTGGCGAACTGCACAAGATTCTCACTGCAATGACCTGTGCATCCAAGAAATGCACTTTAAGACCAATGCTGAACCTCTGTGCTCCAACAAAAATTTCCCCAATATCTTTAGAGCCTCGGGTCCTGACAAAAAAACTGGAGTCATGATAGCCTTCAGAGCCACATGCTCATTCACCCTACATGACAGCCTTCAGGATGTTGCTGGTAGATATTTGGCATTGAACTGTACATTAAATAACGACAAATACACCATTGTATCTGTGTATGCCCCCAACAAGAAACATCCACTTTATGTCCATATTGATGAAGAAAATCAATCGCTTTAAACAAGGCCATCTTGTCCTCTGTGGCGACTTTACCATAGTGCCTGACAACTCCATCGACTCTTCCTCCCACTCTACCAGAATTACATCCCCTATGGGACCGTTTATCCGATCTCACAACCTATTTGATGTGTTGAGATGCCATCATACCACCGAGAGGGACTATTCCTATTTCTCCCCTAGACACAATTCTTACACTCAAATTGACTACTTCCTAGTGGATAAATGGACTTTGCCCAAAATCTCTTCCACGGAGATATCGACCATTACGTGGTCAGACCATGCCCCGGTTACAATGACCATAGAAGACTCACCGAAGATTTCTCGAACAAGAATTTGGAGAGCGAATTCTGCAATTCTCCACTCACCGACCCATTGTACTTATATTAAGGAACGTCTAACAGAATACTTTAATACTAATGCAGGAACTGTTAGCAATGATACCGTTCTCTGGAATGCCCATAAGGCATTCATTAGGGGGATCCTTATTCAACTCAATGCTAGAGAGAGGAGGAGGAGATCACAGCATCTAAACACACTCACTTCTGATATTAAATCGTTAGAACACCAAAATCAAACTAATCCAGATTCTTTAACCAAGACTAAATTAAACTCCCTTAGACAAGAATTAAAATCTCTCCTTCTAGAATCCTTTGAAAAAGCACATAAGCATTTTAGAACACAACATTACTCCACTGGTAACAAAGCCGGAAAGGCAATGGCCAACAGAATCAAAGGTCACTATTCCAAAACTAAAATTACCCATCTATTCCACCCAGCTACCAAACAGAAATTGATCAACCCACAAGCTATTGCAGACGCATTTAGTTACTACTACAATACACATTACAATCAGAAAGATGACACATCTGTCACACAGCCGTCATTACCTCACATAGAAGCATTTCTAAATGAGATCAACCTCCCCAAACTAACTGCAGAACAACTAGACTCTTGAACACCCCATTTACGGATCTAGAAGTCAGAAATATAATTTCATCACTTCCCTCTAACAAATCTCCAGGTCCAGGTGATCTTACAGGAGAGTATTACAAACAATTTGGAACTGTATTAGCACCATATCTGACCAAAGTATGCAATGACGCTGCCTCATCCTCCTCTCTCCCCCCAGAAATGCTAAATGCCTTGATCGTTACACTACTGAAGCCGGGGAAAGAGCCTACCTCTGCACAAAACTTCCGCCCCATATTCCTTCTCAATGTAGACACAAAAATTTATGCCAAACTAATAGCCGACAGATTACTCAACCTAATGCCCCTTCTAATACATAAAGACCAATCAGGCTTCACAAAAGGGAGACAGACAACTGATGCCACCCGCTGAATTATCAACATAATCCATCACACTGAGACGTCTCAAACGCCTTCTCTGCTCCTCTCCTTGGATGCAGACAAGGTTTTCAATAGGGTCCACTGGAAATATCTTGAAGCAACCCTTGGCAAATTAGGCTTCCAGGGCCCCATTCTAGCGGCCATAATGGCTCTATATTCCTCCCCATCAGCACAGGTTTATATGTCGGAGATGCTATCTAAGCCATTCTCCATCACTAATGGCACCCAACAAGGTTATTCACTCTCACCAATCATCTTTAACCTAATCATGAAACCCTTAGCAGAACATGTCAGATCCCACTCTAAAATATCAGGCTTCACCATTGGCACCATAGAACACAAAATAAATTTATTTGCAGACGACGTGATAATGATGATCACAAATCTCCACTCTTCCCTGGCTTCGGTTCAATCGTTGTTGAAAAGGTTTAGTACTTTATCTTACTACAAAGTCAATGAACATAAATCCTACATTCTAGACCTGGGCATTGATGCAACTACTAGTAATCTACTCCAGAACCAATATCCCTGCCCATGGGTGGAGGATGGTATTCCCTACCTAGGCATTACTCGCACACAACTACACAGACGCCAAACAAATGATGCTTACTGAAACCAGAAAACTCCCTAAATATGAATTCTCATGGGCAGGCCGCCTAGCAGCTTTTAAAATGATGGTATTGCCCCGGTTGCTCTACATCTTTTGCACACTTCCTATACCACTTTCATCGTCCTACCTGAAATCTCTCCAATCCATCCTAAGCCAATTTGTTTGGCAAGGGAAAAAATCTAGATGTAGCCACACGAAACTTATTAAACACAGATTCGCAGGTGGGATGGGATACATAGATATCAAAGACTACTACAATGCCACCATTCTGTCACAAATGAAAGAATGGATGAATTCATCACCCACGACTCTCTGGAGCGATATAGAAAATCACACGACGCCAGGCCCTAACCTAGTCAACTGGTTATTTAGTACCTCCACACATAACCCTCATAGTCTCCATTACTCACCAACTGTCCAAGCCTCAGTTAAAGTGTGGCGCGCACTACACAATACCAAATGGTCACAACTGATGACAAAACCACTACTCATTCCTTTAAACATCTTAAAGCTTCTTACACCTGACTTAACATTCCCAACCTGGATTACTGACCGGGTAACATACACACAAGAGCTTCGCGACTTAACAACCTGCAAATCCTTCTCACAAATCAGCAAAGACCTCAATGCACCCTCCAAAGACTTTCTCACTTACTTCAGATTACAAAAATGCTTAAAAGCACATACATCTATAGAAGGAACACTACCCTTAAAACTATGGAACTATTTCTTTACAGAACACTCTAACACTAAGGGGACTTCCCTCATATATCCACTCTTACAAGAAAAAAACATGTTCATCAAATCCAAACCTCTTCTTGACTGGGAAAATGACCTACAAACACAATTCACAGATGCACAATGGCAAACGGCAATCACATCTATTTACAAAGCAACAACTTGCACCTCCCTTTGGGAACTCACACAAAAAACGCTAATGAGATGGTACCTAACCCCGTCCAGACTGGCCAAATTCCACAAACACACCTCACACGAATGCTGGAGAAACTGTGGCCACCCAGGCACGCTACTTCATATCCTTTGGCTTGTCCACATGTAACACAGCTATGGAAAAATGTAGGAACCATACTCCAAGACATAACTCCATAGACGACTTTCCAATACATCAGATATCAGTGATCACACACATCCTCCTAGCTACCAAACTCTTGATCACTAGAAACTGGAAATCTGATCACATTCCTCATTTTACTTATGAAACCTTCCTGTCATGCAGCAAACAATCCCACGCAAAGACACTAGCCCCCTGGAACCCATGGGCCCTTTGGTACTCAAGAAAGGACTAAGAATTAACAATTGACATAAGAATTAACAATTCAATGCTTTGTCTCAAAACTCGTCCTCTACTTGATGCTCTCTTCCCCCTCCTTATCCCTTCTCGCTCCCCTTTCCTATTGTACCCCCTTCCTCCCCCCCTTACCCTACTCCTCCTCCTACCATACCAGGTTAACTGTTCTACCCCATGTTTATACTCACTTTGTTAACTATTTTTTTCTCCTTTAAGCACGTTTTTATAAACTCTCTAACCAGACTGTACTTACAATAACTACCCTTTCCCCGAATAAGCCCTACCCTGTTTCCCCGAAAATAAGACCTAGTGTGATTGTCAGTGATGGCTGCAATATAAGCCCTACTCCCCAAATTAGCCCTAGTTAAAGTCCTTGTAGGTCTTATTTTCAGGGTAGGGCTTATTTTCGGGGAAACAGGGTAGTCTGTATACTTACAATTACATGTTTTCCTTGTTTACTATGACTACATAACCTGTAATATGTAAAACTCAATAAACATTTATTGAGTAAAAACTTGAAAATCAGTTTAAATTAGTTAAATACATTCCAGGTGCATCAAAACAAAAGGCATGCAAAGCCTTACAGTCCATCCAGGCCAATCTGTTGTGGTGTACTGTGGTAAAGTGCAAGCATTACCACAACTTGCAGTAACACATTAGGCAATGCAGTTTCGACATACGTGCATTGCAGCACACCACAACAAAGTGTGTGCTAAGGTAGGACTACATAAATCTGAATAGGTTCTTACCATTTATTGTCTTTACAAAGTAGCCACAGCCTGTGTAGAAAAGACAGTATGCTGTAGAGAAGGACCCAAGCTCTCTGTACGCAGGCAGTAGTCTCTCTGCAGAAGTCTGACATGCCCCCCCCCTGTGGAGTCAAAGCCAGAGCTCTGCGGCTGTAAGCAAGTTCTTGTGAGGAGCCCTCACATGTAGTTTTGCTGTTATATTGTTTTGCACTGTGTAGCTTTGAATCTGCCCAGGATACGGAAGGGTTAATTCAGTTCCCGTTTTTTATGGAGGGTTCTGCCCTCCTCCTGCATATATAAGAAACGGGAAAACTCTGCCCAGACTTGTTCCAGTCACATGGGAAGAAGCAGAGGCTGACAGCTAAATCATAAATCCCTGGACGGAGAGGAGCCTGCTGCTGCGGGACTGCTGTGACCTACAGTCCCACAAGATACTGGAGTTCTGGAGGACACTGCCAGTTGTTGGAGGACATATGTCTGAGCAGCCACAACTTAGATAGTTAGGGTGAAACTGTGTTGGACTTGTATTCCTAATGCCATGAGAGTTTCACAATAAAGTTTGTTTAACCACTTCAGCTCTGGATGGTTTTACCCCCTTCCTGACCAGGCTTTTGCTATACTGCACTGCATTGCTTTGGTTATACTGCGGCAGGTCGGCTCTCCTGGGCGAATCGCCATCATGGTACATTGGCCACTTTAAGACCACTAGGGGGCGCACACAACGCCGGAGCCGATGCGCGTGGCCGGCGGCCATCGGCCGGGATGTCCACCGGCCACCCTCGATCGCTCTTGAGAGAGACAGGTCGGGGATTTGTCAATGTAAACAGACAGATCCCTGTTCTGTCAGGAGAGGATAGACAGATCGCCTGTTCCTAGTGATTAGGAACAGTGATCTGTCTCCTCCTCTAGTCACTACACTTCCCCCATAGTTAGAAACACCTCCCTAGGGAACACTTAACCCCTTGAACGCCCCTAGTGTTAACCCCTTAGCTGCCAGTGACATTTATACAGTAATCAGTGGCTATTTTTAGCTCTGATCACTGTGTAAATGTCAATGGTCCCAAAAAAGTGTCCGATCTGTCCGCCACGATGTCGCAGTCCCGTTAAAAATCGCTGATCGCCGCCATTACTAGTAACAAAAAAAAATAATAATAAAAATGCCATAAATCTACCCCCTATTTTGTAGGCGCTATAACGTTTGCGCAAACTAATCAATATACGCTTATTGCGATTTTTTACCAAACATATGTAGAAGAATACATATCGGCCTAAACTGATGAAGAAATTTGTTTTTTTACATTTTTTGGGGGGAGATTTATTATAGCAAAAAGTAAAAAAATATTGTGTTTTTTTCAAAATTGTCGCTCTTTTTTTGTTTATAGAGCAAAAAAAACAACAACACAGAGTTAATAAAATACCACCAAAAGAAAGCTCTATTTGTGGGGAAAAAAATACATAAATTTTGTTTGGGTACAGCGTCGCACGACCGCACAATTGTCAGTTAATGCGACGCAGTGTCGTATAGCAGAAAAAAATGGCCTGGTCATTAAGGGGGCAAATCTTTCCGGTCCTTAAGTGGTTAACTGACAATTGCGCAGTAATGCAACGCTCTACCCAAATAAAATTAATGTCCTTTTTTTTCACAAATTGAGCTTTCTTTTGGTGGTATTTGATCACCTCTGTGGTTTTTATTTTTTGTGCTATAAACCAAAAAAGACTGACGGTTTTGAAAAAAAAAAAACATTTTTTTTACTTTCTGCTAAAAAAATCATACCCAATAAAAAAATGAAAAAAATCTAATTTCTTAATCAATTTAGGTCAATATGTATTCTGCTACATATTTTTGATAAAAAAAATCCCAATAAGTGTATTGATTGCTTTACGCAAAAGTTATAGCGTCTACAAGCTATGGGATATTGTTATGGAATTTTTATTTTTTTGACTAAGAATGGCAGCGATCAGCAATTTTTAGCGGGACTGCAACATTTCGGACATTTAACCTACACTTTTGACACTTTTTGAGGACCAGTGACATTATTACAGTGATCAGTTCTAAAAAAAAATGCACTGTTACTGTACTAATGACACTGGCAGGGAAGGGGTTAACATCAGGGGTGGTCAAAGGGTTAAGTGTGTCCCTAGGGGGTGCTTTTCAACTGTGGGGGATATGCTTTGACTGGGGGGGAAAACACAGATCTGTGTTTCTGCTCAGCAGAAACACAAGTTCTCCATTTCCCCTCTGGCAGAACAGTGATCTGCCTTGTTTACATGGGCAGACTGCCATTCTGCCTTTCCTCAGAAGGTTTGACAGGTCCTGGCGGACATCACGTATGCTGGACCCGCTGATTGGCTCCCGCTGTGTCCAATCACAACGTGAGTGGGGCTCCGAAGGTGCTTGCGCGTCCCGGGGCCGAAGAAAAAAATCACGTACAGGTACGGGAGAGCGGTACAGGCAGGGGTGACGGGTCTCATGCATAGTGAAGAAAGTGGTTGGTGCCCCAGCAATCGGGACCAGATCTGCAGAGCCGATAGCCTAGGGACCTAGCCACATGGTACAGCAGAGTTAATTATGCTTGTACAGAGTCCGCACTGGTGCCTGTATGTCAGCGTCAGATTATGATACAGAGACACCGGAGAGTACGGCGGGGTACCGCCATAATGTTGATGCTACATGAACGTGGCCTTGCCTGGTGCCGGGCATGAGCGAGCACATGTTTTTGAATAATTAATAATAAGCATAAACTTTACCTATTGTGTATATATATATATATATATATATATATATATATATATATATATATATATATATATATTATTAAACCCAAAATATGGATATTACTATTTGACAACCAGATTATATCTGCAATCAGACTTACGTGATGAGTTGAGCATTGTCATGTGCTATTCTAGGCAATAACTTTTCCTGTCTCCATTTAGAAAACTTATCCAAAGTAGCCCCAGCTGTAGCATTTACTTCAATCTGATTCTTGGTATCCCAGATCTCAAGCCCAACAAGAACCACAGAAATGTTTAATATCTTGTAATCCTGTGTAAAATAGAATAGTTAACAGTCTAACTCTAAATGTTATATATTTTTTTTTCAAGACAACAAATTTGTTTTTACAACTGCAACAACCCTCTTTCTGAAGACTGAAATAGCACTAGAAATTATAAGGTCATGTATAGGTAATAAACAAAGCTTACATTCCTTGAAGACAAAAAGTGTGAACTTTGTTTCCTCCAAACAGGGAAATAAAGAAATGTTCACTATTTGTAGGATGCCAAATAGAATCCACATACTCTCCCTTATGCCTCGTACACACGATCGGCCAACAAAACCATGGAATTTTGTCCGAAGGGCGTTGGCTCCAACTTGTCTTGCATACACACGGTCACACAAATGTTGGCCAACAATTATGAACATAGTGACGTACAAGACGTACTACGTGTTTTTTCAGCTCTTTAGCACCACCCTTTGGGCTCCTTCTGCTAATTTCGTGTTAGTAAAAGTTTGGTGATTGTTTTTTTTGCGCTTTTCTTTTCGCGTTTTTCATTTAGCGCTTTTCAGTTTGCGTTTTTTATTTCGTGCTTTTCAGTTTGTTTCTGAACGGCCGTTCGTCAACCAGAAATGTTGCAGAATCGGAGGCGATAACGTGTTATTTATTATTGGCTTTGGAGTTATTGCTTTGACATTATTTTTTGGGTTGAGTAATGATTTGATTTGGTATATTTTCTATATTTTTGGATGCACAGAATGCACTTTTTGGTTAAGTTCTATTGGCAGATAACATGTCTAATGTTTTTTTTTTTTTGTTTTTTTTTTAATGAACAATAAAAAAAATTGTGGAGAATAATACTTGGCTGTGTGTTTTACTTCAAATGACAGTTTGGGAGTAGGCAGTTACATTTTATAAAATACAATGTAAAATTAACAAGGGACACCAACATAGTTGTATCTTTGATCTTAAAAACTATGGGATAATGGTGTTGTGGTAACTTGCCCGAAAAAATTAAAAAAAAAAGCATAATAATATTATTCTTGATATCACTAGAAAAAAAAGCCTTTGAAACTTTGTTGGCAATAACTCCATCAGTATCACCAGCAAAGCAGCTTCATTATTATCCCATTAAAGAAGAAGAAAATTGTGCGCTGCATTTTGATATTTCATAATTTGCCACGTCATGAATGTTAATTCTCCATTACAAACGCTAATTTACAAGACCTGCTTCTGAGGACTTCCAACAGACTTGTGTACACACGTTCGGACAATGCGACAACAAACATTTGTTGGCAGAAAATTTGAGAACCTGCTAGCCAACATTTGTTGGCGGAAAGTCCGACAACAATTGTTCGATGGAGCAAACACACGGTCGGACTTACTGCCAACAGCCTGATACCCAACATTTCCCGTCGGAAAGTCGGATCGTGTGTACGGGCCTTAAGGATTCGAAGACAAAGCACTAGGGGGTTGATTTAGTAAAACTGGAGAGTGCAAAATCTGGTGCAGTTGTGCATAGAAACCAATCAGCCTCCAGTTTTTTTTGTCAAAGTTAAAGTGGTTGTAGAGTCTCCACAATAAACTCCTATGATAGGTTCTCTTATGGGGCAATAGTAATGGCAGTGTGTTTTTTTTTTTTTCAGCAATATAATCTCTAAATGGCTTTTTCCAGCAGTGCTTCTGTGCAGTCACATGGTTTTCTCTGGTCTTACTCCCAAGCAGAGGGACTCCAGTGGGAGGGGCTCACATTCCTCTGCTGGTTTAGTGTTTTAGGAGGGGAGGGGAGAGGTGGGGCTTCACACAGACCATAAAAATGACAGAAAGGGAGGGGGGAATATTCAGAGGCTGCAGGGAGAGATAGATAACAAAATCAGTTTACTAACAGAAACACAGGAACAGGCAGGATCGACCATTTTACTACATGGAAAAGGATAAATAATATTGCAAAAAATTACTAGCAGAAAAATAATGAAGGAAGGAAGGAAGGAGGGGTCAAAGATAAGAAGGAAGGACTGAGTAAACGAAGTAAGGATCAAAGGAATTAAGGATCAATCGATCAAAGGAAGGATTGGTTGATCGATCCATGGAAGGATTGGTTGAAGGAAGGATCGGTCGGTCATTCGCAGGAAGAATTTGCAGGAAGCATCAGTCGGTCGATCCCAAAAAGGATTGAATCAATCAATCAGGATCGATTGAAGGAAGAATCAAAGATAAGAAGGATCAATTGAAGGAAGGAAGAAAGCATTGATCGAATGAAGGATCAATCGATCAATAGAAGGATTGGTCGAAGGAAGGATTGGTTGGTTGATCACAGGAAGGATTGGTTGATTGATCGCAGGAAGGAACAAAGTAAAGAAGGCACAGTTGACTGACCTCAGGAAGGATTGGTCGATCGATAGCAGGAAGGATCGGTCAATCGACAGAAGAATCAAATAATCGATCAAAGGAAGGATCGAGCAATGGAAGGAAGGATTAAAGATAGGAAGGAAGAATCGATGGAAGGAAGGATCAATTGATCAAAGTAGAAAGGATCAATTGAATCAAGGATCAATCATGTCTATATTCCCATCGCACACATTCCTGGACCACTAGGCTCATCTGTAGTGGGTGCTGTAGGGACTACCAGCTGGACACTGGATATCACAGATCTATGCACACCATGGATCTTCAAATGCAGTCCAAAGCTTCTCTTTTTCTTCTCTTTATTGAGGATCCATGGTGTGCTGACGAAGATGTGCATTGATTAAGAATCAGTCAAAGGAAGGATTGGTCGATCAACCAATGAAAGGATTGGTCAAAGGAAAGATTGGTCAGTCGATCACAAGATCGGTCGGATCGGTCGGTCAATTGCAGGAATGATCAAATAAGAAAGGATCGCTCAATCGATCGCAGGAAGGATTGGCTGTTTGATTGCATGAAGGATCAGTCAATGGACTGAAGTAAGATTCAGTCAATCGAAAGAAAGAACAAAAAATTGATTGAAGGAAGGATTAACCACTTCAGCCCCGGAAGGATTTACCCCCTTAATGACCAGGCCATTTTTTGCGATACGGCACTGTGTCGCTTTAACTGACAATTGCTCGGTCCTGTGACGTTGTACCCAAACAAAACTGGCGTCCTTTTTTTCCCACAAATAGAGCTTTCTATTGGTGGCATTTGATCACCTCTGCGGTTTTTATTTTTTGCGCTATAAACAAAAAAAGACCGGCAATTTTGAAAAAAAAAAACAATAATTTTTACTTTCTGCTATAATACATATCCCAAAAAAATATAAAAAAACAAATGTATTCATCAGTTTAGACCAATATGTATTCTGCTACATATTTTTGGTAAGCAAAAATCGCAATAAGCGTATATTGATTGGTTTACACAAAAGTTATAGCATCTACAAAATAGGGGAAAGTGTTTGGGACTTTTATTTTTTTATTATATTTACTGGTAATGGCTGCAATCTGCGATTTTTAGCAGGACTGCGATATTGCGGCGGACAAATCTGACCCCAAGTGACACTTATTGGGAATCATTGACATTATTACATTGATCAGTGCTATAAAAATGCACTGAACAATGTATAAACGACACTGGCAGGGAAGGGATTAACACTAGGGGCGCTCAAGGGGTTAACTGTGTTCCCTGGGTGTGTTCTAACTGTGTGGGGACTGGGCTCACTGGGACAACAAAGAGATCGCTGTTCCTGATCACTAGGAACTGCAGATCTCAGAGTTGTCCAATGTCAGAGCGGGAATCCGCCTTGTTTACATAGGCATATCCCCTTTCTGCCCCTCCTCACCATGATCGCGGGTGGCCAGTGGACATCGAATCCACAGGACCCGAGGACACGCTCCCATGGTGTGCAGTGCACGCGCCCACAGTTTCACACGCACAGACCGCCATATGGGTTTGCGCAGGAGAGCCAACCTGCCGCCGTATATATACAGTGACTGATCAGCAAGTGGTTAACCAATCAATTGAAGGAAGGATCGATTGATCAAAGGAAGGATCAGCCGTTTGATCGATGGAAGGATCGGTCACTCAGCTGAAGGAACCTAGCCTTGATAGTGAAATAATCAATGTCACTGTATAGTAATAATAAAGTAATTCATTTTGTATTTGGAAATTATAGTTTAAATAAATATAGTTTTTAAATTGTTTAAAATGATTTCCATGTGAAAGGAAGCAAAACTAATATGTTTGCTGTTGTCTCCAAAGATAATACACTGTGGGAGACACTGGAGCTTTATCAAAGAGGAGGAGAGGAGTAGCTTCAGGGGAATAGCATTGCTCTATCTCGGCAGGAGGAGAGGGGAGGGGTGAAGAGGAGATTGGCTCTCACACACAGACTATGTAGGTGACAGGGGAATGGGGATGGGGAGATGCAAAAGATGCTGGATGACGGAGGCACGTAATCTGACCACGCTATCAGAGATCAGCAGCCATGATAAACGTGGTCAGTTTAAACAGGGGAAGGAACAGGCAGGATCAACCAGGCATTGTACAACATAGAAAGGGACAATTGGCATGTCAAAAGCCTTGTGCTATATCTTGTGCCTTAAAGACACAGAAGCATTTTTTTTTTTTTTTTAGGGTTACAACCACTTTAATTTAACAAGCTGAAGCTAGAAGCTGCTTGGCTACTATGCACAGCTGCACCAAATTCTGAGTGCTCCAGTTTTAGTAAAGTAACCCCTAGGTGTGGCTACATTAGTGATGTTTCCTTCTTCAATTCACGAACGGTCCTCCAGTCTCTGACTTCCATTTAGATCTTACACCCTGCTCCCTTTAACCAATTATCTAAATGCCCACTACAAGTTTACTCACCGCATTCATGAGATTAACCATTGCAAATACTTTGTCTTTCACAGCTTTGGTATTATTGCCATATTTATGATACTGAAAAACAAAATTGGAATTATATCAACAAAAAAAAAATCAATATTATGATTTCATCCCATCTAATAGTATACTATGGCTGTGTTTAAAAAAAAAACACGACACTTACCATTGATGTATCAGCAACCATAACCAGTTCTATAAACTTTTTTGCATTCAGAAGACGGTCAATTTCTTCCTATAATATTTTAAATACATTAAACATTGTCAGTGTGATACTTTCAATAACTAGCAATCATTTCTTTACAGGTTCCACAGAAGAAAATGTCATTTGCTTCACAGTGCATGGCAAACAATTGTTTTACAAAAGCTTCAATGTTCTCTGAGAAAGTAATTATTGGTCTCACAGTGAGGAAAGCTTGGGAAAAAATCCTAAATATGTCAATATCCCTTAGTGGGATAAATCAAGTTAGTTGAAGCTAAGCTGTATAATTCCATCTTGGAAAATATTGTCTTTTTTGGCTCCTCATTGTGACATGACAGGTGAATATTTGATGAATCTATGCCCTTGATTTGGGACCTACTATTGAGAGGATTTAGATCCACAATGGTTCCTTCAATACTATATTTGATATTTTCCATAAATTTTTACTGTGGAGATATGGTCCTCCTCAGGGCCGTCTTTAATTTTGATTGGGCCCTGGGCAAACATTTTCTTGGGGCCCCATCCCTCCATTCTGAGACATACAAAAAATAGCAGGTAGACTCAAAATCAGTTTACTGCAGCAGATCACGCAGCAATTGCAATTGTTTGCCAGAGGTTACATATCCTTACTGCTCACTGGCTGGTTTCTAGAGGTTACAACACATAATTTCTGCTTGCCGATTGGTTGCTAGAGGTTAATGTACATTATTAGCCCTCACTTGGTTGCTAGGGGTTACAGCACATCATTATCACTTACTGATTGGTTGCTCGAGATTAAAGCAGATCACTACTGTTCGCTGATTGGTTGCTAGAGGTTAATGCACATCATTACCTCTCACTGAGCAGTGGAGCAATCCCAAATAATTGATCAAGTAAAGGGGCACATTAATACACATATTACAGGAGAGTGTCAGAGAGTGCAGACATACTGCAGGAGACAATCAGAGACTATGGACATACTGCAGGAGACAATCAGAGACTGCGGACATACTGCAGGAGATTACCAGAGACTGCGGACTTACTGCAGGAAATTACCAGATACTGCGGACATACTGCAGGAGACAATCAGAGACTGTGGACATACTGCAGGAGACAATCAGAGACTGCGGACATACTGAAGGAGACAATCAGAGACTGTGGACATACTGCAGGAGACAATCAGAGACTGTGGACATACTGCAGGTGATTACCAGAGACTGCGGACATACTGCAGGAGATTACCAGAGACTGCGGACATACTGCAGGAGACAATCAGAGACTGCGGACATACTGCAGGAGATTACCAGAGACTGCGGACATACTGCAGGAGATTACCAGAGACTGCGGACATACTGCAGGAGATTACCAGAAACTGCGGACATACTGCAGGAGATTACCAGAGACTGCAGACATACTGCAGGAGACAATCAGAGACTGCGGACATACTGCAGGAGATTACCAGAGACTGCGAACATACTGCAGGAGATTACCAGAGACTGCGGACATACTGCAGGAGACAATCAGAGACTGTGGACATACTGCAGGAGACAATCAGAGACTGCGGACATACTGCAGGAGATTACCAGAGACTGCGGACTTACTGCAGGAGATTACCAGATACTGCAGACATACTGCAGGAGATTACCAGATACTGCGGACATACTGCAGGAGACAATCAGAGACTGTGGACATACTGCAGGAGACAATCAGAGACTGCGGACATACTGAAGGAGACAATCAGAGACTGTGGACATACTGCAGGAGACAATCAGAGACTGCGAACATACTGCAGGAGATTACCAGAGACTGCAGACATACTGCAGGAGATTACCAGAGACTGCGGACATACTGCAGGAGACTACCAGAAACTGCGGACATACTGCAGGAGATTACCAGAGACTGCAGACATACTGCAGGAGACAATCAGAGACTGCGGACATACTGCAGGAGATTACCAGAGACTGCGAACATACTGCAGGAGATTACCAGAGACTGCGGACATACTGCAGGAGACAATCAGAGACTGTGGACATACTGCAGGAGACAATCAGAGACTGCGGACATACTGCAGGAGATTACCAGAGACTGCGGACTTACTGCAGGAGATTACCAGATACTGCAGACATACTGCAGGAGATTACCAGATACTGCGGACATACTGCAGGAGACAATCAAAGACTGTGGACATACTGCAGGAGACAATCAGAGACTGCGGACATACTGAAGGAGACAATCAGAGACTGTGGACATACTGCAGGAGACAATCAGAGACTGCGAACATACTGCAGGAGATTACCAGAGACTGCGGACATACTGCAGGAGATTACCAGAGACTGCGGACATACTGCAGGAGACAATCAGAGACTGTGGACATACTGCAGGAGACAATCAGAGACTGTGGACATACTGCAGGAGATTACCAGAGACTGCGGACATACTGCAGGAGATTACCAGAGACTGCGGACATACTGCAGGAGACAATCAGAGACTGCGGACATACTGCAGGAGATTACCAGAGACTGCGGACATACTGCAGGAGATTACCAGAGACTGCGGACATACTGCAGGAGATTACCAGAGACTGCGGACATACTGCAGGAGACAATCAGAGACTGCGGACATACTGCAGGAGACAATCAGAGACTGCGGACATACTGCAGGAGATTACCAGAGACTGCGAACATACTGCAGGAGATTACCAGAGACTGCGGACATACTGCAGGAGACAATCAGAGACTGCGGACATACTGCAGGAGATTACCAGAGACTGCAGACATACTGCAGGAGATTACCAGAGACTGCGGACATACTGCAGGAGACAATCAGAGACTGCGGACATACTGCAGGAGATTACCAGAGACTGCGGACATACTGCAGGAGACAATTAAAGACTGCAGACATACTGCAGGAGACAATCAGAAACTGCGGACATACTGCAGGAGACAATCAGAGACTGCGGACATACTGCAGGAGACAATCAGAGACTGTGGACATACTGCAGGAGATTACCAGAGACTGCAGACATACTGCAGGAGATTACCAGAGACTGCGGACATACTGCAGGAGACAATCAGAGACTGCGGACATACTGCAGGAGATTACCAGAGACTGCGGACATACTGCAGGAGATTACCAGAGACTGCGGACATACTGCAGGAGATTACCAGAGACTGTGGACATACTGCAGGAGATTACCAGAGACTGCGGACATACTGCAGGAGACAATCAGAGACTGCGGACATACTGCAGGAGACAATCAGAGACTGCGGACATACTGCAGGAGACAATCAGAGACTGCGGACATACTGCAGGAGACAATCAGAGACTGCGGACATACTGCAGGAGACAATCAGAGACTGCGGACATACTGCAGGAGACAATCAGAGACTGCGGACATACTGCAGGAGACAATCAGAGACTGCAGACATTATACAGGGGATGGTCAAAGAACTTTCAGCAATGCACAGCTTTACAGTTGAATAACACAGCTCAGGGTTTCAGCAGTCAGGCATTTTATGGGTGTAAAGACATACCTGGCCAGCCAAACTCACTACATACATTCAGGTGTGTGGGCGGGGCTTCCACTCTCTGCTCTCACTACAACAGTTCCAGTGACGCTTTGCGTTGGGGGACGCATCACCTATGAATTGGGGCCCCCGATGACAGCTTTGCAGAGCGCACAGAGGATACAGGAGGATGTATTCCCGCGTTAGTCAGCTGAGAGGGGCGGGGCTGAGAGCTCCACTGACGCTCTGACCCCGCCCACGTGCAGCCTGTGTACTCGGAATAGAGCGTCTGTAGTGAGAGCCAGTGATTGGAGTGGGAGTGTCATTGGAGCTCCCGGCCTCGCCCCCGGACCTCTGTATTCACCAGCCAGTATAGAGGAGGCGGGGCCGGGAGCTCCAATGACACTCCCACTCCGATCACTGGCTCTCACTACAAGCCGTCACGTAGGCGGGGTCAGAGCGTCAGTGGAGCTCCCGGCCCCACCCCCTCTCAGCTGGTTAGCACGGAATACATCCTCCCGTGTCCTCTGCGCACTCTGCAAAGCTGTCATCGGGGCCCCAATTCACGGCTAGCGCGGGCCCCCCAACAAAGATTGGGCCCAGGGCAAGTGCCCCGTTTGCCCTGCGCTAAAGACGGCCCTGGTCCTCCTATGACACACTGATATCCCTATGAAGGTTATTTTGTGGCTCCTAGACTGATACATACTTACCTGGTGGTACCTCTTGGGTAAGAACAGTCTCTTAGATGATTCATTGTAACTTTGATGCATATGAATTAACCATGTATGAATATAGATAATAGGGCTGTATGGCCCCATGTGGTATTGTCTCTAAATGTGTACTCTTTCTGTACACAGTGAATATCTTGTACAGTAATTTAAAAACTCTCCTGAAGAAGCCACCTCTTGGTGAAACATGTTGAGCAGAAATCGCTGTACTATATAACTGGATTGCATGTTATCTCTAGTCAAACTTTCTTTTAAAACTTTTTAAAACGTTATATGGATTTTAAAATACGATGTAGTATATTGTTTCTGTCTGGCAACTTAAAAGTCCCCAATCCGTATTCTATGTGTATTCTCTAAATATGTCAATATTTATGACAATATATGGAAAAAGAGTGAAATGCGTGTCAGCATTGCCACAACCCAGGATAGAGCTGGGCTGGGAGACAGGTAGGCCCCCTGGGCCAGCACTAATAAGATATGTTGGGCTGGTGGCCCTAAGTGCCGATACTGCACCATTCAGACATGAACTAGCATGGGCCCTGTAGGCAGTGACAGTTGCTGGGCATTATATAGCTGCCTACTCCCTGTTTAGATTAGGGATTGCAGTATTGGGCAAAGGGAAGCACCTACTACCTTTGCAGCGCTGAGATGTCCAATGGTCAAATGCCAACAACCCCAAAGGAAATTGACGCTGAAAGTTACATTCTGAAATGTAAAACCTATTCTAATAGTTTTACATAATGCAGCAACACCCACAAGTCCAAGTAGGACACCCAACATTAGAGGTGATTTATTCTGGGGGTGTAGCTGGCATCCGAGGCTGATGGTCGCATGCTGATCTAGCTCCGGTACAACGGGTCTTCCTGAGACTCACAACACGACTTCAGTATCATGATTACACAGGCAAGATCTGGGAGTGGCGGGGATCAGAGGAGAATGTCAGCCAAGCGGAAAGAAAGAGAAGGACCCCGCAAACTGGACGATTTCTACACCCCAACCGGGACATGGAGAAAGAAAGATGGCGCAGGCTCCCCCTCTCAGCACAACACAGTACAACGTGCTGAATGCCCAGGAGAAGAGGAGGATTCTCACACAGAGCTGCAGCTGCAGACTCAGAACAGCAACTCCCTGCAAGCTGATATCTTCAGTAAAGAGATCTTAAGAGATCTCAGCAGAGAAGGGTCTCCTCTGCTGAGGGTAAGGTTAATACTTCTCCAAATGATTTCAACTATATATTAGAAAACAATCCTTATGATGAAAAATTAAATGCCATACCCACTTTAGGACAACCTATCCTTGATTCAATAATCAAGGATATGATAATGTCATTAAGGGGAGCACTGCAACAAGACATGCTAAACTTCATACAAAAATCCAAAATGGAGATAGATGCAGTAGGAGAGAGAGTGGACTATGTTGAAAACAAAATGTGCAACTTTACTGCAGCACATAATGAACTGGTCGATTCTCAGTTCGAACTGGAAGAAGAGGTCAAACAACTCAGGATGAAAATGGCGGACATTGAGGACAGGTCCAGACGATATAATGTAAAATTTAGGGGTATCCCCGAAAATGTAAAACCAACAGTATTGAAACATTTTCTGAAGCTAATACCTTCGATTACACCCCAAGAACTGGAAATTGATAGAGCGCATAGATTATCTAAACCCTCCCATATCCCAGAGAAGCTACCTAGAGATGTAATAGCCAGAATCCACTATTACAATGTAAAGGACCAACTAATGCAATATGTGCGCTGTCACTCACCTTTTCCAGATCCCTATGCAGGAATCATTCTTTACTCCGACCTATCACAGGCTACCATCCTAGCCCGGAAAAAATTGTAATTAGATAACCAAGATACTAAGGAACAACAGTATAATATACAAATGGGGATTTCCTGCAAAAATACTCGTAGAGCATAAAGCCACCTCACATGCTATCACTAACCTGGACCAAGGCTGAAAATCCTCCGATCATGGGACCGTCTCCTTAATAATGAGGATAAGTTACTTGATAAAAATATACCCGGAATGATACCTCAAGAATGGCACACGAGCCATGGATAAGTTTGCAAGTCATATTCAGAGTGCCCTACTCTGAATTTATTTCTGTTCCATTACAACAATAAGGAGCCACAAACTATTAATGTTTTGTATCTCAGGTTCTAGTATACTCAGGAAACCTGCAGTTCGGCCTATTACCTGATATTCCCTACAACCCCCTAATAATTAGTACATTGTCAATGTGCACTGGAGTTATCACCCAACTCCTGGTTTCTCATTTCCTTATAGTTAAGTTTACTCATTTATTCTTACCTCTTTCTTCTATTCAATACAAGGATCCCTACTTTCCTCTATTGGTAAAAAATGTATACTACATCGTCAATCTCAATTTCCGGGATCTTCACAAACAAGCCTGTCAGCACTTCTCAGCATTCATTTATACTAGCAACATGAATCTTAAACTACTGTAACTAAACGTTAAGGGTTTAAACAGCCCATTCAAAAGGAAAGCTCTCTGGTCTGATGCCCTGAAACTTAAAAGCGATATTATCTGCATTCCCACTTCGCAAAGGACAAAGCACCTACATTTACTCATCCCAAGTTCCCTCAAATTTTTGTTTCCAACAATAGCAGGAAAAAAAAAATCAGTAATCACAGCAATTAAAGACACTGTCTCATAGACCTAATAGACCTAAAAACTGACACATAATCATTGTAGCTGATACATAATCGTTGTAGCTTCTATTGATAACTCAACATACACAATTGGTAATACCTACGCTCCCAATAAAAATCCTCACCAATTTCTTCAGAAGGTCATAATGAAAGCCCGGAAAATTCAGAAAGGGAATTTCATTATTTGTGGAGACTTTAACGCACGAATGGACCCCTATATGGACACCTCCAAAAAAGGTCATACATTCAGATCTGGATTAAACACCATCTTTTCCACAGAAGACTTCTACGATCCCTGGAGATGCACCCACACCACAGAAAGAGACTATACTTTTTTTTCGCATGTGCACAAGTCTTACTGTAGAATCGATTACTTCATCACAGACAAATACTTATTACAACAAATACTAAAAGCCTGCATTCATAATATTACGTGGTCGGACCAGGGCCGCTGATAGAAATCACGGGGCCCTGTACAGCCTACCTGACAGGGCCCCCTTCAGCTCCACCCCTGGTCCCGCCCCTGGTCTCTCCTTCAGCCCCACCCCTGGCTCCGCTCCTGGTCCCTCCCCAGACCCCGCCTTGAAACAAAGTGCGGGTTTGTCTACAAGTGATGTTTATTTTCTTTTGGTGATATTTGGTCACCTCTGCGGTTTTTACTTTTTACGTTTCTAAACAAAAAAATAAAAACAATTTTGAAAAAAATATGTCATAATATATAATATATATGTTTTTTACTTTCTGCAATAAAACATATCCAATAAAAAATTTAACAAATCAAATTTCTTCAATAGTTTAGGCAAATATGTATTCTGCAACATATTTTTTGTAAAAAAAAAAAAAAAAAAAAACCCAAAAGGCGTTTATTGATTGGTTTGCACAAAAGTTATAGCATCTACAAACTATATGATGTATTTATGTATTTTTTATTTATTTTTACTAGTAATGGTGGCAATCAGAGACTTGACAGCGGGACATGCCAATGCCATAATGTACTGCAGAGACAGCGCCACCCATGCTGCCAATGCAATATTGTGCTGCACACAGTGCCACCCATGCCATGCCACCAATACCTTATTGTGCTGAAGACAGTGCTACCCATGCTGCCAATGGCATAATGCTATTGGCGGCATGGGTGGCACTGTCTTCAGCACATTACGGCACTGGCAGCACAGGGGAAACTGTCTGCAGCACAATACGACATTGGCGGCATGGATGGCACTGTCTCTGCAGCACATTACGGCATTGGCGGCATGGGTGGGATTGTCTCTGCAGGCAGCACATGTGCTACCAGCGGACAGTACCACCCATGCCGCCAATGCCATATTGTGCTGCAGACAGTGCCACCCATGCCGCCATGTGCTGCAGACAGTGCCACCCATGACACTAATGCCATAACGCATGTGCTGCCTGCTGACAGTGCCACCCATGCCGCCAATGCCATATTGTGCTGCAGACAGTGCCACCCATGCCGCCAATTGGCAGCATGGGTGGCACTGTCTGCAGCACATTACGGCATTGGCGGCATCGGTGGGACTGTCTGCAGTCAGCACATGTGTTATGGCCCATAACGCATGTGCTACCTCTAGACAGTGCCACCCATGCCGCCAATGCCAATAATGTATAGGTGCTGCTGCAGTAGTAGTAGATCTTGAATCCCCCCCCTCCCAAGCAAGCACACACCTGTGTTAGCCGGGCCCCAAGAGTCACTTCCTCCCTGATCCTGCTGCTGCCTGGACTGGAGTCCGAGTGTCCACAAACAATTCCAATCAGATGCCAGCTGCTTCTTTTTTTTCTTCTGCCGACAGGGAAGGACATGCTGGCCGGGACTTGAGCCAGCACGAGGAGCCGTCGTGAAAGAGACATTCTTCCGCGCCCGAAAGATAGTCCCTCCCCCTGTCACTACCTGCAGATATTGAGCTATCAAAATAAAGAAAAGCAAAAAGAACCGGGGGGTGGGGGGTTGGGGATGATGACTCCGATGGACAATGTTTGGTCATGATGGCTGGAGGATTTATTTTTATTTTTTTTTACATTAAGTAGTTCTGTGTTCAGGTTGCCCGGGCCCCCCTGCCAATCACGTCAGAAATCAATACAAGCCACCCTAAGTCGAATAACTCCCTATGGAGAAACAACACCTTTATTCTTTCTCAGAGTGAATATTTGTCTGCGATGAAATATAAACTTGAAGAATTTTTTGTTCTTAATGATAATGATTCTGTGAACTGTACTACATTATGGTGCACTCACAAACCTTACAGGAGAGGACTCTATACAAATGACTGCTAGGGAGAAAAAAAAGAAAAGCAACAAAACTACCAATTACTGAGAGATATATCTAAACTGGAAGAAACACATAAACAGAACCCCCCTGATATCCATCTAACTCAACAACTTAACAACCTAAGATCTGAGTTACGTTCTGTTTTAATAAAAGATCATGACAAATACCTTAAAAAATTAAAATTAAACTTCTACTCTCAGGGAAACAGAGCTGGTAAATGAATAGCCTCACAATTGCGACAACGCCAAAATAAATATAAAATCCACAAATTGACCCACCATACCTCTGGGACGGAATTCTATAATCCTCAAGAAATCACGGATGCATTCTCTGATTACTATGAATCGCTCTATAATCTCAGCGAAGATAAAAATACCCCCCAACCCACCTCTGATAAAATAATAGAATTCTTAAACAAAGTAAATCTACCCGAAATTGACCCTAATACCCTGAATTTATTCAACGAACCAATATCGCTGGATATAACCGTAAAAGTCATCAAAGCATTACTGAAGGCAGTGATGGTCCAGGTAGTGATGGTCTATCGCAGTGGTTCTCAGCCTGAGGGTCGGGACCCCCTCGGGGGCAAATAACGATTTGCCAGGGGTCACCGCATCTTGGGCTGTTCCTGAAGCCTGCACCGCTCTCCCAGGCTTTTCGCGGCTGCCCAGCAGGGCTGTCCCTGGAGTTTGTGGCCGCCCAGCTGGGCTGTTCCTGGAACCCATGGCCACCCACTCAGCCTCCTCGCAGACGCCCATTGAGTTCACGGCATTAGGGGTCAGCTGACTGGTGAGGAATGTGAAGTGGGAGGGGCTGCAGGAGACCCTATCTCCTGATTTCAGCATAGGTGTCACTGTTGCGAGACACCACTAAGCTAGAGACACAGTGAAGCCGGAGACACAGTGAGTAACACTATCTGTGATTGGAGTTGCCATTAAACGTCCCCACTACAGTTCTCAGATCAGCAGATGACCTTGATCAAGAGCACCTAAGTTGGCTGATCAGAACTCCCCCCAGCACTGCCACTGATCCCCCCCCCTCCCCCAGCAGGACTGCCACTCATCCCAACTTCCCGCCAGCCAGAATAAGAGAAAGAACAAGAAAGACGGCTAGAGAGAGGGATGGGGAAAAAAAACAAGAAATTAGGATAGAGATAGATAAAAGGGAACGAAAGGAGAACAAAGAGAGAGTGGCAGATCCCAAAATGTACCATAAGGGGTTTTAATACTGTACAAGTGGAAGGGACTCTTGTCTCTTGTCTTGCCATGGGTGCTGACAACCCACGCTACGAAAATAATTTTACTGTTAAGGGTCTCCACAACTTGGGACATTTTATCAAGGGGTCAAGGCACTAGGAGGTTGAGAACCATTGGTCTATCGGGAGAATATTATAAAGCCTTTGTTGATATCCTAGCCCCATATCTGACGAAATTGTTTAACCAGGCAGCAATTTCCAAAATATTCCCTAGAATTATTAGAAGCCGTAATCATCACTATGCCTAAATCATACAAAGATCTGTCATCCTCTTTGAACTATAGACCCATATCATTACTAAACTCTAATGTGAAAATGTATGCTAAAATTTTGGCTAACCGATTAATGACAATAACACAGGGCAGGTACAAGGTGGGGGGGGGGGGGGGGGCGGAAGGGGCAGATGCCCTGGGCGGGTGCCCTGGGCGGAACAAATTACCATGGGAAGGGGGGCGCAGTGCTGGCAGTGTGCTGCTAAAAATGTTTTGGGCATACTGTCATTACCACCAACTGGACGCACTACAATCCCACACAGCTGCCTACAAGGATGTGCCGAGTGCGCTCCTGCACCCGGCACAAGAATAGGACCCAGTCTTCCCTTCCCTGTCAGGCGGAGCCGTGGAGTGATCTCCGCCCGACAGGCACTTCCGAGTCCTGCAGTGACGTCACTGCGAGGTGGGGAGAGCGAGAGAGGACCGTAGAGAGCTGCCGGGCACCGCAGTGAGTGCAACCCAGAGGAGGAACCAACCAGGCAGTGCATAGTGCATCAATAGTAAGCAGATGAACATGTACATATGAATCGGCTAACTCTGGGGGGAGGGGAGAGGTGATATTATATACCAATGGTATCAGTAATATGCAACATGAGGGGGGTATTGTGTTTCCACTGGTCACTAATGCATTAGTGACCATTGTCAGTTAACCCCTTTGTGCTGCATTAGTGGCACAAGTATCAGTGTTCTTTAACCCCTTTATGCTGCAGCATAGCACTGATACTTGTGTCACTAATGCAACACAAAGGGGTTAACTGACACTTGTCACTAATGCGTTAGTGACCAGTGGCAACACATTAACCCCTTTTCAAGCTGCATATTACTGATACAATTGGTAATTAACCACTTTGGATGGGCTTGGGCATTTTCAAAACCCCACATGCCTGATCCCGCCAGGAAGCTGACACTGCGCAGCGCTAATCACAGGCAGTGAATATTTCCCGATCCGCGGCTGCACCGCGGCTGCAGCTACAGTAACCGCAGTGTACCCGTACATCGCTACCTGTTTCAGGAGCCTGCCCTCACCCAACTCCCCTGTGATTGTACCAGCGAGAATCTGTCAGCAGGTCTCAGCCAATGATTCATGGCCAGGACCTGCTGATCAGCTGTGTCCAATCACAGCCCACAGAGGGCTCTGTACAGAGGGAATGTAATGATTGCTTTGTTTCTTCTCCCTACAAAGCAGGGAAAATAAACCAATGAATCTGTGTTAAAAATCAGCACACTATACACACATTATACATAGTTAGGCACACAATTAACCCCTTTGATCGCCCCTGATGTTACCCACTTCCCAGTGTCATTAGTACAGTGACAGTGTATATTATTAGCACTGATCACTGTATTAGTGTCACTGTTGATGTCAGTGTCAGTTATTCAGTTCCCACAAGGTGTCAGTTAGTGTCACTATCACAGTCCCACTATTAGTCACTGATCGCCCACATTGCTAGTATATAAAAAAAAATGTCAGTATATATTCCATGGTTTAGTAGACTTAATAGCTTTTACACAAACCACTTAATATACACTTAACAAAGACATGTAGCAGAATACATTTTGGCCTAAATTTATGAAGAAATAATTTTTTATTTAATCTTTTTATTGGATATGTTTTATAGCAGAAAGTAAAAACTATTGTTTTTTGTTTCAAAATTTTTGGTATTTTTTTGTTTATAATATAAAAAATACAAAAAATGCAGTGGTGTGCAAATACCACAAAAAAAGCTCTATTTGTGTGAAGAAAATTATTATACATTTTGTTTGTGTACAGCATTGCATGACCACACAATTACCAATTAAGGTAGAGCAGCTCTAAAATAGACTGGTCGTGAAGGGGGTAAAATCTTCCAGCGCTCAAGTAGGTAATCAACCCCCCCCCCAAAGAGTAAACCACTCCAGCCAGTTCAGATGGGGATCACAGACACTACCATCAATGCTGGGGGTTATTACATAAGATAGCACTATTGCTGGGGATTATTGTTGTAGAAACTGACACGAATGCTGTTGGTTATTATTGCGTAAACTGGCTGCTGTTTCTTAAACTGGTACCAATGCTGGGGATCGAATTGTAGAAACTGCCACTGATGCTGGGGGTTATTATTGCTGTTGCTGACACCAATGCTGTGGATTGTTATTTTGTAAATTGGCACTGATGCTGGCGGTTATTATTATAGAGATTGCCATTTATACTGAGAGTTGTCATTTTCTAAACTGGCACCGATGCTGGGGGATATAATTCCAGAAACTGGGACTGATGCTGGTGGTCATTATTATTAGCTTGCCGACCGTATTACATGTACGTTGACTCTGCTGCACTGGATCATGTACCAAGTATATAATCCAGCACTCCCAGGTAAGGGGCACACGCGTGCGCCACCGGTGACCCGGCTGTGCTGTGTGGGTGCTGGCCAGTGGCCAATGGATGACCACCGGCACCCACCGATCATTGGAAAGACCCACAGGACAGACCTGTGCCTATGTAAACAAGGCAGAGCTCTGTCCTGTCAGCGGGGAGGCTAAGCTGCGTTTTTTCAAAGCACTTTAAGTACCTCTAATAAAATACATATATTTAAAATGTGTGAGTGAACTCTGATTCTATCGAATTAAAACTAATTTAATTTGTATTGTTTTAAGTAATATTTTCCTGTTTTGAAATGACACAGACTCTTTCTTTATGGGGGGAGGGGGGGGGCACAGTTTGCCATCTTCGCCCTGGGTCCAGGTGACCTTGTCCCGACACTGCAATAACATCATCTCTTATAAACCCTGATAAAGTAGGTTTCATCAAAGGAAGACAAGCCCCAGATAGCACTAGACAGATGGTGAATCTAATTAACCATATAGAAACCAAGCGAATGCCCTACCCCCTTCTAGCGTTAGATACTGAAAAGACATTCAATAGAATGCACTGGGAATACATCTCCAAGACATTAATGAAATTCAGGTTCAGGGGCTTTATTCACTCAGCCATAATGTCTCCTTACACACGACCCATGACAAGAGTATATACATCAGGTATAATCTCCAAAAGCTTCAATCTAACAAATGGAACCAGACAGGGATGCCCATTATCGCCTATAATTTTTTCACTAGCAATAGAACAATTAGCAGAATATATACGCGAAAACACTGATATCAAAGGTATTAAAATAGGGCAATACGAACATAAAATTGGCCTGTTTGCCGACTATATTATACTTACATTAACTAACCCTAATTCTTCACTACCAGCAGTCCAGGAACTACTAGATAACTATGGAAAAATATCATACTATAAAGTAAACCAAAATAAATGCTTTGTTTTACCTATGAATCTCCCTAAGGAAATATCTAGCGGTCTGGGTGGGGAATTTGGCTACAATTGGTGAAGAATCTATTTCTTACCTGGGGATAAAACTTATTTACCCAACTTCCAAAGTATATGAAGCTAATTATCGTATTTATCGGCGTATAACACGCACTTTTTACCCCTTAAAATCAGGGGGAAATCGGCCATTCTCGGCGGCTTTCAGCTGCTCTCAGCTGTTCTCGGTGGCTTTCGGCCGCTCTTGGCAGCTTTTCGGCTGTTCTCGGCGGCTTTTGACGGCTCTCGCAGTCCCGCGTGAGCCACCGAAAGCCGCCGAGAGCAGCCGAAAGCCGCCGAGAGTGGCCGAGTGCCGCCAAGATATACAGGACATCTGTCTCTGTATCTCTATTTAAATGGCAAGGTACTGACAGTACAGACTGTCTGCAAATGCACAGGGGTAAGGCTGCAATTGACACTGACAAGGATGCAATGATGGACACTGACAAGGATGCAATGATGGACACTGACAAGGATGCAATGATGGACACTGACAAGGCTGCAATGATGGACACTGACAGGACACTGACAAGACTGCAATGATGGACAAAGCTGCAGATGGACACTGACAAGGCTGCATTGATGGGCATTTAAATGTAAGTTTTTTTTTCTTAAACTTCCCTCCTAAAAGTTTTTTTCCTTAAAATTCCCTCTTAAACGTGGGGTGCGTGTTATACGCCGACGCGTGTTATACGCCGACGCGTGTTATACACCGATAAATACGGTATCCCAATCTATTAACACAAACCAACAAAGACCTGCAAAATATCCAGCTTTCAAGGGTAGGAAAAATTGCTGCATTTAAAATGCAAACCCTCCCCAAAATCTTATATTACTTCCGATGCCTGCCTATCCCGATTACCTCCAAATTCTTCACTCACTTGATACAAAACTGAAAAACTTAATTTGGAGTAGGAAAAAACCTAGAGTGGCGTTCCAAATTCTTACCGCCACCAAATCTGCAGGAGGCATGGGACTACCAGCCATCAAAGACTAATACTATGCCTCATTACTGGACCAGATGAAGTTCTGGTTTTCCCCCTCCGAAGACATACTGTGGCTAAACATAGAAAAAGAGGTAACTGTAGGACATAATCCGAGTGCCTTATCTATTGCTAGCTATGTACTTCCCAAAATTAGCACATCCAAACTCCTTAGCTTTAGATCCACAATAATAGCGTGGAAACTCATACTATCTAAAACCAAACACAAGAAAGACAGAACCAAAATTCATTACTCAGCGAGAAGCTGGATCCAACAGGGTCATCACATATATGAACGTCTTCCATTTCAATGCAAGAACATAATCCAGAGTAAAATTAAAAATACCCACGACTAAAGGACTTTAATGCCAATATTTCTATAGAAGTTCCTCTAGAAATTTGGAATTTTCTCACTAAATGTAATCATAAAAAGAAAGGAATTTCCCTTATGTATAGACTTCTATCATTCCATTCACGTAATAATAAAAACTCACATATAATTAAATGGGAGGAAGACTTAAATCAAACATTTTCTAGGAACCAATGGCAAGAAGCCATATAGATAAACAGCAACGCTTCCTCTTGTATAGAGCATTGGGATAATTCCCAAAAAATTTTAAACAGATGGTATCTAACCCCATATAAACTATCAAAAATATACCCCTCCTCCTCCCCAGTATGCTGCAGATGGAACGAACAAGTTGGCATCCTTCTTCACATTCTATGGAGTTGTAAAAACCTCCACAGTTTTTAGAAATCTATCTCTACCTTCATGTCCAATCTCACAGGCAACCTAACTCACATTACTCCAGTGATGGCTCTACTAAGTATAAATCTTGATATTTATCCCCTAAATTATAGAACAATAGTAGCTCATATATTAATAGCGGCAAGACTTACTATAACTAGTTTGTGGAAATCTACTGAAGCACCTAACCTATCTAATGTAATCGCTAGATTAAACATCCAAGCACAATTCGAACGAATGTTAGCATATAAAAATTACTCCACTGTTACCTTTTAAAAGAAATGGCAAGCCTGGCTATCTCATCCTAGAGCTTCTAAATATTTAAAGGAGTGTAACCTTTAACAAACACGTGTGTTTCTGATATAACCTTTTTTAAAAAAAGCGATATTCAGACGTAGTACATTACCTAACAAAACAAACTCTGATCCTTGTTAATATTAAAATTTGTTGGACAGACCCTTCTTACACTTTGATCCAATCTGGGGCAGGCGGGGTCTGACTAACAAGAACACATCAATATCTGTTATACATTCTTTTTAAGTACCTTGTTTTAGTTTTCTTCGTACAATATCTGTTGAATATGTAATATGATCAATCCTTCTAAGTGATATTTCGTTTTGCACAACCTTTGTAATGACATTCATCATAAAAAATAAAAATCTATTGTTAAAAAAAGAAAAAAAAAAAAAGGAGGTGATTTATTCCTCCAAAGCAAATACACTTTTGCAAACTGGTACTGACTAGTATTCCAATGTTTCTGTTCTCCTTCAGTTTTTCTCCATCACTCGGCTAAGGTGACCCAAATGCTGACGG
The DNA here is from genome assembly GCF_042186555.1 of Aquarana catesbeiana. Lineage (NCBI taxonomy): Eukaryota > Metazoa > Chordata > Amphibia > Anura > Ranidae > Aquarana > Aquarana catesbeiana. The sequence continues at coordinate 608,744,302 of NC_133326.1, read as the reverse complement.
AAAGAGGCAGGGAGGGGGCTTAAAACAAGGATGCTATACAGGCGACTGTCATCCTTCTTATCCACTGATGATGTCATTAATGGTTAGGACACTGGCAGCTAAAAGGTTGTAATGGTGCACAATGAAAACCTGTGATTTAGTATAACTAAAAGGCAGCCTTCATCTACATGTCAGCTTGTATACAATTTTTGAGCAGTTTTAAAGCATTATACCAAGACTCCCCTGAAGAAACCCCAAGGCGCCCTGGTTGAAAAAGACTGGTCTCAATATTTCAGGTAATATAAATTACATATCAATAAAACCTTGATAGAGTACTGTGGTTAGAGTGGCCAAGTACCCATAAAATGTCATTAAAGCCTAACTTTTTTTTAAATGTATTTATTGTTAGAAACCTCAAGGTCCCCCAGGGTGGCTGGGCACCCTGGTTGAAAAAGGCTGCTCATTCAGGGCCACTCTCCTACTCCCATTTAGTGGACTGTTGGGCTATTTACTTGAGCGTCGCCAAAGGTAATGTATATATAGTCCAAAAGCCTGCTCTCTTTTTGAAAGCATGATTTTCTATTTGAGACTTTATTGACCTATTCATTCATTTATTCCACCTTTTTAGCTAATATTGATGCATCCCACTCCTGATGATTGGCTTAAAACGCCATGAAACGCATAGAGTCCACACTCAGGGATGCCAAGTCAAGTTTGCTCCAATCATGAATTTTATCAAATGCACTTTATTTCAATATTTATCAGGATAACTATGTTCACTCGTCTGTATATCCATTCAATTTTATAATTGTGATTGCTTGTACCAATTATGTGTATCCATTATAAACATTATATATGTCAACATGATTACTACTATATTTTATTATGCTTCATCTTGCATGATCTATGTATTATATATTATGATACATTATATATTTATTATTTATGAATTGATTTTAATGTATTGGATTGATTAGCAACTCTTTATGGTTATACAGGTCTCCCCTTAGGGACGGTGACACTCAATTTAATTTTAGGTATACTAGACAATTTCAAAGACATATCCATGCCTCATTTTAAGTCCCACAACCCACTTTTATCGTTCTTCACGGTCCCAAAATGTTGGTTTGTGAGGAATTGATGATGTCTTGATGTAAAAAGACTTTAGGGGTTATTTACGAAAGGCAAATCCACAAGTGCAGTCGCTGTAGATTCCAGGGAAACATGCAAGGAAAAAAAAACAGCATTTTAGCTTGCACATGATTGGATGATAAAATCATCGGAGCTTCCCCTCGTTTTAGATCTTTCCCTCAGATTTACAGCGACTGCAGTGCACTTGTAGTGCAAAGTGGATTTGCCTTTCGTAAATGACCCCCTTTGTGATGCCTAAGGAGGTGTGCTGGTGACAATTGTCTTGTTTGATGGTTCCAACCCTGTCTTCACTTCCCTTCATCATCCAGAAAAAAAACTAAGGCATATACCTGTATCTTGTGTCCTAAATAATTATGCAAAGATTTGACTATTGATTTTTTCTCTATATTAATTCCATAACACGTGAGCAGTTGGTTTTACTGGAGAAAAGAAAACATAAAATGTGGATATCTGCACCAATCCCTACTAATGGGTGCAATAGCAATAATGAAACCTGTAAAAAAAAACAAAAACTGGCTTTGTTCCTTGTGCTTCATGTAATAATTATTAAAAGAAAAGATGGCAAATGTGGTCCAGCAGGGGTGGCTGTTTATCAAGAATATAACATTTGAATTCTGGAACTATGGCAACCCGGCCCATACCTCCATAGTGATAGAGCCATGGCAGCCAAACTCTGTCATTATGTATTGCTAGAATTCTTTCAAAGATCATTTTGGAGTTGATTTTAATATTAACTAGTGATGATAAATTGGTTATTAAAGGCACTATGGTGTTGATTTACTAAAGGCAAATAGACTGTGCACTTTACAAAGTGCAGTTGCTCCAGAGCTTAGTAAATGATCAGGAGCTATGCTGACTTCCATCATCAAATCACGTACAAGCAAAAATGGTGTCTTTATATTTTCCTTGCATGTGATTGGGTATTCTTTGCAAAGTGAAGCTTCACCTCATTTACTAAGCTTTGGAGCAACTGCACCTGCAGAGTGCAACTACACTTTACAAAGTTCACAGTCAAGTTGACTTTAGTAAATCAACTCCAATCCTTCCTTCTGGTCCTGCCTGTGAGCCATCTAACAAATCTAACAAATCCTAAATAATCACACTGAAAATTGGATCAAAATCGCATTGAAGCAGTGTGAACCTAGACATGTGAAGAGACAACAGGTAATCTTAATCCAGAATACAGATCCACACCACAGGCCAATCAAATATGGAATTCATTTCCAGTGTCTGTCCTAATAGCCTCCATGTGGGTTCTGTGCAGAATCTTAAGAGAATTTAGTGATGAATCCTGCAGCCATTTAAACATCTAAGGTAGTTTATTAGGGCTCAGTGATTAATCAATTAATATATATGTACATGTAGTACCCCATTTTGTAAAAGGGGTGTAGCACCCTCGTAGATAGGTGCTAGGATTAGCTAGATCTAGTGCTGGCTCATTGTGTTCAGTGGAGCGGTGTGTGTATTTTGTCAGGTAAATTTAACTGTGCTCACTGTAACCAGTGCAGCTGTCTTTGATTAGTTATGTCTTTTCAATGTCTCAGCTGCTGCTAGTTTGACTGTCCCCTCTGCTTTCCAGAGAGCTGAACAATTCTCTGGAACATAGGTGTGGTACAATGCAATTAGCAGTATGAATATTTATAATCCCAGGGAGTGGGGCCCTGAAGGCTGCTGGGAGGCTGTATAACTACTCAGAGCCACTGAGCTGCTGGGTCTTTTCCTGCAGAGGATCAGTTAAGCCTGGAGGGCTGCTGCCATGTGTTTGCTGCTTGTGAGGTCTTAGGTGGGTGACCCGAGGGCCTGGATGCTGAAGCTACAGAGAGCTGATTGAGGGGCTGTCTGCTAAAGATCTAGTCTGGTACAGTATCATTGGAGAAAGTTGTCACTCAGAATTTGGAAGGAGGCAACCAGCTTCCTCTGGACATTACTCTGGAGTACAGACTGCTGTGAGAGATCTTAGAGACTTTTGCGCTGCTGCCACCCTTCTTGCTAGACAGCTGTTTGCGGTTGACCAAAGGGGACATCGGCTGGTGTCCTGAGGAGCTTAGTCTATTTAATTCCTTGTGAGGGGACTCTGCTCTGGGTGCAATAAAGAAAGAAGACTACTTTTAACTGCTTCTACTACAAGCCAAGTCCACAGTTTCCTATTGCAAAGACTTCTGCTTCAGCTTCTCAGAAAGAAGTTTACTGTTCTCAACCTGTAGATAGTTCTCTTTTTGGTGTATCCCACTTGGTCTCCGTTTCCACTTGTGCAACTTGTCCTGCGACTTGGGACTGCAAAGTTGCATGACAAGTCGTACCCCATGATTTCCAATGAGTACTGTTCATATCTGTGTGACTTCAAGTCGCAGCGACTTCAAAGTAGTCCCTGCACTACTTTGGCCTGACTTTAATGCGACCAGAGGTCTATAGACCTCAAGAATACACAGGCATTGCTTCAAGTTGCATCAAAAATTGTGGCAAAATCATGCGACTTTCAGGTCGCAATAGTGGAGACCTTGGCTTACTCAAAAAATAAAAACAACAAAAAGAACACCTCTAGACTTGTAGACTTGTTATTGAGCCAAAGAGTGACCGTGATTGTTTGCCTGGCTGTGGGGCAGTCTCCTGGGAAAAGAACCTGGGCAAATTTCAACGGGGGTGGTGTAGCACTACAGGGGTATATAGGCACACAGTCTCAAAGATTTAACACCTGAGGTGCAGACACCTTATGGAAGGTGAACACTTGTGTGTTAAATTGTTTATTGGGTGGAGCAATGCAGGAACTAAAAATGAGAAATAACTCTGGTGGTAAAGGATTGTTAAGTAGTTGTTTAACCACCATCAAAATTGTGTTTATTGATTCTCATAGGTAAGTCAGGCCTGGAAAATAAAGATGATGGAGTGGTTTGTATTTGATTTATGTGTTCTACATAGTATTAAAAACATAATCGTAAATTGGTGATAAAATATCTCTTGAGGAAGTGACTCTGTGCTGCAGCTGCTTTGTGTGTCTATACAACACTTTTACGTTGGCTTTCAAGGAGTTGGTGGGAGAAACAGTAAATGTACTGCACTTAGCCACAAGGGAAGCCCTCTCAGGACCTTGGCCTCCAAACGGGTACATGTTAGGTACATGATAGCCAGAAGGATTGCTGACAGCCAAGCAACCAGATCAAAGTTTGCTATGTGACTGGGACTGGTAAGTGGCTGCTTGTGTTTCCCTACTGCTAGAAAACTGAGTAAGGAAGCAACTGTACTTATGTGCACCACCTTAAAGATGGGCCCCACAGATTAGCAGCCTAAAGTTTGAGAGTCTGGAGCCAACTTTCTACTAATTGTTTCAGAGACCTTGCAGTATATTACCCATAGCCAGAAGTATCTCTCTCAAGTAATATTTGAGTTAATTTCACAGAGTGCACTCTGTAGTAGTTATTGACTGTTATTACAGAGGAGCTGCTGGGGAATTATTGATGCTTATTGATACTGTTCACTGCTAATACTTTTCTTTGTTGGGCTTGTGCTTTATTGGTTATAGGTAACTCAGTTTGAGATGCCACAATCTAATAATTACATCACTTAGCGTACTATGAGTGAAAAGTTTCTTGCATTTGCTCATTCGTGTATTTTTCTATTTGCTTTTAACCTGTGGCAGTATACATACTTTTCTTACAGTTAACCATTCTGGTAAATATTTCCGATACTATAAAAGAGTTGTGTACAGGATATACAGTATATGTTGGTGCATGCAGAGGTATGTGCAGCCATCCTGCACCCAGCCAAAGGACAAAGGTTACAAAGCTATTTGCAAAGTCGTGGTACAAGAACAGAGAACCCAATACATCCAGCTGTTCCTTCAAGGTAAGTGCTATAGAATATTAATAAGATGTGTGGGACAGAGAAGCCTCTAAGTCTTTTGGAGTAATGCGTCATTTGTTTGTTGATTATCAATTGGTAATATTACAAAAAAGCCATGGTATATGACAATGAAGGTGGCTAAAGTCAGTCTGCAGCACAGAACTTGGAGAAGAACTTGGGGTAGAAAAGTGATCTGAACATAGCTCCCAACTGTCCCTGATTTTGAGGGACTGTCCCTGATTTAGAGCAATGTCCCTCTGTCCCTCATTCCTCCTCATTTGTACCTCATTTTGGCCTGATCTATATAGATGTATATAAAATGCACTTTTTATCTATCAAAAAGTGTTTTCCAGGGATAGACCTTTCATCTGATTTCTAAATTGCTGCATTTGTAAATTCCAAAAGCCAATATAAAGGAACAGTAGTGGTAAAAAAGCACTTGTGGGTATAACCAATCTTGCTTCTTTGTACAATTCTCCCTTAAGGGGGTGTGGCAGGGGGTGTGTCCTGTGCCTGCATACTTTTGCTGATAGGTGTCCCTCATTCCCATCTCAAAAAGCCAAGAAGAGGAGTCTCGGGGCTGTTCTGTGCAAAACCATTGCACAGAGCAGGTAAGTATGATGTTTGTTATTTTTTTATTTTTTTGAATTAAAGGTTTACTATCGCGTTAAGTCCCCCAGTATTGGCCGGTGTGGAATGACTTGAGTACAACATGGGGTTGCTCTTGTTCTATTAACAATTTCTAGTGTCTCATCTTAGTATTACTCATTATCTCACCTGAGTCTGAGTAGGTAACACCTCCTGAGCCAACACAGATCCCTCCCAATGTTCATCTGTCACTGCACAGGCTTTGGGGTTTTCTTCTTCCTCATATACAACATGCATTCCCTCTGTCAGGTTCTGTGGTTCAATTAAATATCTTCGCCCTTTTGTCAGGATGAGCCCACTGCAAAAGAAGAACAAGAATACCGTTTAAAGATAACAGCGCAGTGTTATATCACATACATTATATGTACATGTAAAAATGTTAACAGCAGTTATACATATGTAGCGCCTGCCCCGATCTTCCAGGAGCCCAAGGGTGACTATCGGGGCTAGGGATAGCTGACATACATTCTCAGGTTGCAGGTTTGTGGGAATGGTGGGTGATGAACAAGAAAGAAGTTGGACGCTAGTCACTTTTATGCTTTAAATAGAGTGAGAAGTTTATATTGTAAAGCGCTGCGTAAACTGTTGGCGCTATATAAATCCTGTATAATAATAATAATAATATTTCTCAGAACAGGCAAGGCAAGACAGCACAGGACCAACCTCTGGATCAACAGGCCCCAGAACTCCTGGGCCTACTTCTGTAGTAACAAAGCCTCGGCCAGCCGGCCCCGAGACAGCAGAGCTGCCACAGCACACCCTGGGCCAGGAGGGCCTTCAGGAACAACGAACCCCGACCAATTGGCACCTGTACCTTAAGTACCCTTAACCAGAATGCACAGCGAGTGAACCACTCCCACGGGGTTATTTCTGAGTAAAAGGGGTACCCAATGCCTCCAGCCTGTTGCATTTCCAACACTTACCGATGGCCACAGCGACACCCACGGCCAAGTGAAAATTGACACAACCCAGCTGAACTGGTACAGAAACCAGGAAATTTACCATAATCAGTCTGAGCTAAACTATAGCTTCAGAGAACTTAAATTTACATAAATAGCATCAGGCATCAGCAGGGCGCTACATCTATATGCATGCATATCAACACTTTCTAATTAGAAACAGCAGCAGATAACCTTGAACTAGATTGTAGTTCTTAACCTTATCAGTAGGACAGGCTGTCTCCTCTAGTAACTGAACTTTACTCACTGCTTCATGCACTGATTCCCTTGGAAGAGTTCTCTCTGAAGTCACCCCAGCCACTTCATAGCCTCCTGCTCAAGAAGGGTCCTCTCTCTGGTGCTTCCTTAGAACTCCAACCCTCTAGAATTGTTACCGGATCTTTGGCCGGCTTTCCTCCGCATAAACTTGAACCTCAGTTAGGCCTAGCAGCCAGCCGCCTCATGGATAGGCCTCAGGCCTAACAGCCAAGAGCTGTATACACACCATCCACCCCAGCTGTAGCCCTGGGCAGGAAGAACTCCCCTGATCACCTGACTTCATTCCATTAAATAACCTTTCCCAGCATGCCTAGCCGCAAATATGATTGGCTGAGAAAGGTATGTTTATCATAACCTGATCTTCACTGTAACTCATCACCCTCATCACCCTAATGTCAAAGGCAACAGCACCGCCTACTGACAGAAAGGAAAAGCCACAACTTACGCCGTGTACACACGAGCGGAATGTCTGACAGAAAAAGTCAGACGGGAGCTTTTCATCGTATATTCCGATCGTGTGTATGGCCCATTGGACTTTTTACGTCGAAAATGCTGACGGACCTAGAAAGAGAACATGTTCTAAATTTTTCCGAAGGAACTAATTCCTATCTGAAAAAAATGCTTGTCTGTATGCTGTTCCGACGTACCAAAAACGACACATGCTCTGAAGCAAGTACGAGACGGAAGCTATTGGCTACTGGCTATTGAACTTCCATTTTCTAGTCCCGTCCTACGTGTTGTACGTCACCGCGATCTGGACGGTCGGAATTTAGTGTGACCGTGTGTATGCAAGACAGCTTGAGCGAAATTCCGTCAGAACTCCGTCGGAAAAACCTTCAGAGGTTGTTCTGACGGGAAAACTGGTCAAGTGTACAGGGCATTAGAATGGAATTAACAGAAGTCATGTAATCACTAAACACTACAAATTAGCCAGACTGGCTACCATCCAACATAACTAAATTTACCTGCAGCCCTATTTTAGGGACAGGGGTGCTACACATACTTAAAGCATTTGAGAAAGTCTTTTTTTTTTTTTATTTTAGGCAAGCCACGTTTTAGCGGGCATACATTTGGAGGCTGGAGTGTACATTCCTTAAAGTATAATAAAAGGCAAAATTTTTTTTTAGTTTTGGATAGAGTGCAGAGGGTTTAGAACACCTGTCAGTTTTTTTGTCTGTGTCCCTATTAAATTACAAGAAAATCCCACATTTTGGGTTGTCCCCAGAAAAGTAATAGAGGGAAAACCTTCCAATGGGGACACTAGTTCTGAGTGACATGGGGGTCCCTTAATTTGCAGGGATTTCCGCCCACTTCCTGTTTGGCTATGGGACAGTAAGTGAAGGGAAATCGGACACAGATGACGAAAAAACATTTGACAGGGGCTATAACCCTCACTTGCTTTATCCAAAATGAAAAAAAAAGTTTTGCCTAAAGTTGCACTTTAACCACTTGCTGACCATCTTCCGCCATTATACGGCGGCAGGTCGGCTGGTTCCCGCGAATTTCCGTACCAGTACGTCGGCTCCTTTAAGAGCCAAAGCCAGCAGAGGCGCACCCGCGGCACGGCGGGGGACTCGATGCGCGTGGCCGGCGGCTGTGATGTCTTCCGGCCACCCGCGATCACGGGCACGAGAGCCAGAACGGGGATTTGTGTGTGTAAACACACAAATCCCCATTCTGACATAGGAGGAGAGACAGATCTGCTGTTCCTAGTAATTAGAACAGCGATCTGTCTCCTCCTCCAGTCAGTCCCATCCCACCACAGTTAGAAACACACACAAGGGAACACATTTAACCCCTTGATCATCCCTAGTGTTAACCCCTTCCCTACCAGTGACATTTACACAGTAATCGGTACATTTTTATAGCACCGATCGCTGTATAAATGTCAATGGTCCCAAAAAAAGTGTCCGCCACAATGTCGCAGTCCTTCTGAAAATCGCATATCGCCACCATTACTAGTAAAAAAATTTTTAAATGCCATAAATCTATCCCCTATTTTGTAGACGCTATAACTTTTGCGCAAACCAATCAATATATGCTTATTGCGATTTTTTTACCAAAAATATGTAGAAGATTACATATCGGCCTAAACTGATGAAGAAATTTGTTTTTTTTATTTTTTGGGGGGATATCTATTATAGCAATAATTAAAAAATATATATTTTTTTTTTTTTCAAAATTGTCGCTCTTTTTTTGTTTATAGCGCAAAAAAAAAAAAAAAAAACGCAGAGGTGATCATATAATAGAGAAGCTCTATTTGTGGGAAAAAAAAGGACGTAAATTTTTTTTTGGGTACAGTGTCACACGACCGCGCAATTGTCAATTAAAACGACGCATTGCAAAAAATGGCCTGGTAAATCCTTCCGGGGCTGAAGTGGTTAAACTATACTTGTTAGAAGTTCCATATAGTGTATATGCTATAACCAGAATGCTCATTCCTGCATGCATCACAAGCTCATATTAAATACTATGAGTATACGACCTGGTTGAGTGCACACAACACACCAATGTATGCACATATTGTATAAGAAATGCTAATCCATGTAAGCCTGAAATGGCTCATAACATATAACAGCAAGCTGCATAGTAAAGCTACATATAATATCAGATATCTTATTTTCTCTTCAAGCATTGATACTTTTAATACTAACTTCATTTTCTTACCTTATCCCAGAGCAGGTGCTAATGCTGGCTATTGATTGGTTGTCATTCTCCACATAGCCCTGATAGTGACAGTGATCCTGCACAATATGAACACAAACAGCTATAAAGTGCAGCCACATGTTATAAAAGATTTTACATACTCAGGCAGGAAATTGAAATCCTCAACAATGCAAATAATTATATTCTGCTCAGTGCCATAGTATAGGGTGCTCACATGTCCGGGATTGCCTGGGACAATCCCGCAATTAGCAGGTCTGTCCCGGGCACCCTCATTCCGGGACAATACAGTGTCCCGGAATTGCCCCTTGGCCCTGGACCGATCTGATGCCCTCTAAAATATCCCTCACATCGCTGCTGTCACTCACTGACAGCCTGTGGTGGACCCCTGGCTGGTGAGACCCCTTTTACATGGGCCCAAATGGTTGCTAGCCACTGCCCGCCTCGCATCTAGCAACCAGTGACGTTATTAGGAGGAGAGAGGTAGAGCCCCAGCATTCACAGCGTGGAAGATTTAACTTCCTCCTCTGCGCCTACTGATTAGCTCCACCCACCTCCTCCCTGCATCGTTCAGCCAGCAGCATGCAGAAGTGCACGAAGAAGAGATGAGTTTTGGAGAAAGGAAAGTGAATCCAAAGTACTCAAGAAAGTACCCCCTGATCCACTAGTTACTGATGTGCCTGACAAGCAGGAGCCCGCCTAACCTCAAGTTTCTGAGGATGGGGCTGAGACGCAGCTCCTGAAATGTTCCCAGAAGAACTTTGGGAATGCCCCTGACCATTTAACATAGGAAGACTTTGCCCAGACTGCCGACCTGCCAGGAACCTCAAGTTCAAGTGGGGGGGAGTGTGGTAAAGTGTCCTTTTGCCTGATTTCCTCAGCGGCAAGAGCAGGGTTGTTTAACTCTATTACCCACAATCTCTAGGACTCCCATCATCCCTTGGACTCCTGGACACGCCCACGGGATATAAATTGTAGCTTTTCCAACCTTTCTTTACTCAGTAGGGCAGTGCCCCCTATGTCAGAATCTGTGTGCTGGCACCAAAGGACATAAGAGCATGCAGCACTAACATAAGCCCCAGTCACATTGGTGGATATTGTCAAGACAGATCATGGGTTTAATATCACTTTAAGTGAAATGGCACTGCTCACAGCTGAACTACTTTACCAAAGACTTCCACAGCCGTACATGCATAAAGTCTGCTGTGGGATCTTGTTGTCAACTGGCCAATGTTCTCTCCAACTGGCTCCCTAGCAAGAAAAAGATTGTATTCCTTTCCAGGGCACAGCAAGATTTTGCCTAAGGGCCGGTTCACACGGGGGCGACTTGTCAGGCGACCTAGCCGCCTGACAAGTCGCCTCCCGTTCTGTACAATGGAACCGTTCTAATCGGAGCGACGCAAGTCGCTCCGACTTAGAAGAAAGGTTCCTGTACTACTTTGGGGGCGACTTGCATAGACTTCTATACAGAAGTCGTCTTGCAAGTCGCCACGGCAGTCGTGTGCAGGTCGCCTCGGTGAGGCGACCTGCAAGTCGTGCCGCTTCTAATGTGAACCGGCGCTAAGAGTAAAACTTTTTTTTTTTGGGATAGAGTAAGGGAGGGTTATACACCCTTGTCAGTTTTTTTTCCACGTGTGTAGGGAAGATTTCCCTTCACTTCCTGTCCCACAACAGGAAGTGAGAGAAAATCCTTCCAAAGTGACAGATTCCCTGATTGCCACCAGGTTCACCGGAACTAATGTCCCCATTGGAAGAATCCAAAATTTGGGATTTTCTTTCGCTTTCAGTTTTAGTAAAAAATAGTAAATAAGACAAATAGAGAGGGAGAATCGCACAAACTGGGACACAGACAGCAATAATAACAGGTGTCCTAAAACAAAAAAAAGTTTTGCCTTTAGTTACCACGTACATATACTGCGGCAGGGCGGCCCTTAAGTGTGAAATCCCCTATCTGTACGTGATTAATTTCAAGGGCTCTGGGGCGCGCACAGCGGGAGCCAATCAGCGGGTCCGGTGGCCGCAATGGCAGCTGGGACCCGCCGATCATTCACAGGAGATGCAGACCGCCGTTCTGTGAGGGAGGAAAATTAAAATCTTGTGTTTCTACTAAGCAGATACACGGATCTCTGTTTTCCTCCAGTCACAGCATTTCCCCCACAGTTAGAAAGCACCCCCTAGGAGCACATTTAACCCTTTGATCGCCCCTGATGTTAACCCTTTCCCAGCCAGCGTCATTTATACAGTGACAGTGCATTTTTTTTAGCACTGATCACTGTATTGGTGTCACTGGTCCCCAAAAAGTGTCACTTAGTGTCAGATTTGTCCGCTGCAATGTCGCACATTGGGATTGAGATTTTTGGGAATTTTGGGGATTTTATTGGGATTTTTTTTACCAAAAACATGTAGCAGAAAACATATTGGCCTAAATTGATGGAAAAAAAATAGATTTTTAAAAAAATTTTATTGGACATGTTTTATAGCAGGAAATAAAAAATATAGGTTTTTTTTTTCAAAATTGTCAGACTTTTTTCTAGTTATAGTGCAAAAAAATAAAAACTGCAGAGGTGATTAAATGTACCACCAAAAGAAAGCTATATTTGTGGGGAAAAAAAGGACATTGATTATTATTTTAGGTACAGTGTCGCACGATCGCGCAAATGTCAGTTAAAGCAACACAGTGCATTATCACAAAAAATCGCCTAGTCAGGAAGGGGGTAAAACCTTCCGGGGGGGCTGAAGTGGTTAATTATCAGTTCTTGTTCATACAGTTTGTTTGCCAGCAAACCTTTCCCTCTACCATATCATTGTGCTGTATCGCCACCTAGTGGGCAAATGTAAGAATTGTTGCTGGCATTCCTGTTACTGTGTTTGGATACCTACAGTATCTCACAAAAGTGAGTACACCCCTCACATTTTTGTAAATATTTTATATTTTATTTTATCTTTTCATGTGACAAAACTGAAGAAATGACACTTTGCTACAATGTAAAGTAGTGAGTGTACAGCTTGAATAACAGTGTACATTTGCTGTCCCCTCAAAATAACTCAACACACCGCCATTAATGTCTAAACCGCTGGCAACAAAAGTGAGTACACCCCTAAATGAAAATGTCCAAATTGGACCCAATTAGCCATTTTCCCTCTCCGGTGTCATGTGACTCTTTAGTGTTACAAGGTGTCAGGTGTGAATGGGGAGCAGGTGTGTTAAATTTGGTGTTATCGCTCTCACTCTCTCATACTGGTCACTGGAAGTTTAACATGGCACCTCATGGCAACGAACTCACTGAGGATCTGAAATCAAGAATTGTTGCTCTACATGAAGATGGCCTAGGCTATAATAAGATTTCCAAGACCCTGAAACTGAGCTGCAGCATGGTGGCCAAGACCATACAGCGGTTTAACAGGACAGGTTCCACTCAGAACAGGCCTCGCCATGGTCGACCATAGGAGTTGAGGGCATGTGCTGAGCGTCATATCCAGAGGTTGTCTTTGGGAAATAGACATATGAGTGCTGCCAACATTGCTGCAGAGGTTGAAGGGGTGGGGGGTCAGCCTGTTAGTGCTCAGACCATACATCGCACACTGCATTAAATTGGACTGCATGGCTGTCATCTCAGAAGGAAGCCTCTTCTAAAGATGATGCACAAGAAAGCCCACAAACAGTTTGCTGAAGACAAGCAGACTAAGGACATGGATTACTGGAACCATGTCCTGTGGTCTGATGAGACCAAGATAAACTTATTTGGTTCAGATGGTGTCAAGCGTGTGTGGCGGCAACCAGGTGAGGAGTACAAAGACAAGTGTGTCTTGTCTACAGTCAAGCATGGTGGTGGGAGTGTCATGGTCTGGGGCTGCATTAGTGCTACAGTTCATTGAGGGAACCATGAATGCCAACATGTACTGTGACATACTAAGCAGAGCACGATCCCCTCCCTTCTGGGACTGGGCCACAGGGCAGTATTCCAACATGATAATGACCCCAAACACACCTCCAAGACGACCACTGCCTGCCTAAGGAGGCTTAGGGTAAAGGTGATGGACTGGCCAAGCATGTTTCCAGACCTAAACCCTATTGAACATCCATGGGGCATCCTCAAACTGAAGGTGGAGGAGCACAAGGTCTCTAACATCCACCAGCTCCGTGATGTCGTCATGGAGGAGTGGAAGAGGACTCCAGTGGCAACCTGTGAAGCTCTGGTGAACTCCATGCCCAAGAGGGTTAAGGCAGTGCTGGAAAATAATGGTGGCTACACAAAATATTGACACTTTGGCCCCAATTTGGACATTTTCACTAAGGGGTGTACTCACTTTTGTTGCCAGCGGTTCAGACATCAATGGCTGTGTGTTGAGTTATTTTGAGGGGACAGCAAATTTACACTGTTATACAAGCTGTACACTCACTACTTTACATTGTAGCAAAGCGTCATTTGTTCGGTGTTGTCACATGAAAAGATATAATGAAATATTTACAAAAATGTGAGGGGTGTACTCACTTTTGTGAGATCTGGTACTTACAGTATATAACCCTCAGTTTTAGGGTTAGTTCACCTTTTCAGAAAATATGAAAAGGTGAATTAACACTGTACACCCTCTTTACTCTCCCAGTCCCTGCTGTACTTACCGCTGTGGGTGATGAGCTGTTAGCGCCCACACAGCCTCTTCTCTCTGCAGTGCTTCTGGGACAGATCAGAGCAATTTTCTGTGCAGGAACTGAGCTGTCATAATCGCTCTGATCTGTTCTGGAAACTCTGCAGAAAGAAGAGGGGGAAGGACAGGGATTTGAAATCCCCACACCAATGCACTGGCTACGTGGACACTGACTGTTCATCACTCATGAAAGTATAAGGGTTTACCTTTTCATTTTTTTTTTTTTTGAAGAGGTCAATTAACTCTTTAATACTGGTAATATAGCTTATGGACAAAAATATATATGGGTGGCAAGAGACGTGTTCAAGGAACATAATTCATTAACATGCAACATCTCCAAGATACGCCCCTTCCTAACCAATGACACCACAAAGCTTCTAATCCACTCCCTGGTCATCTCCCGCCTTGACTACTGCAACTCCCTCCTCATTGGTTTACCTCTAAATAGGCTATCCCCACTTCAGTCCATCATGAACGCTGCGGCCAGGCTCATCCACCACACAAACCGCTCAGCGTCTGCTACACCCCTCTGCCAATCTCTCCATTGGCTGCCACTCAGTCACCGAATTAAATTCAAGATACTAACTATAACTTACAAAGCCATCCACAACCTGGCCCCTAGCTACATCTCTAACCTAGTCACAAAATACCAACCTAATCGTTCTCTTCGCTCCTCCCAAGACCTCCTGCTCTCAAACTCCCTTGTCACCTCATCCCATGCTCGCCTTCAGGACTTCTCCAGAGCCTCCCCCATCCTCTGGAATGCTCTTCCCCAATCCGTCCGATTTTCTCCTACTTTATCCACTTTCAGACGATCCCTGAAAACTCATCTCTTCAGAGAAGCCTATCTGGCCCCCAGCTAACAACTGTACATTTATCTTCTCAATCAGCACATCACCCACAATTATTACCTCTTGTATCTCTTGACCTTCCCTCTTAGATTGTAAGCTCTAAGGAGCAGGGCCCTCTGATTCCTACTGTATCAAATTGTATTGTATTTGTACTGTCTACCCTCAAGTTGTAAAGCGCTACGTAAACTGTTGGCGCTATATAAATACTGTATAATAATAATAATAGTAATTAAAGGATATCAGATCATTTCTGGCCATTAAATAGGGCAAAATAAAAGCAGTAACCTGGGTAACAATGCAAACAGCTATTCCAATATTGCAATGCTGCACAATGACAATCACAACATTAGGCAACAAGTTTCACTTAAAGTGTGAGTAAACTCCCATGCATGAATTTTACCTATAGGTAAGCTTTATTATAGGTATTGTAAATATTTCCTAAACGTGCACCGAGATATTTACTGTAAATTCAGTCGGTAAGGTCACCGGCGCATGCACTCTGAAGGAACGGCATTTCCTGTGGCATAAACAGTGGCTCTGCAAACCCAGAAGGAAGACCAGGTGAAGATGGAAACGCCTTCAGTGACAGCACGTCACTGGAGGACCTCGTTCTAAGGTAGTTGCACATAATGTGCTAGTATGTGATGCATACTAGCACATTATGACATTGTCTAGCAGGGTTTCAAAAAAAAAAGCGGTTTACTACCGCTTTAAAGTTTATATGAAGGCAAAACTCATGTAGTATATGTCTGCAATAAAGGCATGTTTGTTTTTTTTTTTGTTTTGTTTTTTAAAGACTCTGCTTGTACAGAACTATACCTGTTGCTCTGCCAGAAATGTTATTTTAAAACAAAATTTTTGTACAGTTTTTTGTGGACAGAGTGGTGTCAGTCCTGTCTAGATTTTTTTTTTTTTTTGCTCAACCAAAACAAAACCTAAACCTAAACTCAATCAAAGAAAAGTACTAAGAGGGCTAAACCGCCTTTTTGAGATAATGCAGACAGAAAGAACAAGATACACGACTTCTCTCAATTTCTGAGAGGATCAACAGTTCTTTCTTTGCATTTATGAAACAGATATAATAAAATGCTTCCAATGATACATTTAACAGACCAAAAGAGAGCAAGTACGAGAAGTTAATTGTTAGGGTTTACATACACTTTAAAACCCTATGAAACAAAACAGAGAGACTAGATAGCCCAGAAAGTTGTCTGGCCTGAGGTCTATACTGCCTCCTGACAACTCCCGAATGCAGTCTGTATGCTCTAAATGGTTAAAATATAAAATAAAACCTTGTGTAACACGGAATAGAGAAATTAGTAAGTCAGCTGTAAAATCCTCTCTGCGGATGAAGTTTGTCATCTACATAGAAATATTAATTGTCCTCTCATCATCAAGAAAGAATCTGACTTTACCTGTATGTTCTCCTTAGGGCTTATCATCATCGGTTTGTCATCCTGATCATAACTTGTCTCCATATAATTATCAGCTATCAGTTCCCTGGGGGATGAAAAAGTGGGGAAATTAAAGGGTTTGCAGTATTTTAACCTCCCCCATTCTTCTTCCCTTCAAGTGTTCCAATGTGTCACTTACTCATTCCTCTCCAGGTGTATAACCAGAGGTTCTTCTTCAATCTGTAATTCATACTTAACCACATGTGGGTATTTGTCCTAGGGGGAGCATAGAAGAAGTTCAATCAGTGCCCTTCTAACAGTGGAGAATTAATTGTACAATGGGCCCCAGGCTGTTATTAATTTATGGGCCCCTCACAAATTTAACGTGATTGTGAAGCCTCTTTTTTTTATTAAAGGATAAGTCCAACCTAACACTAAAATCCCTGCATCAACAGACATCCACGATCTAACACTAACCTCATCTAACCCTGTAAAGAAAAAATCGGTATACATACCTATTTTGAAGCCAGTCTCCAGCGGCAGAAGCTCTGCAGAGGACACAGCCAACAACGGCTGTGAAATGAATGGGGAGTGAGGTCACCCATAGACTTACTATGGGGCTTCCGTTGTCTGATGTGTCCTCTGCACCCGCCTTCACCGCGAAGCCACGGCTGACAGCTCAGCGTGAGATCAGGTCAGATTGGCTTCAAAAAAGGTATGTATGCTGATTTCTTCTTTACAGAGTTAGATCAGATCGTGGATGTCTGTAGATGCAGGGATTTTAGTGTTAGGTTGGACTTATTCTTTAATAAAAAAAAAGAGGCTTTTTAGTGCTAGGGTGGACTTATCCTATAAAATAAAAAAGATGTTATATTTACCTGCTCTATGCAATAGTTTCGCACAGAGCGGTCCCTTACCTCCTCTTCTGGGGTCCCCTGCCAGTGCTCTTGACTCCTCCTCTCTTCCAAGTGCCCCCTCATCAAGTCAGCTGCTCAGAGGGCACCCGTGCAGGTGCACATCTGAGACTGGCAGTGTGCGTCCATAGACACACACAAGGTGGGTTGGCCGCACCCCCTGCATCCTTCTCACAGGAGCTTAGTAAATTAACAGAAGCGCTTCTGACTTTAATCATCCAATCATGTGCAAGCAAAAATGCATTTTGTTTTATTTTCCTTGCATGTGATTGGATATTCTTTGCAAAGTGAAGCTTTACCTCATTTACTAAGCTCTGAAGCAACTGCACCTGCAGAGTGCAATTGCACAGTCTATTGGCCTTTAGTAAATCAACCCCATAGTGTTTTAAGTGGATCTTATACAGGAGTAAGTTCTTAATTTGCAAACATTTACAGTGGCAGATAATATGGAAAGAATGCTTCCAGGTACAGGAAGTGTGCATAGGTATTGTACATGAAAATTTGCTAATCTTAAATTCTCTCTTTTGTGAGAACAATGCAAAGGATTCCATTGCCAATCACCTTCTAAAAGCAAGGCTTACAAAGCTGAAATTGACTGTATCGCCTTTGGTCATGCTAGAACAGCCTTTCTCAACCAAGGTTCCATGGAATCCTAGGGTTCCTCCAGAGGATTCTAAGAGTTCCTTGAGCATTGAGCAACTTCTGCCTCTCAGATGAGTAACCACTGACGCCAATTATCTTTGGGGGGTACTTCTCAATAGTTACATAGTTACATAGTAGGTGAGGTTGAAAAAAGACACAAGTCCATCAAGTCCAACCTATGTGTGTGATTTTATGTCAGTATTTCATTGTATATCCCTGTATGTTGTGATCGTTCAGGTGCTTATCTAATAGTTTTTTGAAATTATCGATGCTCCCTGCTGAGACCACCGCCTGTGGAAGGGAATTCCACATCCTAACTGCTCTTACAGTAAAGAACCTCCTACGTAGTTTAAGGTTAAACCGCTTTTCTTCTAATTTTAGTGAATGGCCGTGTGTCTTATTAAATTCCCTTCCCAGAAAAGTTTTATGCCTATCGTGGGGTCACCAGTGCGGTATTTGTACATTTAAATCATATCCCCTCTCAAGCATCTCTTATCCAGAGAGGACAAGTTCAGTGCTCGTAACCTTTCCTCAATACTAAGGTCCTCCAGACCCTTTATTAGTTTTGTTGCCTTTCTATGGACTCTCTCCAGTTCCAGTACATCCTTCCTGAGGACTGGTGCTCAGAACTGGACAGCATACTACAGGTGCGGCCGGACCAGAGTCTTGTAGAGTGGGAGAATTATCGTTTTAGTTGGAGTTAATCCCCGTTTTAATGCATGCCAGTATTCTGTTTGCTTTGCTTGCAGCTGCTTGGCATTGCATGCCTTTGCTGAGTCTGTCATCTACTAGGACCCTCAGGTCCTTTTCCATCCTAGATTCCCCCAGAGGTTCTCCCCCCAGGGAGTAGATTGCATTTATATTTTTGCCACCCAAATGCATTATTTTACATTTTTCCACATTAAACCTCATTTACCATGTAGTTGCCTACCACATTAATTTGTTCAGATCTTTTTGCAAGGTTATTACATCCTGCGGGGGAAGTTATTGCCCTGCTTAGCTTAGTATTGTCCGCAAATACAGATATTGAACTGTTTATCCCATCCTCCAGATCGTTTATGAATAAATTAAATAGGATTGGTCCCAGGACAGAACCCTGGGGGACCCCACTTTCCACCCCTGCCCATTCTGAGTTCTCCCCATTTATCACTACCCTCTGAACTCGCCCCTGTAGCCAGTTTTCAGTCCATGTACTTACCCTATGGTCCATGCCAATGGACCTTACTTTGTACAGTAAACACTTATGGGGAACTTTATCAAATGCTTTTCCAAAATCCAGATACACCATGCCTACGGGCCTTCCTTTATCCAGATGGCAGCTCACCTCCTCATACAAGGTTAATAGATTGGTTTGGCAAGAACGATTCTTTATGAATCCATGCTGATTACTGCTAATGATACAGTTGTCATTGCTAAAATCCACCAATAACCACCAATGTCAGGAACATTCTTCCTAATGACCATCACATTAATGTACAGTGAACTGCAGATATTGTAATGATTAAAAGGGAAGCCTAAGCCTTGAATGTTATTCCAGGGTTTCCTCCTTGTTGAAAAGGTTGAGAAAGGCTGCTCTAGAGCTTGGGGCCCCAGGCAGGAACTCATTCTGTCCTTCCTATTATACCCCTTTTTGTCCACCCTGGTGCCCTTTAGATAGTTCCAAATGCCTGAGAGACAGGAGGGATCGGTGATCATGGGCACCCAGATTGTCAGGTAGTGTAGTGGTACCAGGGCTTTAACACGGGGGGGGGGGGGGGGGGGTTAGCCCTGGCTGCATGTAAGCCGTCTACTCAGAGCCAATGCACTCTTCAAATGATTGCCTTTTCCCTTTACTACTCTGTATTAATAAGCATTAAAGTCCCAGCACCTCTTGGATGTATTCCTTTGAGCTCTGAATTAATGACAGATCTTTGATTGTATACAAACATGTGTACATATAGATATCTTAACACATCATTTTTATCATACTTTTATAATAGTTTTACCTTAGTGTCACTTTTGTACAGTGCATGGATTTGCTGTGGAATGACAACCTTGTATTTCTGTCCTGTAGGCAGCGCATGTAGACCTGGAGTTCAAATGATAAGTGATCATATTAACCTTTTTTTTTAATTAAAACTGTAATAATTACTACTATTGCTATTATTATTGTTATTATTATTATTGTTCATTTTACTATAAAAAAACATTTAGTGAGACAAAAAATAATTCTGCATATGGAAATGGAGAAGAGAAGGATAATAAAAAAAATATTAATGATGTAGCTTTTGAAAAGGCTGAAGACATTTATATATTTCTCTCTGACTAAAAATAAAAGATAATAAATACTACATTATGTGCGGAAGTTGCTATCCCTTATTTTTTAACCACTACCAGAGTCGTTAATATCAGCTACACTGCTAAGAAGGAATTAACATGGCAAATGTCAAAAGTTGACCGGAAACCAAATAATTCTTGCCAATTTTTTCACCTGGCAAATTCGTAAAATCCATGCAACTGTATTAGAAACGAATATGTACTTCAGAAAATACAACTGATTTAATAAAGGAGTTGAAAATGATTTGTGTAAACATGCTCTTCAATAAAGCAGTCAATTGTATGTAGATGTGTGTGTGTGTATATATATATATATATATATATATATATATATATATATATATATATATATATATATATATATATATACATATTATATACAGTATTTTTTTTCCCAAGTTTCATTCAGCTTCACCTTACATTTTAACATTATCAAAAAACATTGGAAATTTTTAAAGGATTTTTATCCTGGTATTGAGGAATTGCAACACCCTCCCTTCCCCCTTCCATTCATTCAGGAAAGGGAAGTCAGTTAGAGAAATGATCATCGGAGCGGATTTTACGAACATTAGAGCTGAGTTCCAGAAATTTGCAAAAAAAAAAAAAAAATGAAGGCACACTATGAGTTAAGTCCAGCGAGGTGGATGACACCTCCTGGGCTTAGCTCTGTTATTTATAACAGCTTTATAGTACTCCCAGGAGAAAGCTATCGCTGTAGTTCTGGAAAAGTGACACCGATCCTTCTGAGCTCTGCATCTTGAATGGGAGAGACGCTGAAACTGCTGTGCCCACCCTTCTCTTCCTCCCAACGAGTCACAGAAGCTTTGGCATAACGTGAACATATACACAAAATACAAAGGCTTCTGTGAATGGGCAGCAGAGGGGAGATGTGTGCATAGGTGTTTGTTTCTCTCCTATCAGATCCCGAAGTGTCTTCCAGCAGAGCAATAAACCTATCAAATGTAAATAATAGAAATAAGCACAGGGGATGTCATGCTCCTTGGACTTAACTCATTGTGTGCCTTCAATTCAATTCTTACAAAGTGATTGAATTCCTGGAATTCAGCTTTAAATTGACTGGTATAAGTACACTTTTAGGTCCACGACAGAACAGCTCATTCCCATTTAGTCATGCTCAAAACTTTGAGGCTGGGTTCACACTATTGCAAATTGGATGCAGGTTTCCCTGCATCCAATTCGCATGTCAGGAGATTGTGAGTGGCTCTCTATGGAGCCCGTTCACACATCTCTGGAGCAGCTCCGGTGTGAATTGCACAGGAGTCCTGTGCGTCTTCTGGTCCGTTTCAGGCCCGAATTCAGCCAAACATTTGGGCTGAAATCAGACCTAAAACAGTGAACAGGGACGCACCGGACCCCTGCTATAAGCCGCTCCGTGCTTCAGTGTGAATCCAGCCTCAAGCATGATAAAGTAAAAGGCTTTTCATTCACACACCCAAACATAGGGGAAACAATGTGAAATGAAGGGCTACATTTGCCAAAGTATGTATGTGCTCCTCTATGAAAACAAACAGCTCTTCTACTTAAACAGAGGTCACCTATGAGAGTACATGGACTTTCTTTGTGTGTTTTTGAAAGCAGTGGCAATGTTTCAGTCATTTAAACATCTCTCGTCATTTATGGGTACATTGTGCCCATTTATGAGCGTATTTAAAATGTTTTTTTATGCTCTGCTGTACTGCAAGGCAGTATTCTGAGGACACCAGCTTGCCATTAAAATGTTCCTCTAAGTTACGTAAGGTTATGTAGATTTCATGGTAATTACAGAAGTAATGGCTGAGAGGATTGAGGTATGAAGCGTAGAGGAAGGGTAAGCAATCCAATGTGGCTGGCAAAGGTATAGTCAAAACTTGCTTTGGTGTCCTCTCCATAGACCCCTGACACACTAGGAATTCATTTTATTTTATAAATATGAAACAAAATGATAAACTCACCTATGACCGGGAGGATGAACATCACCAGTGGAATCATCGTGGATATTAGGATAGCAGCTGTAGGAGTACACAATAGGTGTATATGTGTGTGGGGAAATGGCTGTGAAGAAAGCTAGTTGGGATTCTCTAATTTATACCCTGATAAGCAAACAGGTTCATTGTCTAAATATTACAGGGTGTTTGTCCCCAAGCAATGTCACACTGTGTTCCTACACAATGCCGTGACGGAGGTCTTCATTGCCAGAAAAACTAAAACACCTTTAAATTGTATATATACAATTTAAACAATTTATATACAATATAAAAAAAGGTAGGGAATGAAGGTGTTATTAAACATTAAAACAAAATGTTTAACTACGTGTTTTATGTTATTTTATGTTAAAACAAATTAACTACAAATTTAATTCTGAGTCTTTGTCCCTTA
Organism: Aquarana catesbeiana; assembly: GCF_042186555.1. Classification (NCBI taxonomy): domain Eukaryota; kingdom Metazoa; phylum Chordata; class Amphibia; order Anura; family Ranidae; genus Aquarana; species Aquarana catesbeiana. Next base: position 608,721,665 of record NC_133326.1, on the reverse strand, counting down.
GAATCACGTTTCTGGTACAAAGCATTTTTGTTTCCAATTTGGTGCTACAAACACGAATGAAGGTAAATGTGAAAAGTTTATATAAACAATAAGGCTTCATGGCTACATGGGACGTTTTTACAACCTCTCCTGAACGATTTAACTTAACAGATAGTAACCGACGTTTAAAAGGTCAGTTTTGCCGCATTTACATGCCGCGTTTAACTGTGTTTTGCCACGTTTGCATTTAGAAGTGCTTAAAAAAAAAAAATTTTTTTCCAAAATAGCCAAAAATGAAAAACGCTTGTGAACGCGGCTAAACGTGAGTTACCGCCTTTACATGCGTTTACAAGCTGTTACAGGCATTTGGCATTTCAAATGTCTCTGAACATCCGTCCTAATCATGGGGTAATCATGGGGTACTTTGTCGCAGTAAGTGGGCTTAGCACCATATAGCAATATGGTGTGACCAAATCCCCATATTTTTGAAAATGTCTTTTTGATAATGTTTAGGTGTTTTTAAACTAGCCTTGCTGGAGGTGAATGTTTTTTTGCATGTGTGCGCTGTAATATTTTTCTTCTATTGTATGGTCTTATGGCTGCACCAGCTTTAATGTAAAGGTGTGCCCCCAAATATCTAGTTTTTAAACATCCGTCCTGAACGCATTTTTTTGCATTCCAAAAATGCTTCTAAACTCAACTGCCTAGAAACAACAGGGGCAGCTGAAAACGCCCAAGTGCTCCTAAACGTCCGTTTACCAGCAGCAGTGTACATGAGGCCTTAGGTTTTTTTCAACTGCCCCTGAACTCTCCTCTATGTTATCTTATCAGTACATGTACACAGGGTCAACTCTCAGTTGAGTTTAGAAGCATTTTTTAGAACGCAAAAAAATGCATTCAGGACAGATGTCCAGAGGTATTTGAAACGCCAAATGCCTGTAACAGCCTGTAAACGCGGTAACTCACGTTTAGTAGCATTTTGTTTACAGACGTTTTTCGTTTTAGCAAAAAAAAAACGTATCTAGACGCAAACGCGGCTAACTGTGGCATGTAATAGCGGCTAAACGGACGTTTTTAGATGTCGGTTTCTAGCTGTCAAGTTAAATCCTTCAGGAGAGGTTAAACGATGTCCCATGTACATGAAGCCTTATGGGAGAAAGGAGTTCTGGAAAAGCTAGAACCTTGAAGCTTTCATCAGATACAGAGCGCCCCGGGCTTGGCACACGAGGGAGATTGAATAAGGCATGTGTGGACAAACTTGGTACATGGTGTTATAAAGAAACAGGGCCAGATTAAGAGCATCATGGGCCTGGTGCTGAGGATTTTGGTGGGCCTTTTTTTAGGAATAAGTAAAATGAAAACACAATTTTTTTTATTAGAACAAATTAAATTAAATAGAGATGGGGTAAGGGCGGGTGAGAGAGAGGGGGCGCTGAAAGAGAGGGGGGATGAGAGAGAGGAGGGTAAAAGACGGAGGAGAGAGAGGGTGCCTCTGGGTAGCTTAACCGCTTCATATCCGGGCCATTGCCAAATGACGGCAACAGCGCGGATCTAAATTGCCGGGACGACGTCTATTGACGTCGTCCCGTGCACGAGCGGCCTGCGCGCCCCCTGCAGGGCGCGCGCGGCGCGCTCGGTGATCAGCGAGTCTATAAGACTCGCCTGATCACAGATCAGAGTAAGGGGTTGGTCCCGACCCCTTACCACATGATCAGCTGTCAGCCAATGACAGCTGATCATGTGATGTAAACAGAGCCGGTAATCGGCTATTTTTCCTCCTCGCGCTGACAGCGTGTGGAGGAAAAAAAAAACCCGATCACCGGCGGCCGTGATCGGGACATCAGTCCCGAACACGGCGATCTTATAACTCAAAGCAATAGGCAGCAGTGCTGCCTACCAGTGCCCACCAGAGTCACCCATCAGTGCCCACAGTGCCATCAATCAGCGCCACCCATCAGTGCCCACAGTGCCACCCATCAGTGCCCACAGTGCCACCCATCAGTGCCCACAGTGCCACCCATCAGTGCCACCCATCAGTGCCACCCATCAGCACCCACATCAGTGCCACCCATCAGCACCCACATCAGTGCAACCTATCAGTGCCCATCAGTGTCACCTACCAGTGCCCATAAGTGCCCATCAGTGCCGCCCATCACTGCCCATCAGTGCCACCCATCAGTGCCCCCCATCAGTGCCCCCCATCAGTGCCGCCCATCAGTGCCACCCATCAGTGCCACCCATCCGTGCCACCCATCCGTGCCACCCATCCGTGCCGCCCATCCGTGCCGCCTATCCGTGCTGCCCATCCGTGGCCATCAGTGCCGCCTTATCTGTGCCCATCAGTACCGCCTTATCTGTGCCCATCAGTACCGCCTTATCTGTCCCCATCAGTGCCGCCTTAACTGTGCCTATCAGTGCCGCCTTAACTGTGCCTATCAGTGCCGCCTTATCTGTGCCTATCTGTGCCCATCAGTGCAGCCTATCAGTGCCCACCAGTGCCGCCTCATCAGTGCATATTAATGAAGGAGAAAAATTACCTGTTTGCAAAATTTTATAACAAACTATTAAACATGATTTTTTTTTTTCAAAAATTTCCATCTTTTTTTGTTTGTTTAGCAAAAAATAAAAACCCCAGCTGTGATTAAATACCACCAAAAGAAAGCTCTATTTGTGGGAAAAAAATGATACAAATTTTATTTGGGTACAGTGTTGTATGACTGCGCAATTGTCATTCAAAGTGCGACAGCGCTGAAAGCTCAAAATTGGTCTGGGCAGGAGGGGGGTTTAAGTGCCCAGTAAGCAAGTTGTTAAAGAGGAAGTAAACCCTTGATCAAAATTTTTTCTTCTGACTCCCCTACAAAGTAAAGATATAGGGGTTGATTTACTAAAGGCAAATCCACTTTGCACTGCAAGTGCACTGAAAGTGCACTTGAAAGTGCAGTCGCTGTAGATCAGAGCGGAAGATCTGAAATGAGGGGAAGCTCTGCTGATTTTATCATCCAATCATGTGCAAGCTAAAATGCTGTTTTTTATTTTCCTTGCATGTCCCCCTCAGATCTACAGCGACTGCACTTCCAAGTGCACTTGCAGTGCATTGTGCAAGTGCAAGTGCATTGCATACTAGCACATTATGTGACACTTAACTGCAAATGAAGCCCATGCAGTGTGGGAGAAATGGATGGAAGGCGCGTGATCAGACACTGGCATCGCATCATACAGTTTATTCATAAGCAATAAAATACATACATGTAAGGAGTATAAACATACTATGTTTTGTAAAGGGGGGGGCGGGTTACAAAATGTACATTCGTAGTGTTACAAGTGGGACATGCCCAGACAGGGGCAAGTGCTAAAAGAATTACTGACGCGTTTCGAGGATAACCTCTTCATCAGAGCTTTAAAAGGTGAAACAGTCTGTACAAACACATATGCACATGGAAAGCGGTGGCTAGTGGAGAGACATATCATGTGGAGGGTAGTTAGTTCTCCTTAGCTCCATGTAGGTCCACATCAGAGCGTTCTAGATAGAAAGTAGATAGATAAATAAATAGGGGTCATAAGTGCATAATGCAGAGCACATAGTGGATGTGTGTTTGTACGGGACAGACTGGAGATGTGTGGTAAGTGAATAAAATCAAAATCAAAATGATATGGTACAAAATAGTTGCACATAATTTGTTTGGAGTAATATTAGTAGTATCGAAGAAGATACCAAGAAGATACCCTCATCATCGATTTGTAATATATTTTTAATATATTTAATATATTGGTATCTTCTTCAATACCACTAATATTACTCCAAACAAATTATGTGCAACTATTTTGTACCATATCATTTTGATTTTATTCACTTATCACACATCTCCAGTCTGTCCCATACAAACACACATCCACTATGCGCTCTGCATTACGCACTTTGCTAAGATCTGATGGGGTCCACTTAAATGATATTGGCCTCGACATTTCCAATTTAGGCCTCCTTGGTGGTGTTGAGAAGGCGCTGGCTGCGGTGGGGCACTCGTCAGTGTACCGCTGACTAGCGTGTGGCGGTTTACCTTGCCAGCGATTGATATTACTTTATGGGCTATGCCCTCAAGTATAATTCCGGCGTCAGTTTAATGCCTGTCTCGCACTGATGGTGGAGACAGGCCTCTTATACTATCTGTGTTTATGTTATGGATGCTCACGGTATAACTGTGACTGGCATAGTTATGTGGTATTTGTTAAAGTTGTTATATTTGGTAAGTTCAATAAAGCTGTGGCCTTGCCCTACATCCAACTTAAAGTAGTCTCTGTGTCTTTTTTGGGGGGCAAGGTTTTTTGTCTCAATAATGTTTTAAGTTATGCCTAAGCTTCTCAGCAATCATGAAGGCCCCTTGACCCCTCCCCCTAAGGAAAGGGAGCCTTGACTGCTGGAAGTTTGGCATCTTTGTGGTCGTCTACCTAAACAGGGAATTTATATGGCTTCTTTGCAATTGGCCACGGAAGCATGAGGTGACTGGGTGGGGCCTGAACTCTAGGAAAGGCTACTCAGGGGCATTTCCCACTACTCTCAGGAGATTCTGACGTCACAAGAATTGCCCACAAGATCATTGTGAGTTTGTCACAGCTTTGGTGGTTTATCTTGCCAGCAATTGATATTACTTTATGGGCTATGCCCTCAAGTTTAATTATGTATCAATGGAAGGTTTGGGACTTTGAGTGAGGCACGGGGTAGTACCTCCATCCCAGATTCAGAGAAACAAGAAGGGGCGGTGGGACTTTAAATGAGACAGTTGACAGATTGGGGTTTGGGATGAAAATGTAATTTATTGCATATGATTCGTACTGATATGTATTACATGTGGAAGATTGCCTGTGCATGTGCACCAAGCGTATCCTATATAAATACATGCATAAAAACAAACAATAGCTTTATTGGCGGTTTATCTTGCCAGCAATTGATATTTACAGTGCACATGTAAACAGCCTGGTGTCTGCAGCTTTTCAGGCCACAATTCAAGTCACCGCCATTTGACGGAAGAAGATAGAAGGTTTTAAAGTTCAATAAATGTGGTGTTTTACGGTATCACACTCAGGCCCGGATTTACTCCCTTTGCCGCCCCAAGGCCGGGTCCTTCAATGCCGCCCCCCCCCCCCCCACACACATACACATACACATACACACACACCACGTCCTTTATCGATGACTTCTACAATAGATCAATTAAAAACATATCTCCACACACGAGAACACTGAAAATAACTGGCTTTAATTGTACAGACTAAAAATTTTCAAGGCAATGGCTGGTGTTAGTGCTTCAATCATCTCCGGCACCATGGTTGTTATGGTGTCAGGATGATTGAAACACATTATTTCTATCATTACATTGTAATATAAACTGAAATAGTTCAACTCACCATAATGCAGAATCATTGGGAGCCCGGAGCGTGTCACTTGCCACCATCTCTTGTCACTTGCCACTATGCCTGCCACCAGATGGGGATGTCACTTGCCACCATGCCTGCCACCAGATGGGGATGTCACTTGCCACGCTGCCTGCCACCAGATGGGGATGTCACTTGCCACGCTGCCTGCCACCAGATGGGGATGTCACTTGCCACGCTGCCTGCCACCAGATGGGGATGTCACTTGCCACACTGCCTGCCACCAGATGGGGATGTCACTTGCCACGCTGCCTGCCACCAGATGGGGATGTCACTTGCCACCATGCCTGCCACCAGATGGGGATGTCACTTGCCACGCTGCCTGCCACCAGATGGGGATGTCACTTGCCACGCTGCCTGCCACCAGATGGGGATGTCACTTGCCACGCTGCCTGCCACCAGATGGGGATGTCACTTGCCACGCTGCCTGCCACCAGATGGGGATGTCACTTGCCACGCTGCCTGCCACCAGATGGGGATGTCACTTGCCACGCTGCCTGCCACCAGATGGGGATGTCACTTGCCACGCTGCCTGCCACCAGACGGGGATGTCACTTGCCACGCTGCCTGCCACCAGATGGGGATGTCACTTGCTACGCTGCCTGCCACCAGATGGGGATGTCACTTGCTACGCTGCCTGCCACCAGATGGGGATGTCACTTGCCACCAGATGGGGATGTCACTTGCCACCAGATGGGGATGTCACTTGCCACTATGCCTGCCACCAGATGGGGAAGTCACTTGCCATGCTCCCTGCCACCAGATGGGGATGTCACTTGCCATGCTCCCTGCCACCAGATGGGGATGTTACTTGCCACCAGATTGGGATGTCCCTTGCCATGCTGCCTGCCATCAGAAGGAGGAGGGTGGAACAGCGGTGCGGGCAATGAGAGATGTCATCTTTCTCCCCCACCGCCGCACCGCTGACATTACTAGCTACTCTCTACTTTTTTCAAAAATGGCGCCGGGCGGCGCAATCACGCTACTGCGCATGCGCCGCCCGGCCGATCGCTTACGAGCTTTCTCGAGCCCGGCCGGTGCGTGGTCGGCTCGCGGCCATCTTTTCTATGGGCACTGGTGCCCATAATAGACTGTAATGGGCAGCACGAAAGGGGGGGCGGCCGCGAAGTCGCTGCAGGAGCGGCGCCGCCCCTACACCACTGCCGCCCCGAGGCCTGGCCTCGGTGGCCTTGTGGCTAATCCGGCCCTGATCACACTATGTGCACATTTTTTATTTACATATGGAATGAAATGACACTGAGTCGGATGGAATGTGGAGTTTGAGCACACTGTATACAGTGTCTTATGCGCTTTTGCCAAAACACGAGAGTGTGAGGCATATTCATCCGGTGAGTGTTGAATTCAGAGGGAGAGGAATCACTGGCATGTGTGATTTGGTGGACATTTTTTCAGCAATTTGCACACTTCTTCACGGTGTTCTCTTCTATGGACATTTTTACGGATGCATCTCTTCTTTTATATATGATGGACTTTTGAAAGAATTTTCAGTTTAATAGTGACACACACAAGTGTCATTTTATTATTTTAGTTCACTTTTGAAAGAATTTTCAGTTTAATAGTGATACCCCTAAGTGTTATTTCGATTATTTTAATACACTGGTTTTATATTTTGAACACTGAGGCATGTTATATCACTGAATTTTGAATTTGTTTTGAGGTTGTTTCATTCACAGAGTAAAGGGAGACACATAGATATTGCATATATCAGCCTAATACACTGATTGGACACTTTGAATATTGGGGTATGATATATCACCAATAATAGCGCCGCTTATATTAATTTCTTTGGGATTTACAAATTAATATAGACCAGTTTAAGTTTACATTTAAAGTGGCAGCTTTTTTCACATAAGTTTATATAATTCACATTTTGACTCACACTAAGTGCTGCAATAGACACTTTTTCCTGAGCGCAGTGGTGGGGACTCAAGGAGGGCGCAGTTTGTTTGAGTACCAGTAATTACAGCAATTGATATTACTTTATGGGCTATGCCCTCAAGTTTAATTATGGGGTCAGTTTAATGCCTGTCTCGCACTGATGATGGAGACCTCTTTGACTATCCGTGTTTATGTTATGGATTGCTACCTCATCCCTTTAAAACTTATGAATTACACAGGTTCTGTGGCTGATTAAGGTGTTAATTAAACTCACTCGATACCTTATCTGCCTTAAATTAGCCTCAGAACCTTTGTAATTCATATGTGTTTGGGTTTAAAGGGATGAGGTGGCAACCCTATTATGGATGCAGGGGCGGCTTTTTAATTAGACAAATTAGGCGGTCGCCTAATGCCGTGTACACACGGGCGGACTTTTCAGCATCAAACGTCCAACGGTCTTTCCGACGGACTTATGACGGACTTACGACGGACTTACGAACGGACTTGCCCACGCACGAACGGTCTAAAGTCCGTTCTAAAGTCCATCGCAAGTCCGTTCATTTTGAACGTGATGACGTACGACGGGATTAGAAAAGGAAGTCAATCTCACTGCTTTTATCTGTGAGATTGACACCTTGCCAGCCCCGTCGCGGGAGCCAGCGCTGAGCTGTCTCGCTCATCGTGAAAGGAAAAATGTTTTTTCCTTTCCCAATGAGCGACAAGCATTGCCAGGGCCGATCCTAGGGTCACAGACGCCTGGGTGCAGAAATATTTCTGGCGCCCCACGTGGGCGTGGTCATCTTACCAACCCCTCCCCTTTACAAATGTTTCTATGGCAACGACTCAAACACAGAGATGCTCCCCTAAGAAGTCTTTGTTACCTTGGAATCCTCCCATGATCTCTTAACAATAAAGAAAATACAGGAAGAGCGTACACTAATGAGACCTGGAGGGGGTCTCTCTGATGCACACAGAGAGGGCATCTGTTAGAGAATCTGTTAGAAAGAGCCCCCAGACATATTACAGGAGATGGTCAGAGACTCCAGACATGGTACAGGAGATGATCAGAGACTGCAGACATGATACAAGAGATGATCAGAGAATGCAGACATACTACAGGAGACGGTCAGAGACTGGAGATATAATACAGGAGATGGTCAGAGACTGCAGACATAATACAAGAGATGGTCAGAGACTGCAGACATGTTACAAGAGATGATCAGAGACTGCAGACATATTACAAGAGATGGTCAGAGACTGCAGACATGGTACAGGAGATGGTCAGAGACGGCAGACATGTTACAAGAGATGGTCAGAGACTGCAGACATGTTACAAGAGATGGCCAGAGACTGCAGACATGTTACAAGAGATGGCCAGAGACTGCAGACATAGTACAGGAGATAGTCAGAGACTGCAGATATGATACAAGAGATGGTCAGAGACTACAGACATGAAACAAGAGATGGTCAGAGACTGCAGACATGATACAAGAGATGGTCAGAGACTGCAGACATAATACAAGAGATGGTCAGAGACTGCAGACATGTTACAAGAGATGGTCAGAGACTGCAGACATGTTACAAGAGATGGTCAGAGACTGCAGACATGATACAAGAGATGGTCAGAGACTGCAGACATGTTACAAGAGATGGTCAGAGAATTCGGACATATTACAGGAGATGGTCAGAGACTGGAGATATAATACAGGAGATGGTCAGAGACTGCAGACATACTACAGGAGATGGTCAGAGACTGCAGACATACTACAGGAGACGGTCAGAGACTGCAGACATACTACAGGAGATAGTCAGAGACTGCAGATATGATACAAGAGATGGTCAGAGACTGCAGACATAATACAAGAGATGGTCAGAGACTGCAGACATGTTACAAGAGATGGTCAGAGACTGCAGACATGTTACAAGAGATGGTCAGAGACTGCAGACATGATACAAGAGATGGTCAGAGACTGCAGACATGTTACAAGAGATGGCCAGAGACTGCAGACATGTTACAAGAGATGGTCAGAGAATTCGGACATATTACAGGAGATGGTCAGAGACTGGAGATATAATACAGGAGATGGTCAGAGACTGCAGACATAGTACAGGAGATGGTCAGAGACTGCAGACATACTACAGGAGACGGTCAGAGACTGCAGACATACTACAGGAGATAGTCAGAGACTGCAGATATGATACAAGACCCAGCGATACAGCAACAACGGTTCCTCTGATCAGGAGTCAGCTCACTCTGAATTGCCCATGGCGACTCCGCTGGATAGAGCCCAGATCTGTATTCTGGCAATGACTCCATTCCTTTCTCCGCCAGGGATGGCGCTAGGCTGTGTGGCTTTCCCTCTGGTGGCGCAGGGCAGCAGAGTTCTCTCTCTGATGGTGTTCCCTCAGCACTGTCCTCTCCCTCTGGAGTGCTGGGTGTACTTCCCTGAAAGCTTTCCCGGGCTCCTGGCTCTCTCTCTCCCATTCAGCTGAGCATGCTGTGTGGGCTGCAGTTTCTGTGTCACAGTGGGGCTGCCAGTTCTTGGGACTACATGTCCCACAATCCTCTTCTTTGCTCCTTTTTTTTTCTTCCCTGGTCGATATGAAGGCGGGGGGAAGAAACATAGTGCGCCGCTCACTAGTACAGCAGCGCGCACGAGGAGGAGAGGGAGAGGGGAAACAAGAGCCCGCAGCTGCAGTGGCGTCACTAGGGTTGGTGTCACCCGGTGCGGTAAAACATGGTATCACCCCCCCTCCACCAACTATAGTCACCCCTCAGTACAGACCCCCCCTCCACTAAGTATAGACCCCCCTCCGTCAGTGCAGACCCCTCCCTCAGTATAGACCCCCGGACAAAACACCCCCCTTTATCAGAATAGACCCCCTCAGGACAAACCACCCCCCCTCTATTAGTACAGACCCCCCTCAGGACAAACCACCCCCTCCATTAGTACAGAACCACCCCCCTACATTAGTACAGAACCCCCCAGAACAAACCACCCCCCCTCCATTAGTACAGACCCCTCAGAACAACCCCCCCTTCATTAGTACAGACCCCCCCCAGGACAAACCACCCCCCTACATTAGTACAGACCCCCCTCAAGACAAACCACCCCCCATACATTAGTACAGACCCCCCTCAGGACAAACCACCCGCCTACATTAGCACAGACCCCCCTCAGGACAAACCACCCTTCTCCATTAGTACAGACCCCCCCAGAACAAACAACCCCCCCACATTAGTACATACCCCCAGAACAAACCACCCCCCCTCCATTAGTACAGACCCCCCCAGGACAAACCACCCCCCTCCATTAGTACAGACCCCCACGACAAACCACCTGCCCCCTTCCATTAGTACAGACCTACCAGACAAACCACCCCCCTCCATTAGTACAGACCCCCGCAGGACAAACCACCCCCCTCCATTAGTACAGACCCCCCCAGGACAAATCACCCCCCTCCATTAGTTCAGACCCGCCCAGGACAAATCTCCCCCTCTACATTAGTATAGACCCCCCCAGGACAAACCACCCCCCCACATTAGTACAGACCCCCCAGGACAAATCACCCCCCACATTAGTTTAGACCCCCCAGGACAAATCACCCCCCCCTACATTAGTATAGACCCCCCCAGGCCAAACCACCCCCCCACATTAGTACAGACCCCCCAGGACAAATCACCTCCCCCCTACATTAGTATAGACCCCCCAGGACAAACCACCCCCCCTACATTAGTACAGACCCTCCCTCCATTAGGCTAATTAAAAACACCCGGGCGGCAGCTGGAGAGGAGAGAACGGTGTGCAGCCACACCACCCGGGTGGAGAACAGAGTGTGTCAGGCTTGGGCAGCAGGCAGGACTCGGAGTTACACACAGGAGGAGAAGTGGAAGACGTCGGGGTCGGGCTGCCCCCCCCGCCCCCGTGATGTCACTGCGCGGCTGCGGCTGGTCTCTCTCTGCACACAGAGACAGCCGCTCCAGTCTCCAGCTGTTCCGCTCTCCTCCTCTGACAGAAGGAGGGAAGGGAGATGGGCACAGCGGCGGCGGTGACCGGCGGAGAGAGCCGCGGCCTATGGACAAGGAGAGGAGGAGGGAGGGGAGCACTCTGCCGCTTCAGCGCCCCCACCTCTGTGGCGCCCGGGTGCACTGCACCCCGTGCACCCCGGCCAGGATCGGCCCTGAGCATTGCTGACATTGAGGCCGGGTTCACACTGGTGCGGGGATCTGATTTGGATCCCCGCCAATACCAGGCACTGTGTTTGGTATGAATCTTGAGGGGGAACTCCATGCCAAATTTTTAATTAAAAAACCAGCATGGGTTCCCCTCCAAGAGCATACCAGGCCCTTAGGTCTGGTATGGATTTTAAGGGGAACCCCCTACACCAAAAAAAAGCGTGGGGGTCCCCCCAAAATACATACCAGACCCTTATCCGAGCACACAGCCCGGCCGGTCAGGAAAGGGAGTGGGGACGAGCGAGCGCCCCCCCCCTCCTGAACCGTACCAGGCCGCATGCCCTCAACATGGGGAGTGGGTGCCATGTTGATGAGGACAAGGGCCCCTTCCCGACAACCCTGGCCATTGGTTTCGGGGTCTGCGTGCGGGGGGCTTATTGGAATCCGGGAGCCCCCTTTAATAAGGGGGCCCCCCAAATCCCACCCCCCGCCCTATGTGAATGAGTATGGGGTACATTGTACCCCTACCCATTCACCTGGGGGGAAAAGTGTCAATAAAAAAACACACTAGACAGGTTTTTAAAGTAATTTATTTGGCAGCTCCGGGGTCTCTTCCGACTCCTCCGTTCTCTCCTGCTTCTTCTCCCGCTCTCCGGCCTCTTCTTCCGGTCTTCGGTTCTTCTCCCGCTCTCCAGTTCTTCTGCTGGGCTCCTCCGCTATCTTGTGCTCTTTTGACGCTCTTTTGCCAGCGTTGGCCCGGGTCTTCTCCATCGTCTGGTTCCCTCTTCTCTTCTTCCGATGTTAACACAATGCTCTCTCCCGCTGTAATGCTGTGTGAACGGTGCGCAACGACTTATATAGGCATGGGGTGTGGTCACCGGGTGATGTCACTCGGTGACCCTGCCCCTTATGACGTCACAGGCATGATGGGACTGTGACGTCATAAGGGGTGGGATCACCCCATACTCATTCACATAGGGCGGGATCTGGGGGGCCCCCTTATTAAATTCCGATTCCGATAAGCCCCCCGCCCGCAGACCCCAAAACCAACGGCCAGGGTTGTCGGGAAGGGGCCCTTGTCCTCATCAACATGGGGACAAGGTGCTTTGGGGCCGCAGGGTACGTGGGGAGGCTCGCTCGTCCCCACCCCCTTTCCTGACAGGCCAGGCTGCGTGCTCGGATAAGGGTCTGGTATGAATTCTGAGGGGACCCCCACGTCGTTTTTTCGGCGTAGGAGGTTCCCCTTAAAATGCATACCAGATCTAAGGGACATTGTCGCTTCCCTCTCGCGCTCGCTGCAATAGGAAAATGTGTTTTTCCTATTGCAGCGAGTGCGAGATGTACAGTACCCTGTCGCCGAGAACCAGCGCAATAGTATCGCGCTGGAAACATTCTCGCGGTCAGGTGCTGTAGCTGCCCTTGCGTCATATTTGGTCCGTCGGACCAGTATACAGATGAACGGATTTCCCGATAGGAACTGGCTCCAGCGGAGTTCCGGCGAGAAGATTTGAAACATGTTTCAAATCTAAAGTCCATCTGATTTTCGACCGAAAAGGTCCGTCGGAAGTCCGATGAAGCCTACACACAGTTGGATTATCCGACGGATTCGTTCCGGCGGACAAGTTTGGTCGAAAAGTCCGCCCGTGTGTACACGGCATTAGGCCTTGCCCATACAAGGGCCTCGCGGGCGGCCGCCTAATTTGCCTGACAGGACAGTGGGACTCGGGAGAGGAAGGAACGAAATATCCCCCGCGGCAGTGTGCCCAAGCAAGCCAGTAGGGTGAGCGGACGGCGAGCGGGCAGGCACTGCACACAGACTGATGGCACCTGTCTGCGCTAATGTGCCACCGCGGTCCGCGGACGAGGTAGATGACATCATCTCGGGCTCGGAGTCCGAGTCAGCTCTTGGCTGCATCCAATAGCAGGCTCCACTGTCACGGCGCCGTCCTCCTAGCCTTTCCCCCAAAGTCGGCGGCCCCAGTGCATGGCGGAAGTTATAGTTCACAGCACAGACACACCACAGACTTGGCCCTCTGGTGCCTGTGCTCTGCCGAGACTACAACTCCCAGATTGCACTGCAGGGAACTCAAAGAGAACATCACTTGTCGCCGGCTTCTCCTGCTGCCTTTAGTAGGGGACCGAGGAGCAGGTACAAACATCTTACTACATGCTGTCTGTACGGTGCCCTGTCTTTCTATGGTCTTTACCCTGTCTGTCCCCAGTACCCTGTCTGTCTCATAGTCTGTCCCCAGTACCCTGTCTGTCTCATGGTCTGTACCCAGTACCCTGTCTGTCTCATGGTCTGTACCCAGTACCCTGTCTGTCTCATGGTCTGTACCCAGTACCTTGTCTGTCTCATGGTCTGTACCCAGTACCTTGTCTGTCTCGTGGTCTGTACCCAGTACCCTGTCTGTCTATGGTCTGTACCCAGTACCCTGTCTGTCTCATGGTCTGTACCCAGCACCCTGTCTGTCTGTGGTCTGTACCCAGTACCCTGTCTGTCAATTGTCTGTACCCAGTACCCTGTCTGTCTCATGTTCTGTACCCAGTACCCTGTCTGTCTATGGTCTGTACCCAGTACCCTGTCTGTCTATGGTCTGTATTCAGTACCCTGTCTATCTACGGTCTGATGGTCTGTACCCTGTCTGTCTACGGTCTCATGGTCTGTACCCTGTCTGTCTACTGACTCATGGTCTGTACCCTGTCTGTCTCATGGTCTGTACATTGTCTGTCTCATGGTCTGTACCTTGTCTGTCTCATGGTCTGTACCCTGTCTGTCTATGGTCTCATGGTCTGTACCCTGTCTGTCTATGGTCTCATGGTCTGTACCCTGTCTGTCTATGGTCTCATGGTCTGTACCCTGTCTCAGTGCTGTGTCTTGGCCTAGGCTGACAAGGCGCAGGCCTAGGGTGGCACTTTGCAGGGGCTTGCTGTATGTAGCGCCTCACTTGTAAATATTATGGGCATGCTTGGCCGGGGGGGCTGGTGCCACCATGAGCGGACAGTGACTGCATTTGATGATACAGTGAGGCTGCAATTGATGGGTTTTTTTTCAGAATTTTCAGTTTTTTTGCACCCCTCCAAAAATTTTGAACACCAACCGCCACTGGATGGAATCATCATTGTGCCGCTTCTCCTTACTTGTTGAATGACAGGCTGAGAGCATGTACATTCTAGTGTGCGCTTTGAGGAAGGCTGTTGAATGAGGCTGGCTGTCGTTCAAACTGGAGGGCTTATTTTATTTTTAATGGGCTTTTTTTATTTATCTATCTGCAGTTCTACTTTCAAAATGAACGTCAGGCAAACAGCTATTCACAAAAGATTTATAATTCTGTGCACCCATTTTTGTGATTCATATTCCTCTGCCAGACAGTACAGCCAGAATGGTGCACCACCTTCTCTATTACAGTTAACTAATTCATAAATACAGCAGTGTTATTTACCCTCTTCCTAAACCTGCTGATAATGAAGAAGTATTACACTGATAAGTTATCAATTATGCTCATTCTGTTGTTTTCCCCTATCAACATCCTGTATCATGTCCGTGCAGTCTCTGACCATCGCCTGTATCCTTGTCCACACACAGTCTCTGACCGTCTACTGTATCATTGTCTGCACAGTCTCTGACCATCTCCTGCATCTTTGTGGCCGGATTGTCTGTCAGCACCCTGTCTGTGGCTCCAACATTTGTTACCGTGTTAGCCAAGTAAGAGTTTGCTTGTCATTACCATAATAAAACCATCTCCTGTATCATTGTCCGCACAGTCTCTGACCATCGCCTGTATCATTGTCCGCACACAGTCTTTGACCATCTCTTGTATCATTGTCCACACACAGTCTCACTGTAATAGATATATATATATATATATATATATATATATATATATATATATATATATATATATATATATATATATATATATATATATATATATATATATATATATATATCCTATGTTTAATGATATTTAATTAAAGAATAATTGGTCAGAGAAATTTATAGAAACTGAAGTCATAGTTCATAGGATTTAAGGCTGTTAATATATGCATTTATACAGTTAATTTTTATCACCTATATTTTTCCCATTATGGGTGTGAGTGGGACCTCATGTCTAAGTTTTGCCTAAGGCCTCACAAAGTCTAGAGCCACCTCTGTATAGATGCTCACAATATAACTGTGACTGGCATAGTTATGTGGTATTTTTTAAGGTTGTTATATTTGGTAAGTTCAATAAAGTTGTGGCCTTGCCCTACTTCCAACTTAAAGTAGTCTCTGTGTCTTTTTTGGGGGGCAAGGTTTTTTTTGGTCTCAATAACTTTTTAAGGTATGTCTAAGCTTCTCAGCAGTCTTGATTTAGAGCCAGTAAGATGAACTAAGTGTAAAACCACACAGCCACCAGTTGTTCATTTCTAAAGTCTAGCTTTCTGACTTGTTTTTTGTAGTTGGAGAGCAAATCTGCCAAAACCCAGTCCACACGGTGTACCTGCAGACTTCAGAGATGCACACAGGTTATTTGTCTAACAAGGATAACAATTAGACATTATGTAGAACTCTCCAGAGCAGCTTGTAAAAACATATCCTAAAGCTGGAAATATCACCAATGCTGGATAAATAAAGGAAAGTTCCCAGATACAGAGTGTTCTGTTGTGAAACATTTATGATCTTCGCTAAAGAATAACAATAACCTTAGACGTCACAAAGGCAAAGACAATAAGATGTAAAAAAAAGAGGACTTTCTTGTTTGGGAGTCTAGAGGTAAAAAAAAAAATCACACACATTGAGCACAATAGTTTCATACAGGGGTTTACAGTAAAAACTAAGAGAATATCTCTTAAGAGGACAAAAAAAACCCCAGGCAATGTCTGAAAAAGCAAGCCAGGATTTTATTAAACAAATAAATAAATAATAAACACCACACAAAAAATTACAGCAATTTGTAGAAAACGGGCTATGGTGAGTGACTAACATAGGCCCTAACCATAAAAATGACAATATTGTCCTTTAAAAACAAGGGGAGCCACGGCTATGCATACCATATAACATTCCATTCACCACTCATACACTTATGATAATGATTCAAAGGCAGCTCAACTGATAATGTAGGATCAGTGAATCACTCTTCAGGGGCGTGGTATAGCGGGAGTGGGGGTAGGTGTGGATGGAGAGAACAGTGGAAGTCCATAGGGCCAAATGAACCTGATGGGGGGAACAGGAGCTGGCCGGGACCATGGAGTGTTATTCCAAAGGGAAACAGCAATTAGACCAGCAGTATCTGACAGTTCAAGTATTAAAGCAGATAGGCATGATATCAGTGGCAGCAGCAAGCACAGCAGAATGAGCCTGCAGTTCATGCATATAAATAGTCAGATAAATAGCAATGATGGATAACAGCAGCAAGCAGGGGAGGGGGGGGGGGCTGGCTTGGGAACAGTGTGGGTGGCAAATGGTCAATCAATGGACAATACTTCTCTCACCACCCGATCAATGACCGACATCCGTATATCGCCATGCTTATCCCCACCAGATGGCTTGGAGAATGAGTCCGTGTAAAGCCTATTTCCTGCTTGAAAAGCTGTGTCCCCCAGGCGCTGCGCTCGCCGTGCGAAGTAGGCTGCTAAGATACAGGATTCGCCGGTCGTCAGCTGTTAGGTCCCAGCTGATCGTCCATCCACAGCGTTGCATGTGGTTCCAGGGTAGTGTGCTAACGCATTTCACCAGCCAATTACCGCTGGTTTCCTCAGAGCAAGGAGGAGTCCGTGAATCACACTCCATGGTCCCGGCCAGCTCCTGTTCCCCCCCATCAGGTTCATTTGGTCCTATGGACTTCCACTGTTCTCTCCATCCACACCTACCCCACTCCCGCTATACCACGCCCCTGAAGAGTGATTCACTGATCCTGCATTATCAGTTCAGCTGCTTTTGAATCATTATCATCAGTGTATGAGTGGTGAATGGAATGTGTTTGTGGTATGCATAGCCATGGCTCCCCTTGTTTTTAAAGGACAACGTTGTCATTTTTATGGTTAGGGCCTGTGTTAGTCACTCACCATAGCCCATTTTCTACAAATTGCTGTCATTTTTTGTGTGGTGTTTATTATTTATTTATTTGTTTAATAAAATCCTGGCTTGCTTTTTCAGACATTGCCTGGGGTTTTTTTTTGTCCTCTTAAGAGATATTCTCTTAGTTTTTTCTTGTAAGCTATAGGGCATCCCCGACTGGTATCCCGCATCCTTTATGCGGTTGATTGCCTGATATAGGCCTGTATTCATATTTATTAAGTGCGGCGGTTGATCTAGGCTAAATCCACCCATTTTTTTGCAGGGGTTTACAGTACCCTTTGGATAGGAGTGTTTCATATAGAGATCCACTGCACCATATGGCCAGGAGTGTTTCATATAGAGATCTACAGCACCATATGGTCATTGGTCAGTAGTGTTTCATATCAAAATCCTCTGTACCATATGGATAGGAGTGTTTCATATAGAGATCAACTGTACCATATGGCCAGGAGTGTTTCATATAGACTTCTACAGTACCATATGGGCAGGAGTGTTTCGTACAGTATATGGGTCTAC
The DNA here is from genome assembly GCF_042186555.1 of Aquarana catesbeiana. NCBI lineage: Eukaryota > Metazoa > Chordata > Amphibia > Anura > Ranidae > Aquarana > Aquarana catesbeiana. The sequence continues at coordinate 608,703,606 of NC_133326.1, read as the reverse complement.
AACACCATATGGACAGAAGTGTTCCATATAGAGATCTACTGCACCACATGGCCAGGATTGTCTCATATAGATATTCTGCGCCATATAGATAGGAGTGTTTCATCTAGAGATCTATTGCACTGAATGGATAGGAGGGATTAATGTAAAGATCTACTGTACAATATGATCAGGAGTGTATCATCTAGAGATCTAAAGCACCATATGGCCCGACTATTAGCTGAGTATTGAAATCATGCTTTGGAAGCTTCTTGGATACAGCAAACAGCTTTACTTTTATATAGAAATCTTTTACATGCTTTTTATCGGAGAACAGAAAGAGAACACAAAGGAGTGCATTGAGCATAGATGAACAATACATCCTGTTATATCATAGAAAAACATGAACTATTCACTATAATACTACAGCGCCACATGCTGCATAGATAGGTATAATGCATATAGTATTATCAGTTTATAAAAGCAACTTTACATTACATGCTGTTGTTCTTTTCCAACACCCCTTCTCAACAGCTGTGCTTTGTCGAATTACATTCAGCTTCTTCTGGATATAACTATGATGTTCCTTCAATAAAGGTTTGGTGAGTGCATCGGCAGTCATCTCCTCCGATGGGCAGTATTGAATGTCAGTCACACCTTGCTCTTGATTGTCCCTCAGTAGGTGATGTGTTTGGTCCTAGGATTGACCCTTTCTGATTGTGTAATCTTTATACAACCCTGGTTGTCTTCAAAAATGGCAATTGTTTTTGACATGTCTATCCCAATGTCCACAAAAAGTTGACAAATTCATATAGCTTCTTGACAAGTGTGTGCTGCTGCAATGTACTCTGCTTCAGTTGAAGATAGAGTGACAGTTACTTTCAACTAGACCAACTTATGCTTCCTTTCCCATATTGAAAGATGAATCCGCTTGTGGATTTGCAGTCTGTGCAGTCCCCGACCCAATCAGCATCTACATATCCAAAAAGTTTTGGATCTGATGTTGCTAGTAACCGTAACTTCATCTGAATTGTTCCTTTGAGGTACTGCATTACTCTTTTTACTGCGTTCCAATCATGCTGACAGGGAGCTGAGACTTTCCTGCATAGTATGCCCAATTCTGCAGCTATGTCTGGTCTTGTCACAGTGGCAACATATATCAGCTTACCAATTGCTCTGCTATACATGTCATTGTTGGGTAGCAAATCTACTGCTTTATTGCTCTTTAGATAGCCTGGTTCCATAGGAGTTTTCACCACTTTCATAGGCGTGCCCACAGGGTGTGCCAGGTGTGCCCAGGCACACCCTAATCATACCTGTGCTCTGCCTGTGTTTCACACCTTTTGTTTTGTGCTGACTGCCTACAACATGTCCCTGTGTAACTCAGTCACCAACACTGCCTGGGGTTAGGTCTGGCCGGCAAAAACAGCAAGCCTCTATAGTTCCGGCTGCAGGTCCCACAGGCGCCGGCGGAGTGATCTACATCTGCACTCCGCCCCCCCTCCGGCCTTTCTCTCCCTTAGAAGCAGTGGACTAGCCTGGATAGTGGCAGGCGAGTGGCTTCAGGCAGCCTGCTAGATCGAGGTGAGTGAGTGAGAGAGACAGCACTGAGCAGGGCAGTGGGTGGGCAAATGATGCACCAAAAAAAAAAAAAAATAGCCAACCAATTTATGAACCTATATGTACAAAACTAGAGAAAAATGGGATTCCCAACAAAATTCATATACTAGTAGTACTCACCGATTAGATATCGGGGGGTGTGATCAATAATTGCACTATATCGAAGAATTAAAATAAAAAATAAAGATATCCATGCACACTCTCAAGAGTTAACTACTGTGTAATTTATTGCTTAAAAGAGCAAAATACAAAAATGCACAGCAAGCCAAAAATCCCACCTATCCCCTGTATATAGGACAAAAGGGAATTATAAACAAATTCCCTAGTGTTCTTTACTTCCCTACATCAAAACGGGAACAAATAAACTAGTGTAAAGATATAGCTATCTCCCACTAGGGAGAGAAGTGGGTAAATGCAGCACTCCACAGGCCCCTCCCTCCCCCAGATATAAAGCACCCCCTATAATACCTGTAAAATCCCTTAAGCCACCTCTAATCGAATGACCAGCATGTGATTCCTAGGAGGACCAGTGTGTCTCAGTGTAAAAAACAAGTTGATTAGTCACAGTAAAAGTTATCCAAGGTATGGTAAAGAGACTTCCTCGCTGACAGATGTATTAATTCTCCAATATTAATATTCCTGTTATTCTCATCCTGATGTTTAAAGTGCAATAGTGGAGACATGTATAGAGATGTATATCCACCCACCAGAAAGATGTCTGATAAGGTTAAGAACTTCAATCGAGCTCAAGGTTATCTGCTGCTGTTTCTAATTAAAAAGTGTGTATGTGCATGCATACTAGAAGTAAATACTCTCTGAGACGCGTCCAGCTAAGTTACTTCTTCCACTTCTGGTTTATTCGAGGGCGGTGCTAATGCTTTATACACAAAGATATGTCATTGCTATGTTAGTTTAATAGGTACATCTCATTGGTTAAAATACAAAAGAAATGGAGAGAGTTGATGATGAGGCTTGATTGTCCCTGGTTCTGTTTTCACTTCAGCATTCTTCTAATGTGTGGGAAGCAGGGGGTATCCACCATTTTCAGAAAATCAAGAAACAGAGCTAATCTGTATACTTATATAATGAGTAAGGAGTTGCATGAAAACATGTATACACATAAGAAAATAGACATTTTCAGATTATTATTATCTACATTACATTCCTTCACAGTCCCCCCTAAAATGGTTATTTTCTCTTTCCTGCCCCTCATCCTAAAGGTCATACTTCACCTGGCCCATTCTCCTCAGCAACCTTTTTAGGCTGTATATAGATTTAGGCAGCAACTTGTTCACTACCCTCCTCGATACAGCTGGAGAAGTGCAGTCATGCGCTATCTATCCCTATAACCCTATAGGATTGTGAGATTTTGGACAGGGAGTGACTGTAGAGGAGTGAAGGGTTTGTCATCTTCCATTATAAGGGGGTCCTCTTCTTCTTGGTGGAGAAATGTAGGTGTGCTGTTGTCTGCAGCCTTGCTCATTAACTTCTTTACGAAAGGTAGAATACAACATACAATCAGGGCTAAAAGAACCAGGATTATTAATACCGTTACCCCTATCTGGGCGAGCACCTTCTGCCACCCACTCATCCAGCTAAAATATTGTTCCCATGGGTCTGTAATACCTGAGTTCTTCTTCAACTCCAGTGACAGATCTTCCAATTTCTTTATAGCTAGAGTAACCTTACCATTTGGGCCAGTATTATCAGGAATGTAGGTGCAACAGGTTCCCGTTTTTCCTATCATTTTACAGACACCTCCTTTCTCAGCTAACACCATGTCTAAGGCCATCCGGTTCTGGAATGTCATGTAGGAAGTAGGGGCTAACTGGTCAGCAATTCCCTGGAGGGCATCTTTAGTGTAATTCACAAATCTTTGTTGGTTATATTATATTTAGTTGATCCAATCTACATTCTTGTTGACAGTTATTATGGGGATCAAAGACTCAAAACCAGCTTTTACCTGGTCCCTGGCTTTGAATTCATCAGGGATCCCCCTTGGAACCCCTATGGCAACTATGTACACATGAGGGTCAAAGCTTCCGGAGAGAACTACTCGCTTCCTCCTCTGACTGTGTGCTGGGTCAGTGTATGTATCAGGAGTATCTTCTGTTAGGATATGGAGGGGCATAATAACCTTTACAAGGGCACATTCATCGGTCCAGATTCCCTCTAATCTGGTCCAGATTTTCAAATTCCCATAGATCCAATACACATCACCAAGGGGCTGGACCTGGCTTTATACCTGTCTTCCGCAAAGTCATTCTGCCTATCAGGGGCTTTCCATTTTCATCTTTCTTGTCTAACGCACTCTGTGGTCGCCCAGTCTGGCCCTGTGTTCCAGCCCACTGCCCCCCCCAGGAACCACAACTCTGTCCCCAGTAACTGTCTGTGATACACACATATACAGTGGGGACGGAAAGTATTCTGACCCCCTTAAATTTTTCACTCTTTGTTATATTGCAGCCATTTGCTAAAATCATTTAAGTTCATTTTTTTCCTCAATGTACACACAGCAACCCATATTGACAGAAAAATACAGAATTGTTGACATTTTTGCAGATTTATTAAAAAAGAACAACTAAAATATCACATGGTCCTAAGTATTCAGACCCTTTGCTCAGTATTTAGTAGAAGCACCCTTTTGATCTAATACAGCCATGAGTTTTTTTGGGAAAGATGCAACAAGTTTTTCACACCTGGATTTGGGGATCCTCTGCCATTCCTCCTTGCAGATCCTCTCCAGTTCTGTCAGTTTGAATGGTAAACGTTGGTGGACAGCCATTTTTCGGTCTCTCCAGAGATGCTCAATTGGGTTTAAGTCAGGGCTCTGGCTGGGCCATTCAAGAACAGTCGCAGAGTTGTTGTGAAGCCACTCCTTCGTTATTTTAGCTGTGTGCTTAGGGTCATTGTCTTGTTGGAAGGTGAAACTTCGGCCCAGTCTGAGGTCCTGAGCACTCTGGAGAAGGTTTTCGTCCAGGATATCCCTGTACTTGGCCGCATACATTTTTCCCTCAATTGCAACCAGTCGTCCTGTCCCTGCAGCTGAAAAACACCCCCACAGCATGATGCTGCCACCACCATGCTTCACTGTTGGGACTGTATTGGACAGGTGATGAGCAGTGCCTGGTTTTCTCCACACATACCGCTTAGAATTAAGGCCAAAAAGTTCTATCTTGGTCTCATCAGACCAGAGAATCTTATTTCTCACGTGTTTTTTAGCAAACCCCATGTGGGCTTTCATGTGTCTTGCACTGAGAAGAGGCTTCCGTCGGGCCAATCTGCCATAGAGCCCCGAGTGGTGGAGGGCTGCAGTGATGGTTGACTTTCTACAACTCTCTCCCATCTCCCGACTGCATCTCTGGAGTTCAGCCACAGTGATCTTTGTGTTCTTCTTTACCTCTCTCACCAAGGCTCTTCTCCCCCGATAGCTCAGTTTGGCCTGATGGCCAGCTCTAGGAAGGGTTCTGGTCGTCCCAAACGTCTTCCATTTAAGGATTATGGAGGCCATTGTGCTTTGGTTTGAGGTGCAAATCCTAATGCAATAGGCTGTGCATGCCTATAAACACTTTGCATCTTGCATATGGAATTGTTCCAAGATTTCCGAGATTTTCTGAGATTGGTTGAGAAGATAACTTTCTTCGTCTCTCTCTATTTGGATTCCCAGATAGTAGCTAATTTTCCCTAGTTCTTTGATTTCCAATTATTCTTTCAGCTTGTGAACTATCTGATTATAATGCCCTTCTTGTTCAAAACAGGTTATATTGTCATCAACATAGATAGGGTGTATATCCATCTGTCTCCCTGATTCTTGGAGTAGAGACAGGGGTCAGCTTTACTTCTTGGGAATCCCTCTCTGGTAAGTACTTTGTTCACTTTCTCATTCCACATCCTTGCAGATTGCTTAAGACTGTAGATGCTCTTCTGAAGTTTACAAACAAGGTTGTCTCCTTGATCAAACCATGGTGGTTGCTCCATGCAGCGATCTTCCTTAATGTCTCCATATAGGAAAGCACTTTTAATGTCTAGGTGTTTCACTTGCATGCCCTTCCCGGCTACACACGGCCGGACTTTCCGACACAAAAAGTCCGATGGGAGCTTTCGGTCCAACCGTGTGTATGCCCCATCGGACTTTTTCTGACAGACTCAGATATAGACTCAGATATAGAACATGTTCTAAATCTTTCCGTCGGAAATGCCGACGGAGTTTAGCCCGTTCGCAAGTCCGCTCGTGTGTACGTGGCATAAGAAGCGCTCTGATGGTGAAATGTTTTACGACGGGAGCGAATGTTTCATCGTAATCTTCACCAAATTTCAGAGAGTAACCCTTGGCAACTAGTCTGGCTTTGTATTTGTGGATATTCCCTTCTGCGTTTGACTTTACTTTGGAAGTCCACTTAATTCCTATAGTTTTACAATTAGAAGGGAGCTCTGTGAGTGTTCAGGTTTTATTTTCTTGAAGTGACTTTAATTCTTTTTCTGCTGCCTTTCTCCATTTATTTGCTTCACATTTTGGTAGTTTTTCTATGTCTTTCCAGGATGTTGGTTCAAGTATGCTGTGTGTTTTGACAGTGCATGACAGCTTGCGGGTTCGCATCCCCTTTGTAGTCCGAGTGGATCTTCTGACTACAAGCAGTTCAGCAGGATCTGGTGGGGAACTTGATTTAGGCAATGTGAGTTCCACCTCTTGTTCTGACACATGCACAGGTTCACTTTGATCAACCTTTTCTTCTGATTTGCTGGGTATATTCACTTCACAGCTTTCAGAGATTGATGTTTCTGATGATAGGCTCTCATCAAAATAAACACTATGGCTTATTGTCACTTTGTCAGTCTTTATGTGTAGGATTCTGTAACCCTTAGTTTGCTCATTGTAGCCTACTAGAATGCATATGCTTTACATCCAAACACTCTGATGTGCCCTATGCTAGGCTTTGAGCCATGCTACATTTCGCATGGAGTATTTATAATGGCTCTTAAGGGTAGTCTGTTTTTAGGTAGGATGTCATCATAACTGCTTCTCCCCAGTACTTGTGAGGTAGGTTGGCATCCGACAACATGCTGTATAGATTCCGATGCTGTGCCCCAGCTGCCTGTGCCATAAGTGAATACATTTGCTGTGTAGGTCGTTAGAGTCCATATTGGCTTGCTGGACTCTGGTGATGAGCTTGTATAGGTGATCATCCAGTTTTCCTTTTGCGAGGAATTGCTTATTTTTGTGAATTGTGCATTCATCACCCTGGAATTTAACTGTAAGACCGTTGTTTGCAAGACTTTTCACTGATAGAAGGCTGTCTTCTAGTTCTGGAACATACAGCACTTTCTTTACAAGGATACTGTGGTGACCTCCTTGTGGTGTAATGCAGTTCAGAAAGCTGTGGCCTTTACCTTCTGAAGTGATGCTTTTCACGTTTGCTATGAAAACTTTGTTTTTTGTACTGTAACCAATGTCTGTGAAGAAGGTCTCATCGCTAGTCATGTGACTTGTCGCACCTGAGTCTATGCACCAGATGTGTGGCTTTCCACTCTGTGTCACTTTAAAGGTGCCATTCGATGATGTGTCTGCAGTTTCCTTTGTGATTGCTTTGACGCTTTCTTTTGTGAATAGCTCTAGCTTCGCTGCTCAGCTTTCTAGATAGAACAGTCCTTTTTTAGGTGACCGGTCTTCTTACAGCAAAAACAGGCTCTGCTTTCTTTGTTGTGCTTTATACCTTTGTACATCTTAAGAGCTTTGTCATCATGGTGCATATTTTCTTTCCTTCTGTCATATATATTCATTGATTAATTTCCCTTTGACATATTCCAGTTGCAGCTCCTGCTCTGGTCTGGTTTCTAAAGCATTAATGAGAGCAGTATATGTCTCTGGAAGGCTGCAGAGGAGCAGGGCAACAGTTCTATTATCTTTGATGTCCTCTCGGATGGCTCTATAATTTCTATCATAGCATTCACGTAGTCACACATTTGCTGGCCTTCTTGTAGTCTCATCTTGTACAACTTTCTTAGCAAAAACAGTTTGCTGTTTAGATTCGAACGCTCATGCAGTTTTTGTAATGAAGTCCATGTACCTGTGGCCGTTTCCTCTGTTCTTATGTGGACAAGCTGGGCACCTTCCACTAGTAAGCTGATAATTGCTTTTGCTTGTGTAGCACCCTGATGTTGCTCTGTTGCTCTTAAATTTATTTGCCAAGTGATTGCTGCCTTGGCCAATTGCTAGGAGGTCAACTGACTTACCCTCCTAATTCTGGAATAGCTGCACTTCTTTCTTCTGTCGCTAGGTGTTTGAGTACCTGGTGGCATTAGATAAGACAAGGGCATTGCAAGGACAGATTAGGACTTTATGGGTTATCTCTGCCAATGGGCAGGAATTTTCTTGAGTCCTTTGGCCTGCTGGGAGAGCCTATTTATTTGGGTGGAGTCAGGTGATAGGGGTTCTGTGCCACCTGGACAGCTGTCTGGGTGAACGTGTGTTGTACTGCCCTGGACTTGCTAGGCCAGAGACCTGAGGCCTATCCCGGGGGAATCTGGCTACTAGGCTGTCTCAGGGCCTATCCAGAAGCAAGAGAGCAGCGTAGGGTTGGGACTGCGGGCTTGCCGTCCAACCGGAAGTGGTCGGAGGTAGAGGCAGGCTCAATGTGTTCATCCTAAACAACAATCACATCTTTCTCAAAACGGAAAAATGAAGTTGTGAACACACAATCTTTGGCAACCAAACAGACGGCAAATGCTGATCGCGCACGTCACTTATTATTATTATTATTCACGATTTATATAGTGCCAACAGTTTACGCAGCGCTTTACAATGTAGAGGGGGGACTTATCACGTTCTTCACAGCCTTCCACATCTGGGCACCCCTTTCCTCACTCTCAAGGCGACCCTTTCATTGTTCCTGGTATGGCCTCAGCAACCATTCCCTTATCTAACTTACCCTCTGAAACCAAGGTAATTGCACCCAATACTAGCACATCATCGGGGGACTTATGTCCAGCACCCATTTTCACACCCACTCCTACCGTGGATCCCAGAAAGGTGTTCAATGTGGAGGGAGCCATATCCAAGCAGAATCTAAACAAACAAAACTTGAAGTAATTAATTTGTCCTCTTATGACCTGACTGAGGTTCAAGTTCAGCCTAGGTCTTACATTCTGTCCCGAGCAGGGGGTAGACCACTCTGAACTCATTAAGGATGTCCACCTCTTTGCTCACAGACTTATGTATAAAGTACTCTATGACAAAAATTCCACAAATACCACACGGAGTTCCTTGTATAATCTGCTGTGGAAAGAATTTTCTTTTCAGGAATCGGATCTAAAAGCACTTGAGGACTTGATGGAGCTCTGGGAGGAGGGCAATACTGGAGATGACCCCCTGCCTCCCCAGCCCATACCCAATTCATTGGGAGCGGCTGGGGTGGGCATTGGGGTCGTCGATCTTTCCACCTCCTCAGAGTTTCAAACCTAAATCTAGAAATGTTCCCCTTTTGCAGGGCAACCCTAATATTTGGGCCTTTACCCAACAAGTGGTCAAAGAAATAGAACAAACCAACTGGAGATTTGGTAAACCCTCCAAACTCTCCCATGTACAATTGGAAGCTTTATCTTCCCAGAGAGAAAACCACCGACTCATAATAAAACCATCTGATAAAGGTAGTTATGGACCTTGAGCAATATGAATCCACGGTGTTGAAAATCCTACAGATAAAAGAATGGTACATACGAGTTTCCCCTTCCTTTGTCGAGGCCACTAGGGTCAAGTATAAAAATTTCATAGGGCGAGCCTTCAGTAGGGGCATTATTGATAAATCTACTTTGGAGTTCTTGGATATCGCTAATCCAAGGACCCCCACTCTATATGCCCTACCCAAGACTCACAAAAATCTTTAACAAACCCCAGGTAGGCCAATCATTTCGGGCAATGGCTGCCTAACTGAGGCAGCCAGCCAATTGGTTGACAATTACCTACGCCCACATGTATTATCTTTACCATTCTATGTACAAGACACTATCGATCTTTTAAAGACCTTGGATAGTGTTTTTGTGTTGTCTCATTCCTGGTTGGTTGCTGTCGATGTGGGTGCCCTCTACAACTCCATCCCCCATGAACGGGGTATTGGGGTGGTAGAAGGCTTCATCTCCCAGAGGAACACAACTGCAGAGCCATACAATCAATTTGCCTTTGATCTACTCAGTTTTCTTCTGACCCATAATTTGTTTATGTTTCGAGACTCCCACTACCTCCAGGTGCAGGGGGTCGCTATGGGGACCAAATGTGCCCCCTCCCATGCAAACCTGTACCTGGGGGGGTGGGAGCATTTCCTTTACATGAATCAATACACAACTGTATTGATGAGATCCTGATTTGGAAAAGATATATTGATGATTTCGTAAATCTTATGGACAGGCACAAGGGAGAAACTAGATATATTTCTAGGGCTTCTTGGACATAATGATTATAATCTGAAATTTACCTTGAACTGCCATCAGCAAGTCATTGACTTCCTTGATAAAAGCATTTTCATTAATGACAATCAAAGCTTAGGCTCTACCCAATTCAGAAAGAAATCATCTGGAAATACTCTCCTCCATGCAATCAGTTCACACCCTGCTTAATTAGTACACAGTATTCTGTATAGCCAGTATTTACGGGTCAGAAGGAATTGCACTAGACAAGATGATTTTGAGAGGGAAGCCAAAGCCCTTCACTCACGCCACTTGGATAGAGGCTATACCAGGTCCTGTCTCGAGAAGGGATATCATCGTGCTAAATCATTGAATCGGGATGGTTTAATCCATGCCAAAAATAAAAAAAACTCAATCCACGGCTACTACGAGATTAATCACTAACTATTCAGGACAACAGAGGCGGCACTAGGCTTTGTGAGGCCTTAGGCAAATTTTAGACATGAGGCCCCACTCACGCCCATAATGGGAAAAATAGATTAGGCGATAATATACTGTGTGTGTGTATGTATATATATATATATATATATATATATGTATATATATATATTACAAGCATACAACTATAGAGAAAATTTGTGGAGCTGCTACTAGCAATGTGTTATAACATAAGTTATAACAGTCAAAAACTATATTTCTCCATTTTCATGAAGGTCAGGCTAATATAACCCAGCACAGAGTTCCCCCTTACATCAGAGTCTGCAGGATTACCCCTTACAGTGCAAGGGGAACTTTGATGTAAAGGGGAGTGCTGCCAATCATGATGTAAAGGGGAGTGCTGCCGATCATGATGTAAGGGGGAATGCTGAAGATTTTGATGTAAAAGGGAACTCTAATGTAAGAGGGGGCTCTGGTGACCAGAGATCACCTTATATCAGATTGCACAGCATTCCCCTCTACATCAGAATTCCCCTTTATATCAGGGTCTATTGAGTTTCAACATTTAAAACGGGAACTCTAATGTCAGAGATGGCCAGAACTGTGCAGCCATGATACAAGAGGTGGTCAGAAACTGTGTGACCATGATACAAAAGAGATGGTCAGAGACTGTGCGGACATGATACAAGAGATGGTAAGAGACTGTGCAGACATGATACAAGAGATGGTCAGAGACTGTGCGGATATGATACAAGGGATGGTCAGAGACTGTGTGGACATGACAACTCCTGCCATGTAAAATGGTGCTGGCTTTGGGAGAAGGCTAGGATGGTGTTAGAGCCTGAGACTGGCTGCAGCTGATGAGATGTTCTCAGTGTGAGGGGGGTTTCAGCTGGTTGGAACCTCCATGGCTTTACCCCAGTGTGTGCCAGCCTCCTCACCCTGCCCACCTGGGGACACCCAGGGCTGTCTTTCATATTGACTGAACCCTGGGCAAACATTTTCTTGGCTCCCCCACCCCTAGCAATTGCGCTCCCCACCCCAACATCCCAAAAAACAAACAAGCACATAGACTTATCCCAAAAAACTTTAATAATGCAAACATAAAGATCTGGTTCACACTCACTGATTGCGCCAGGCTTACTGATTGGTTGCTAGAGGTTACTGCACAATATTCTAAATAAGTATGGAAGCTGCGCTTAGGACAAACGTATAGGTGTGCAGCCCCCCTAAAGGAGTTTCCCTAAGGATCCTCCACAGAGTAATTGGATATGAGTTGAAAGGGGTGTGGCGCTCCCTACGGGGTTAATGGGATAGTGTATGGAAGGGGAAAGGGGTTGTCTGTTGGGTTATATTATGTCCAAAGGTGATATCCCCCAATCATAATCCTAGTAGAGGTACAAAAATTATATATGTATACACACAGCAAAAGTAATTAAACAAGAGGCGATCTTCAGTGATTGTGTGCAAATACAAAAGACCTTATATGTAAAGGATGTGTGCTGAGACCCCTATATCTGTGATAGGTCTGCACCATACATCGCCACAAGTGAAATAATTATCCAAACCATAAACGTAAAAAACTTAATGTGTGCTCTACCTATCCAGTGCAGATAATACTAAGCATATAGTGTACTCTGCCTAAAACAGTGCAAAATGTTATCACATAAGTGATCAAAGTCCAGTGAGCAAGTGGTTGCACCTCACCCTAAATGGTGCAAATATAAATCAATTAGTAATAGTCATCGTCCTTAAAGTGGAAAAACTCTTCAAACACAGTGTTTCAGGGAATTTTCTTAGCAGGAGAAAACCGTGACTAGAGTGCTCTCAGGTGGTTTCTGTGACTTTTGTGCTCCCCCTTTTGGGTCCCCACTCACCGGATCCAACAACCCCAGGGGGGCAAACAGCATAGAGTATCTCGATCACGATCTGCTCTCCTCCACGATCATATAGGGCATTCAAGATGGTTTCCGTACGGTTGGTTTAAGGTATTCCCAATGGCTCCCTGGATCCTCCAACCCCAAAAAGACAAGCTGCATGGGGTATCACGGTCACGATCTCCTCTCCACCACAATCCTACAGAGCATCCAGGGTGATTTCCGTAATGTTGAATTAAATTATTCCCAAGGGCTCCTTGAAAAATCTCCTTTCCCTTTCATAAGGAGATTTTTCAAGGAGCCATTGGGAATAATTTAATTCAACATTACCCAATTAGCCTAATTAGAGAGCTGCTTCTGCAGGGCAACATTCTAAGATTCGCTATAATATGCAGAGATATTGCCATTTACTTACTGTGGATGAGGTGGTGTCCAAATATATTAATCTCTATCCCGAAATTACATATCGCAGGTCTCATTCTTTAAAAGACCAACTGGTACATAGTCATCATATCAGTAAAACCCAGTGGAAGAGTAACAAAATGGACAGTGCCCCATACGGTAGATGTAACTATTGTACATTTGTCACCAATGCTTGTCAGATTGTATTACCCAAGCCTCGATTTTTTGTTAACTGTCAGACCATCGGTATTATTTATATTATGCAATGTGACTGTGACGCCTCCTATGTAGGAAAGACCAAGAGACACATTTCTTCCATCGAGTCAGGGACCATGTGTCCCTGATTGGTAAGAAGAGGATGGAAACCCACATCAGCAAACACAGTGGACTACACTATGGATTCGACTTATCAAAAGTCAATTTTTTTGCTCTTGATCACATCCCTCCACACACGAGAGATGGGAACAGAGACAAAAAGTTATTACAAATTGAGGCCAAATGGATTTATCAGCTGTCAGCTACTAAATATGCAAGCTTAAATGAAGCTAATAGCTTCAAGCCATTTTTTTACTTGCTCATTATAAATCATGTTTTGTCTGTGATATCTCCCCCTCTGTCCAAATATATTAATCTCTATCCCGAAATTACATATCGCAGGTCTCAAAAGACCAACTGGTACATAGTCATCATATCAGTAAAACCCAGTGGAAGAGTAACAAAATGTTAATGTCAAGTATCTTCTGGCTTTACTTGTTACCGTTCTCCTCTAAGTTGCCATTGCTTGTTATACATATCTATTATTTTTGTTTAAATATATTTATTGCTAGTCTGCCTGGGTCTCTCACTGAGGGATAATAATGTATTGGTTCTTAGCTATCATTACATAAAGGTGTGCTCCTTTCTTTCCTTTATGATTTGCAGTCACTAAGGGAGCATTCTGTCCGCATATCTGGGTTTTGTACGGACACATGGGGTGTCCCCGCTCATGGGTAGGCTTCTGTTGTACCATGGGCGGTCCTGTCCCACAATGTGGGCACCATTTTGTCGGGGTCCACCCTCCTCTCCCCTTCTCCCTATGAGTCTTGGGTGAGATAGACCTCTTCTCTCCCACTTTTGTCCCCGTCAACATTCTGGGACCAAGTGGGTTAACCCATCTTCTAGGTGTCCTCCTTGAGGCCCTTTGCCTTAGTTTTGATTGTGAGTGTTGTTGGTGTGCCCTGGTCAGGTTATGCTGGACTGGAGCTAGCCAGTATACCTCTCTCTCAAACTATTCCATCTAGTGCCTGGATATGAGATTCAGCCGCGTTCAAAGGATATCTGCTGTTCTGATGAATTTTCCAAGATGGCGGCGGGAGACTCTGCCTGCGTCTGACGTCACAATGATGCGGCATTTGCGCATGCGCAATGGTCCCTTTCCTGTCCGCGATCCATCGGTGACATCAGACGCTGGCTGATCAGAGTGAGCCCTCTTAAACAATTCGCCACAGCTCCTGTTGATAGCAGGAGGGATGATGTCATTATTTCCTTGGTGGGCTGCCTAGTAAGTCACTATGAAGTCCTCTCCTATTTGGAGATTTATTCTATAGTCTTGTATTTGACTGAGTCTCTCTCCAATGAGGCTGGAAGTTTGTCTTTTACTTTTACACCTTATATGCATTACTCTGTTTGTAGATTGGTTTTTCAAGCTCTGTGGGAGTTCAAATGCACTCTGGCTTCACTGTCTGGAAGTTTCTGTCTTCTCCAGATTTGGTAGCTATATGCTGGTAACTTCTTTTCCTTATCACCTATCTGTGATATGATGTTAAATTCTGCATTTTGGGCATATCTGCAGCTATTGATATAAGGTAACCCACTATTTATCCCCCTTTCCTATCCTGTGCCCTCTCCTCCCCTTCCTATCCTTCTTTCTCCCCCTCCTTATTCCTTCCTTTCCTTCTCCCCCCCCCCCTTACCTCCCCCTGTTCCACACCCTCTTCATCCCCCCTTCTTTTTCCTTCCCCCCTCTCCCTTTCCTCTTCCCCTTCCCCTCCCTTCCCCTGCCCTCTTGCATTTGTTTGATATATTGAGTTCTTTTTGCAATGATACGGGAGGGATTGTCCCTTATTGCTGTATTATTATATATATATATTTTAGGAATTATTTTGATATTTTTCCGGTGCTCACCCTAAGATTCTCATTGCTGGACTTTGATGCTCCCTTATCTGCGTCTTATACCTGAATAGGAGTTTAATAAATCTATTTCTCACTTATACGATAGGTAAGTTTTCTATCGCCATCACATTTATTCTCCTTTGTGAGATCCATATAGCCAGAGACCATCTGAATGGGGTTTATATTGTTTTCCCCAGTGGGCCTCTCTATTTTTTGAACTTCATTTATATATCTCATTTCATGTTACTTATCGGTATATAGTGGTAATTACTGTATATATTATGATTTTGTATTTGATTGTTTTGTATTTTGTAAATCTTACATGTATTTTTTGTATTTTTTTGTAGCCAATATATGCCTTACAGCTCCTGAAAAAGCACCATAGCGAAACATGTAGAGCCCAACAAGCATTTATATAGCTACATATAGCTCTGTATTGTTCCTATCAATATGTGATGTATTTATATGTATGTCCTTATTTCTGAGTTACCATTGTTTACTTCCTTTTATATTTTGATAGTAATAAAAAAAAAACTTTTTTTAATGAAAATATATTTTGTATATATACTTGTCGCACCATAAAAATACCCCTTTCCATTCCCTTTTTACTTTGCAATAGCAAACTTCAAATCTGAACCACTTGCCATGTTTCAGTAGCTTACATACAGTACTCACAGAATTCTCTGTACTCGCTGAGTATCATCTCCAGTGCCTGGACTTGTAGTATCCTCTCCCATGCCTGGGTGCCTGGGACCCATAACCTATTAGCTGAGTATTGAAATCATGCTTTGGAAGCTTCTTGGATACAGCAAACTGCTTTACTTTTATAGAGAAATATATTACATGGCTTTTATGTTAGAACAGGAAAAGAACACAAACGAGTGCATTAAGCATAGATAGACAATACATCCTGTTATATCATAGAAAACATGAACTGTACACTATAATACTACAGCGCCACCTGCTGCATAGATAGGTATAATGCATATAGTATTGTCAGTTTATAAAAGCAACTTTACATTACATGCTGTTGTTCTTTTCCAACACATAAGTGTTTCATATAGAGATCTACAGCACCATATGGCCAGGAGTGTTTCATATAGGGGTCTACAGCAACATATGGATAGCAGCGTTTCATATAGAGATATACTGCACCATATGGCCAGAAGAATTTCATGTAGAGATCTATGCGCAATATGGCCAGAAGTGTTTCATACAGATCTTCTGCACCATATAGACAAGAGCGTTATATGTAGAGATGTACTGCACTGTAATGGAGTGTTTCATACAGAGATCTACTGCACCACATGGATAGGAGTGTTTCATATAGAAGTCTACCACACCATGAACACACAGAAGTGTTTGATACAGAGGTCTACAAAACATATTAACAGATAACAGTGTGTCTACAGCACCATATCAACACCAAATAAAAGTGTTTATGATACACCCTATAGACAGGAGTAATTCAAATAGAGGAGGCTTGTGAGGCATAGAGTGAGGGCACTGAAAAGAGGAGGGGGGGTTCAGGGATAGTGGAGGTAAAAGGGGATTGCAGGCATGGTGTGTGTTCAGACAAAGGGGTGTATCATGTACCTGATGATGGCTGGAATTTGTGGAGGCCTCTCTTGCACCTCCTGCCCAAAACTCCTGTAAGTGGAGGCAGAGAGTGTAAGGGCAAAGAGTGGCACGAGTACTGGAATAGTTGGCTGGTGAAGTCCACTCTGTAAGTTGGTAGAGCTGGTAGTCACAGGCCCTGGAACAGGATGCCGGAGCAGCACCAAAGCAGAAGGCAGAATAAAAATACAGGCAACAGTCGGCAACAACCAGGCAGCGAGGGACCAAATCATCAGGCAGGACAAGTCCAGGAGGCAGGCAAAGGTCAGTAACAGCCAGGCAAAGCAGTACAGAATCAGCAAGCAAAGACAAGTCCATTAAACAGACTGGGATAGCTGAGACAGAAGCAGACGCAGAGTCCAAGCGCTAAAAGGGGCATACACAGATAAGCAAGAACAGGGATCAGGTCTCAGGAAAAACAAGAAGACCATTCAGCAACTGCTCATATTAACCACTTAAGGACCAGCCTTATTTTGGAATTTAGGTGTTTACATGTTTAAAACAGGTTTTTTTTCTAGAAAATTACTTAGAACCCCCAAACATTATATATTGTTTTTTTTTCCTAACACCCTAGAGAATAAAATGGCGGTCATTGCAATACTTTTTTTCACTCGTATTTGCACAGCGGTCTTACAAGCGTGCTTTTTTTGGAAAAAATTAACTTTTTTGAGCTTTTTTATATTGTGAAAGATAATTTTACGCTGAGTAAATTGATACCCAATATGTCACGCTTCAAAATTGCGCCCGCTCGTGGAATGGCGTCAAACTTTTACCCTCAAAAATCTCCATTGGGGACGTTTAAAAAATTCTACAGGTTGCATGTTTTGCGTTACAGAGGAGGTCTAGGGCTAGAATTGTTGCTCTCGCTCTAACGATTGCAGCGATACCTCACATGTGTGGTTTGACCACCGTTTTCATATGCGGGCTCTACTCACGTATGCGTTTGCTTCTGCGCGCGAGCTCGTCGGGACGGGGGGTTTTTAAAAAAAAAAATTTAATTTTTATTATTTATTTTAAATGATTTTATTTATTTTTACACTGTTTTTTTTTTTTTTTTAATTGTGTCACTTTTTTTCCTATTACAAGAAATGTAAATATTCCTATTACAAGGAATGTAATAGAAAAAAGCATGACAGGACCTCTTAAATATGAGATCTGGGGTCAAAAAGACCTCAGATCTCATATTTACACTAAAATGCAATAGAAAAAAAAAAAAGTAATTTAAAAAAATGACATTGAAAAAATGTGCCTTTAAGACGTATCGGCGGAAGTGACGTTTTGACGTCGCTTCCGTCCAGCAGTGTCATGGAGACGAGTGGGCGCCATCTTAGCCTCACTCATCTCCAGGCGCAGCAGGCAGACAGACGCGATTGCCTCCGCCGCTACCGGTGGCTCCGGTAAGCGGCGGAGGGCACCGGATCGCAGCGGGAGGGGGGCCCCTCTCCCGCCACCGATAAGAGTGATCTTGCAGCGAATCCGCCGCAGAGACCATTTTTATCTGAAAGCCGACCGCCGCACGAAAACAGGGATACCGGGGTTATGGCAGCTAGCTGCTGCCATAACAACGATATCCGCCACCAAACTTTGGACGTACATCTGCGTGCGGCGGTCGGCGAATGGTTAACAGACCAGTTTAACCACTTCCAGCCCAAGGACATAATATGACATCATTGACTTTGAGCAGGGATATCTTAATGATGCCTGCAGTCTGCAGATATCATCTTTTTCCACCGCCGATACTCTGCACCATAAGAACAATCATAGCGGCAGTTCAGCCGCCTGAAATTCTTACAGGTGGCGGGAGGGGACGTACCCCCCTCCCGCCGCCCGCTGGTGCCTCTACCAGCTCGCCCCTGCAATCGGCGAGCCAGAGAATAGATCCGTCGCTGCTGGAAGTTAAGCATAGAGATTTCTGGTGACCAGATGATCCCCAGTCATCTCTATGACCCTTGGAGGCCTGAGCGCGTCGTTATCACGTCCAGCGGAAGTAAACAATGCCGAGGATGCGGCTGGAAAGGCCAAGACACTTTATTTATATTTTGATCACGGTCTTTCCAGCCTTATAAACCCCACATCTCTCCATAAAAAGGACCTGTCACGCACTATTCCTTTTTACAAGGGATGTTTACATTCCTTGTAATAGGAATAAAAGTGATAAAAAAAAAAGTGTAAAAATAAAAGTTAAATAAACATGCACAGAAGAGAGCGCATACTTAAGTCGCGCCCACATATGAAAACAGATTTCAAATCACACATGTGAGGTATCGCCGCTAGGGATGAGCCGAACACCCCCCCCCCCCGGTTCAGTTCGCAGCAGAACATGCGAACAGGCAAAATATTTGTGTGAACACCATTAAAGCCTATGGGACACCAACATGAAAAATCAAATGTGCTCATTTTAAGGACTTATATGCCAGTTATTCCCATAAAAAGTGTATGGGGACCCAGGTCCTGCCCGAGGGAACATGTATCAATGCAAAAAAAGTTTTAAAAACTGAAGTTTTTTCAGGAGCAGTGATTTTAATAATGCCTAAAGTGAAACAATAAAAATGAAATATTCCTTTAAATATCATGCCGGGGGGGGGGGGGGGTCCCCTTAGACGGCCTGTAAAGTAGCGCATCTTTCCCATGATCATAACAGTCCCACAGCAAAATGACATTTCTAAAAGGAAAAAATGTCATTTAAAATTGCTCACAGCTGTAATGTAGAGCCGGATCCCAGCAATATACATAAAAAAAAATCATTGAAAAATACAGCGTGGGTTCCCCCCAGTCCATTACCAGGCCCTTCGGGTCTGGCATGGATATTAAGGGAAACGCCGCACCAAAATCAAAAAAATGTTGTGGGGTTCCCTCCCAAAATCCATACCAGGCCCTTCAGGTCTGGTATGTATATTAAAGGGAACCCCGCCCCAAAATTTAAAAAAAAGGCACTAGATACTCTGAACTGCAGTATATATACTATATGGACTGCACTATAAACTCTGCAGAAAAATTGGGCCTTAGGTGTTGGTAGTGCCAGAACACTGTAACCCCTCACAGTTACTCTTGTTTGTCACAGGAATGGGCCCTGCTGTTAAAAATTACCGTATTTATCGGCGTATAACACGCACTTTTTTCCCCTTAAAATCAGGGGAAAATCACGGGTGCATGTTGTACGCCGATCCCCTGCGATCCCCCGCGATCCCCCGCTGACTGATCTTCAAAATCGCGACCGCGCCGGCCTGCCGGCGCCAAAATACACAGAGCCGGTCCTCGGCTCTTCTCGGCCACTTTCGGCTTCACTCGAGCGCCGCCCGAACCTAGCTGAGTGTACTCAGCTAGGTTCGGATAGCTCCGCTCACAGTCACGGGACTACGAGTGGAGCGGAAAGTGAACGAGAGCCGCCGAGAAGAGCCGAGGACCGGCTTTGTGTATTTCGGCGCCGGCGGCGCCATTTTCAAACTGCAGTGACAATGAAAAGTCACTGCAGTTTAACTGCAGCCTGAGCAAGGCTGCAAATGGACACAGAAAGCTGCAGATCATCACTGTAAAAGCTGCAAGGCATCACATGGACACCGATAAGGCTGCAAATGACACCAAGGCTGCTGACTGCAAGGCTGCAAATGACACCAAGGCTGCTGACTGCAAGGCTGCAAATGACTGCAAGGCTGCAAATGACACTGGACAAGCATGCAGATGGACGCTGTGCAAGGCTGCATTGATGGGCATTTAAATGTAAGTTTTTTTCCTTAAAACATTTTTTTCCTTATAATTCCCTCCTAAACTTGGGGTGCGTGTTATACGCCGGCACGTGTTATACGCCAATAAATACGGTATATCAAAAATTGTAATTATATGCCCCTGTTAAACAGGGGGAGAAAAATTGGGCCTTTGGTTTTGATGATGCCACAACACTGTAACCCTTCACAGTTACTCTTGTTGGGCCCAGGAAGGGCCCTGCTGTTAAATATTATTTCAAAAATTGTAATCACATGCCCCTGTTAAACAGGGGCAGAAGAATTTGGCCTTGGGTGGTGGTGGTGCCACAACACTGTAACCCCTCACGGTTACTCTTGTTGGGTGCAGGAACAGGCCCTGCTGTTAAATATTATATCAAAAATTGCAATTACATGCCCCTAAACCAAAAATATTGTTGGAAGCTAGCATCATCATGATTGAGGAGGAATAGGATAGGCAGCATAGGCAGTCTTCAAGGGATCCCAGATCCATAGCAAATTCAATCAGTTACATCAGCATCAGGTGCTTGATAGCTGCTGATCCAGGAGCTGCCACCTTCTACAACGCTCTTACTCAGACCGAACGAAGCCTCAGAAACAAGTTGTCCAGCACCAGTAAATGGTAACCTCCCATGGTCTGGAAATACGTTAGCCAAACTTTTCAAGGCCTCCTGAAGATGTTTCATCCTCGGTCCCCCCTGCGAAGACAGGATGAGTTCTGCAGCTTTACCCTTGTAACGTGGATCAAGAAGGGTTGCCAGCCAGTATTGATCCCTCTCCTTAATTCCATGAATCCTAGGGTCCTGTCGCAGGCTTTGCAGAATCAGGGAGGCCATGCAGCGTAAGTTTTCAGAAGCATTCGATTCTGAGTCCTCATGGTCACTAAGGATCACATTATCCGTGACAACCTCCTCCCAGCCACGTACAACTCCTTTGGTTTCTGGGGACTAAAACCATCCCTTGAAGACTGCTGCATGTTATCCTTTACATCCATGCTGACACAATCCCCCCCTCCTCTTCTTCCTGTTTGTTTGGCGGCCCCGCAGCAATGCTATTTGGATAAAGGAGGTCCTTGAGAGGAAAAGTAGTCCTCCTCTTCCTCCCGCTGTTCTGCCTCAAGTGCCCTGTCCATGATTTCACAAAGTGTGTGCTCCAGCAGAAAGACTAGAGGGACAGTGTCACTGATGCATGCATTGTCACTGCTCACCATCCTTGTGGCCTCCTGAAATGGTGACAGGACAGTGCATGCATCCTTGATCAGTAGCCACTGGAGTGGCAAAAAGAAGCCAAGCTCCCCTGACCCTGGGTCAATACTCATTAATGTCCCTCTGCAGTGTGTACAGCCACTGCAGCATTGTCAATGTTGAGTTCCACCTGGTGGACATAGATAATAAATAAAACCCTGCGAGCCACAGTACGGATAAATGCCTACAAACTAATATATAATCAAAACCTGAGTTGAGACCAGCTGCAAACACTCAGTCACGTTTCATAAGCGTGCAA
Source organism: Aquarana catesbeiana (assembly GCF_042186555.1). Classification (NCBI taxonomy): domain Eukaryota; kingdom Metazoa; phylum Chordata; class Amphibia; order Anura; family Ranidae; genus Aquarana; species Aquarana catesbeiana. Next base: position 608,681,906 of record NC_133326.1, on the reverse strand, counting down.
GTGAAAAAAATAATAAAAAAATGTGTGTGTCTGCGCTAGAAAAAAGGTCACATTAATCAAAATTGCAGCAAATAAATATATAAGAAATATGGATGTTGACCAATATTATACTTAAGTGAAAGTACCAATAGGTGCTTAAATAAAGTGCACAGTGCTACATAAAACATACAATGTGAGTGATCAATCAGAAAACATATAACATAATACTGAATCAAATAAAGTATAAAGGAATATGTCCACAGGTGAATAAGATAGAGTCCAAATCGGTGTAAATCCAAGGATATAAAAGTGCCCAAAAAACATAGTCCATAAACTAGTGAAGTTCACACATCTTTCCTTCCAAAAATGTGTCACCAAGAAACATGCTGTGGTGTCTTCCAGCCACCCCCACAGGTAATATGCTCACCTTCCTATGTGTGACACAGTGATTAAACTATGCCAAACAAAGCTTTGGAGACACTCCTGTGCTCTATTGGAACCAGCTGTGCAGACCTTCAATGCTCCCAGTGAAGATAATATATGCAAAAGAAAAAAACTCCATAGCGCAATATTGCAAGATATAATAAAAGGATATTTATTTAAAAAAGTTCTCTCCCCTTGTGGGGGTACTCACATACTATGGGTGCGTAAGTGCACCATCCTAAACGAACAAAAAACGGCTAATCTCGCAGTGTGGTATGCGATGCGGTGTGTGTCTCAAAACTCTCCTTCTTCCTCTCTGCTGACAGCTCCGTCCAGGCCCCTCCCCTACGCGTGTTCGGCACCGGGATCACGTGCCTTCATCAGGGGGAATCTTCCTCTATAGACTACTCCTATCCCTCCTGTCTGTTCCTTCCAGGAGATGCCAGGATGCAAGTTGGAGAAGGCTGGCCTCTTCTTTTTTTTATTGTTCCTATTGGACATGTCACAAATGAGGCGGTTGGTGGGCAGGTTGCATTCCCTTTAAATGTCAGCCAGCCGAGCACTGCCATTGTATGACCGGCGGAAATGGCCACAGACTTTTCTGGCCTGCCTCAGGAGATCTTGTAAGCCTGGGTACCTGGTCAAGAAACGCAGCCCCACCAAATTCATGACGTGTGCCAAACATGGAAAATGGGTCAATTGTCCCTGTGGGAGGGGAGAGAGAAGGTTTGTGCCATTATCGCATACAACCATTCCTGGCTGAACCTGGTGTGGCGTCAACCACCTCTGAGCCTACCCCTGCAGAGCTGACAGAGTCTCTGCCCCAGTGTGGCTCCTGTCCCCTAGGCAGATCAACTCAAGGACTGCATGGCATCTTTTAGCCTGACTGCTTGCGTAGCCCCTTGAGCGCTTAGGGAGCACTGCTGGTTCAGAGGACAATTCTGCAGAAGAGGCCATAGAGGAAGAAAAAGAGGGGGGAGGGGAGCATACAGATATTGTGGCAGAATCACCACCAGCTTTTTGGAGGCGTGGTGGTGGAACAAGCTTCAACACTGAATCCTGTCCTGCATCCTTCCCATCTGCCAGCAAAGTTACCTAGTGTGCCATGAAGGAAAGGTAACATCCCTGCCCATGCCTGCTGGACCATGAGTCAGCAGTAATATGAACCTTACTGCTGACCCCCCTGTCCAACGAGGCCAAAACATTGCCTTCCACATGCCAGTAGAGAGCCGGAATTGCCTTACGTGAAAAGAAATATTGTTTTGGAACCTGCCACTGTGGTACAGCACATTCCACAAATTTACAAAAGGGGGCAGAGTCTACCAGCTGAAAAGGCAGCAATTGCAGTGCTAGCAATTTGGCCAAGCTAGCATTTAGACGCTAAGCATGTGGATGGCTGGGTCCGAATTTATTTTTACGGTTCAGCAACTGGGGTACGGAAATTTGCATGCTGAAATCAATTGGTGGTGTACTGCTAACAGATTGGCTGCAAGTACTTGTGACACCTATTGCTATACCTTCATTCCTCACAGTGCAGGTTTTTGAGAGGACTGGAGGTATAGTAGGGTTGGAGATCCCAGATGAGGAGCAAGGAGAAGTCCGCCTTTTTCTTTGATGTAGGCCTTTCAAGTGCTGTTGCCAACCAACTGCATGGCAGGTCGTCATATGTCTGGTCAAGCATATGGTGCCCAAGCAGCCACTGTTCTGGCCACGCTTGAGCCGCTTCAGACATAGGGTGCAAACAGCAACAGTGCGATCTGCTGTACATGTGTCGAAAAAAAGGCCCACACCAAGGTACTTTTGAAAGTCAGCAGGGAGTCAGCAGCGTCCTGCACCTGCGGAGCTCTGCGGTGTGATGCAATAGGGTGGCTGCAGGGGGTAGCTGCCCCCTGAAGGACATCATGCCTCGTTGGAGTTGTGCCTTGTCCTCCTCTTCACTTTCCTCCTCTCTTCTCTCAGGCACCCAAGTACAGTCAGTGACCTCATCATCCCCTCCCTCCTTGTCACTGGAGCAAACTTGGCAGTATGCTGCAGCTGGGGGAATACGACTGCCAGTTTCTTGTCCTTCTGTGGCACCCCCTCTCTCTAGGCTCACGTTACTCCCTTCCTCAACCTGGGAACCAACTTCCTCAAATCGCTGCGCATCCTCCAGCAGCATGTAACCGACACTGTGGTGGAATAATTCTGGGGACTCCTCCATGCATGATGGTGGGGCTACGGAAGGAGTGACTGTTGACAAGGAGCTGGTGGAATAGGCCGCTTTGGCAGCTGCGTTGGAAGGCAAACTACTCTGAGCCTAGGTGACAAAGGATGAGGAGGATGAGGAGGATGAGGACGACTTTGTTATCCACTGCACCAACTCTTCTGCATGTTGTGGCTCAACATGGCCACAGACAGAGAGGCTGCTTGCCTTGTTTTAGTGGCCTGCGAGTGTCTGCCTCTCCTTGGTGGCCTTCTGGACATGATGGGTTTTTTTTGTAACATCGCACTACACTGTATTATATACTGTGTACACCGCCTGAAGTGTATTAGAAACAGTACACCACCGAATGCACTGTATTTATATGCTACACTGAATGCAGAGTATATACAAAGGTGGACATGGTGGTCAGTCTTCAGGCAGGGCATCATTTCCTCTGTTTAGTGAGTTTGCCCGTGCTATCCAACCACAACATGCAGAGGTGGTGGACTGGCTTACTAAACCTTCCTCATCCTCCTCATCCTCTCTCACACAAGCAGAGACAAGTGTGCAGTTCCCTGCACTTGCCAGAGTGGATAAACCTGCCTCCTTGTCCACATCTATTCCTGTCATAGCCCCAACATCAGCCATGGAGGAGTCAGCTGAGTTATTTGACCACAGCATCAGCCACTTGTTCCTTGATGATGCCCAGCCATTACTGGATTCATATGTTGGTTCTGAGGTTGAGGATGACAGGAACATGAGCCTAGAGAGAGGGGAGAACACTAGTAGACAAATTGCCATTCATCTTCCCCCAGCCGCAGCGTGTTGCCAAATTGTCTCCAGTGGTAATGATGATGATGGAGGAGATGATGATGATGATGAGGTCACTGATGCAACTTGGGTGCCAGTTAGAGCAGAGGAAGAAACTGAAGTTGAGGCGGCACAACCCCAAGGAGGCCGACATCAAGAAAGAAAAGAGAGCAGCCACCCTATTCCATCACATTCTGCAGCTGTTATCTCCCGGCTCACTCCCCAAAGCTCAGCTGTCTGGGCCTTTTACAGCACATCTGCAGCAACAACACCAGCCATTTGGGTACCACATGCTTAACAAGGCATTTAGGCTCGGTTTCCACTATTGCGACCCAAAAGTCGCACGATTTACAGTGCAACTTTGCAATGTGATTTTTGTTGCGATTTGACGCAAGTTTCCAAATGACTTTGTGCGACTTTGATGTTCTGTGATTTAGTCATAGTGATGTAATTCCTTATCCTGCTTAGTCATTTGACCTTCCTCTTTCGATGTCATGTGTTGTATAGTGCTTATCAAACATGTTGACTATGCAATATGTTGGGTCAGCAGTCATTATGGCTGCTGTAGCAGCATTAATAGATGAAGAAGAAGAGGATAACTGGAGAAGGAGAAGGCATAGGTTTTGTATCCATCCCTTCATCGCCCAAAGGGAAGGGAGAGGCCAGTTTTGGGTCCTTTACAACGACCTCCGTGCTCATGTAGACAAAATTCTTCAACTACACATGGATGTCAATTAGAAGGTGAGATTCTAAACATAAACATTTGTTTATGTCAATGTAGCACCCTCTACCTGAAGGTAGGTGCTAGAGTAAGATTTTTTTCCTAAGTTCAGGGATATGTGCAGGTAAATTTAGGCAGGCTTTTGCTGTGCGTTGGGCCTGTCTGTTTTGATTCTGGGACTGGGAGTGTACAGTGCAGTGGTGGGTGTGGTCACCTGTACTTTGTTTCAGAGATGACTCCCCTATTTTCAGTAAGATGTTTCTGGAATGGGGGTTGGACCTGAAGTCTGAGTGGCAGACAGTCCAATTACCTCTGGGTGTTGGCAGGGGGCAGGCCTCCCATATAAGCTGGGTTGCTGTGTTGAGTTGCTGTTCCGGGCATGCCCCGAGCATGGAGGAGGGCTGGAGGGGCCATTGGGATGCTTTGGAGGATAGAGATCTTCATCACGGAGCTGATGTCGGGATGCTGTGACCAGGGAACACAGGACTTGTACTTTGAAGGGGGTCAGTGCTGAAGAATTATAAGAGGACCTTTGAGAGTGGTGAGAAATGCTGTGGCCGAGGAACGCAATGTTTGCAATCTTGGACTGGCTGGTATCAGTAGTCCGTCTATTACCACGTGCCAGGCCAACGAGGGGGAGGTACCGTGTATCTCTGGTCTGGTGAAGCATGTTGGTAATAACTTCCAAAAGTCTGTGTGGTTATTAAATTCTCTAGGCCACCGGGGAGAGGTAGTGTGTGCCTCTGGCTTATTGAGTTGTCCCAGTCACCCTATTTAAAAAGACTTTAAAGTACATCTATCAAGCTGAGGATTATTCAGAGTGATTCTCGTTTGAAGTACTGGAAGTGAAATGGCATTAATCTAACAGTTTTGCAGTAGAAGCTTGTGCAGGAGAGGTAATGTTCTGCAGGAGTTAGTGCAGAGGAGGAGGAGCAAGGGTCTGCTCTGCAGCGGGAAAAGCGCTGAAGGAATAGACTGTGAATCATGGAGATTCATTATTGCAAGACAGAAGCTACAGATTAATGCTTTGCAAATATGAGTACAAATCGACAAATGCTATGGGCATCCCATATCTTCCCTTGTCCTACCCAAGTTATATCCTGCAATAAACGTAACAAAACTACGCAAATGACTGCTTATTGTCTTAACTGATAGATGAGGGTCTGTCAGCAGGGTGATTTGGTGGATGTTAATAACTAGTGGTAACCACACCGCTACATCAACTTGCAAATGCTCCAAGATATATTTAGTAAAATGTGTATATGCATGGTCACTATGACTCTTTTTCTAATTTTTAGCTTCGAAGAGCTAGAAGTGTTAACAAAAACCTGAGCAAATGATGAGAAAAAATGGAAATAGAGTTAAAAATGGTAAATTTTTACATGGTCAATGTAACTAATAGCCATATATTTTTTCTTTACAATTTTGATGAATTGTTGGCTTTGCTCTCTAGCCATCCAGAGCGACAAAACACCCGTTTCCAAAGGAGTATTCCGGCTGTTGAAAGACTCATTATAACATTAAGGTAACTTTTCATACCTACTTTTTCTTCTTCTTACCTCATATGTGGCATTTGGAGATCCACATCATTCTTTGATCCTTTTTACATGAATTGAAATAATAAATACTAGCACGTTATTGTGGGTATGATTGTTTTGACTATATTAATTGTCCCTGTACATCGCCAGTGTCTTTCTCCTGCTCCTCTTCTTCCAAGCTTGTTTTTAGTTCTAATATAGAAGTAGCTTATTGTTAATATGCATCATTCTAATAAACTATATTTACTCTGCCATTTTAGGTACCTGGCAACTGGACATTTCTTTGCAAGTTTGCATTTTGAGTTCTTGGTTGGCAAAACTACTGCCAGCAATATTGTACATGATAACTGCAGAGACATCTGGAATGTTCTTAAGGATTTGGTACTGAAGAAGCCCACTCCCGAAGATTGGTGCAAGATAGCGGAAGTTTTCTGGGACCGATGCAATTTTCCGATTTGTGTTGGGGCAATTGATGGCAAACATATAAAAGAGTGATGCCCATTGACAGTGGAACCAAATTCTTCAACTATAAAAAATATTTTTTGTTTGTTTTACTAGCAGTAGCTGATGCCAATTATTGTTTTAGATCTATAGACATAGGATCGTACGGCAGCAGCTCAGACTCTAGTATTTTTGCATGATCATCTTTTGGAACAATGTTGAGGGAAAATGGCCTGGACCTGCCACAGGACTGTCCACTGCCAGGGACAAATGGGCCGCCACTACCATTTGTCTATGTTGGGGATGAGGCCTTTGCTCTCAGTGACATCTACTAAGGCCTTATTCCAATCGGTCTCTGGGTGAAGAGAAGAGAATCTTTAACTACCGCTTAACGAGGGCAAGATGAGTTGTCGAATGTGCTTTTGGCATTTTATCGAACAAGTGGCGGTTCCTACATACACCTATCAATTTGAAAATGGAGAGTGCAATATCTGCATTAAAAGCAGCATATGTGCTTCATAACTATGTCCAAATTTGTGATGGGTTCCTTTTTGAAGATTCCCTCATGCATGATATGGAGGGTGCACAATGGAGTGCCAGCAGGGGCACCAGCAATGGTGCCACTGTGCGTGAGGGTTTCACTTCGTTTTTCATGTCTGTTGCTGGTTGTGTCCCCTGGCAGCAGGATGCTATTGCATAATGTATGTCACGCATTTTATTTTTGATTATTATCTATATGTCTGTTATGTGTAATTGCATTCAAATGCTGAATAACAGGTCTTTAACACAAAATATAAAAAAGGGATAATTAGAAAAAAACACATAATGTAACCAGAATAATTTTTATTTTCTTTCCAAGAATGCACCAAAAATAAAGTTTGTTTTCAGTGAACTACACCATTTTTTAGTTATTTATTTTTGCCAACCACAACAAAGAAAAATAAATTAACATATGTCAATTTAAACAACACCAAAAAAAAGGCATACAAAAAATAACAATATAGAATCTGAATATTTTTTAGCAGCAAAATCTTTTTGCAAGAATGCAATAAAAATTAAAACTTAGTTTCCGTGAACTACACAATTTTTGGGTTGTTGTTTTGGCAACCGCAACAAAGAAACATAAATGAACGGGTATCAAAACAACACCAAAAATAAAAAAACCTTACAATTGCTGGTATGTTTTTGTTTCTGTGTTCCCGGAACCTGAACTAGTGGTTGGTCCAGGGTAATCCACTGATGTTCCAGAAAAGGCGGAACCTGACTGGGTGTAGGCTGCCTAAGTTGGTGAGAGGTCGGGGGCCAAGAGTGGAGGTGGGGGGGCAGGAATTTGATGTAACATGCGTAGCCTTGAGGGATTCAGCATATTACCATACTCATCATAGTATGGGCGGTTTATTGGTGGGCACACCGTGTACTTTGAAAGTGAGGGTACTGTTGATAAGGGGGATATGGGGGGGGTTTGCATATATGCTGAGGATATTGTTGGCTCCACACCCACAAAGGATTGAGCAGTTGACATCAAAGCCATCCTGAGTGCATATTTTTTCTCTCGGGGGGGACCTATTTACATATGCCTAAAATTACAGTGAGAAATGCTGTATCTTCACACTGGTTTTCAGCCATTTTAATGGACATCTGACTGACCACATCTAAGATTTTATCCATGGGTTTCCCAGCCCTGGCACTTCCCCTTGTAGATCTTCGCAAAGGCCTAGAGACATTGCTAGGCCCTGGTTCAGCATCCTCCTCATTCATGGAGTTTGTTGATGACCTTGATTCATCTACGAACAGTTCCTTGTCAACATTGTCTTCGAATTGTTCTACCTCCTCCGCAGCCTCCTTTGACTCATCTTCCGGTGGTAAAAAAAAACAGTGATACAAAAAAGGTACACCACTTGCCTCCATCTATAGCTGGCTATAACAGTAAGAAGCATTGGAAGGCTAACAACAGTTATAAACAAGGCCAAGGATAAATCCAAGAAAAAAACAAGCTTAACTTACCGACCAGTCTGCAGACAACCAAGTAAACCTGTCTTACAGTATGCGTTAAAAACAGGGGTTTAGTCTGCACACATTTGCAAATGCATGTGTAAGCCACAGAGCCTCGTCAAGGCACCCTGGTATCTGTGGTTCCTAACACTAACTTATAAGTGTCCCCACAGTGGAGACACATGCATTCTGATGGATAGGTGAGAGCAGGTGGACTGAAGGGAGCCATCCCTTCTTAAAGGTACAAGGGAACACTGAACACCCAGCATATAGCACAATGGCTGCAAAGGTGTCAGTGCGTTGCCTGACCATAAAACACAACAGTGATAAAAAAAGGGTACGCCACTTGCCCCCATCTATAGCTGGCTATCACAGTAAGAAGCATTGGAAGGCTAACAACAGTTATAAACAAGGCCAAGGATAAATCCAAGGAAAAAAACAAGCTTAACTTGTGTGCTGTCTTCCCAGCTTGCTTGGGTTCTGAAATACAAATAACACATTTTTAAAGTAAGCATTACAATTTTATATGTCAAATTCAGGAAATATGCCTGCTGATAACTTACTCTTGCATTTCCAACACCGGTTTTAAAAATTCAAGATCCCCGGCATTGGGCATATGAGGCTATTCCTTTTGAGCCGGAACCACTTCCTTCTTTTAATTGTCGTAGGTACCGGTTGTAACAGTCTTTGAGACTTCTCCATCGAGTTTGTAACGAGCGCACTGCAAAATATAAAGACAATACCAAGTTCAAAACATTTTTCTTTATTAACTGGCCATAGGTCATTCATTTGCTAGGCTGCATAATTGATGTTGATGGTGGGAAAACAACTGCAAGCTATATTATCTATGACACCTGCAGAATTTGTGATGTGCTGAAGGATGTCGACAAGGCCATCTTTAATACTGTTTGGACCATGGGCAAATATTATTTGGGGCCACACACACACACACACACACACACATTTACTTTCCTGCAGCCACAGGTTTTAGGAAAGAAACTACCTAAATTCCACCACCAACACAGACAGAGTTGACAGGGGATTCCCTCCTGCCAAACCATTGTGATCTCCCGGCAGGAGAAGCAGTCCCCACCAAGAAAACACAGTGCACATTATTACCACACACCCATTGGTTGCTAGAGGTTACTGCACATTATTACCACACACCCATTGGTTGCTAGAGGTTACTGCACATTATTACCACACACCCATTGGTTGCTAGAGGTTACTGCACATTATTACCACACACTCATTGGTTGCTAGAGGTTACTGCACATTAATAAAACACACCCATTGGTTTCTGGAGGTTACTGCATATTATTACCACACACCAATTGGTTGCTAGAGGTTACTCCACATTATTAGCACACACCCATTGGTTGCTAGAGGTTACTGCACATGATTAACACACACCCATTGGTTTCAGCACATTTAAATAAGTGCAAGTCACAAAGTGCTAAGCAGCATATATCAACCACTTACTTTTTGCAGACCGTTCTGTAGCTGATAAAGAGTCCCAGGTATCATAATATATGCGAGCCACTTCCAACCATGCTCTCTCCTGTACATGATCTTTGTAATATGGATCTCTGAGGTCATATATTGCCAGACGTTGTCTGACAAGCCGAATGATTTCTTCATGGTCATGAACTTGTCGCTTGTTCTTTCTAGCCCTAGGCATGCTTCCTGCTGTCTTACACACTCACGTGCATCCAAATAGGAAGTGATGTATTTGGGAGGAGCAGAGATCATGAGATCATGTGCTTCCGCAGACTTCCGTGGAAGTCGCAACAAATTTGCGGTGTCATACATGTACATGCAACTGCATTGCGACTTAATTACTTTCTATGGAGAACAAGTCGAACCGAAGACGGAACAAAGTAGCGCAAAAACCTTTTTTGGAATCGCTGCGACTTGAGTCGCACCAATTAGAACGGGGACCATTGAAATACATGGATTTTGACTTGTCATGCGACTTCACATGTGTCAAGTCGCATAACAATTCTCAGTAGTTGAAACAGAGCCTTAACGTCCAACCACTCAGCCCATTGGCAAGAGCACCTAAAAGCCACACAAAAGGGGTACAAATCTGTCCTTCCTCCTCCTCCTCCTCCTTACCCACTTCAGTCTGTCCCTGCTATACCAAGTCATTACCTCTCAGCAGCCTCCACTGACAGAGATGAAGGTATAGCACAGGGTGTCCCAGGTGCTAGCAGCACATCTGCCAGCAGATAGCCGGCAAATTTATCTGCCTCATCTGCTGCAGCAGAATAAAAAAAAAACAGTCCCTGCCACCCACATGCCCAGCGTCTAAATGCAAGCTTGTCAAAGCTGTTGGCTCTCCAATTTCTGCCTTTCAGCCTGTGGGATTCTGCCTCCTTCCATGAATTCGCACAATGTGCTATAGCACAATGCCAGGTTCCCAGTCGCTACTACTTTTCACGTAAGGTCGTTCCATCTCTCTACCATTCGTAATGCTGCTTGTAACTCGAAAGGATGCAGGACAGGGCTTGGTGCTGCAACTTGTTGTGCCCCCATGTCTCTATAGAGCTGGTGGTGATGATGCCAGACCTGTGAGCTCTACCCCCTCCTCTTCCTCCGCCACCTCCATGCCCTCCTCTGCAGAATTGTCCTATGAACTTCAGGTACCCCCTAAGCGTTCAAAGGGCTATTCCATGAGTCAGGCTAAAAGGTGCCATGCAGTGCTTCAGCTGGTGTGTTTAAGGGACAGGAACCACACCGGAGCAGAGATTCTTGCAGCTCTGCAGGGACAGGCCCGGAGGTGGTTCACACCATGCTAGCTGGAGCCAGGAATGGTGGTGTGCGATAATGGCTCAAACCTGCTGTCCGCCCTTAGACAGGAAAAGTTGACACATATGACATGTCCTCATTTTGGTGGTGCAGCGTTTCCTAAATACGTACCATGGGTAGCAAGATGTGCCAAAGCTGGCCAGAAGAATCTGTAACCATTTCAGGTGGTCATACACAGCCAGTGCTCGGTTGGCTGAAATTCAGCGGGAATTCCACTTGCCTGTATACTGCCTGATTTGTGACATGTGGAACTCGACTTTGTCAATACTGCAGAGGCTATACATGCAGCAGAGGGCCGTCAACGAGTACCTGTGCGAATACGGCACAACATGCTCAGGCCGTCTCGACTTTTTTCCCCACTTCAATGGCTGATCATTAAGGATGCATACACTGTATTGTCACCATTTGAGGAGGCCACAAGGATGGTGAGCTGTGACAGTGCATGCATCAGTGACACAATCCCTGTTGTGTTCCTGCTGGAGCAGACTCTGCGTGGCATTATGGACAGGGCACTGAAGGCAGAGCAGCAGGATGAAGAGGAGGACTTTCTTTCCTCTCAAGGCCCACTTTATCCAGACACCATCATTCCTATGTCACAGAACATACAAGAGGAGAGAGGGGAGGAGGATGAGGAGGATTCTGGCACTTTTATAGGCTTCGAAGAAGAGGAAGACATGCGTCAATCTGTAAGCGATGGCTTTCCAATCCACTGTAGTACGTGGCTGGGAGGAGGAAGTTCCACATGCTATCATCCTGAGTGACCCCGGCAAATTTGAGGCGCATGGGCAACCTCAAGCCAGCGAAAGGACCTCCTCCTTGACCCTCCTTGACCACCGTTATAAGGGGAAGGTCTCAGAACTCATCCCGTCCCCATATAGAGTGCAGAAGATAAAATCTCTAGAGGACACGTTAAAGAGGATTTTATTGGTCAAGAGAGGAGCATTGAAGAAGGTGTCTGCCTAAGTGAGGCATTTAGGAATTTTTTTAGTCCTCGCCGCCCAGGGCTGTCAGCTTCCACATCCCATTGGCATCGTCTGCATCGGACGATTACCTCGGGGCCAAAATAGAGATGGACAGCTTTCCAGCTGACGATCCACTGACTTAATGGGTCATGAGATTAGACCACTGGCCAGAACTTGCCCAGTATGCTAATGAGTTTTTGGGCTGCCCTGCATCCAGGGTGCTTTCAGAACGGGCATTCAGTGCTGCAGGAGGTTTCGTCACTGATCATGGAATGCGTCTGTCTACAGACTCCGTGGACCGTTTGGCTTTTAAAAAAAGGAATAATTCCTGGATTACCAGCTATGAAGCCACTGATGCCAATGTCACTGATTAAGTCATTTTGGGATGTGGAATCTCTGCAGGACTTCAAGGCTGCCTATCAATCATTCCATCTGGAAGAATGTTTTTGGTATAGGTTTCATGGGCACAATTACCACCCAAAGACCAATTTTTCAGCACTCATTTGACAGGTGCATATCATTGTTTCTTTCTTCAAGAGCACCTCTATAGGGTTATGATGGGAAGGTGCCCCTGACACCCAAAGAGTAATTTTTCTGCACCTGTTTGACAGGTGCATATCATTGCAATTTACAATTCTTGCTTTCATCAAGATTACCTCTATAGGGTTGTAGAACATTTACTGGGGTGGGCTCCCCAGGATACAGCGAAGTCACGAATGAGGTAAACAACAACACCACCAGCTCTTGTCAAAACTGAATTTTACTTAAACGTGGTAAAGAACCCAACCGCCAATTGTGGGAACATACAATTAATTTACAGACACGCAGCCAGAAGAGAAAAATGAGTAATTTGCCTACAGGTGGGCATGACTAAACCGCCACACCTTACCTGTTAATACCCTAAGAACAACACAATAATAACTGTATGGGTGTGTGGTGCAGGCTAGCCTGCGGTGCAGCACAACATCTCTCTCTCTCTCTCTCTCTCTGCCAAACAGCAGAATGACAGTTAAATATTTAATTTTAAACAAACAGTGTACAAACACTGTTCAGACAATGAGAGCTGCTTCCCATCTTACAGGGTTATGATGGGAAGGCGCCACCGACACCCAAACACCAATTTTTACACACCCGTTGCTTCTATCCAAAGTCAAAGTGACACCAAAATGTATCCAAAAAATCGCTAATCTTGTTCCCAGTGCACTACATTGTGGCCTTATCATACACACTGCCTCCCCAGCTGTTGCTGAGCAAAATAAAGGCAGCTTGCAGTTTTTCACAAACTTTTTTCTTATTGATACATGTCCCCCAGGGCAGGACCCCAGGACCTTTTTTATCCCTTTCCTGTTTTATACAGTTCCACTACCTTTTCCCGCAGATCCTTTGAAAATTATTTTGCTTTTCCCATGACTCAGAATCCAGAAACGTCGGTGCAGCACTGGATGAAAAATGTAGGGGTCTGTCAGGAGTTGAGAAACTCATTAACCTTTTATACACACACACTAATTACAAGCAAACAGATCACAGGTGTGGATGGTTATCTTTAATAGCCATTCAAACCCCTTTGTGTCAACTTGTGTGCATGTTATCAGGTCAAAATCACCAGGGTATGTAAACTTTTGATCAGGGTCATTTGGGTAGTTTCTGTTATCATTATGATTTAAAAAGAGTAAACACAGTTGATAATAAATGGCTTCAGTCAAACACTAAACGATGAGTGAAAGAAATGTTTCTGTGTTATCATCCATATTCTCTGAAAAATGACCAAGAAATCATAAATTCTGCCAGGGTATGTAAACTTATGAGCACAACTGTATGTATATATACAGTATCTCACAAAAGTGAGTACACCCCTCACATTTTTGTAAATATTTTATTATATATTTTCATGTGACAACTACTGAAGAAAAGACACTTTGCTATAATGTAAAGTATTGAGTGTACAGCTTGTATAACAGAGTAAATTTGCTGTCCCCTCAAAATAACTCAACACACAGCCATTAATGTCTAAACCGCTGGAAACAAAAGAGAGTACACCCCTAAGTGAAAATGTCCAAATTGGGCCCAAAATGCCAATATTTTGTGTAGCCACCATTATTTTCCAGCACTGCCTTAACCCTCTTGGGCATGGAGTTCACCAGAGCTGCACAGGTTGCCACTGGAGTCCTCTTCCACTACTCCACTCCACAGAGCTGGTGGATGTTAGAGACCTTGCGCATCTCCACCTTCCGTTTGAGGATGCCCCACAGATGCTCAATAGGATTGAGGTCTGGAGACATGCTTGGCCAGTCCATCACCTTTACCCTTAACTTCTTTAGCAAGGCAGTGGTCATCTTGGAGGTGTGTTTGGGGGTCGTTATCATGTTGGAATACTGCCCTGCGGCCCAGTCTCCGAAAGGAGGGGATCATGCTCTGCTTCAGTATGCCACAGTACATGTTGGCATTCATGGTTCCCTCAATGAACTGTAGCTCCCCAGTGCCAGCAGCACTCATGAAGCCCCAGACCATGACACTTCCACCACCATGCTTGACTGTAGGCAAGACACACTTGTCTTTGTACTCTTCACCTGGTTGCCGCTACACATGCTTGACACCATCTGAACCAAATAAGTTTATTTTGGTCTCAGACCACAGGACATGGTTCTAGTAATCCATGTCCTTAGTCTGCTTGACTTCAGCAAACTGTTTGCGGGCTTATTTGTGCACCATCTTTAGAAGAGGCTTCCTTCTAGGATGACAGCAATGCAGACCAATTTGATGTAGTGTGCGGCGTATGGTCTGAGCACTGACAGGCAGACTCCCCACCCTTTTAACCTCTGCAGCAATGCTGGCAGCACTACTACGTCTATTTCCCAAAGACAACCTCCGGATATGACGCTATACACGTGCACTTAACTTCTTTGGTCGACCATGGCGAGGCCTGTTCTATATGGAACCTGTCCTGTTAAACTGCTGTATGGTCTTGGCCACCGTGCTGCAGCTCAGTTTCAGGTTCTTGGCAATCTTCTTATAGCCTAGGCCATCTTTATGTAGAGCGACAATTCTTTTTTTCAGATCCTCAGAGAGTTCTTTGCCATGAGGTGACATGTTGAACTTCCAGTGACCAGTATGAGAGAGTGAGAGCGATAACACCAAATTTAACACACCTGCTCCCCATTCACACCTGAGACCTTGTAACACTAATGAGTCACATGACACCGGGGAAGGAAAATGGCTAATTAGGCCCAATTTGGACATTTTCACTTAGGGGTGTACTCACTTTTGTTGCCAGCGATTTAGACATTAATGGCTGTGTGTTGAGTTATTTTGAGGGGACAGCAAATTTACACTGTTATACAAGTTGTACACTCACTACTTTACATTGTAGCAAAGTATAATTTCTTCAGTGTTGTCATATTAAAAGATATAATAAAATATTTACAAAAATGTGAAGAGTGTACTCACTTTTGTGAGATACTGTATATATATATATATATATATATATATATATATATATATATATATATATATATATGTGTGTAGCAATAACTCACGGTGAAGCTTCTGGTTTATTATTGGGCCTGTCCTCTATTCTCTTCACCGCTCTTAAGTTGTTCAATCCCCTTGACACAACTGTAGTGCAGTGTTGTAATGATATTAATACCAACTTTAACCCACAATATACACTTATATTTATATTTACCTCTACCTGGGGGCTTGTAGCTCCACCTGCAGGAAAAAAACCAACACTGCACACAAACTTCTGTAATAACCAAAATAACTTCTTTTTTTGGGTAAATGATATATTTATATAGAGAGTTATTACAGTGACTACACTATCACACCAACGTAGTGCAACAGTATAGTAAATAGTTATGACAGTCTTGGTAACATACACAAATATACCTAAATATATATATTTATACCAGGGAGCTCCCCCTGCTCTAAACCGTAAAGTCACTACCCTTTGTAACTAGATGCAGAGCCCTGCAATAAAAGAGATAGTCTTGACGTCTTCAATCTTCGCTAGCTATGAAATGGTAATTGTAATCCTCAGAGAGTTCTTCTGAGGTGTTGCGCAGTGTAAGGTAATACACAAAGGCAATTATAATCCAGCAAACTGATTAAGTGTTCTTATACGAAGCAGACAAACATCTAGTGTCAGCTCTTGAATATTGTAGTCTATGCAAATGTGATATTCTCCAACTCAACTTGTTCCGTGGGACTATCTGTCCCAGCAACAATCTGTAAAAGTTCCAAGTGTGTGTAGTATTAAACAAACTTCCGGTGTTAACCCTCTCACCACACGGGATCTGAGCAGATGGATATCTCCGTTTCAGCAGTTCTCAGTCCGTATTGAGCCACCACCACGCCGTCACACTGTTCCGTTTACTAACGACCAGGAGTCCTCGGTTACCTCCTCCACGGGTCCCCGTAACAATCACTTCTGCTGCTTCAGCACACTGTGATACGAAGGCAGGATCCTTGCTGCTGCTCTGCTCCTTCACAAGATAGGCCGCAACCCTGTGGGACACACACCCACAGAGTTCTGCTGGCAGGCCACGCGTCCCAGGAACAAGAGACTTAAGATGGCCGCTCCCAAACCTTTTATACCCTCCCACAATGCAGTTCAGTTCTCATCTGGTCCATAAGCATTGTGGGTAGGTCATAGTTAATGTTCAGTAGTAAACAATCAATCACTTCCATGTCACTTCTCTTAATCCTGAAACATAAAAGTGTTGTACCTTTTCAATTGTCCACTAGATGGCACTAGATCAACCTGCTTTAAATCTTTGGTCCCCAAAGATATGCAAGACCTTGTTTCTGCTGCACATCTTAGCCTCTAGACGAGTGCACAGGACCGACAGAGGAGCCTCCCACCAATTCTCAGGTGTTGGAAAGCTATTCTGTGTACCCACACCAGTGGCGGAACTATAGGGGTCGCTGCAGTCGCACTTGCGACTGGGCCCTGCCATTCTGCCGCTGTGAGGGGGCCCAAGACCCGGCATCTCCCCCTGCACCTCTGGCTTGCCGTTTAGAATGCAGTGTGGGGAGGTGGGAGGCAGCGATCGGCAGCTCTATTGTGTCTGTGGGCGGTGGGATCTCCCTGGAGCTTGTAGTTCTCTCTTCCCGAGTGTCAGTGTATACAGTGGAGAGAAGAGGGGCCTCTGACCCGGTCAGGTATCAGTTTCACTTTCAGTGAGTCGCTCTGCTTGTGCACTGCTGCTGATACATGCCCGGGTCAGTGGCCCCTCCCCTCTCCACTGTATACACTCGGGAGAAGAACTACAAGCCTCATGGAGATTCTGTGCCTGTGGACACCATAGAGCTGCCAATTGCCGCCTCCCACCTCCACCAGCCAGGTACATGGGGAACCTCTTGAAGGAGGGGGGGTCAGCTGTCTGGGGACCCTGATGTTAGGGGGGCTCTCTGGGGACCCTGATGTTAGGGGGGCTCTCTGGGGACCCTGATGTAGGGGGGGCTTTCTGGGGACCCTAATGTAAGGAGGGTGGCTCTCTGGGGACCCTGATGTTAGGGGGCTCTCTGGGGACCCTGATGTTAGGGGGGCTCTCTGGGGACCCTAATGTAAGGAGGAGGGCTATCTTTGGGACCCTGATGTAAGGGGGGCTCCCTGGGGACCCTGATGTAAGGGGGGCTCCCTGGGGACCCTGATGTTAGGGGGGCTCCCTGGGGACCCTGATGTAAGGAGGAAAACAGAAAAAAGAATATCTGAGAGCTGTTCCCTAACATTAGACACCTCCATCCCTATAATACACAGAGAAACAAAAATTCGCCTATGCCAGAGTGCGGCGGGACGCAGCAGAGATCCCCACCCATCGCCCGGATATTCACTGTGCTCAAAAGGTGGGAACACCGCTGCATGCGGAAGTCTCCCACTAAGGCACACGGCATGACGCCGATGCACTGGTGGCTCCATCCCTTCTGGAGTGGAGAGGTGGAGACAGCATCGGAAGAAAAACCCCATTAGTGCATCACAGCTCCCGGGGGAAACGGACCGCCACCCCCAGACCGGGGGCCAGACATATGGGGCCAGGTCTGCAAGCAGAAAGAGGGAGTCACCTATGGAAAACCATGTCTTGGTATGGGTAGGAAGTCAAAATATATATATTTATCAACTGGATCTAGGAGCAGCGACAGACTCAGGGCATTTAGGTGTCTACCACCTGAGTTACATAGTTACATAGTAGTTACATAGTTACATAGTAGGTGAGGTTGAAAAAAGACGCAAGTCCATCAAGTCCAACCTATGTGTGTGATTATGTGTCAGTATTACATTACATACCCCTGTATGTTGCGGTCATTCAGGTGATTATCTAATAGTTTCTTGAAGCTATCAATGCTCCCCGCTGAGACCACCGCCTGTGGAAGGGAATTCCACATCCTTGCCGCTCTTACAGTAAAGAACCCTCTACGTAGTTTAAGGTTAAACCTCTTTTCTTCTAATTGTAATGAGTGGCCACGAGTCTTATTAAACTCTCTTCTGCGAAAAAGTTTTATCCCTATTGTGGGGTCACCAGTACAGTATTTGTAAATTGAAATCATATCCCCTCTCAAGCGTCTCTTCTCCAGAGAGAATAAGTTCAGTGCTTGCAACCTTTCCTCATAACTAAGATCCTCCAGACCCTTTATTAGCTTTGTTGCCCTTCTTTGTACTCGCTCCATTTCCAGTACATCCCTCCTGAGGACTGGTGCCCAGAACTGGACAGCATACTCCAGGTGCGGCCGGACCAGAGTCTTGTAGAGCGGGAGAATTATCGTTTTATCTCTGGAGTTGATCCCCCTTTTAATGCATGCCAATATTCTGTTTGCTTTGTTAGCAGCAGCTTGGCATTGCATGCCATCGCTGAGCCTATCACCTACTAGGACACCCAGGTCCTTTTCCATCCTAGATTCCCCCAGAGGTTCTCCCTCTAGTGTATAGATTGCATTCATATTTTTGCCACCCAAATGCATTATTTTGCATTTTTCTACTTTGAACCTCATTTGCCATGTAGTCGCCCACCCCATTAATTTGTTCAGGTCTTTTTGCAAGATTTCCACATCCTACGGAGAAGTTATTTCCCTGCTTAGCTTAGTATCATCTGCAAATACAGAGATTGAACTGTTTATCCCATCCTCCAGGTCGTTTATGAACAAATTAAATAGGATTGGTCCCAGCACAGAACCCTGGGGAACCCCACTACCCACCCCTGACCATTCTGAGTACTCCCCATTTATCACCACCCTCTGAACACGCCCTTGTAGCCAGTTTTCAATCCATGTACTCACCCTATGGTCCATGCCAACGCACCTTATTTTGTACAGTAAACGTTTATGGGGAATTGTGTCAAATGCTTTTGCAAAATCCAGATACACCACGTCTACGGGCCTTCCTTTATCTAGATGGCAACTCACCTCCTCATAGAAGGTTAATAGATTGGTTTGGCAAGAACGATTCTTCATGAAACCATGCTGATTACTGCTAATGATATAATTCTTATTACTAAAATCTTGTATATAGTCCCTTATCATCCCCTCCAAGAGTTTACATACTATTGATGTTAGGCTAACTGGTCTGTAATTCCCAGGGATGTTTTTTGGGCCCTTTTTAAATATTGGTGCTACATTGGCTTTTCTCCAATCAGCTGGTACCATTCCAGTCAATAGACTGTCTGTAAAAATTAGGAACAACGGTCTGGCAATCACCTGACTGAGTTCCCTAAGTACCCTCGGATGCAAGCCATCTGGTCCTGGTGATTTATTAATGTTAAGTTTCTCAAGTCTAATTTTAATTCCGTCCTCTGTTAACCATGTAGGTGCTTCCTGTGTTGTGTCATGAGGATAAACACTGCAGTTTTTGGTTACTGAAGCCCCCCGATTCACTTGTGAAGACTGAGGAAAAGAATAAATTCAATACCTTTGCCATCTCCCCATCCTTTGTAACCAGATGTCCTTCCTCATTCTTTATGGGGCCAATATGGTCTGTCCTCCCTTTTTTACTGTTTACATACTTAAAGAATTTCTTGGGATTTTTTTTGCTCTCCTCCGCTATGTGTCTTTCATGTTCTATCTTAGCTGTCCTAATTGCACCCTTACATTTCTTATTGCATTCTTTATAAAGTCTGAATGCTGAGGATGATCCCTCAACCCTGTATTTTTTGAAGGCCTTCTCCTTTGCTTTTATATGCATTAGTTAAAAGACAGAAAAAATAAAGTCTGAGAGCTGCTCCCTAACATGAGACACCTCCATCCCTATAATACATAGAGAAACAAAAACTCGCCCATGGGACTTTAAATGAAGTGTCCATGATGATCACAGATAAATAAAAAGAATATAGAAATGTAAAAATAATGACAAAATTTATTGAGATAAATATCATCCAGTACAAGTCATGAACATAGGTGACAATTACATAAGAACAGCAGCATGCTAAAGTGGTCCTAAAAACATAGCCATAATGACATAACATCAAAGTATGAAGAGTACAGTTATACATGATACATCTCTAACCCGACACGTTTCGTGAGCTCTCCTCGCTTCATCAGGGTTGATGTGTATATCTGATGTCTGTAACAACAAGTAGAGAGTGTATTGGAGTATAGGTTATGATTGGACAACAACATGAAGCCAGAGCTAGTAATCCAGCAGTTACTTGTCAGGCGATTGACCCCGGAGGGGTGACCCTAGGCAAGGGTCGGCGGAAAAACATCTCCCCCGGGAGCTGAGGGGGAGGAGACCACAGACTGGAGGCCCAGGATCAGACACAGGGCAGGCATGGCGAATGAATGAAAAAAGAGAGAGATGGACCCGACTGTCACCCATGATGGGTACAGAGCGTATTCACAGTAATGAAATAAATATAAAAAATATATATGTATCTGAGATAATGGGGATAACCATATCCTAAAGATGTAGAGTAATATGCTTGAGTATGAAGGGTGCAGAGTGTCCAGCAGAGCATGAAAAAAAGGGCAAGAGCAAAGCAGAAGAAGGTGAGAAAATGTGAGCCCAAGTGTCACCCATTAATCTAGCAAATAAGCATTCTTATTTGGCACCCTCTACACACTGGCGAGAGATCACACTGGTAGGCACTACTTTTACACTCACATCTATACACGTTACCTCACCATTAGACCTACCATTCATATAGGTACATCCTGGAGTATCACTTGCATTTTATTTTTATTCATCCCACCATTTTTTAATTTTTTTGTTTGTCCTTCTTTCTCCCTTTCCTCCGCTCTGCAGTTTTTCTTGTTCTTGTTCTTCTTTGCTAACTTTCCTCACTTTTTTTTCTTTTCTTTTTTTCCTTTTGTCCTTCACTATTCCCTTATGCCGCGTACACACGGTCGGACTTTTCGTCTACAAAAGTCCAACGGACGCTGACGGACTAAAGCTGGCTGGTAATCCGATCGTGTGTGGGCTTCTCCGGACTTTCAACGGACTTTTTCAGCCTCAAATCCGACGGACTTTAGATTTGAAACATGCTTCAAATCTTTCCGACGGACTCGAGTCCGGTCGAAAAATCCGCTCGTCTGTATGCTAGTCTGACGGACAAAAACCCACGCTAGGGCAGCTATTGGCTACTGGCTATCAACTTCCTTATTTTTTGTGTGATCGTGTGTAGGCAAGTCTGTTCGTTAGAAAGTCCGCCGCAAGTCCGTCGAAAGTCCGTCGAAAGTCTGTCGGACAGGCTGTCGGACTTTTGTAGCTGAAAAGTCCGACCGTGTGTACGCCCCATTACTTTTTCTCTCATACTTCCTTTCCTTTCACATCACCCCTCCTCATGTTCAGCAGGACACTCCTGCATTCCCTGCACCCTAGCCTACTACTTTATATTCCCATTATATTGTGACACCAACTATTTCAATTATACAATACATATATTCATGTACTTTATTATGGTGCACATGCCATGTAGGATTTATGGGTCACTTAGGAGATCGTGATATCCACCATCTCAGTATATACATACATCTATATATTTCATTACAGGGAGTATGCCCTGCTAGATTAATGGGTGACACTTGGGCTCACATTTTCTCACCTTCTCTTTGTCTTCTGCTTTGCTCTTACCCTTTTTTTCATGCTCTGCTGGACACTCTGCACCCTTCATACTCAAGCATATTACTCTACATCTTTAGGATATGGTTATCCCCATTATCTCAGATACATATATATTTTTTATATTTATTTCATTACTGTGAATACGCTCTGTACCCATCATGGGTGACAGTCGGGTCCATCTCTCTCTTTTTTCATTCATTCGCCATGCCTGCCCTGTGTCTGATCCTGGGCCTCCAGTCTGTGGTCTCCTCCCCCTCAGCTCCCGGGGGAGATGTTTTTCCGCCGACCCTTGCCTAGGGTCACCCCTCCGGGGTCAATCGCCTGACAAGTAACTGCTGGATTACTAGCTCTGGCTTCATGTTGTTGTCCAATCATAACCTATACTCCAATACACTCTCTACTTGATGTTACAGACATCAGATATACACATCAGCCCCTGATGAAGCGAGGAGAGCTCGCGAAACGTGTCGGGTTAGAGATGTGTCATGTATAACTATACTCTTCATATTTTGATGTTATGTCATTATGGCTTTGTTTTTAGGACCACTTTATCATGCTGCTGTTCTTATGTAATTGTCACCTATGTTCATGACTTGTACTGGATGATATTTATTTCAATAAATTTTGTCATTATTTTTACATTTCTATATTCTTTTTATTTATCTGTGATCATCATGGACACTTCATTTAAAGTCCCATGAGCAAATTTTTGTTTCTCTGATGTAAGGAGGGGCTCTCTGGGGACCCTGATGTAAGGAGGGGCTCTCTGGGGACCCTGATGTAAGGAGGGGCTCTCTGGGGACCCTGATGCAAGGAAGGGGCTCTCTGGGGACCCTGATGTAAGGGAGGGGCTCTCTGGGGACCATAATGTAAGGAGGGGCTCTCTGGGGACCCTGATGTAAGGAGGGGCTCTCTGGGGACCCTGATGTTAGGGGGGCTCTCTGGGGACCCTGATGTTAGGGGGGCTCTCTGGGGACCCTGATGTAAAGAAAGGGGTCTCTGGGGATCCTGATGTAAGGAAAGGGGTCTGTGGGGACCCTGATGTAAAGAAAGGGGTCTGTGGGGACCCTGATGTAAGGAGGAGACTCTCTGGGGACCCTGATGTAGGGGGGCTCTCTGGGGACCCTGATGTAAGGAGGGGACTCTCTGGGGACCCTAATGTAGGGGGGCTCTCTGGGAACCCTGATGTAAGTGGGACTCTCTGGGTACCCTCATGAAAGGGGGGATCCCTGGGGACCCTGATGTAAGGAGGGAGGCTCTCTGGGGACCCTAATATAGGGGGAGGCTCTCTAAGCACCCTGATGTAAGAGGAGGCTCTCTGGGGACCCTGATGTAAGGAGGGGCTCTCTGGGGACCCTGATGTAAGGAGGGGCTCTCTGGGGATCCTGATGTTAGGGGGGCTCTCTGGGGACCCTGATGTTAGAGGGGCTCGCTGGGGACCCTGATGTAAGGAAGGGTTCTCTGGGGACCCTGATGTAAGGAGGGGCTCTCTGGGGACCCTGATGCAAGGAAGGGGCTCTCTGGGGACCCTGATGTAAGGGAGGGGCTCTCTGGAGACCCTGATGTAAGGAGGGGCTCTCTGGGGACCCTGATGTAAGGAGGGGCTCTCTGGGGACCCTGATGTTAGGAGGGCTCTCTGGGGACCCTGATGTAAGGAGGGGCTCTCTGGGGACCCTGATGTTAGGGGTGCTCTCTGGGGACCCTGATGTTAGGGG
Source organism: Aquarana catesbeiana (assembly GCF_042186555.1). Classification (NCBI taxonomy): domain Eukaryota; kingdom Metazoa; phylum Chordata; class Amphibia; order Anura; family Ranidae; genus Aquarana; species Aquarana catesbeiana. The sequence goes on along the minus strand of NC_133326.1, from coordinate 608,658,284 downwards.
GGTCCCTGGGGACCCTGATGTAAGAGGGGCTCCCTGGGGACCCTGATGTTAGGGGGGCTCCCTGTGGACCCTGATGTTAGAGGGGCTTTCTGGGGACCCTGATGTAAGGAGGGGCTCTCTGGGGACCCTGATGTAAGGAGGGGCTCTCTGGGGACCCTGATGCAAGGAAGGGGCTCTCTGGGGACCCTGATGTAAGGAGGGGCTCTCTGGGGACCCTGATGTAAGGAGGAGCTCTCTGGGGACCCTTATGTTAGGAGGGCTCTCTGGGGACCCCGATGTAAGGAGGGGCTCTCTGGGGACCCTGATGTAAGGGGGGCTCTCTGGGGACCCGGATGTTAGAGGGGCTCTCTGGGGACCCTGATGTAAGGAGGGGTTCTCTGGGGACCCTGATGTTAGGAGGGCTCTCTGGGGACCCTGATGTAAGGAGGGGCTCTCTGGGGACCCTGATGTTAGGGGTGCTCTCTGGGGACCCTGATGTTAGGGGGGGTCCCTGGGGACCCTGATGTAAGAGGGGCTCCCTGGGGACCCTGATGTTAGGGGGGCTCCCTGTGGACCCTGATGTTAGAGGGGCTTTCTGGGGACCCTGATGTAAGGAGGGGCTCTCTGGGGACCCTGATGTAAGGAGGGGCTCTCTGGGGACCCTGATGCAAGGAAGGGGCTCTCTGGGGACCCTGATGTAAGGAGGGGCTCTCTGGGGACCCTGATGTAAGGAGGAGCTCTCTGGGGACCCTTATGTTAGGAGGGCTCTCTGGGGACCCCGATGTAAGGAGGGGCTCTCTGGGGACCCTGATGTAAGGGGGGCTCTCTGGGGACCCGGATGTTAGAGGGGCTCTCTGGGGACCCTGATGTAAGGAGGGGTTCTCTGGGGACCCTGATGTAAGGAGGGGCTCTCTGGGGACCCTGATGTAAGGAGGGGCTCTCTGGGGACCCTGATGTTAGGAGGGCTCTCTGGGGACCCTGATGTAAGGAGGGGCTCTCTGGGGACCCTGATGTAAGGGGGGCTCCCTGGGGACCCTGATGTTAGGGGGGCTCCCTGGGGACCCTGATGTTAGGGGGGCTTTCTGGGGACCTTGATATAAGGAGGGGCTCTCTGGGGACCCTGATGTAAGGAGGGGCTCTCTGGGGACCCTGATGTAAGGAGGGGCTCTCTGGGGACCCTGATGCAAGGAAGGGGCTCTCTGGGGACCCTGATGTACGGAGGGGCTCTCTGGGGACCCTGATGTAAGGAGGAGCTCTCTGGGGACCCTGATGTTAGGAGGGCTCTCTGGGGACCCTGATGTAAGGAGGGGCTCTCTGGGGACCCTGATGTAAGGAGGGGCTCTCTGGGGACCCTGATGTAAGGAGGGGTTCTCTGGGGACCCTGATGTAAGGAGGGGCTCTCTGGGGACCCTGATGTAAGGAGGGGCTCTCTGGGGACCCTGATGTTAGGGGGGCTCTCCGGGGACCCTGATGTTAGGGGGGCTCCCTGGGGACCCTGATGTAAGGGTGGCTCTCTGGGGACCCTGATGTTAGAGGGGCTCTCTGGGGACCCTGATGTAAGGAGGGGTTCTCTGGGGACCCTGATGTAAGGAGGGGTTCTCTGGGGACCCTGATGTAAGGAGGGGCTCTCTGGGGACCCTGATGTAAGGATGGGCTCTCTGGGGACCCTGATGTAAGGAGGGGCTCTCTGGGGACCCTGATGTAAGGAGGGGGTCTCTGGGGACCCTAATGAAGATTCTAGTTACGTCTCTGCCCACAACTGTCACCTTAGTATCAGATACAGATGTGTCAAGGGGTGAAACAGGGCTCTCATTTTCCAGATTGACTGAGGAGGAACTAGGTTCATCGACATTCCTTTTTCTGGTAACCTTTGTTATCTCAGAACACTCGCCCAATGTATCATATGTTAGTCTCTTGGGTGGGTGAATGTTCCTCTTTCCCCTTTGTTCTTTTGGTGTGTCCTCTATTTCTGAATGAACACTGTTTTCTTCTATTTCAGTGGGAAATAAACACTTTTCAGCCCTGTCAAACAATGGTACAAACTCTGGAACTTCTTGCCTAAGAGCCTCACTATCTTCCCCGGTTGTCGGGAATGAAACACTCTTTTCAACTTCGGGTATATCAGATGACCACATCCAGCTAATGTCCATGTCTCTCTCCTCACTATCTTCAGTTGTTAAAGTCCCAGACTGAGACCTAGTTACAGGCCGTTGTGCAACCTCTGATGTAGATGATAACTCCTCCTCGGGGACTATCCTGACTGCATCAGTAAGGGGCAAAAGGTGATTCCGATGCCAAGTCTTAATTGGTCCAGCACTTTCTCCTGGCCTGATTTCAAAGACTGGAAGTCCTGGGAGCTGTTTACATACAATGTATGGCTGTGACCTCCAGCAATTTGCCAGCTTGTGTTTCCCAGGAATACCCAAATTCCTTAATAGAACTCGGTCACCAGGTTGTATATCTTGAATCCTTACTTTGAGGTCAAAGTTCCTCTCATTTCTACTCCCTCTGTTATTTGACATAGTCCGAGCCTTCTCATAAGCAATCTTCACACTCTCTCGCAGTCTGTTTGTATATCCTCGATGAGAGGTCTCTGAGGTGTGGTCCAGAGAAGTTCTGAAAGCCAGGTCCACTGGTAATCTAGCCTCTCGCCCAAAGATCAGCCGAGCTGGTGAATATCCTGTGACGTCACTCTTGGTGCTGTTATTTTTTTTCCAAAATAGATTTTTATTGAAAGAAAAATAGTATAATATAACAGTATCACAGTATCATCATACAGTTGTACAAAAGGTGGGGAATAGACATAAATTCTTACGATTGAGACAAATGTAACAATGAATTGACTAATAACAGGCAATCTCTTGTTGATGATTTACTATGTCAGCGCGGGGGGGGGTTTAGATTAAATCCAGTAACATATTAAAGTAACTATCGAGAGGTTGAAGTTAAATATGGTGGCATAAGATATTTCTTCTTCTTTTTCCCCTCTCTTTCTCCCTCCCCCCTCCTCCAAGTCGCTGTTATACTTCTTAGAGGAGGATTCCCAGTCATTGGGTGAGGGCATAGGAGTTTGTATGACAATTCAATCCACGTGTAAGGTAGAGGTGTTGGTCGGGAGCTCTGTTAGGAGACCCAAACCGTATAAGGGGCTAAGAGGGGTTGTGGGTGGACAATGAGAAATAGATAAAAGAAGAAAAAAGAAATGGGGGGGGGAGTAAAAGAAGAGAAAGGGGGGGGGAAAGTGGGGGGGGGTGACCTAAGGGGCTTGAGGGGGGGGGAAGAGGGAACAACAAAGGGGGGAGGGGGGGGGGAAATAAGGGGGCTAGAGGAGTGCCTTTCTCCTCGGTCTCCGTCACTTGTGGTGTAGATTCGGTTTGGTGTTGTTTTATGGTGAAGCAAGTCAGGTTTGTTCGATCTCAACTCTCGGAAAGTGATATTGGGCTAACTTTGACGTGTGGCCCCCCATACTCGTCCCTTGTTTAGGGGTGGGGGGTCCACGTCAACTGGGGAGGAAGAAGAGGTATAGGAGTGGTGAGGCTGAGAGGTTTATACAATACAGATCGTGGGTGGTGGGTGGTGAATTTAAATGGGTAGGTCCAGGTCGAGATTTATGTCATCAGTGTTAGGTATCTGTCGGTTGACCGAAAATGGGTCCAGCATGCCCACGTCTTAGAGAATCTAGCTGGGGAGTCTCGTGAGATGGAAATAAGTTCTTCCATTTCTGCTATTTTATTAACTTGTGTGAGCCATTCTTGGATGGTCGGAGCATGAGGCGTACCCCAATGTCTAGGTATGCACATTTTCGCTGCATTTAGTAGGGGTAAGATCAATGTTTTACGGTAGTATGACGTGGACAAATCTGAGTGATGAAACAGGCATTGTGTCGGCGTGTGGTCTAAGTTATAGGTCGATATTGATTCCGTGAGTTCTCGGACTTGTATCCAGAATGATTGAATAGCTGGACATGACCACAGGATGTGTTACAGTGTGCCCGGTTCATCCCCACATCTCCAGCATTTGTTGGGAAATGAAGGGTTAATTTTATTCAAGATGGCTGGGGTTCTGTACCATCGTGTCAGGGTCTTATAGTTATTTTCCTGAATGGATACGTTCAGGGAGCCTTTATGGGCAATCGTGAATATGTGTTCCCATTGGTCTTCTTCTAGTTCTGTTTGTAATTCTCTTTCCCAAGATTTGCAAGCTTTCCCTTCTTTGGGGGAAGTTTCAGTAAATAGTATAGCATATATGCTGGAGATTAAATGTTGTTGGGGATTGGATTGAGAGCATAAATGCTCAAATGGAGTAAATGTTCTTGATATAGAAGAGTCGCGGTTGGCTTCCTTTAAAAAATGCCGAATTTGAAAGTAAGTCCAGAATGGTAAAGGGTCCCTAGTGATGGCGGGTGTCAGTGTGAGGCGATCTAGAAAAGATCCGTCGCGGAAAAATTGATGTGCTTGTATGTTGGGGAGTTGCCATTGGTTTGCTAGAAATTGTGCGGATATGCCCGGAGTGAAGGCAGGGTTCTGTCTGATAGGAGTCAAAGGGCCCGGGGAGGATGATATGTGTAATTTACGGCATGCGTCCCTGAAACAGTCCAGGTTCGGTCCAATGAGAGGGTGTTCTTTGAGAATGGGGGGGATATGTGTCGACGCCAGCCAGGGTGCGGATTTCAGCGGGAAGGGGGACAGTGATCCTTCCAGTCTGACCCAATCTTTGAGTTGGGTGTGTAATGACCAGTCCACAATACGGGTAAGGTGGCAGGCCCAGTAATATTTTTTCAGATCTGGAAGCCCGATGCCCCCCTTCGTCTTAGGCTTTGTCAGAAGATCATATGCGATTCTCTGAGGTTTTTGTTTCCATAAGAATTCTGTACAAAGCCTTCTATAGGATAAGAAAAATGACGGGGGGAGTTTGATGGGGATAGCTTGTAAAATATACAGAATGCGGGGAAGAATATTCATTTTAATAATCGCTGCACGCCCGAACCAGGAAAATTGGGGTTTGTTCCAATTTTTGAGATCAGCAGAGATCGTTTTGAGGATGGGAAGATAGTTTTGTGCAAAAAGGTCTGATAGGTTCGTTGTAAGGTAAATGCCAAGGTACTTAATTGCGTTTTGTCGCCATTGGAAGGGGAAGTTAGATTCACACTGCGCAACTGTTTCTTTTGGGATGGTGACATTGAGGGCGTGTGATTTGGTGAAGTTTATTTTAAAATTAGAGATGCGCTGGAAGAGGTGGAAGTCTTTTAATAAATTTGGAATAGAAGTGTGGGGCTCGCTAAGGGAAAGTAGGATGTCGTCGGCAAAGGCTGCCAACTTATAAGTGTGGCCTGATATGGGTATGCCTTTAATATTCTCATTTCTCCTGAGGCAGTTCAGAAGAGGTTCAAGGGTTAACACAAAGAGGATAGGGGAAAGTGGGCATCCTTGCCTCATTCCGTTGGCTATGGAGAAGGCGTTTGACAGATGTCCGTTAATCCTAACTCTGGCCGTGGGTGTCGTGTATAGAGACATGATTGAGTTAAACATGCGATTTTGGAGGCCTAAGTGTCGTAGCACTGCCCCCATGTAGTCCCATGCCAGTCTGTCAAACGCCTTCTCCGCATCCAATGATAGAAAGAAACCTTTATGTTTATTAGTTGTCATCCAATGATGGAGATTTATGGCTTTAATGGTGTTATCCCTTGCCTCTCGACCCGGAATAAAACCGACTTGGTCTCCATCGATCAGTGATGGTAACAGGGGAAGCAGGCGGTTGGCTAGGATTTTTGCAAAGAGTTTTATGTCAACATTTAGTAGGGAAATCGGCCTATAGTTACTTACTAGGGTCGCGTCTTTTCCTTCCTTTGGTATAACTGTAATGTGGGCTTCAAGGATTCTATGGAAGGGGAGCGCGGAGGAGGACAGGGAGTTGAAGGCTTTGAGAAAGGGGCCTGTGAGTGTCTCTATGAAGGTCTTAAAGTATACGGCTGTGAAGCCGTCTGGGCCAGGACTCTTTCCGGCTTTTAACTGTTTGATTGCATTTTTGAGTTCAGCTTCCGAAATGGGGTGTTCTAATTGGCGAGCATCTTCTCTGTCAATCGGTTTAGGGCAATGTTCTTTTAGAAAACTTTTAATGAGGGATCGTCTATCCTTGTTATTAGATGCACCGTCGGTAGTTGTCTCGAGATTGTACAGTGTAGAGTAGTATGCTTCGAATTGGGAGGCTATGTCTGGGGCTGTGACTTTCGATCTACCTTGGGAGTCGTTGATCGTATGGATATTGGAACGTGCTTTGTTTTTCTGAATGGCTCGGGCCAGATACTTTCCGCTTTTATTTCCGAATTCATAGAACAATTTCTGTTGTAGGATGAATTTACGTTTTGTTTTTTGTGACAGTTCTGTGAGTAAATGTTCTCTTGTTTGTGTGAGTTCACGATATGTTTGTTGGGCCTGAGTCTGTTTGTGAGCTAGCTCTAAGGTTTTAATCTTCTGGATTAGATTTGAGATACTGGCTTGGTGGGCTTTTTTCCGCGACGTTTTGAGGGCAATAAGTTTGCCCCTTAAGACGCATTTATGGGCCTCCCACTGTGTTAGTGGAGATGTGTCTTCGTTGTCATTGTCGGTAAAGAAGTTGTGTATGGTTTGTCTAATGTCTGTGATATCTCCTTCTGAGGTCAAGAGGGTAGAATCTAGGCGCCAGATTTTTGAAACATTCTGATGCTCAGGGAAAGTCAGTGTCATTGTGATGGGGTGGTGGTCAGATAGGACCATAGGTTCAATTGTCGCATGAGAAAGGAATGGAAGGTCTGGTTGGGAGAGGAAAAGATAATCGATTCTGGAATATCTGTCATGAGGGGCGGAGAAGAATGTGTAGTCCTTGACATTGGGGTGAAGAGTGCGCCAGGTGTCATGTAAGAGCAGGTCGTTTAATTGCAGTTTGATTTGGCGCAGAGTTCGGTATGGCAGCGATGTGGAGCCTGAAGAGGTGTCTAGAATTGGGTATAGGGCTACATTAAAGTCTCCTCCGAGTATGGTTAGACCAGCAGAGAAGCCTGATAAAAGTTGGGAGATCTGTCTAAAGAAGCTAGATTGTGCAGAATTGGGGCTGTAAATATTAGCCAGAGTTACAGGCCGGCCCTGTATCTTGCCTTTTAAAAAGATATATCTGCCTTCCTTGTCAGTAAGGGAATCAGAGAGTTCCCACGTTAAGTTTTTGGAGATTAGGATTGAAACTCCCTTAGTCTTTGCTTGTGGGTTGGTAGAATGGTAGGAGTGAGGGAACCAGTGGTTTGTAAGCTTAGGAATCTTGTCTGCACAAAAGTGGGTTTCCTGGAGGAAAACTATGTTGGATTTTAGTTTGTGCATCATAGACAGAACTTGGCTGCGTTTTTCTGGGATATTGAGCCCTTTTACGTTTAGGGATGTCACTTTTAGTGTGTCGTGTTTGGTGGTAGGTGGTGTGTGCGACATGCTTTAAAGGGATGTGCTCTTTTGTCGGTTTGGTCAATATACCTCTTCGAGTGTGTTAGGGGTGGATCGTGGGAGTATAGTTGGATCGAGAGGAGTCGCGGAGGCGAAGTGGAGGTGACGGAGACCGAGGAAGCAGTAGAGGGGGGTACGGGAGATGGAAATGGGCTTAGAGAGTCTGAGGGGGAAAGGGGACTGTCAAGGGTAGAGGAAGGGGATGGGAAAGGGGGAAGAGGAAAGGAGAGGATGAGAAGGGACAAAAGGAGGGAAGAGGAAGGAGAAAAGATAGATAAAAGATCAAGAAAGATATGTGATATCTAGGTGTACCGGAGGTAAAGAAGGGTTCAGAGACCCCTCTTATGGGGTAATATGTTATCCGGTATAGGTCAATGGGGGATATAGGTTCCCGTTGAGTGGGGAGGTGGAGGGAGCCGGTGGTGACGGGTTAGAGATAGAGTGTACTCCTCTGGTCCTCAGAGGGGTGTGGATGGTCAAGATAGAGGAGTGAGCCTATAAGTTATAGTATTAGTCTTGGGGGTTAAGGAATAAATGAAATGAGGGGGATCTTAAATTTAAAGTAGTGTCATTGCCAAAGATAGATTATCACGTGAGGTCTTTTGGGGCAGGAGAGTGAGTCCGCCTGACTGGGGGAAGTCGGCCTTAGCTATTGTGGGGATGTGGAGAGAACGTCTAGTTGTGAGTCGTTTAGATAATTAGAGAGACAAGTAAGGAATCATCTGTACCATCAACCTTATAACATTAACCAGACTATATATTTAGTAAATAATTCTAGCGTTATTTATGCTCGCCTTACTCTCAGAGTAGGCCTCCAGCCTGTGCGACCGTACCCCATACTGTATAAGAACCGATAGTCTGAAATTTCACCAAAAAGGTGGGCCGGCCCGGTTTACTCAGGTATCTATACATCTGGATGTCATGATATAGAGATCAATGACCAGGCGGAGTATGGGGTCTTTCACACATGCCGGAGGTCTCCCCGGGTTCTTTTGCTTGGTTGCCAAAAACAAACTTGGTATGTTGTGTTGAACTATTGATAACGAAACGAGAGTATTAAAAAATAAAAAAAAAATAAAATGGCATATCATTACATGTTATGCACCCAGGTCTTAGGCCTGCCCTACGCGGGGGCAGCCATACATTCGGTGAGGAGTCTCTCAAGATTCACCATATACCTTAGGTCATTGTATGACGAGTATTCAGGTAATGACAGTAATAGTAATGATACTAATACCTCCTAGCTGGATTTTTAGGTTCCTATGGGTTGTAACTTAACTGAAGATAACATGAAAACTCTTTCCGGCAATGTACCAGCCGGATGAGCGGCTCCACACAGATTAATGCTTTTACTGGGGACATTGGGGAATGCAGGCTATGTCTTATTCGTCATCTTAGTGGATGCCTAGGTTTAGATACCCATTAACCTTTTGGGTAATCTCTTGATCAGGTGGAGGGGGTACCCGAGCATATGAAAATCAGCTCTTAATGTTGGGGGGACATCAGTAGGGGTAGGGTATGTGGCGCTTGGGTGGAATAAAGGGTGTAGTTGAGGTACTGTGTGGAACCGCCCCTCCAGGGAGGAATCAATATTGTTAACAAACAACATCACTAACAAGCAAGTGTGAGCCCCAGTTTGTTTTTGTTTTTTTGAACAAGGGTGCCATTTAAAATAAGGGGATTCTGACCTGGGAATGTGACCTATGTCTGTCACATTAGGGAATGATACTAGCCTAGGGAGGTTCAAAGAGGCCCACTTGAGGGATGAGTTATGGGGGTGACAGAATGGTGAGGTGGAGATATAATAAGGAAAGGAATTATTGTAATTTGGGGGGCTATATAGCTTTCACAAACAATAGTTATCTTCGTGCAGGTTCATGCTATACTTGCGTGTCCAATGTTCTGTTGCTTGAAGACTGTGTTAAATTTGCTATGTGAGCTGACTGGCATGAAGGAGGGAGGTAAAGGGGTGGGGGGGATGCTTTCACAGGTAAGGCCAGTCTGTGGGACTGAATAAAAAGCGTCCATCTTGGGCTAGGTGTGGGAGAGGCGAGGAATTATGGTGGTCCTTTGAGTCTAGCCTTCTTGTTTCTGGTTTGTAGGAGATCCATTTCTGGGAAATCGGATGGTCATACTGTGGATTGACGTCTGTCTTGCGTAGGCCTTCGTAGTGTAGGGGGCGAAATGATTTCAGGGGAGCAATCGAAGATAGGAGTGGGTTACCCCGTTAGTCAGCACCACCGTGGCGGGGTCTTCTGTGGGCAGGAGAAGCTGTGGGGCTGTTGTCTGTAGGGTTCCTGGGTCCTGTGGAAGTGTTGGCCCTGGGAGAGTTGGATCTGCGTCTTCTTATGTGGAACTCGTCGCGCACAGGGATGGCATCCATGGAGCTGGACCTTCTGAGTTGGGGAGGTCTGAGAGAGCGGTACCAGTCGGGCAGTTCAATGCAAGGTATGTTCAGAATCTCACAGAATGTGGTGAGATCTTCAGGCACTCTCAGGTTAGCCGTTCGCCCTTGTGTTGATGCTGAGAGGCAAAAAGGGAATTTCCAGCGGTATTGAATTCCGTTTGTGCGTAGTATATCAAGGAGAGGGCGTAAGTCTCTTCTAGTTTGTAGAGTGATGGGCGATAGATCTTGAAAGATTTTTATTTCTGAGCCTTGGCATGAAAGATTGCGACGATCTCTGGCCCTGCGAAGGATTTCTTCTTTCAGCTTAAAGTTAACTAGGCAGCATACCACATCTCTGGGAGGGTCAGTGTCTCTACCCCGGGGCCTGAGGGCCCTGTGTAAGCGCTCACATTCAATAGGGGTCTCAGGGGATCTGCCTAGGAGATCGTTGAAAACAGCTACGGTTGCCTGGGTAAGTTGTGTATGATCGATCGATTCTGGCATGCCTCTTACCCGTAAGTTGTGTCGTCTGCCACGATTGTCCAGGTCTTCCATGTATCTATGTAGGTCTCTGAGCTGGACGGAGTGTGCCTGGGATGATGTCTGGAGCCTGTGGATGGCATTCTCACTTTGTGCTGTAGCTTCCTCTATGTTGTCCATGCGGACCGTCATGGAGTGGATGTCTCTCCTCAGATCTGAGATGACCGATGCGAAGTTGTTTTTGATGTCTTCCGCTACTATTCTTAGGTCCCCCATGTTCAGGGGGTGCTCTGTCACCACATGCCGTGCGGGCGATTGTGTCCTGTGCCTGCCTGAGGGGCTGAGACTGGAGGAGCGCGCTGTGGCCGAGTAGGCCTGAGATGAAGCCGGGGCCTCGCGTGATTGCGTCCGGAAGATCTCCGGAATGCTGCGGCCTGCTTGAGAGTCGGGTCTCCGCGGGGATCGGGAACGGGATGGGGACGGGTTTCCCTTAGATTTCCCCATGTTTTCGCTTTTGGATGGCTCTTTTAAGCTGCTGAGAAACCCTCTAAGGACCGGAGCACAGGGATTAGGCGTCCATTAGAGTCCGGCGCCCTGGTGCTGTTATATGCATGTACTAAAGCGGCAATATGCTTACTCCAGTTGGGCTTTTGCTCAGAGGTCAGTGTCCCCAACATATTAAGAAGAGTTCTATTAAACCTCTCCGGCTGAGCATCTCCTTGCGGATGATAAGGTGTAGTCCTAGACTTCTGAATTCCCAACAGATCCAATAATCTCCTGATGAGTGCACTCTCGAAGTCTCTTCCCTGATCTGAGTGAATCCTCTGTGGTAAGCCATAATGGACGAAGAACTTCTCTACTAGTGTCTTTGCCACTGTGACTGCCTTCTGATCTTTTGTGGAGAAAGCTTGAGCATATCTGGTAAAATGGTCTGTGACTACCAGAATATTTCCTTGCCCACTCAAGTCAGATTCTAGACACAGAAAATCTATGCAAACTAAATCCATGGGACCTTGGCTTGATAAATGACCCATTGGGGCTGCCCGTTGCGGAAAAGTCTTTCTCTGGATACACCTATGGCAGGAATGACAGTAACTCTCCACCTCTTTCCTCATGTAAGGCCAATAGAATCTATCCCTTATCAATTGAAGAGTTCTTTCTGCCCCCAGATGTCCATGACAATCATGCAGAGCGATTAACATAGTCTCTCTGTGTTTCTCTGGCAGAAACAATTGCCACTTCTCCTCCAGATCTTCAGAGGGGCCCCTTTGGTAGACCACCCCTTGTTGCAACTGCAACCGACCCCACTCTTTATGTAACAACAGAGCTTCTTTCCGAGCACTTTTCAAAAGTAAATCAGGGTACTGACTCTCCAGAGCTTCCAATATCAAGCTGCAGAGTGGATCTTCCTGTTGGTCTCTCCTAAGGTCTTTTCTCGATAACTTAGGTAGACCTTCTGCTGCAATCTGAGAGACATTACAGTAATACCTAGGTACCCCTGCTGTAGTCACTCCAATCTCTTCAGCTCTGGCCCCACCTTTCTCCTGCTTTTCTGCTCCTTCACAAAGGGCTCTTACCCCTTCGGGGGCAAGCTGAGTCCAATCCTCTTGGGAGCTCAGGGGACTGTGGGGTCTTCTTAACAGCGCATCTGCATCTCTGTTGCTCACTCCTCGTCTGTATTTCAAGCTGAAGGAGAATGTTGAAAGAGCAGCCAACCACCTATGGCCTGTGCCATCCAACTTTGTGGTGGTAAGCAAGTATGTGAGAGGGTTGTTATCCGTTTTGACTACAAACTCTGCACCGTACAGGTAATCTCTCAACTTGTCTACCACGACCCACTTCAAGACCAGAAAGTCAAGTTTATGAGTGGGGTAGTTCTTCTCAGCAGGAGACAGGCTCCAGCTCACATAAGCAATGAGCCTTAAATGTCCATCATGATCTTGGTAGAGTACTCCACCTAATCCATCTCGGCTAGCATCCACGTGCAGTTCATAGGGCTTGGTAGGATCCGCATAAGCTAGCACTGGAGCAGTGGTAAGGCTCCACTTCAATTGCCTAAATGTCTCCTCACATTGCGGAGTCCACTGATCCAGGATAGACTCCTATTTCTTCCGAGGCCCTTCCTTTCGCCTCCCAGGTTCCTCCGAATCCACATCAGCCCCTTCCTGATTCTGCAGTAGCTCTGTGAGTGGGTGGGCTATCTTCGCAAACCCCTCCACAAACCTCCGATAGTAGGAGCAGAATCCTAGGAATGACCTGAGCTCAGTCACATTAGTGGGCTTGGGCCAAGAAGTAACAGCTTCCAACTTCTCAGGGTCAGTTGCTATCCCTTCTTCAGACACAATGTGCCCCAAATAGTTCACCGAAGATTGATAGAACTGACATTTCTCCATTGAAAGTTTCAAGCCCTCATCATGTAATCTCTTCAGAACCTTTTCTAGTCGCTCTTCATGCTCTTCAAGAGTTCGGCCAAATACTATGATATCGTCTAAGTATACTAAGACCTCAATCAAGTTCATGTCGCCTACCGTCTTCTCCATGAGCCGCTGAAATGTTGCTGGGGCCCCAGACAAACCTTGTGGCATCCGGTAAATTCATAGAATCCCACGGGGGTAATGGAAGCAGTCTTCTCCTTATCCTCAGGACTCATGGGGATCTGATAATAACCACTCTTCAAATCTAATACACTGAACCACTTCGCCCCTGACAGGCTCTGTAGGGCATCTTCTATACGAGGGGTAGTGTATTGATCAGGAATGGTCCGTCGGTTCAGGGTCCTATAGTCGATACACAGCCGTAGTGACCCATTTTTCTTCCTCACTACCACTATCGGGGAGGCATATGGACTCCTGGACTCCCTGATAATCCCAGTCCTTTTCAGCTCAGCCAGCTGTTCTCGAAGGTCCTCAAGATCTCCCAGTGGGATCCTTCTAACCCTTTCTCGAAAAGGTTTGTCTTCTTCCAGCCGGATCTTGTGCTCTGCATTCTTGGCATACCCCACATCAAACTGTTTGAGAAAACCTCTTTCCATTTCATGAGCTGGGCTTTGGCCCTCTCCATCCAAACAGGCGTAAGAGAAGTGTTCTTCGGGTAGAAGTTCTCTATGGGAATCTCCTCTTCGGGTCCTCTTTTGACATCACTTGGCGAGACCCGGGTTGCTTGATTCGCCTGCCCCAGCAGCATTCTTGCTGGTATCTTCACAGGCAAGGCTGTCATGTTCCTAACACTGACTGAAACCCTCCCTCTGCTTCTCTTAAGCGCCTTAGTTGATAACACTTTTGGGAGTATTTCCAGACCCACATCCTCTTCTTGAGTGTCCGTCTCCAAGACAACGAAAGGACCAGGTTGTCTCCAACTCAACTTGACAGAGGCCCTCATGCATATCACTTCACCCAGTTGTAGCAGTTCTTCACCTCGGTCTAAACGCCAAACTTTTCCCACCCCTTCTGGTGGGGCCTTCTGTTCGTGTACTATATCCTTGTACACTTGGGTTAGCACGGGTTGTACCTTCATGGCCGGGGCACTTTCCTTCTGTACAAGCGGTGTCAGGAGTCTTCTGACCAGATCAGTATTTGTTCCGATGATAAGGGAACTTCTATGAGCCCCAGGGGGCAGAGGACACACAACTGCCAGGGTGTCGAAAGTCTCCGCCTTTCCAGCCACACTCGGGTCAAAGGTAAGTTTGATAGGGATATATCCCTCATAAGGGAAGTTCTGGGTACCTAGGCCCCACATCTCCAATTCTTCCAACTTTTGCAGGGGCAGATGCTTGAGATGCTTCATATAGAAATCTTTATATAATAAAGTCACTTGGGCTCCGGTATCCAGCAGTGCTTTGGCGTAGATTCCTTCTACCTGAATTGGGATGATCGGAGAGGGTCCTACTAGGTTGAGGGGAAATCCACCATGGGTGTTTGGCTTAGTTTGCTTGTTAGGGTGCATCCTGACTCCTCCTTTACATGGACGCTTATTCAACTTCGTTCCCTCTCTTACTCTCAAAACCTTGTAAACCTTGGGTTTCGTTGGAGTTGACGACTGTTACAGGGCACCCAGTTGACTCCTTCACTGGGGCCCTTTAAAGTTTTCCGCCGGCTTTTGACGTTGTACTGCTGCCCTTGGGCTTGGGCACATTTTCCCAAAATGTCCAGCCCCTCCACAGTTGAAACAAAGTCCAGATTCCCTTCTAAGGGTGAACTCTGATACTTTTTTAGTTTTTTTAGTTCCCCCGTTGGGCGGAATAGGGAATCTTGCAGTCAGCAAAGCCATCATCTCCATTAGCTGGGCCACCTGAATCTTAAGAAGCTAAATCTGAGGATCATCATCCATCACACTAACTGTCCTGACTCCAACAGTGTGTTTTGGTTCTTGAATTTTTTCCTTCTTCCTTTCTAGGATAGCTTCTTCCTCCCGTACAAACAAAAATGAGATCTGGGTACTTCAATATGCCTCCATCTTGATGAGTTCTTAACTGGAGGGTGATGGGATCCAAAGGCTGGGCACCTCTTAAAACTTGCTTGGCTCGAACTTCATCCACCTCATGAGGATCTAACCCCTTCTTCAACAAGATCTGGTGAATGACCTTGTCCAACCGTCTCATACATTCTGACAAATTCTCTCCTGTTTCTTGATAGGTGTGTTTTAATTGATAAATTAGGTCGGAAACCTTTTTGGTACGTCCGAACACATCTTGCAGGATATCTAAGTAGTCTTGGGCTACACAGTTCTGTTTGCTGAGCTTCAGATTTTGAATAGCCTCGGAAGCAGGCCCTTTCAGACTCTCAGCAATCCGCTGTTTTTTTTGCGTTTCAGGGATGTCCCACTCATCCAACACTTGCGTGGCCTGTTCCAACCACTCTTCAAAGGTGTCTTCTCCTTTGGGTACAGGCAGTTGGCCCGAGAAAATGCCCAGTTTTCGGTACCCAGTCCCTGAATATGTTGGGTTCCCTTTTTAACATTGGGACACCAAATTTCCCAGGGCTGTGAAGAATTCTGGCTCAATTGCAGCCGGTGCTGACTGTGATGGAACCTTGATTTCTGCTGAACTCATCTGTGGGAAGGTGGCAAGATTCTCCCCTTCTTCCCTTGGGTGGGTCAGATAAAATTTGGTCTTGTCAGCGAGTTCAACACTTGCACCCTTGAAATTTTCCGGAACTCCCTTCCTCCACTCCAATAATGCATAAGTGCGGAATGTCTCATGATTGGGTCTTACTGCGACCACCTTGGCTCTTTGTTCTGGGGATAGTGTTTTTACCACTCGGTTAATGTGCTCTTTCTCCCAGATATCTCCCCAGAGTTCCATGGCCATGCTCGCTTCTGAGCGGGTGCCTTCCGCCTCACACAACTGTGCCACAGTGGGGGGATTCATTCTATGGTTCTTAATGGGGTGCTTGACTTCAGAGTGACAGTTATCCCGGACGAGCCCCCACATGTAGCAATAACTCACGGTGGAGCTGCTGGTTTATTATTGGGCCTGTCCTCTATTCTCTTCACCCCTCTTAAGTTGTTCAATCCCCTTGACACAACTGTAGTGCGGTGTTGTAATGATATTAATATCAACTTTAACCCACAATATACACTTATATTTATATTTACCTCTACCTGGGTGCTTGTAGCTCCACCTGCAGGAGAAATAACAACACTGCACACAAACTTCTGTAATAACCAAAATAACTTCTTTTTTTGGGTAAATTATATATTTATATAGAGAGTTATTACAGTGACTACACTATCACACCAACGTAGTGCAACAGTATAGTAAATAGTTATGACAGTCTTGGTAACATACACAAATATACCTAAATATATATATTTATACCAGGGAGCTCCCCCTGCTCTTGACGTCTTCAATCTTCGCTAGCTATGAAATGGTAATTGTAATCCACAGAGAGTCTTGGTAACATACACAAATATACCTAAATATATATATTTATACCAGGGAGCTCCCCCTGCTCTTGACGTCTTCAATCTTCGCTAGCTATGAAATGGTAATTGTAATCCACAGAGAGTTCTTCTGAGGTGTTGCGCAGTGTAAGGTAATACACAAAGGCAATTATAATCCAGCAAACTGATTAAGTGTCCTTATACGAAGAAGACAAACATCTAGTGTCAGCTCTTGAATATTGTAGTCTATGCAAATGTAATATTCTCCAACTCAAATTGTTCCGTGGGACTATCTGTCCCAGCAACAACTGTAAAAGTTCTAAGTGTGTGTAGTATTAAACAAACTTCCGGGTGTTAACCCTCTCACCACACGGGATCCGGGCAGATGGATGTCTCCGTTTCAGCAGTTCTCAGTCCGTATGGAGCCACCACCACCCCGTCACACTGTTCCGTTTACTAACGACCAGGAGTCCTCGGTTACCTCCTCCATGGGTCCCAATCACTTCTGCTGCTTCAGCACACTGTGATACGATGGCAGGATCCTTGCTACTGCTCTGCTCCTTCACAAGGTAGGCCGCAACCCTGTGGGACACACACCCACAGAGTTCTGTTGGCAGGCCACGCGTCCCAGGAACAAGAGACCTAAGATGGCCGCTCCCAAACCTTTTATACCCTCCCACAATGCAGTTCAGTTCTCATCTGGTCCATAAGCATTGTGGGTAGGTCATAGTAATGTTCAGAAGTAAACAATCAATCACTTCCATGTCACTTCTCTTAATCATGAAACATAAAAGTGCTGTACCTTTTCAATTGTCCACTAGATGGCACTAGATCAACTTATACCTTTATAACACACATATGACTAAAAACAAAAGTTGTCAGCGCTACATATATATATATATATATATATATATATATATATATATATATATATATATATATATATATATATATATAAAGTTTGGGGGATTGTAGCTCCACAGGATCAAGTGCAAAGCCATTAAACTTTAAACACAAAGGCTTTTATTTTCAGCAAGCAAATCAAAATAAGGCTTCCAGCAGCACACAAGCAAAAAATACAAAATAAAGTCTGCTTATCTTCAGCACAAAGTAAAAGTAAAAGTAAAAAGGCACATACAGTTTGTGGATGAGTCCTCATCCCAAGGTTTTAACAGTCCTTGTTAAATCTTTTAGCAACCTCCAGCAGACTCAGCTCTCCAAGACAGGTGTATTCACCAACTGCTCCTCACCACCACACCTAGCACTACTTCCAGGGCCGTCTTTACCACAGAGCAAATGGGGCAGCTGCCCAGAGCCCGTTCACTGTTTGGGGCCCGAAGCAGAGCTGCCCCTTAAGCCCATGCGCTGCCCGCATATCGGCGCTGAAAATCTCACACTGTCTGTCACAGACAGTCATCAGCCGTCAACAGCAGCACGCACACACAGTGCAGCAGTGCCAATGCTGCATTTTTTTCGATCAAGGAGCGGGCAGCACAGAGTGCAGTGCGGTCAAGTGAAACTAGCAGTAGCGGCAGTGTGGAGGAATTGATCGGAATCAGAGCTGAGCTGGCCAGGAGGACAAGGTAGGTCTTCTTTCTCCTCCCCTGGCTCCCGCACCCCATGTGTAGAACGTTTGATGGGCACAGTGGCAGCATTTGGCACAGTGGCTGCGTTTGATGGGCACAGTGGCAGCGTTTGATGGCACAGTGGCAGCGTTTAATGGGCACAGTGGCAGCGTTTAGCATAGTAGCTGCAATTGATGGCACAGTGGCAGCGTTTAATGGGCACAGTGGCAGTGTTTGGCACAGTGGCAGTATTTGATGGCACAGTGGCAGCGTTTGAGGGTACAGTGGCAGCGTTTGATGGCACAGTGGCAGCATTTGAAGGGCACAGTGGTAGCGTTTGATGGACACAGTGGCAGCGTTTGATGGGCACAGTGGCAGCGTTTGATGGCACAATGGCTGCAATTGATTAATTTTTTTCAAAAAAATTTTGCACCCCCCCAAAAGTTTTGAGTACCAGCCACCACTGAGCCTGAATGAGGCTGTATTTTTTTATTACAGAGCACACGGCATTACAGCACATAGATAGCATTAGTGCATTTAACTGCTTGATGGGCTTATTTTGGGCCTGGCTGGTTCACATGTATGTGTTTTGGCGGCCCAGATTTGTGCAGGCAGAGCAGCCTATTCATTCAAATGGGCTGCCATGCCTGTGTTTCCTGCAAAAAAAATGTGCAAGCATCATGTAATAGGCTGCGCACACCTATGCTCATCAAGCAGTGAAATACAGCATTGTCTGTCCATTCTGCTTTTGCACCATGTGACTTGCCTGCAGTTCCCACACTGGCAAACTTGCTGCGTTTTTAGATGTTTAGGTCACACTTTTAAAAACACAGTGCATTTGTGTGTGAAGGAACTGCAGGTAAGTCGCATGGTGCAAAAGCAGAATGGATTTCAAGACCACTGCATTTTTAAAATGCTGCATGCACCTTTTTTTCTGCAGGAAATGAAGGCATGAGCAGCCCATTCAAATGAATGGGCTGCTGTGCCTGTGCAAATGTGGGCTGCCAAAACACCTTCATGTGAATGTGTGATTTGACAATGGCTGCAATGTAATTGGGGTGCTGTGATGTGTAAAGGGGCACTATGACACAAAGGGGACTCTAATGTAATGGGGGCGCTGTGATGTGTAAAGGGGCACTATGACATGTAAAGGGGCACTATGACACAAAGGGGACTCTAATGTAATGGGGGCGCTGTGATGTGTAAAGGGGCACTATGACATGAAGGGGACTCTAATGTAATGGGGGCGTTGTGATGTGTAAAGGGGCACTATAATGTGAAAATGTCTGGAATGTAATGGGGTGCTGTGACATGAAAGGGAACTGTGGGACTGCTGTGAAGGGGGTCTGCAAAGTTTTTGTCTAGATAATTCTATGTGTGTCTGTTTTTTGAGATGTTGGGGTGAAGAGCAAAATTGCATTGGGGGGGCGGGGCCCAAAAAAAATGTTTGCCCAGGGCCCAAACCATATTAAAGATGGCCCTGACTACTTCCTGTCTTTTAAGAGCTGCTTCCTGGAGTCTCTTAACCCTGTGTGTGCTGGAACCCCTGTAGTCAGGGGTGGAGGCTCTTTCCCACCCGAATATCACTTCAGAGCAGTGGCGTTGCGTCCATAAAGGGCGCAGGGGAGCCAACCCCTCTCTCCTGCACTGCTCTAATCACCATAGATTCATGCATTGCATGAATCTATCTATGGTCGCTGCTGACACCCCCTATTCAGGTGCCCGGCCCATTTTCGGGCGCCGGGCATCTGAATTACAGCAGCGGGGGTGTTTTTTGGAAGCACCTGATTAGAGCCATAGGCTCTAATACTATTAGGAGCCCAAAAAGGTGAACAGCGGGCGCAATGCTGTGTGTTCGCTGTTCACTCAGCTGTGTGTTAGCAAAGTGAAGGAATTCGCTTTGCTAACACTGAATCTGCCTCTCAGCCAATCAGGTTGCCGGGTCTGTTACCGGTTACCTATTTGGCTGACACGTCAGGCGCTTTGATTGGACGCCTGAGAGAGGATGGAAGAAGACATGGAGGACGTGCAGGAGAATGCCGCTGACCCGCTCCGAGACAGGTAAGTGCCGGGCAGCATCTGATGGGGCACACTGGCGGCATCTGATGGGGCACACTGGTGGCATCTGATGGGGCACACTAACAGCATCTGATGGGGCACAGTAGCGGCCATTGATGAGCACACTGGCAGCATCCGATGGGGCACAGTAGTGGCAATTGATGGGCACTCTGGCAGCATCTGATGGGGCACAGTAGCGGCAATTGATGGGCACAATGGCAGAAATCGATAGGCACAGTGTTAGCAATTGATGGGCACATTGGCTGCGTTTGATGGGCACAGTGGCTGCATTTGATGGGCACAGTGGCTGCATTTTATGGCACAGTGGCTGCGTTTGATGGCACAGTAGCTGCGTTTGATGGCACAGTGACTGCGTTTGATGGCACAGTAGCTGCAATTGATGTTCTTTTTTCAGTTTGTTTGCGCCCCCCCCCCCCCCAAAAAAAAATTTTGAGCACCAGCTGCCACTGCTTCAGAGCCTCCGAAATTTCGGGTCCCAAATATCTGTCTAAAAAAGCAGAGTTCCACACGTTTTTTCGTTTATTAAAAGTCAGTAGTTACAAAAAGCATAGTTGACTTTTAACCTCCCTGGCGGTATGATTCTGTCTGGAATTTTGTGCTGAAAGCGGTACAATTATTTTGCATGGAAATTTGATGCTATGTATTATAGGCCTGCAATTCTTAGTAATTACTTACTTAAACCTGACCAAACAAGACTCTAGTAGACATCCCAGATGTGATAAAGTTTGAAACACAAAATCATGATTTTAAATTTTTAAATAATATAATTTTATTCAATAATGTAATACAAACTAAAGAAATTTGTCAGACAAAGAAAATTCAGTAAACATCCTGAGTGTGATAAATTTTAAAGCAAGGTACAGCACACAGTCCCACGTCACAATCCGGACAAAAGAACCTGCTTTCTTTTCGGATTTTTTTTCCCTTGTCATCTCTGTGTGAACAGCAAACCACACACATCCTGGTAGGTGCTGCCTTTTTTGCGGTTGGCGGTATGTAGTCCATAAAGTGGCGACCTGTTAGGCGTTCTGGGTTGGCAACACCAACAGCACGTCGTCCAGGTCTGTTCGCATCAACTGATGGCATCTGGTGTTTGGCAAAAATCTGCTCAGCCACCTTCCAGATAAAATCTGAATGAACAAGAGGCCTGTCACTCCCTGCTCGGTACAAGATGTAAGCGTTCCAAAGGCATTGTTCCAGAAGATGCCTGAAAATCTTTTTATAATATTTTTTCTGCTGTTTCCGCATAGTCGGGTAAAAGGTCATTGCCTGATCGGCTCGGTCGACACCTCCCATAGTGCAATTATAGTCTATGACGACTTGCGGCTTCAGCACATCTTTCCCACTTTTTGTGTGGACCGTGGCAGTGGAGGTATTGTGCACAGTGCTCATGAGACACACGTCCTTCTTGTCTCGCCAACGTATTGCCATCATCTTACCCTTCTGCCAGGCAACCATTTCTCCGGGTTTTAGTTTTTTTTTTCCAAACATTGATGGCATGTCACGTCTGTTAGGCCTAACTGTACCATAGGCATCCGTCTTGTTTTGGATCAAAACCTCAAACAGTTCCGGCGACGTATAGAAATTGTCCATGGTGACACAATATCCCTGGTTCAGTAATGGCTCCAGCAGTGTAAGGACAGATGATGTGGCCATCCCATAATTGCTGTACCTGGGGTTGAACTTCGTGCCTTTACCGGTGTAAATGACCGAGTTCCATATGTACCCAGTGGATGACTCGCAGAGCATGTATGATTTGATGCCAAACCGCGCTCTTTTGGAT
This sequence comes from Aquarana catesbeiana, assembly GCF_042186555.1. Classification (NCBI taxonomy): domain Eukaryota; kingdom Metazoa; phylum Chordata; class Amphibia; order Anura; family Ranidae; genus Aquarana; species Aquarana catesbeiana. The sequence continues at coordinate 608,636,669 of NC_133326.1, read as the reverse complement.
GCAATATACTGGATCCAGCTTAGGCGTCCTTTGTAAGCCATCAAACTCTCATCCACGCTGACGTCCCTTTCTGGCACGTAGGCCCGCTGGAAATTGTTCCCAATAATTTGGCATACCTCCCAGATTTTTTTTAGCTTGGGCGCAGGATGTGTGCCCTCATCAAACTCTTCATTGTTAGTGAAGTGAAAATATTTCATGATGAGGGAAAAACGGTATTCGGACATCACAGTACCAAAAAACGGAGTGGCCAATAACTTGTTGGTGGTCCAGTACCATTTCTGGCGTGGTTTCCCCACCACCCCCTGAAGAATAATGAGTCCGAGAAACAGCCAGATGTCCTCTTTAGTCACCGGTTCCCACCTTCTGCTTCGGGAAAACCTGGCATGCAGCGTAGCGGATTGCTGCTGTTGGTATCGATTTGTCTCTATGACAATTTTTTCAATTACCTCCTCTGTGAGAAATAATTGCAGGTATGCCAGAGGGTTGCCACGCTCAACTTCGACCTTCATCCCAGGTGATCCAGTGAAGGGAAATCTTGGGGGCGCTACCTGGTCCGTATCGCACTCAATAGGGCACCAAGTGCGCACATCGCTGATGTCAGGTGCAGGATCATCACCGCTGTCATCGCTGTCACTTGTCAGCTCAGTGTCAGACGACAAATCTCCCCACGACTCGCTATCGCTGAGTTCTGGGAGCAACTCCATGTCGCTGTCGCTGTCGCTGTCATTCAACTGCTCCAAAGGCGATTTTGTAGCGAAATGGCGCTTTTTGGATTCCATCTTCTCAATATTTTATTGGCAATGGGCACTGGGGCAAGGGGCACTGTATCAGTGAGATCTGAGATGATACAATGTAATCCTCTCAGATTACACTGTATCACCTCTTTTTATATGTGTGTTTTGTGTTTGAACTTTTGAACTTTTGAATTTCCCGCCTAGTTCCGCTCCCGTGCGCCGCTGCTGCTCGCAGGGAACGGAACTAGGAAGTGAGATGCTGTGATCGCGCTGGCGATCACAGCGGAGACAAGCCGAGGACACTGGAGGGCATCGCTGGAACCCAGGAGAAGGTAAGGGCTCCGCTGGATGCTCTGCAATGTTACCCCGAGCGTGACTCGGGGTTACCGCTCCTGACAGAAAAAGTCAGACCCGAGTCACGCTCGGGATTACCGCCAAGGAGGTTAATAAACCGACACTTACCTGTCCCGCAGTCCAGCGATGCGAGTCAGAGAACTGCGAGTCAGTCCTATCCTGATTAAAGCTATTCCCGGGAATTCCTCACCCATCCTGGGTGACCCCCTGAATACTACCACACTTCCCTTAAAGGGACCATAACCCAAATATTGGTGCTATATAGCACCCGTCCAGGACCCAACCCAACAATATATATATATGACACCAAACTGTTTAAGTAGTTAAGTGTATTGCAACTAGGTGAATGTAGGAAAAGACTATGCAGTGGTGAATCAGCAGAAAGAGATTGTAATGGTTCACAATTAAATGAATGAACTGCACCGCTATGACCACCAGGACCCGACGATCTTTCACAGGAGAGGCAGAACGGCAGTCTGCCTATGTAAACAAAGCAGACCGCTGTTCTGTGAGGGAGGAAGATAGAGATCTTGTGTTTCTGCTAAGCAGAAACACTGATCTCCATCTTCCTTGAGTCACAGCATTCCCCCCACAGTTAGAAAGCACTCCCTAGGAGCACACTTAACCTTTGATCGCCCCTGATGTTAACCCCTTCCCTGCCAGGGTCATTAGTACAGTTACCCAAGTGGTGCTCTGAGGAAGAGGGGGGATGTCCCCTCAAAACGCGTCAGCCATCTGGAAGATGTTGGTGCACCCTCTTTTTGTTTTTTCTACAGTGTTTCCATTGGGTGTCCCCTGACCCTTGGAGGGCAGCAAGGCCTGTGCTCTAGGCGATATCTACTGTCGTCACATTACTTTTGAGCACAGGAGATTTTAGTTGTCTGTTATCCTTTGCTTCCTCATATCAGAGCTTTAGCAAACAGAACAGAAAGCACCGCAGTAGTGACATCGTCAAATCTGACTTCAAATCTTTTAAGACTAGCAGTCAGTGGTAGCAGTGCCTTAGCTGATCTCATGCTGCAGAACTGAAACCAAGACCTTCAGGAGTCAAACAGTGGAGGCCCACTAATGTCTAGAAGACATGGCACTGAAGACTATTCCTACCTGGAAGGCCTAGCACTGGATGGAGACAGAGAATCACTTTAACACTTTCACTGCCAAATTCATTTTTGTGGGTCTTTGCACACATTTAAAAAATCATTTTAGGCCGGAAGGTTAGTTTAAGTGATTATAAATGTATTTTTTTTTTTAAAATAACAATCATGTAATACTTAAATGCTCTGTGCAATGGTTTTGCAGTCCCGATCCTCCTTTTCTGCAATGGACATGCGGGCTCAATCCTGAGCTGGGCTCTGCATGTCCATTGACATGCACAAAGCAACTCGGCCCCGCCCTCTGCTCTTTCCTCACAGGCTGTGATTGACAGCAACAGGAGCCAATGGTTCCCACTGCTGCCCCATGTCTAATGAGGAGAGAGGGAGGAGAGTGCCACTGTTTTATTTTTAAGAGCTTGGTATTTTAAGTGCTTGGGTGTAACTTTCTTTTTTGACTTTTTTTTTACTTTTACTAAAACTTTAAAAAAAAGTCCCCTATGGGATATATTTTTAAGACAGGTTCTCTTTAATGAAGCATCAGGGGTCTTTTAGAGCCCTGATGTCTCACCTGCCCTCCAATGAAGCTAATAAAGCCCACTAGCATCTTCCCTGGCCCTTGAGGGAGTGAGACTAGAAACTGCAAGTGATGTTGTACACGTTGCTTCCGGGTCCATTCTACCTAGAGGAGACCTTCCTACCCTCCACCGGCGACTCTCTGTACCATAAGAACAATCATATTGGCAGTTCAGCCTCTTGATCGTTTTTACAGGTGGCAGGAAGAGACACCCCCCACACCGCCCTCTGGTGCTTCTTGGTAGGGGGAAGTGCAGTGGGAGCCGATCAGCGGGTACCGCAGACTCAATGTCCACCATCACCCTCCGATCATCAGCCAGAGAGAGAGAACTGCAATCCACCTATGTAAACAAGGCAGACTGCTGTTCTGACAGGAGGGAAGGCATGGATCCTGTGTCTCAGCAAAGCAGGGACATGGAACCATGTCTTCCCCTAATAAAAGCACCTCCCGCAGTTTAGAAAAACACTGGTCAGGCACACCGTTAACCCTTTGATCACCCCTGATGTTAACCCCTTCCCAGCCAGTGTCATTAGTACAGTGACAGTGCATATTTGTAGCACTAAGTACTGTCTTAGTGTCACTGGTCCCCATGAAGTGTCAAAAGTGCACGTTAGTGTCCGAATGTCTGCGGCAATATCGAATTCCCTCTATAAGTCGCTGATCGCCGCCATTACTAGTAAAAAAATAATAACTAAAAATGTCCCACAGTTTGTAGACAAGATAACTTTTGCACAAACCAATCAATATACGGTTATTGGGATTTTTTTTACCCAAAATATGTAGCAGAATACATATTGGTCTAAATTTCTGAAGAAATTAGTTTTTAAAAATGTTTTTATTGGAAATGCTTTATAGCAAAAAGTAGAAAATTTGGGGGTTGTTTTTCAAAATTATTGGTCTTTTTTAGTTTATAGTGCAGACATGATCAAACAGCACCAAAGGAAAGCTCTATTTGTGGGGGGAAAAGGACATAAACTTTATCTGGGTAAAGTGTCGCACGACTGCGCAATTGTCAGTTAAAATAATGCAGTGCCGTATCACAAAAAATGGCCTGATCATGAAGGGGGTAAATCTTCTGGAGCTGAAGTAATTAATGGTATATTAGTACTTGGAGGGCCTGGAATTTAGAAAAACAAAAGGTCAACTTATGTCAAAATCTTACTGTGTTACTGTGGAGTTGATTTACTAAAATTAGAGAGTGCAAAATCAGGTGCAGCTATGCATAGAAAGCAATCAGCTTCCAATTTTTTTTTTTTTTTTGTCAAAGCTTAATTGGACAAGCTGAAGTTAGAAGCTGATTGGCTACCAAGTACAGCTGCACCAGATTTACCATTCTCCAGTTTTAGTAAATCAACTCCAGTATATCCAAAAGTGTAAAGGGCCCATAGTGACACTTGATGAACGATCCCGTGACCCATTGGATTGTTCACTTTTTTATATAATTTACAGTGCATCCGGAAAGTATTCACAGAGCTTCTCTTTTTCCACATTTTGTTATGTTACAGCCTTATTACAAAATGGATTAAATGTATTATTTTCCTCAAAATTCTACAAACAATACCCCATAATGACAACGTGAAAGAAGTTTGTTTTAAATCTTTGCAAATTTATTAAAAATAAGAAAGGAAAAAAATTACATGTACATAAGTATTCACAGCCTTTGCCATGACACTCAAAATTGAGCTCAGGTGCATCCTGTTTCCACTGATCATCCTTGAGATGTTTCTACAACTTGATTGGAGTCTACCTGTAGTAAATTCAGTTGATTGGACATGATTTGGAAAGGCACACACCTGTCTATATAAGGTCCCACGATTAACAGTGCATGTCAGAGCACAAACCAAGCCATGAAGGCCAAGGAATTGTCTGTAGACCTCCGAGACAGGATTGTATCGAGATAGATCTGGGGAAGGTTACAGAAAAATGTCTGCAGCATTGAAGGTCCCAATGAGCACAGTGGCCTCCATCATCTGTAAATGGAAGAAGTTTAGAACCACCAGGACTCTTCCTAGAGCGGGCTGCCCGGCCAAACTGAGTGATCGAGGGGGAAGGGCCTTAGTCAGGGAGGTGACCAAGAACCCACTGGTCACTCTGACAGAGCTCCAGCGTTTTTCTGTGGAGAGAGGAGAACCTTCCAGAAGAACAACCATCTCTGCAGCACTCCACCAATCAGGCCTGTATGGTAGAGTGGCCAGACGGAAGCCACTCCTCAGTAAAAAGTACTACTGTCTGGAGTTTTCCAAAAGGCACCTGAAGGACTCTCAGGCCATGAGAAACAAAATTCTCTGGTCTGATGAAACAAAGATTGAACTTTTTGGCCTGAATGGCAAGCGTTGTGTCTGGAGAAAACCAGGCATCGCTCTTCACCTGGCCAATACCATGCCTACAGTGAAGCATGGTGGTGGCAGCATCATGCTGTGGATATGTTTATCAGTGGCAGGAACAGGGAGACTAGTCAGGATCGAGGGAAAGATGAATGCAGCAATGTACAGAGACATCCTAGATGAAAACCTGCTCCAGAGCGCTCTGGACCTCAGACTGGGGCAAAGGTTCATCTTCCAACAGGACAACAACCCTAAGCACACAGCCAAGATAACAAAGGAGTGGCTACAGGACAACTCTGTGAATGTTGAGTGGCCAAGCCAGAGTCCAGACTTGAACCCGATAAAACATCTCTGGAGAGATCTGAAAATGGCTGTGCACCGACGCTCCTCTTCCAAGCTGATGTAGCTTGAGAGGTCCTGCAAAGAGGAATGGGAGGAACTGCCCAAAAATAGGTGTGCCAAACTTGTAGCATCATACTAAAAAAGCCCTGAGGCTGTAATTGATGCCAAAGGTGCTTCAACAAAGACTGTGAATACTTATGTACATGTGATTTTTTATTTATTTTTTTATAAAAACTTCTTTCGCGTTGTCATTATGGGGTAATGTTTGTAGAATTTTGAGGAAAATAATGGATTTAATCTATTTTGGAATAAGGCTAGCCTATAACATAACAAAATGTGTAAAAAGTGATTTCTTTCTGGATGCACTGTATGTTGCAGATTAGTAGTCAATAATGAGGGTGAACATCTACAGCAGGGAATGCAATTTGGTGGCTTAGAATGTTAACCTAACCTATTCTGTGAAAAATGATTACAACCTTCTCTGTAAAATTTTGTAAAAGGAAACGTTTATTTCAGGTTGAGGAGTCCTCTAAAGACAGAGGTTTGTAGCTGTTGTCTGCTTATTTTCTGATCATAGTTGGTCTTAACAGATTGCAACGTGGCTCCAACAGTCCACATTTCAGGGACCGATCAATATGGAATCGCAAACTATTCAAAATTCAAGAGGATGAGTTCAAGGTTGTAAAGTTTCTTGGTTTTATAAATATAATTTTACACTGAAAAAAAAACTGTCCTATGATTTCTCTTCCTTATCTTTGTGTGTTAGGACTGTCAGGTCATCCTTGTCCTCAATGCAGTCATCTGCATTCACATGGACCAAGATTGGCCGGGAAAGAATCTTCAGAGCTTCCAGGTAGCTTGGGGGCGGAGTCTGAGTGCTCTCCAGAGGCCGGGACAGGACCTTCAAAGCATGCATATAACTAGGTGGAGGGGTGATGGTGTTGTTCAGACGGAAGCCATGAGGAGCCAGCAAGGCATTGACTTCTGTAAAGCAAACAAAAACAGCTCTTGTTACTTCCTTGGCAAAAGAAAAAATGACAACAGCAAAATGTACCCATGGAATACATTATTTAAATGGCTCTGCAAGGGCTCTGCAAGAATTCAGCTTTTTCTGTTTTTAAAAGGTTTTCATATCCACTTAACAACCGCCCCTTAGTAGATTTACTGCCACGGGGCGGCCGTTCTGTGTAGAATCACTTATATACACGTGATTCTGCACTTCCGCCTAGGGGGCAACCCACTGCTTCTGCTGTCATTAGTCACAGCAGAAGCTGATCAGCGGGTGACGGCCAATAGATGTCCACCGGTTCCCCTTTGAACGCCGGGAAGAGCGGCTGGATGGGGCTCTGCCTATGTAAACAAGGCGGAGCTCACTCCTGTCTGCAGGGATGCAATGGATTTTCTTTCCCTACAGGGAAAGAAAATCCATCACATCCCTTAGTAAAAGCACCTCACAAAGTACAGAAAAACACTGGCTAGGCACATATTTAACCCCTAGTACAGTGACAGTCCAAATTTTTAGCACTGATCACTGTATTAATGTCACTGGTTCCTGCAAAGGGGTCAATTCACTAAGAGTAAAAGGACAGCAAATAAAATGTGGTAAAATAACGCATGCGGTAAATCAGTTGTGAAAGTTCAATTCAGTAAGAATTTAGCGTTAAATAAAGAATGCAGTATTTTTCCGATTGTTCGGTAACTACTGCATTTTCTTATGCAGTCATTTTTTGCATGTGTTTGGTTAAGGGTTGTTCAAGGTCATTTCCTTATAATATTTTACTTTTTAACATGTTTGTTATTTTTCTTTTGCAAAAACTATTTTTTAATCTAACATTTTTTTTACAGTACTCTGTATTTGAACTAACTTCTCAAATTGATGTCTCCTGGTGCTTGGTAATACAAGCTCCTTTACTTCCATCATGCCAAACATTCATAATGTGTTTTTTTTGTAAATGTATGGCCTACTAGAGTTGTTGAAAGTGCTCTTTTCTAAGTTTTTGGCCCAATTCTGTGCTGCTCACGTTTATATTGTGGAAACTAAAGAAAACTGCACTATATTTTTAATAATCTTTTTAAACATTTTTATATATTTTTTTTGTTCTATCCAAGTTTAACCTGTTGTAATGGTGTAACCAAAAGTATTATGCCCCGTACACACGGTCGGAATTTCCAACAACAAATGTTCGATGTGAGGTGTTGTTGTAAATTCCAATCGTGTGTACACAATTCCGATACACAAAAGTCCACGCATGCTCGGAATCAAGCAGAAGAGCCACACTGGCTATTGAACTTCATTTTTCTCAGCTCGTCGTATGTTTTGTACGTCACCGTGTTCTTGACGTTCGGAATTTCCAACAACATTTGTGTGACCGTGTGTATGGAAGACAAGTTTGAGCCAACATCCCTCAGAAAAAAATCCACAATTTTGTTGTCGGAATGTCCGATCGTCTGTACACGGCATTACAGTGGCCACTTCAAGAGGTCACTTCTAGCTGGTGTAATTGTCATGGTTGACATACTCCATTGTTGCACTTTTGTAAACGTTTACTTTTAAGAAAAAATGTTTTTTTTTGTTTTTTTTAAAGTTCTTGATGTTAAATTTCAGGCAATGTTAGCATTTCATTTGCACTGCGTATCATGCCTTTTTGATTTAATTAAAAAAAAATACTTGTGTACTCATGATGTATAATGCCACATTTTTGTGTGTCTACTGCTGGTGAAATAGTGTCAACTTTCTGTGGGTCCACTGTGGGTGGAATTAGACCCCTCTCTGAGGGTAGTATTGCACCCCTTTCTGTGGGTGTAATAGTACCCCTTCCTGTGGGTGTTTTGTGGGTGGAATTAGGCTCTCGGTGGGTGAAATGCCCCTTTCTGAGGGTTTGATTAGGCCCCTCTTTCTGGTACTGCACTGGTTACCACCATCAAATGGTTGGTGTTAAATATTGCACCTTTTTATAGTTCCAGTTTCGTTTGTGAATTGGACTTAACAGATTACCACACGTTTTTTGCGATATTTACTGGCAATTATTTTTTTCCGTTGTTTACCGCAAAATCGTTTTTTTTTTTGTGAATTGTACTTAACTTACCGCATGTGATAATTTATTTATGCAAAAAATGAAAGTGATCAGTCAACATTGGTTAAATAATCGCTCTCTTCCAGCGCTCATAGACCACTAATTGCATATATTAGTTGGTATGAACGTTAATAGCAGCTCTATAAATAGAAACAAACAATCAAACTATAACATTAGCAGCGCTTTGTGTATTCCACAATTAGAAAATAAAGTGCATGTTCAATTGTCCAATGACTGTTCAGATTGAAGTCAATCAAAATCGTTCATGAAGGGTGTATTTTCCAACAAGGATCCCGTCACCACACCGCGTAAATGATCTCCCCTATGGTCATGAACTCACTAGATAGATCCAGAACATGCGCCTGTAAAAAACGGTGTCTTTACATCAGGGAATACGTCCATCAATAATTGTACAAAACTTTAAAACATGTTAAAATCGCAATGCTGTCTTAGTCGCTTATCTATCTCTCACCACTCCACGGAACTTTATGGTGAGCGATGTACCTGGGTTGAGAAGACAGCTGACAGACAGACACGCCCTTTGATGAAGTGATGATGAAACGTGTCAGTGCGTTGAGTTGTGTTGCATCTTGATATAGCGCGGTCATTTACCCCACAGGGTCCTGACCCGCTTACAAACACATACACATACACATACTAGGGCCAATTTATAGACAGGATCTGATTAACCTTCCAGCATGTCTTTGGAGTGTGGGAGGAAACTGGAGTACCCGGAGGAAACCCATGCAGGCACAGGGAGAACATGCAAACTCCAGGCAGATGGTGCCGTGGTCAGGATTTGAACCAGCGAACCTATTGCTGCTAAATGAAAGTGCTAACCACTACACCACTGTGCTGCCCTACACCACTGTGTGTGACCACGCAACTACCTACACTGTCTGTCAGCGGTCTTCTCAACCTGGGTACATCGCTCACCGTAAAGTTCCGTGGAGTGGTGAGAGATAGACAAGCGACTAAGACAGCTTGGATCTATCTGGTGAGTTCATGACCATAGGGGAGATCATTCACGCGGTGTGGTGATGGGATCCTTGTTGGAAAACACACCATTCATGAACAATTTTGATTGACTTCAATCTGACCGATCATTGGACAATTAAACATGCACTTTATTTTCTAGCTGTGGAATACACAAAGAGCTGCTAATGTTATAGTTTGACTGTAGCATATGTTTGATTGATAATTTATTTATGCAAATTGGTACAATGATTCCCTTATTGCATGCGGTAAACGTTAGTGTATTGACCCCAAGGTGTCAAAAGTGTCAGTGTCCGATTGTCCACTGCAATATCACGGTCTCACTATAAGTCGTTGATCGCCGTCATTACTAGTATAAAAAAAATTAAAAATTCCATTATATATACACCATAGTTTGTAGACGCTATAACTTTTGTGCAAACCAATCAATATACGCTTATTGGGATTATTTTATCAAAAATATGTAGCAGAATACATATTGGCCTAAATTTATGAAGGAATTCAATTTTTTTTTTTTAATTTTGAATATAATTTATATCAAAAAATATAAAAATATATATTTTTTTCAGAATTATCGGTCTTTTTTTGTTTATAACGCAAAAAATAAATAAAATAAATAAAAAATGCAGAGGTGATCAAAAGCCACCAAAAGAAAGGTCTATTTGTGGGAAAAAAATCATATGCAGTGCCATATTACAAAAATTGCCTGGTCATGAAGGGGGGTAAATCTTCCGGAGGGCACATAGATACCATTGTGCTCATTTTGTATCAATTGTGGTCTGTTTTGAGATGAATTGTATAGTAAAGGTTGATATTCACACACCCCAAGTAGCTTGACGATACGTACCGCTTGGGTCTTGAATGATTCCAGGAGAAGACGGGGGGCTATGCGCTTCCTGCACAGTAACATTGATAGACTCCCGGTGATAAATATTCCTGCGTGAATGCATCTCCCGTCGAGCTTGTGCTTTCTTACAGAACAGGGACGTTATGTTCTTGTGTAAACACTGAGCGCAGCACTTTGTGGACTTGACCACACGAACCCAACAGAACACGATGATCATTACAGCAGCGAGGCATATGGTGAGCCAGACAAGCCAAGACTCCTCCATTCTGAAAGACACACAGAGATAATGTGAGATTGCAACTCCAAATTTATATGATCAACCCAAGACAAAGGTCATATGACTATACCTTGAACACCCCTAAAAAGGAGGGTGAAAATGACATTCCTGTATCCATTTGTGGCAAATCTGTTGCAAAGACAGGCTTACAATTAAACTCAAGTCAAGTGTTTAACCACTTCCGGACCGCCACACGCCGATATACGTCCTAAGTTTAAAGAGGAATATCATTGTTATGGCAGCAGCTAGCTGCCATAACCCCCGCTATCCTCTTTTTTGCCCAGCGGTCCGGTTTCCGATATTAGTGGTCTCTGCGGCGGATTCGCCATGAGATCACTTTTATCGGCGGGGGGAGAGGGCCCCCCACTCCCCCCACGCTCCAGTGCCCTCTGCAGCTTACCGTAGCCGTCGGCAGCGGCGGAGGCGATCGGATGTTGATCCATGCTGGTATTGAGACGAGTGAGGGGAAGATGGCACCCACCTGTCTCCATACCATTGCTGGGCGGAATCGACGTCAAAACGTCACTTCCGCCCATAGCTCTTAAGGGCCTTTTTTTTTTTTTTCAAATGACATTTTGTTTTTTGTTTTTGTTTTTTTGCATTTTAGTGTAAATAGCGTAATCTTTTTGATCTCATATTTAAGAGGTCCTGTCCTGCTTTTTTTCTATTACAAGGGATGTTTTTTTTTTAAATCCGTTAAAGTGTATTTTTTTTTACTAAACTCCAAAAAATTGAGTTTGAAAAACTGCTGTGCAAATACAGTGTGACATAAAAAATTGCAATGACTGCCATTTTTTTCTCTAGTTCCTCTGCTACAAAAAAAATTTAAAAATGTAATGTTTGCGCAAAGTAATTTTCTAGCAAAAAAAAGGTTTTTAGTTGTAAACAAAAAAAGTGTCACAATTGGCCTCGTCCAAGTGGTTTTAAACCTCAGACATGAAATATGAACAAAGCATATTCCTCTATAGTGTGTCAATTAGGAGCACTAAGTGTCATTTCTGTCTGCTGCCTCATTCCTCTGCTATCAGCATGAATTACTTCTGACAAGTTTTCCTGACACCAAGAGAAAAAAGGTGACAGGAGAGAAAGCTCCAGCTGATTGACAGCCTCAGCTCTGTTCTTGTGTACAGGTGGGTTTGTCCCTTCCCTCCAATCAACTCTCACAGATCTCTTATGTAGGATGAGTTGTTTCATCTCTGTGTACCACCTGAGGCCCACTACTTCATCAGGTATATGTAAGGGTTTAAAACCACTTACCAAGTACAAAAACATACGACATTACATTTTGTAAATTGAGAGAAGATTTGATAAAATTAGACCCTTTTCACACTGGGGCGGTGTTCAGGCTCTTTAGCACTGGAAATAGCCTCTGCTAAGCACCTAAAAACCGCCTCCCATTCATTCCAGTGTGACTTCACACTTGGGTGGTGCGCTTGCGGGACGTTCCAAAAAGTCCTGCAAGCAGCATCTTTGGGGAGGCTTGGGAGCGCTGTATTTAGCTCTCCCAAATTGCCCTGCCCATTGGAATGAAAGGGCATCCCTTTCAAAGCGCCTGAAAAGCGCTTTGAAAGCACCGCAAAACTGATGTTTTTAACCCTTTTTTTTTTGGGTTAAAAGCACTCTGATATTGGTCAAATAGCAGCGCAAACACGCCGCTAAAATGAGCAGCACTTTAGCGCTAACGCCCGGCCCTTTCGGTGAGAAAGCAGTGCTTAGAGTCACAATTGATATAGATAACATAAACTTTGCCTGTGTGAGTTAAATCAATAGCTATACATAAGAGTCAATTCAATAAGCTATAACAAGCTGTTATTTGCTTTAATTATCTTTTTTTCCCCTCTTTCATTTCTGAGAATAGCAATCATAATGACAAATATTGATTGCTATAGCTCAGTAAATTGAGGTCATAGCAGTTGTAGCATAAGGTCTCGCTGTTGTTTTATAGGGTTCAAGAGATTGGAGTAGGGAATGGGACCCCCTCCATGTTAAATTTTTTTTTTTTTTTTTTCAGAGTGCAAACTATTTATGTGAATCTTAATTTATTATATATATATATACACACACATGTGGTGTGACTGAATGTCATTGGTTTCCATTACACATTCCATAACTGTAAAGCTGTGCCTTGTCTATGTAAGAAGCACACATAATATACACTTTAAAGACAAAGACAATACAGCAGTAATCATCAACTACAGCACAGACTGGCTGCTGGAAATAGTAACTACAGCAAGAATAGCTGGTTGCTGAGTTACAGCTTTACATTTATAAAGCTAAAGCGGTATTAAATCAAACCAAAATGTAATATATTGTAGCTTACCACTTCATGAATGTGATGGGTGCATCCAGTGGTGGCTGTTTTTTTTGGGGGGGGGGGGGGAGAGGGGGGTGGCAAACAACCACCCCGAGCGGCCGGCGGCACCTCCCCCTGCTGTTTTTGCCGGTCGGTCCGGCACTTACCCCATCTAGGCGGGTAGCAGCTCCGTGTCCTCTCCTCCATCGGCAGCTTCCAGTGTGTGGCCCCTCCCCTCCTCCTAGGCATCCAATTGGATCGCCTGTCCTTTCAGCCAATCGATTGACGGGTCTAAAAACCTGCTTCCTGATTGGCCGGGAGGAGGATCAGTGTTACAATAGCGAATATTCATTCACTGTTGTAACACACCTGGGTGGGCTCCGAGCGCATTCTCTGCCCCCCAAGCCCACCCTATTTTGAAGCCTATTGGAGCCTCTGGCTCTAATAAGGTGCTTCAAAAAAACACCCACCCCGCATTGGAATCCATGTGCCCGGCGTCCTGAAAGGGGCCAGACGCATGGATGGGGGGGGGGGCTGTGTGCCCTTAATGGATGGGACGTCCCTGGCTGCATCTGTTTTCTTTCTTTATTCTTTTTAGTGATTTGGTCACTGGAAACTGATGGAATCTGATGGAAACTGATGTTTCCATCAGCAGGTCAGGTGCCGATGTTTCCATTGGCTGGTCGGGTGCTGCCGCCGCCATTGCAGGTAAGAGAACCCGGCAGTGTACCCTGTTGGCTTCACAATCGGGTCCCTACTGTGCATGAGAAGCATGATAGTACAGAGCTAGGGGACAAACTGCACATGCTTAGTTTGGTCTGTATTGCTAGAGAGTTTTTTTTGTTTTCTTGGAAGAGTGCATGTGATCAGCACAGGGCCAATCAGCACTGTCTGGTGAGCTCCATGCCCAAGAGGGTTAAGGCAGTGCTGGAAAATAATGGTGGCCACACAAAATATTGACACTTTGGGCCCAATTTGGACATTTTCTCTTAGGGGTGTACTCACTTTTGTTGCCAGCGGTTTAGACAATTAATGGCTGTGTGTTTAGTTATTTTGAGGGGACATCACTTTTACACTGTTATACAAGCTGTACACTCACTACTTTACATTGTAGCAAAGTGCCATTTCTTCAGTGTTGTCACATGAAAAGATAAAATAAAATATTTACAAAAATGTGAGGGGTGTACTCACTTTTGTGAGATACTGTATATTCAAGTAACAAAGAGATAATAATAGGTAGTGGACATGATAACAATGTGCAATAAATAAAACATATAGATCAAACAAAATAAAATATAAAACAATAGTCTGTATGCTGGTAAAAGAATGTGCTGATCTGTCAGTGGGATACACTGTAGATCAATAATGAATACAGGGAAGCAAGTTTGATTCCATGGAGAGGAGACTATGAAGTGCCTATTGACTTATCTTTAAACAGGTGGTCATTCTGATGCTCCAGCTCAGTTGGTGGTGGGAGTGGTGGGAATGCTTTGTTATTATGTGCTCTGCCTAATATTGCTTATTAATTTATATTTCACATCATGTCCCATGGTATACAGAAATTTGTACTTTGTGAATCTGTTTAAAACCATTTATCTGGAGATCCTGCCAGTAACAACAATTCCCGTTTCAGGCTGACAATGGAATTCTAGTGCTCCTCAATTAGCAGCAGTGGTTGTCGGCCTGCCGTGCATACTTTTTTGGCTGGTTGTTGGGCTGCCTATCTGATAGGCAGCCTCATGACCAACTAAATAGGAGCACATGGCAAGCTGACAACGCTGCTGCTAATTGCGGCAGTGACTTCATGATGTCAGCCTGCAACAGGAAGTGCTGTTGCTGCTCCAGGTAAGAAACCTTGCAATACAAAATATTATAAGTTTACAAAAGCTGTAGAATTGGAGTTTACATATACTTTATGTCTCATCTTGCCAAAGAAATATCACATAAAGTAATCTGCATAAGACATTCCTATTATTAAAGGCTGATCATATTTACTGAGCCTAAGAAATGAATGATACAAAATGATAGACAGAGCTCACCTGGAGCGGTTACACTGCAGGTAGGTGGTCAGACCAGAAACACACATATCAACAACTTGATGGTCACATTCCCAGAGTGCAGTCTTGTTCTCTGGACACTGTATGGTCACAGGAGGCACGTGTGACATTCCCTTGTTAAGCAGTGAGAAGAGGGGCTGGTGAGGTGTACACCCCATCTGTACAGTGAGACAAGACAGAAAATAATGCAACTTGTTGCTGATCACGTCCATGCCTTATAAACATTGCTAAAATGCTGCACATGAAAAAGCCAGGGAAGGAAGACTGTCATTGGAATGCCCCAGCGTTGGTGGCAAAATCTAAGTCCACTGGTACCCCAAAAAGAAGAAGGTTGAACTTTTTCATAAGTAAAAATTGGTGCGCTGTCCCTTTAAATATATTATGATAAAATTAGTAAACATAAATAGACAGTGATTAAATAACTGTGATCAAATAAACAAACATTCAGAGTGCAAGTGCAAATAAAACTCTATCCGATACACTCCAATCTCGTGTTAATCCCTAAAGATTCCGCCACCACTGTACTCAGTCTCTTACCAGCTACATGGGATCTCTAGATAATAAGAGATGAAAAATAGCACTCTGTAACAAGGATGGTGGTAACCAAGGCCTCCAAACCCCTCCTGGGTGATCACTGTCAATCAAAAATACCACAAAGGAAATAAAGAAAACAGACCAAAAGCCATAGTTTAAAACTGCATAAACCCAGTATAAGTATTGCACTCACATAATATAGAGGAATTGTAATGAGAAAAAGCAGCCTCTGATCCTTTAGCAGATTTGATGATGTCACAAGCCAATGCCTGCCCAATGCGTTTCATTAGTAGGTAGACATTGTCAGGGAAATAGAGCCTTCTTCCCCCCTTTACTGCCAGACCCAAAAGATATGGTAATTGTTATAGCACTGCAAAGGGGTTCATTTTAAAACTAGTGACTGATGTCATTCACAGACTGACTTGTTTATTGTTTCAGCAAACAATTGTCAGTATTTTTTTACCTTGTTCAAGGTAAACCCCCCAAATCCAGCTTTTTCTTTTAGTGGGTAAGAGTGAAAAAGTCTGTTGTTTTATTTGCTGCCTGTGCCCTCACTTGGGAGATTTACCCTCATTTCCTATCCTAGTAACATTAAAACCAGAAAAAATGGGAGAGCAGGTGTCACTGCAAAAAGGAAGACGGTGAGAGCAATAACAACCTGACAGACACTTTTGATTCTCCCCATTCTTTTAAATCAGGGGCCTCTAAACTACAGCCCATGGGCCACATTCAGCCTGCTACAATCCAGCCCCCAGCTAGGGTCAGTGGTGTATCCTCAATGTGCACTGATTGAGGATTAAAGGGGTTGTAAACCTTCGTGTTTTTTCACCTTAATGCATCATATGCATTAAGGTGAAAAAACACCTGTCAGTGACCGGCCCCCCAGCCTCCCTCTGTTTTACTTACCTGAACCCTCGAACTTTACCCAGTGGGGACACGCTGTCTTTCTGCCCGGGGTTCTCGGCTCTTGATCGGATAGATTGATAGCAGCGCAGCCATTGGCTCCCGCTGCTGTCAATCAAATCCAATGACGCAAGCATCGGGGGCGGGGCCGAGCCCTGCATTCGGTCTCTATGGACGCCGAATGCTGGACTTGGGAGTGCGCCGCAAGGTAACCACCTCGGGGAAGCGCTTCATCGAGGGGGTTATCAGATGTGGGGAGGTGCCGTGAGAGCCGCCGAGGGACCCCAGAAGACGAGGTTCGGGGCCACTCTGTGCAAAACGAGCTGCACAATGGAGATAAGTATGATATGGTTGTTATTTTTTTTTGTTTAAATGTACCTTTGCAATCATGCTATAGAAAGGAACAGAGTGAAGGCAAGCTCATTAGACTACATAACTTTCAGTACAGCTGTCTTCTGGGTGGCTGAATTCACTTTTTTATTTTTTGTTTAAAGAAGATTGCTGTGTTGGAGACGCTTACTTGTTCACAGAAGAAGGCAGCATCCATTCCCTTGATGCTTGTAAAACATACAGGACTCCATCTGTCCTCTGCAAATATCTCAATGTGCCCATCACAGGAAGAACGGCCCCTGGACAGTCTCCATGATCTGTTATCTAGAGATAGAATATCACAAATTCAATTTTTGGCACACTAGCAGCAGAAATATTTTCATACTGGATATAGACAAAATTATTTATTATTTTTCTTCAGTTTTTGCATTAAAAAAAGCAAATGGCATCCCAGTCTTATGCCCCGTACACACGGTCGGACTTTGTTCGGACATTCCGACAACAAAATCCTAGGATTTTTTCCGACGGATGTTGGCTCAAACTTGTCTTGCATACACACGGTCACACAAAGTTGTCGGAAAATCCGATCGTTCTGAACGCGGTGACATAAAACACGTACGTCGGGACTATAAACGGAGCAGTGGCCAATAGCTTTCATCTCTTTATTTATTCTGAGCATGCGTGGCACTTTGTCAGTCGGATTTGTGTACACACGATCGGAATTTCCGACAACGGATTTTGTTGTCGGAAAATTTTATATCCTGCTCTCAAACTTTGTGTGTCGGAAAATCCGATGGAAAATGTGTGATGGAGCCCACACACGGTCGGAATTTCCGACAACAAGGTCCTATCACACATTTTCCGTCGGAAGGCATTAGTCTGTAGGGTTCAATATTGAGTTGGCCCTTTGCAGTTATAATAGCTTCAACTCTTCTGGGAAGGCTGTCCTCAAGCTTTAGGAGTGTGTCTATGGGAATGTTTGACCATCCTTCCAGAAACACATTTGTGAGGTCAGGCACTGATGTGGACGAGAAGGCCTGGCTTGCAATCTCTGCTCTTATTCATCCCAAAGGTGTTCTATCGGGTTGAGGTCAGGACTCTGTGCAGGTCAGTCAAGTTCCTCCACCCCAAACTCGCTCATCCATGTCTTTATGGACCTTGATTTGTGCAGAGACTGCAAGCCAGGCCAATATCAGTGCCTGACCTCACAAATGCTTCTTCTGGAAGAATGGTCAAACATTCCCATAGACACTCCTAAAACTTGTAGACAGCCTTCCCAGAATAGTTGAAGCTGTTATAGCTGCAAAGGATTGGTCAACTCAATATTGAACCCTACGGACTAAGACTGGGATGCCATTAAAGTTCACGTGCGTGTAAAGGCAGGTGTCCCAATACTTTTGGTAACATAGTGTATGTTAGGAAGTGTGCATGGGTGGTTGTGATGAGAGACGTTTTTAATATTGCTGTTGTAGAGTACCTTGAGAAATCTTGTTGTATGTGGGCAATGATAAAGTATTATCTATCTATCTTAAAGAGCACCATAGACAAAATAAAAAGGGAAAAGAGTTCCATAGATCAGTAGGGCACACACAATCAAATGTGTGATAAGTGGGGTGTATCAAGGGAGCACAGAGAAAGGCTCAAGGAATATAAGGGTCTATGAAGAAATGTTATAGTGCTTTCATTTAGGTATTCAACCTTCCTCTTGTCTAAATTTTGAAGAGTTACAAACTTGAGTTACAACCATTTTAATCGGAATTTTATGTCACCTTTCAACATAAAGTAGTCCATAATATTGAAAAAAAATTACATAGTTTTCCGCCTCATGTACAAATAAAAAACTGAAAAGTCTTGATAAGCATTCACCATCTTTGCTGTTTTTAATTCCTGTAATTTTAAAAGTTCTGCAATCCTCAGTACTTTCCAGGTTTGCTGTGTATTTTTCCTATAAAGCCTATAGCTGCTTTGTTTCCTTTGTTTCCTTGTCAAAAGAAGTTTATTGAGTATACAATATTATAAAGATACATAAAGTAAGTTTACAAGGATCTATAAAGTAAGCTCATTGTTTTACAGTAGGGTTTATATAGGTAAATATCATGAAATTTCAAATATTAAACATTGGGTTCACGTAAACCTAAATTAAAGATATATATCATTTACTTTTGTAGGTATTTAAATGATTTATACCTACTATACATATTGTTTACAAGTAGAGTGTATATAGGTCAAATAAATTCTGATAATGAGCTTTAATCGTAAGGTGGAGAAAAGGAAAGAGAAAGAAGAAAAAGGGTAGAAAGGCAGAGGTATGGTCCACAAGGTTGTCCCGCTCGTCAGTTTATTATTCTTTTTAGTTCTCTTTGAAGCCTTAGAATGGGTGTCTCTGTAAGTCATTTAATCTGCTACCATGGCAACAGGACAGAGTCATTGAAGTTTGACAGGAACTGTTGTTTTATCCAAGAATGCCAAAGTTTTTCAAATTTTGGAATTTGATTTTGATCGATGGCTACCATCTTAGCATGGGACATTGTATTATTCATTCTGTGAATTGTTTCTGCTAGTACCAATGTAGGAGATTTCCATGCCTTGGCCACTGTTTGTTTTGCAGCCGTTGTTAGTTGGATCATAAGTTTGAATTGAGAGAGTGTTAACCATTCCGGTTTTAGATTAAGTAAAGTTATATAAGGATCTGGTTGTATTATTTTTTTAAATATTTTAGATGCAATCACGAAGACTTCCTTCCAGAAGGTTTGGATTACTGGGCACGTCCACCATATGTGTAAATGTGTGCCTATTTCTGGGCATCCTCGAAAACAAAGAGCTGAGGTATTAGGTGAATATTTTGCCACTCTAGCGGGTACAAGGTACCAGCGAGTTAGGACTTTATAATTTGTCTCCAGTGCTAAAATGTTGGGTGAAGATGACTTAGATGTGAGCCATATGTTAGACCAGTCCGTGTCTTCTAAAGTTCGTCCCAGGTCCTCCTCCCACCTCTGAACGTAAGAGGGTCTATTAAGATTTGCTACTCCATATAATTGATTATAAAGTGATGAAATTGTACCTTTAGCAAATGGATCTTTTGTACAGATTGATTCAAAAATGGATAATTGGGATAATGGTGTATCCCCCTTTAGGAATGGTGTATAGAGATTTTTGATTTGGAGATATCTAAATATCTCAGAGTTTGGTAGATCATATTTTTCTCTAAGCGATTGGAATGAAAGGAATGATTTAGATGCTATGAAGTCATTTAGTGTCTGAATGCCTGATGTTGTCCAAGCTTTAAAAGAATTTGGGTAGATCCATGCCGGATAAAAGGCCGGATTTCTGATAAAAGAAAGGAGAGGATTGTGTGGAGATTGTAACTGATATTTAGTTTTTAGTTTATCCCAGAGAGATAAGAAGTGTTTAGTTATGGGATTATGAATTTTAAAGCGGTCTTTAGGATCAAGCCATAATAAGTTTGATATTAATAGAGGGTCATTTTCTGAAGCCTCTATAAATACCCATAATGGGATTTCCTGTTTTGCATGGTATTTGGACAGACTGGCCAAATGTGCTGCTCTGTAGTAGTTAGTAAAATTAGGGTATCCCAGGCCTCCTTTATTTTTGGGAAGATGTAGTGTGTGTATAGGTATACGTGGTTTAGAAGAGCCCCATATAAACGAAGTTGCTCTTTTTTGTACTATTCTCAAAAAATAGGAAGGAATTGGAATAGGGAGGACTCTGAATAGATAAAGCAATTTGGGTAGAATAGTCATTTTGATTGCATTAATCTTCCCTATCCAGGATAAAGGAAGTTGCGACCATTGTTTTATTAGATTTGTGATCTGTCTTAATACAGGAGGATAATTGGTTGAGAATAAGTCAGAATGAAATGCTGTTAAATTAATTCCAAGATATGGGATTGATTTTTCTGCCCATGTGAATGGGAGTGCAGCCCTAGCCGGGATCAACTCCATGTTTGTGAGTGAAATATTAAGCACTAGGCATTTCTTGGGATTAATCATAAGGCCGGATAGGGCTGCAAATCCATCAAGAGCTGGTATTAAGTTAGGACCAGAGACCTGTGGTGATGATAGAAAAAGTAATATATCGTCTGCAAATATACATAATTTGTGTGTGATACCTCCTACTTCAATGCCAGTTATAGTTTGGTTTGTTCTGATGTATTGGGCCATGGGTTCGAGTATAAGGGCAAATAATAAGGGAGATAATGGGCAACCCTGTCGGGTACCTCTTTCGATATTAAAGGCATCAGATTTGTATCCAGCATATTTTATATAGGCTTTGGGTTTATTATATAATGCTTTGATCCATGTTAAAAAGTGGGGTCCAAAACCCCATTTTTGTAATGAATATTGCATATATTGCCAGGATACTGTGTCAAATGCCCTCTTAATATCGAGAGATAGAAAACATAAAGGGATTTTCCGTTTTTTAGCAATATGTGCCAATAACACTGCCCTGCGTATATTATCGCCTGCCTGTCTATTTGGCATGAAGCCTACTTGATCTCTATGTATTAATTTTCCTATAATGCTATTGAGGCGTTTTGCTATTATTTTTGCTAATAATTTAATATCAAGGTTTAACAGAGAGATAGGCCGATAATTCACACAGGAAGTATCATCAGAAAGGGGTTTTGGGATCATACAAACAATTGCCATTAGTGTTTCTTGCCGAAAAGAATGTCCATCTAGAAGTTTGTTAAAAGTTTCAGTGAGAATGGGAGAGAGTATTTCTGAGAATGTTTTATAGTATAAAGCCGAGTAGCCGTCTGGGCCTGGTCTTTTGTTAAGTTTTAGGTCTTTTATGGCGTTAGCAACTTCATCTATAGTTATAGGTTCATCCAAACTGCTTTTTTGATTCTGAGATAACTCAGGTAAGGTTATTTTTGAGAAGAAGGATTCAGCCTCTGTAGGATTAAATTCATTGTTTGTCTTGTATAAAGTTGCGAGATGTGAGTGAAATTTATGGACTATTTTAACTGGATTACAAGTATAAACATTTTTTGATAATTTCAAACGTATTGGTTTGAAAGATTTGTTAGTTGAATTTAATGCCCGAGCCAAATATGTACCTGGTTTGTTTGTATTCATGTAGAAATTGTGTTTGGAGCGTTTGAGGGATTTATCAACTGACTCAGTGAGAAATAGATCGTATTCCAATCTAGATTTTTCCAAATGAGATTTTGTACTCTGAGATGGATTATCTTGGAATGATATGTAGGCTGCATTAAAATTGAGTTCTAGTTTTTTTGCTAGATTTTTGCGTTCCCGTTTAAATAGTGCCATTTGTCTTTGTATTGTACCACGCAAGACAGGCTTATGAGCTTCCCACAGTGTTATTGGGGAGATGTCTGTTGTATTATTAATTGATATGTATTCCTTTAAAGCTTGTTCAATGGCCATCTGATGTAGTGGGTGTTTGAGCATTATGTCCTGTAAGTACCACGTTGGGTCATGCGCTTTTGGTATGGCTGAGGCTATAGTAGTGTATACTGCATTATGGTCAGACCACGGAATCGGAATTATATCTGATGCAATAATTTCTGGTATCATTCCTATTGTTAGAAAAATATGATCTATTCTGGTGAAGGTTTGATGAGGGTGCGAGAAATAAGTGAATTTCTTTTTCATTGGGTTACTTTCTCTCCATGAATCTACCAGATTGTATTTGGAAAGAAGTTGAGAAAAAGGTAATCTAGAGGTTATTTTGGATGGTGTAAAAGGTGATTTATCTAGAAATGGGAGGAGGACCTGGTTCGAATCCCCACACATTATCACTGTTCCTATTTTGTGTGTATTAATCACTTGTAATATATGTGAGAGGAATGGTGTAGGTTGTTTGTTAGGAGCGTAGTAGGAAATCACCGTGATTGCTGTATCCATTATATAACCCATGAGTATCAGGTATCTACCTTCTGGGTCTTTAATTTCTGATGATAAGGTGAATGGTGTGGATCGGTGAAATGCAATTAGAGTTCCCCTTTGCTTGGTACAGGCAGAAGCCGTGTAAATTTGTTGATAAAAAGGAGAAATATATTTTGGAGTAGAATCTTTGGTGAAGTGTGTTTCTTGGAGGCATACTATGTGAGCCTTCTTGTTATGGAAAGTACGGAAGGCTTTGGTCCTTTTTTGAGGGACATTTATTCCCTGAACATTCAGGGAGAGTATATTCAGTGGTGCCATGGCAACAGATCAAATAGTTTTGACTTACTTTTTGTTATGCAGAGCTGACTGCGCAGATCAACCTGTGTGGACTGAAGAGATGAAAAGATAGAAAAGAAACCAGTGAATTCTGGAGTAAAGAGTAAACAAAAAACATATGAGATTAGATGATACATTGTATAAATTATTTTTTGCAAGTAATCACAATTTACCCGTGAAAGAGAATAAATATCTCTCTCAGGGGAATAAGTGCCTTCGTCACACTCCCACATAATATGGTTGGGAGAATGAGGAGGGCTAATGGGGGTACACGGATCTTCCGCTTACAGGAGGGAAGTGCTATGTCAAAAGACATCAAAATGATGTTTCATTAATTGGAGTGCAGAATATAGTTTTTGTTGAAATTATTTATTCCAGGGTGGTTGTATATGGTTAGTTTTGCCCTAGGCTAAATAATTCAGTTAGAAAGGTACTGTTAATAACTTTGGTATTGATGAAGATAGTTTGAATTATTTTGGGATTTTAACCCTTTTAGAGTAAACAATTACATATTTTATTCATATGCAACTGTTTAGAAATGTTAACTCATAAAATTGAGGTTGTATTGCTTCAGATTAGAATAAACAAAAACATAATTCTAGGAACTAGTTAGGTAATAATATATTTGTTTTAAGAAAAGAAAGAAAAAGCTTCCATTACTTCTGGATTATTGAACATATTTGTCCTAAAAAGTAATAAATCTATTGTTATTACCTGATAATATATAACTGAACAAGAATTTCCTTATTTCACTTATATATTCTAAGGCTATATGAATCAGAAGTAATAAGAAATATAACTGGAATGTAACATGATCTCACACAGTGTGTGACTATCAGAATGCAGTTACATTCAGTTATAAATACAGGTTTTTTATAGAGAACCATCTCTTAGTATAATAAATGAAGAGATATCAGGAATTAGGATGTCAGTCCATTGAATCTTCTTGGTCCATGGATGATGTGGCATAACGGCCTCTTTTGTGAGAATGATGATTCCCATTTTGTTCTGAAATTTTCTGGGTGCTGCTTGAAGGTGAAGATGACGCCATTCTTCTGCGTGTGGGAGTGTTGCTGCTTGTGGGTTCTGTCAGATTTAATTTTAAAAGGGTTTGTTGTAGTTCATCTGCTGATCTGCTTCTGTAAATTGTACCTTGGTAGTTAAATCTGACTGAAAAGGGGAAGCCCCATTGATACATAATGTTGTGGCGTTGCAGTTCCATTAGTTGGGGTTTCATGGATCGTCTTTTAGTAATAGTAATTTGGGATAGGTCAGCAAAAATTTGATAATTGTGTCCTTGAAAATTAAGTTCCTTTTTTTCTCTTGCAGCAATTAGTATTTGTTCTTTCGTTCTGTAATAATGAAATTTTGTGATTATATCACGTGGGGGTCCATCTTTCTTTTTGGCTGTGAGGGCTCTGTGTACTCTGTCCAGTTCTAAACGTTCAATAGGGATATCTGGCTTTAGTTCTTGTAATAGAGCAGTAATAGTAGATTGCAGGTCTGTCACAGTTTCAGGTATTCCCCTTATGCGCAAGTTTGAACGTCTGGCTCTATTTTCGCAATCTTCGAGCTTAGTTTGAAGTATTAAATTCTCTTTTTTTAATTTTTCCAATTCTGTTATATTTTCTTGGGTTGTAATTTCAATTTCATCCATTTTTATTTCTAAGGCTGCGGTGCAGTTTCCCAGCTCTCCTATTTCTTTGGTTAGGCTTTTTGTTATTTGGTCTGAGGTTTGTTTTAAAGCCTTATGAAGCATCTTTTCAAATTGTAATAATATTACTGGGGATGCTGAGGAGGCTTGTGGAGAAGTTTGTGAGAGGATTTGTTCTGTATCTGACTCAAATGGAGAGTCTTGCTGTGACATTTTCTGTCTGTGAGAGCGCCCTGATGCTGTATCTTGTGAGGTGACTGGAGCTGCTTCAGCTGCAGTGAGTGCCTGTGAGCTCTTTGTGAGGTGATTTTTATTTCTGCCACGGTTTCCTCCCAGTACCATATTTCCTGCCCAAACTTTCACAGTTTGTTCCCTGGAGCAAAAAGGTTCAAATGGATACCTTTTGAGCCTGCAGGCTCCGCTTTGTCCTTCTCTTCTCTCCTCAGCGGTGTGGAGCTCTAACAATGCATGTCTGCTCCGCTAGGCTCCGCCTGTTTCCTTTGTTTCAAATAGGACTATTCCTTTTTTCCTGCTTTAGGGGGACTCCATCTTCTTGCAGGGTTCCGTGGAGTCACATCTGCGTGCTCCTGGCCTGGACGGCAGCTTACACATAGAGATGGTCCAGAAGCACTAAGCGTCAAGCCACTCCCCTGCTCTTGTCTCCTCCTAATAAGGTGATTGACAGCAGCAGGACCCTGTGCTGTCAGACTGACAGTATGTGCGCTCTACTCAGAAGTTTGCAGCACAAAGCACTGTGGTAGCAACAGTGGTGTACTGTATACATAGCAAGTGTTGGGGACAAATATGCAGTATACAATGTACAATGTTTATTGGCTTAGGCAGAATGGATACATTTTAAGAAATTAGAGCATTTAATACTACTTTAAGCTTTGGTGCCAACATTTGCCATCAGAAGTCACATCCTTAGTTGGAGGGCCTCTATTTCTGTGAAAATAAAGCCCAATGAAATCAAATGATCTTATGATAGTTTAGAGATCAAAATTAAAAATTCCAGAATAAAGTTCTAGAGAAACACAATTTATGGTTGGGTCATTAAATTTTATATATATATATATATATATATATATATACACACAGTGCCTTGCAAAAGTATTCACACCCCCCCCCCCCCCCCTTGGCTTCTTACCTAGTTTGTTACATTACAGTCTTTAGTTTTGTTTTTTTTTATCTGAATTATATGTGATGGATCAGAACACAATAGTCTAAGTTGATGAAGTAAAATTAGAAAAATATATACATAAAACTATTTTTCAGAAATAAAAAAATGATAATTGGCATTTGCGTATGCATTCACCCCCCTTTGTTATGAAGCCCATAAAAAGCTCTGGTGCAACCAATTACCTTCAGAAGTCACATAATTATTGAAATCATGTCCACCTGAGTGCAATCTAAGTGTCACATGATCTGTCACAAGATTACATGATCTGACATTACATATACACACCTTTTTGAAAGGCCCAGAGGCTGCAACACCTAAGCAAGAGGCATCACTAACCAAACACTGCCATGAAGACCAAGGAACTCTCCAAACAAGTAAGGGACAATGTTGTTGAGAAGTACAAGTCAGGGTTAGGTTATAAAATATATCCAAATCTTTGATGATCCCTAGGAGCACCATCAAATCTATCATAACCAAATGGAAAGAACATGGCACAACAGCAAACCTGCCAAGAGACGGCCGCACACCAAAACTCATGGACCGGGCAAGGAGGGCATTAATCAGAGAGGCAGCACAGAGACATAAGGTAACCCTGGAGGAGCTGCAGAGTTCCACAGCAGAGACTGGAGTATCTGTACATAGAACGACAATAAGCCGTACGCCTCATAGAGTTGGGCTTTATGGCAGAGTGGCCAGAAGAAAGCCATTATTTTCAGCAAAAAACAAAAATGGCACGTCTTGAGTTTGCGAAAAGGCATGTGGGAGAGTCCCAAAATGTATGGAGGAAGGTGCTCTGGTCTGATGAGACTAAAATTGAACTTTTTGGCCATCAAAGAAAACTCTATGTCTGGCGCAAACCCAACACATCACATCACCCAAAGAACACCATCCCCACAGTGAAACATGGTGGTGGCAGCATCATGCTGTGGGGAAGTTTTTCAGCAGTCTGGACTGGGAAAATGGTCAGAGTTGAGAGAAAGATGTATGGTGCTAAATACAGGGATATTTTTGCGCAAAACCTGTACCACTCTGTGTGTTTTTTGAAGCTAGGACGGAGGTTCACCTTCCAGCAGGACAATGACCCCAAACACACTGCGAAAGCAACATTTGAGTGGTTTAAGGGGAAACATGTAAATGTGTTTGAATGGCCTAGTCAAAGCCCAGACCTCAATCCAATAGAAAATCTGTGGTCAGACTTAAAGATTGCTGTTCACAAGCGCAAACTATCCAACTTGAAGGAGCTGGAGCAGTTTTGCAAGGAGGAATGGGCAAAAATCCCAGTGGTAAGATGTGGCAAGCTCATAGAGACTTATCCAAAGCAACTTAGAACTGTGATAGCAAAGGTGGCTCTACAAAGTATTGACTTTAGGGGGGTGAATAGTTATGCAAATTGACTTTTTCTGTTATTTTGTCCTATTTGTTGCTTGCTTCACAATAAAAAAAAAAAAAATCTTCAAAGTTGTGGGCATGTTCTGTAAATTAAATGATGCAAATGCTCAAACAATCCATGTTAATTAAACATGAATAATGCCAAGGTGGGGTGAATACTTTTGCAAGGCACTGTGTTTGTGTGTATATATATATATATATATATATATATATATATATATATATATATATATATATACTGTATATGCTATAACTCCACAGCTGAGGTGGGAAAACACATCCATAGAACAACTATAACAAGACTATTACTGAAAAAAAGGCATTCCCTTTGGAATTAGCTTAAGGGAGTGTGGGAGGTACACAAAATGTCTCTGGTCTTGGACCAAAATATTACATTTTTGTCCTTAGCTTAAAAACCTAGGAAAGCTAACGTTGTTTATAGCTTCGAGAACATTATCCCAACTGTGATGTGTGGTGGAGGAAACATCATGTTCTAAGAATGCTTTTTATTTGCAGAGTCTGGAAAGCTGCTTAGAAAATAAGGTGAGGATGGAGTTATAAATACAAGACATGACAAAGCCTTTTTCAGTGTGCAACCCTGCCCATCAATGTGAAGCCTTTGCAAAAAGAAAATCTGGCCAGCTCCTCTTTGGCATGTATGCTACACAGACAGTATATTCCTATGATTAAAGATGTACTACTTTGGATTTCTGGAGGCCGCAATGACTATAAACAAGCCATGAAAATAAATAAGCCAAGTGGTGAACTATTGCAGTAGAAAACTCAGGAGAAGGCGTGATGGTAAGTATTTTAATTGATAACTGCCACTTAGGGGGGGAGGGAACATTTTAAAGGACAACTTCACTAAAAGTGAAGCTGACCTTTGAAAACTGCATGGCTTAAAGAGGTTGTAAACCCTAATGCCGCGTACACACGGGCGGACTTTTTGACGGACTAGGTCTGGCAGGCTTTTCGACTGACTTTCCGACGGACTTTCCGAATGAACGGACTTGCCTACACACAATAAACCAAAGTCCGACGGATTTGTACGTGATGACGTACGACTGGACTAAAACAAGGAAGTTGATAGCCAGTAGCCAATAGCTGCCCTAGCGTCAGTTTATGTCTGTCGGACTAGCATACAGACGAGCGGATTTTTCAACCGGACTCGAGTCCGTCGGAAAGATTTGAAACATGTTTCATTTCTAGGTCCGTCAAACTTTTGGAAAAAAAAGTCAGCTGGAGCCCACACACGATCGAATTATCCGACGGACTCCGGTCCTCCGGACCAAGTCTGCCGTAAAGTCTGCTCGTGTGTACGCAGCATTACATATACTCAGTGAAGTGACTGGCCTCAGGTGATACACAGAAATTAAACAAATCCTCCTACAAAAGTTGTACCTGTTTATGTACAGTCTAGTCTTCTCTTCAATACAGCCATAATTTATAAAGCTTATCCGAGCTGTCAGAAAAAATGGGAAGAGAGCTGAAATTACACTCTGCAGAGTTCAGTGAGGAGAGCTCTGAGAGCTGATTGGAGAGAAGGGACACACCCCCTTCACACACCACAAAGAAACAGAGCTAACGCTGTCAATCTACTGGAGCTCCCTCCCCTGTCACTATTTTTTTCTTGTTGTCAGGAAAATTTGTCAGAAGTGATTCATGCTGATAGCAAAGGAACAAAGCAGCAGACACCCAGTGCTCTGAATTGAGACAAGTACACACTACAGAAGGATATGCTTTGTTCATATTTCGTGTCTGAGGTTTACAATCACTTTAAACGGGTTGTAAAGGTTCATGTTTTTTCACCTTAATGCATCCTATGCATTAAGGTAAAAAAACATCTTACGATCACTGGCCCCCCAGCCCCCCATTTTACTTACCTGAGCCCTGGAAAGTCCCGCGTCGCAAACGTGCTCTTCCTTTGCTCGGTCTTCTCGGCTCTTCATTGGATAGATTGATAGCAGCACAGCCACTGGCTCACGCTGCTGTCAATCAACTCCAATAACGCAAGGGCCGGGGAGCGGGGCTGAGTCCTGTAGTCGGCGGCTATGGACGTCGAATACAGGTCTCGGAAGCGCGCCGCAAGGTAACCCCCTTGGTAGAGCGCTTCCCAGAGGGGGTTATCAGAAGTGGGGAGGAGCTGAGACAGCTGCCGAGGGACCCCAGAAGAGGAGGATCAGGGCCACTGTGTGCAAAACGAGCTGCATAGTGGAGGTAAGTATGACATGTTTGTTAGTACAGGTGTGATTTTTAGTCTGAATGAACTGCCTTATTGAAACACATGTTAACGTGTAACATATTCAGCTTTAGCACATATATAGGACAGTACAAATGTGAATGGGCCCTTAACCACTTGCCGACCGCCGCACGACTATATACGTCGGCAGAATGGCACGGGCAGGCAAAAATACTCACCATGCCTCTCAGCAAATAGCTTGGGGTGTCTACTTTCCAAAATGGGGTCATTTGGGGGGGGTTTGTGCCACCTGGGCATTCCATGGCCTCCGAAACAGTGATAGGCAGTGAAGAGTGAAATCAAAAATTTACACCCTTAGAAATCCTGAAGGCGGTGATTGGTTTTCGGGGTCCCGTACGCGGCTAGGCTCCTAAAAAGTCCCACACATGTGGTATCCCCGTACTCAAGAGAAGCAGCAGAATGTATTTTGGGGTGCAATTCCACATATGCCCATGACCTGTGTGAGCAATATATCATTTAGTGACAACTTTGTGCAAAAAATAAATAAATAAATAAATAAATTGTCACTTTCCCGCAACTTGTGTCAAAATATAAAATATTCCATGGACTCAACATGCCTCTCAGCAAATAGCTTGGGGTGTCTACTTTCCAAAATGGGGTCATTTGGGGGGGGTTTGTGCCATCTGGGCATTTTATGGCCTTCAAAACTGTGATAGGTAGTGAGGAGTAAAATCAAAAATGTACGCCCTTAGAAATCCTGAAGGCAGTGATTGGTTTTCGGGGCCCCGTATGCGGCTAGGCTCCCAAAAAGTCCCACACATGTGGTATCCCCATACTCAGGAGAAGCAGCTAAATGTATTTTGGGGTGCAATTCCACATATGCCCATGGCCTGTGTGAGCAATATATCATTTAGTGACAACTTTTTGTAATTTTTTTTTTTTTTTTTTTTTTTTCTTCATTATTCAATCACTTGGGACAAAAAAAATTAATATTCAATGGGCTCAACATGCCTCTCAGCAATTTCCTTGGGGTGTCTACTTTCCAAAATGGGATCATTTGTGGGGGTTTTGTACTGCCCTGTCATTTTAGCACCTCAAGAAATGACATAGGCAGTCATAAATTAAAGACTGTGTAAATTCCAGAAAATGTACCCTAGTTTGTAGGCGCTATAACTTTTGCGCAAACCAATAAATATACACTTATTGACATTTTTTTTACCAAAGACATGTGGCCAAATACATTTTGGCCTAAATATATGACTAAAATTGAGTTTATTGGATTTTTTTTAGAACAAAAAGTAGAAAATATCATTTTTTTTCAAAATTTTCGGTCTTTTTCCGTGTATAGCGCAAAAAATAAAAACGGCAGAGGTGATCAAATACCATCAAAAGAAAGCTCTATTTGTGGGAAGAAAAGGACGCAAATTTCGTTTGGTTACAGCATTGCATGACCGCGCAATTAGCAGTTAAAGCGACGCAGTGCCAAATTGTAAAAAGTGCTCTGGTCAGGAAGGGGGTAAATCCTTCCGGGGCTGAAGTGGTTAATGAATAAAATGCGGTGATCTTGGTGTTTACACAGTCCAGCAGAAAGGTCAAATTTAAAGGAGCACTCTCCTTAATGGGGTTAAATAGAATGCAGTGTGGCGGTCCACTTTAAGGGAGACATCCCCTTGATGGGTTTGAATGAGATATACAGTGTGGTCAGTCTGGATGATATAAACGTGGTGATGTGGTGTACTGAGTGTCCATGCTCATTACCTCTTGGCTCTATGAAGTTCTGGTTGCATGATATGGCAGCAATTTTCTCTGCGGCACAAGACTGCACTGATTCCCCCGGGCTCTCACATTCATTCACACTAGACTCATTTCCTGTGGAAGACAGCCATGAGAAAATCAAAGTTAAACAAAAGTTTTTAAACAGTACACAACTTAACACAGTTATTATTTTGTGTCAGAGTTTTAAAAATGTTTTTAAAAAGCAGTTCTTTTTGTGTGCGGAAGTGTTAGAACTGTCAAGTTTTAAGTTCCTTCTGTCTTCCTGCAAAGAGATTCACCTCCACTATTGGTCCTGGTGACTATTGTCTCTGATATAAAAATAATAGAAGAATCGAACATTTTTAGGAGATGAGAATTTTTTAAAAAGGAAACTGGTGACTGGTGTTTCCGGTGACGATTGTTTAAGAGGGGCTTTACCTTTGCATTGGAGATGTCTTATTTAAACACTTCACCTCTGGAAGGTTTTACCCCCTTCCCGACTAGGCCATTTTTTGAGATATGGCACTGCGTTACTTTAAGTGATTTGAAACTATAACTGAATTGCGCGGTAATGCGACACTATACCCAAATAAAATGTATGTCCTTTTTTCCCACAAATGGAGCTTTCTTTTGGTGGTATTTGATTACCTCTAAGGTTTTTATTTTTTGTGCTATAAACAAAAAAGACTGACAATTTTGAAAAAAAAACTAAATTTTTTACTTTATGCTATAAAACATACCCAATAAAAAATATAAAAAAATCAAATTTCTTCATCAGTTTAGGCCAATATGTATTCTACTACATATTTTTGGTAAAAAAAAAAATCCCAATAGGCGTATAGTGATTGGTTTGAGCAAAAGTTATAGTGTCTGCAAACTATGGGATAGATTTACCATATTTATCGGCATTTAACGCACACTTTTTTCCCCTGAAAAAATTTTGTGTGATAGGAGCGATCGCGGAGATTGCCGCGATCGCCGCCGACATACACAGCCGTGTGTAAATTCAAATATGGCACCGAGACTGCAGGGACTCGGCAGAGCCGAGATACACATACCCGAGAGTCCTCGGCTTTTCTTGGCGCCGCTTATAGTCCCGCCTAGTCCCGCCATTGGACCTGTGTTATGTCCATCATAGGGCGGGACTGGGCGTGAATGTACACATGGCTGTGTATGTCGGCGGCGATCGCGGCGATCACACAAGGCTGCACTGGGGCAAAGCTGCACTGACAAGGCTGCACTGGGGCAAAGCTGCACTGACAAGGCTGCACTGACAAGGCTGCACTGGGGCAAAGCTGCACTGACAAGGCTGCACTGACAAGGCTGCACTGGGGCAAAGCTGCACTGACAAGGCTGCACTGGGGCAAAACTGCACTGACAAGGCTGCAATGGACACTGGGGCAAGGCTGCACTGACACTGACAAGGCTGCAGATGGACACTGATAAGGCTGCATTGATGGGCATTTTAATGTAAGTTTTTCTTCCTTAAACTTTACTCCTAAAAGTTTTTTTCCTTAAAATTCCCTCATAAACTTGGGGTGCGTGTTATACGCCGATAAATACGGTATGTATTTTTTTTTTCATAAAAGATTTATGGAATTTTTATGTTTTTTTTTTTTTTTTTAGTAATGGGGGGCGATCAACAACTTATAGTAGGCCTGTAATATTGCAGTGTTAAAAATATGACACTAACTGACATTTTTGACACTTTTTTTGGGAACCAGTAACACTAATACAGTGATCTGTGCTAAAAATATGCAGTCACTGTACTAATGACACTGGCTGGGAAGGAGTTAATATCAGGGGCGATCCGAGGGTTAACTGTGTGCCTAGCCTCTGTTTGTGTACTGTGTGGGAGGTGCTTTTACTAGGGGAAGCTTTGCAGGAACACAGGATCCATGCCTTCCCTACTGACAGAACGGCAATATGCCTTGTTTACAAAGGCAGATCATTCTGCCTCTGTAACGAATGATCGGCAGGGGGGCGGCAGACATCGAGTCCACGGTACCCGTTGATTGGCTCCTGCTGTGCATAATCACACATGTGCGCCTGCTACCTGGAAGTGCAGTATCACGTATATATATGTGATCCTGCACACAGCAGCCACCCTGTAGAAGTAGAAGGGCGGTCGTGAAGTGGTTAAAGTGGAACTAAACCCTCCTATCGTTTTCAGCTAAAGAAACTGCCAGCTTGGCCTCTGTCTGATCTGCGTCTTTCATTGATGCTGCACATGTGATCAGTTATGACACCAACCATAGGATGATTTGACAGTTTGGTTGAGAGTACAACCAATGTGACAGTTACATTCCCGCCACGTGTTGGGCATGTAAAGGTTTTTTGAACCTGTAAATGTAAATCAATAAGTTTAGTTCTCGTTAACCCTCATATGTATCTGGGACAGGAAGTGAAGCGAAATCTCCCCAAAGGAACACAGAGAGAAAGAAAAAATTTTAAGAAAAAAAAAAAACTAATGGCATCTTAAAGCTTAACTCCAAAGGAAAAAAAAAGAAAATGATTTATCCTAGCAGTGGCACCTTTTGCCTTGGGGATAATAAATAAGTTGAAATACTTTATTCCTTGCTCCTGCAGGCTTCCTCCTCGTTGGTGTGACCAGTCCCCAAATGCCACTTTCCATCATTGCCCAACTGGTGGCAGCTGTTTAATGTCCCTTCCCCTCTGTTCAGCATTAACCATTCCCTAGTCTATCCAAAACTAAGAAGAAGTTTAGTCTTTATATACTACTGTACATGTACACATTACAGTCAAACCCAGAAATCCATCTAGTTGTTAATCTACATATCTATCTATGCATCACAACACTACTTATAAGGAAAAGCAAGAATTTAAAAAAAGCCTAAATCAATTAAAAGCTTCAATTACTTAACCCCCCCAAAAAAAGGACTCTGCTCCTTTAAAGCATGTTATATGACACAGTGCTCGTCCTGTGTCATTTGGACCCCCTGTAACACCTAAAAAACCTGGCTGATCCTGCCAGTTTCTCCTCACCCCTCTGTAAACTGACCATAATGTATCATGGCTGCTGAGACCAAACAATGTGGTCAGTTTACATGCCTCTGTCATCAGCAGCCTGCTGTCTGTCTCCTCTCTGCTCCTGTGTCCTCCCCCCTCCCCTGTCTGTCTGTGTGTGAGACGCCCCTCCCCCCTCCTGCTGCTCTCATAACACTAACCTGTATACACCATCAGTACTGCCTCCTATTGCAGTGTCTCCCTCTGTGAATGATTTATAAATGCTGTAAATACCTCATTTAAGAGCCGAGATTGCGATCACATGACCAGCCAGCTCTCTCCTCTTCTCCTCCCCTCCAGACTGACATCAGCAGAAGAATCTCAGGCCCCGCCCAGTGCATCTCTCAGAGGAGGAAAGGAGAAAGCTGGCAGGTCATGTGATCGCAATCTCGGCAGTGAAATGAGGTATTTGCAGCATTTATTTTTATAAATCACACATAGAGGGGGATACTACAATAGGAGGCAGTGCTGATGGTGTATACAGGTTAGAGTGGCTTAACAACCACTTTAAAATATTCACTCATGCAGGGCAAAGTAATATGCTTGCTTTAGCAGCAGCTCCTCCAGCAGATTATACATTTCCTATCATTCTGTTCAGCCCCCAGGTGCAGCGGAAAACACCCGGAATTCTGTGTATGGGGGAGTTTGTGACTCACTTTCTTTAATGACAGCGTTGGTGTTAGTGATTAGCGGCTCAGGCTCCCAGAGCTGTCACATGTGGGCAGGAAAGAGTTACAACTTTAAACTTAAGTGTAAGCTGCTTGCTGCCATTAGAATGAACTTGTGTGGGCAAAGCACAAATTCACTTGAAGTTTGACGGTAAGTGTGAGGAGGTAGGACCAAAGGCGTTCATCAATTGATGCACCATGTTTTCAGGGCAGTAAGTTTAGTAAAAGATGACTAAGAAAAATGTGTAAATTAAAGCATACAGCTTCTATAAGACCCTGATCACTCAGCTCTGTGTGTATCTGAGTACCCTGGCAAATGGAATATACAGCCTTGATGAGCTGAAAGTATGTATGTACAAACAGCTGCAGATAGACAAACTGCACCGCAGGCTGTGTGATCCCTTGTGAATGGCATTTCTGGTCTCCAGAGCGGCCCCATTATCCAAAGTGACAAATAAGAGTTTAAAAAGTCTAATGATGAATCCTTTTTAAGGAAATCCCCTACATTCTGCTCAATACCAAACTTAGAGGCTGCACTCTTCAAAATGACCACCAGAGGGCAAAGCAGCAGCAAGCACATCCAGGATCTGGTTTAATTTACGCTACTCCCTCTGGTGGATAGTAAATGTAAATCGCCAGACTCCTTTTAGTGGTCAGTGACTGTAAATCACCAGGCTCCCTCTAGTGGTCAGTAGCTGTAATAAAATGAGCATACATTGTATTCACAATGACAGCTGTCAAACATTAGATAAAAAAAGCATTTCAACTGTTCAACCAACACAGCAAATACATGAAAGTATACGAACTGCCAGAACACTTATTTTTGAAAACACAGAGCTAAGATGTATGCACTTGGTCTAAGGTATTTTATTATTTTTTGTCTTTAGTTACATACATGTAGCATAGGCCATTTTTCAGGATGGAAGCAAAAGATAAAGGGACTTAACAGACTAGTCAGGGGTCATCATTCATTTTCTACCTATGGCTAATTTTGCTTGCTCCACTTTTCCTTAGACTGCCAAACCATAAACCACAAAGTAAAAGGTATGTGCTTGTAATATAGCAAGGGAGCTCATCGTGCATGCCTATTAAGTTCTATTATTGTAAAGCTGCTCATACACAGATACAATTTCATCTGATTCCTGCTGAGTTGGCCAAAATTCATTCCAGAGTGTCAATGGGCTTTACAGCTGAATTCCAGGTACGGCAATTGTTAAATAGATAAATTGGTCCAGCTTGAACCTGGAACTCCTCTTTATTGTAGTAGCCAACTGTTACTATGATAGTAAAACCCTAAATCACCCACCCTACAACTAAAGGTATCATATCATTTTTACATACCTATATACACTATATTGTCAAAAGTATTGGAACGCCTGCCTATACACGCACATGAACTTTAATGGCATCCCAGTCTGGGATGGAACTAAGGGGTCAAGTCCAACCCCTAAAAAACAAACCCCACACCATAATCCCCCCCCTCCACCAAATGATTTGGACCAGTGCACAAAACAAGGTCCATAAAGATATGGATGAGCGAGTTTGGGGTGGAGGAACTTGATTGGCCTGCACAGAGTCCTGACCTCAACCCGATAGAACACCTTTAAGTTAGAGCGGAGACTGCGAGCCAGGCCTTCTCGTCCAACATCAGTGCCTGACCTCACAAATGCGTTTCTGGAAGACTGGTCAAACATTCCCATAGACACACTCCTAAACCTTGTGGACAGCCTTCCCAGAAGAGTTGAAGCTGTTATAGCTGCAAAGAATGGGCCAACTGCCATTAAAAATGCTCAAGTGTGTGTAAAGGCAGGCGTACCAATACTTTTGGCAATATAGTGTGTATACATATTTTTTAATGGACAGGTATTAAAAGAAAAATAAGTCAATCTCCCCCTCGCAGTATAGGGCGGTCGTGAAGTTGTTAAAGTGGAACTAAACCCTCCTATCATTTTCCTAGAGGGATTCCACCTTTGAATCATGCTTGGTAACATTATAACTCTGCATTGCTCAGTCTTTTCTTGTGAGGTCAGTAGGAGAGGAGAGGTCTGATATCACCATTAGTGGAATCAGCTAAAGGGGGCACTATCAAGAGCGCTGTACCCAACTGAGAAGTACAATTCAGCTGCAGCATGGTAGAACCAGGGCATATAACTATGGATTGTGGAATAATCACAGAAGTTCAAAAGGCATACATGATAAGCTCTCTTGTTACTTTAAACACAAATAAATATACTAATGCCGCGTACACACGCCCGGACTTTCCGGCAGAATAGGTTCGACGGACTTTCCTAACGAACGGACTTGCCTACACACGATCACACCAAAGTCCGACGGATTTGTACGTGATGACATATGACCGGTCTAAAACAAGGAAGATGATAGCCAATAGCCAATAGCTGCCCTAGCGTTGGTTTTAGTGCGTCGGACTAGCATACAGACGAGCGGATTTTTCGACCGGACTCAAGTCCATCGGAAAGATTTGAAACATGTTTTATTTCTAGGTCCGTCTGACTTTTGGGGAAAAAATGTCCGCTGGAGGCCACACACGATCGAATTGTCCGACGCAGTCCGGTCCGCTGGACCAAGTCTGACAGAAAGTCTGCTTGTGTGTACGTGGCATTAGTGGTGCATGGTTTGGACACAGATGTGGTTTAAATACAAATTACTTTTTTTTACTGATTGAAAACGTCCATTCTTAGCATACCTGTGCAGTGTATTCCTTGAAGACCTTTTAATGAGCCCCGCGGAGCAGACTTCAGTGTCCATGTTGTGTTTGGTGCCCCACAGCCAGATTCTCTGCACACCACATGAGCGAGCGGAGACTCCACACTCCATTGATTGTCACACACCTGAGTATAAATA
Source organism: Aquarana catesbeiana (assembly GCF_042186555.1). Taxonomy (NCBI): domain Eukaryota; kingdom Metazoa; phylum Chordata; class Amphibia; order Anura; family Ranidae; genus Aquarana; species Aquarana catesbeiana. The sequence continues at coordinate 608,598,989 of NC_133326.1, read as the reverse complement.
AAAAGAATCATTAAACTTCAATATCTACTTGACCTCCAGAAGATTTACCCCTCTTTCTGGCCTGGCCATTTTTTGCGATACGGCACTGCGTTACTTTAACCACTAGCCGACCAGCCGCCGCCATTATAAGGCGGCAGGTTGGCTCTCCTTCCTAAATCGCCGTAGCTGTCTTGAAGTCCTCTGGCGACCCGCGATTGCGATGTACTGAGGCAGAATGGGGATTTGCCTTTGTAAACAAGTCAGATCCCCATTCTGACAGGAGATATGACAGAGATCTACTGTTTCCAGTCATCAGAAACAGTGATCTCTGTCATGTCCCTGCCAGCCCACCCCCCCTACTGTTAGAACACACTGAGGGAACACAGTTGACCCCTTGACCCCCCCCTACTGTTAACCCCTTCCCTGCCAGTGTCATTTTTACATTGATCAGTGCATCTTTATAGCACTGATCAATGTAATAATGTCACTGGTCCCCAAAAAGTGTCATTTGGGGACAAATTTGTCCCCCGCAATGTCACAGTCCTGCTAAAAATCGCAGATCGCCGACATTACCAGTAAAAACAATAAAAAAATAAATAAAAGTCCCTAAATCTATCCCCATAGTTTGTAGATGTGATACGTTTTGTGCAAACCAATCAATATACGCCTATTGCATTTTTTTTTTACCAGAAATATGTAGAAGAATATATATTGACCTAAACTGATGAACAAATGTGTATTTTAATTTATTTCTTTGGGATATGTATTCTAGCAAAAAGTTAAAAAAAAGTTTCTTTTTCAAAATTATCGCTCTTTGTTTGTTTATAGCGCAAAAAATAAAAACCACAGAGGTGATCAAATACCACCAAAAGAAAGCTCTATTTGTGGGAAAAAAAGGATGTCAATTTTGTTTGGGTACAGCATAGCGCGACCGCGCAATTGTCAGTTAAAGCGACACAGTGCCATTTCGCAAAAAAATGGCCTGGTCATTAAGGGGGCAAATCCTTCCAGGGCTGATGTAAGTTAACTGACTATTGCACGTTGTGCGACGTTGTACCCAAATAAAATGTAATGTAATTTTTTTCTCCCCACAAATAGAGCTTTCTTTTAGTGGCATTTGATTTGATTTTGATTTTTTGCGCTATAAACGAAAAAAACTGGATTGTGTGCGATACCCCCAACTACATCGTACGGACCTGGCGGCGAAAAGAAGAATCCACATACATACAATCCAATGAGATGGCCACATCCAAGAGCCCAAGGCTTTTAAAGATAAAATTATAGCAGATAAAACTATAACAGAAAAAATCCAACGCGTTTCAAAAGTCAAAACACATGCCCCCCTTGATCAGGGCTTAGGAATTTCAACTGTGCTTAAAAAGACTTTGCTGCATTCACTAATACTGGCTTAACCTGTCCGGAAACTGTTCCAATTAGGGATACACAGATACAATTTTTTTACGAGTACCAATACTTTTTTTTAGTACTCGCCAATACCAATTACCGATACCTAACGCAACTTTTTTGTTTACACTTCAGCTGTCAGCAATGGTACAAAGCATTGAAAAGTTATTTACAAATGAAATAAATGTTTTTTGGGGGGGTTTTTTTTGCGCTTTTTTCAATGTGAAGCGTGTAAATATAGTTAAAAGAGTAAGAATATGAACGAACAAATCAAACAAAAAAAAGTTTTAAATATTAATAGTTTATAAAAAAATAAAAAAAATCAGCAGGAAAATAATATTTAAATGGAGAAGGAGAATAATGAGTTATTAAGGCTGATTAGAGTAAATTAAGGGTTAATAAGGGATTAAACAAAGAAACAATTTAATAAAAAACAAAACAAAAAAATAATATTTTTTACTTGACTGGTTGCTTTAAACTGACTTAATCTGGAGACCGAAGTTCATCCCTTTGGTCTGTAAGGCCCCTTTCACACAGGCGCCCTAGTTTGGTGGACTCCACTTGTTCAGGGGGGGATTGCTCCGCTGATCCCCGCTGAGCAGGCGGATGACAGGTCCGCCTCCGCTCACTGTGCAGCATGGAGAGGAACAGAGTTCCACTCTCCTCTATGGGGAAATCGGATCCCATCTGATCCGCCAGACGGATGGAATGCAGGACCACCATCCATCTGAATTTGGCGGACAGAATCAGATAGCAGCGGGTGTCAGCGGACATGTCACCGCTGACATCCGCCACTCCATAGGGGTGAATAGAGGGTTCGATCAGGTTCACCTGAAAAACTGACAGGCAGACCTGATCAGACAGCCCGTGTGAAAGGGCTGTAAGCGAATAAACAGAAAGATACTGTAGATAAAAAGAAACAATGTTTCTTTTTATCTCTCTATTTCAGCAGCTGAGCAATGTTGTTGATAAATGTTGCTGCTTTTTTTTTTTTATTGACAGTTCCAATTACCGAGACTTTGTTTTCACTTCAGCTGCAAACAGGGGAACCCCACTGACAATACAAAGAAATGGCTACTGCCCCCACCTATAACTGGCCTATGCAGCAAGGAGCATTGGAAAAGCAATGCATATCATCAAACAAAACCAGAGAAATTTGACCTAACACTATGCGTTAAAAACAGGAGTTTAGTCTGCACTCATTTGCAAATACATTCGAAAATTACAGTTTCAGAACCGAGCCTGAAAGTATCAGTTTCAGGTATGAGAGCATTTACATGAGCACTGATACTCGTGCACATGCTTAGTATCGGCAATGATACCGGTATCGGTGCAACCCTAGTTCCAAGCAGTTAATCACAGTGCAGAATTATTTAGTATTTGCTTACCTGGGTCCTCTTCTGAAAATCCATAACCCTGATGAAGGGGGGGGGTAAGTTTGGCCCCTGAAAAGTGTTGGATTTTTTCTGCTATGAATCCATTTTTTTATGCTCTCATGGGGTTGTATTTGTGTGGATATTCAACTCTGAGTTCTTTCCCTGTTCCTGTGGGGAATCACTGCTTTGTAGCATATTGCTGAACTGGAGCCAGTGTGACCAGTGATCATTTCAGTGACCCTCAGAAAAGCTGAATCCAGCACCCCATTTGTTCCTGTGTTTGCCTTAAAGCCCAACTCTGGGCAAATAGAGCATTATCCCTGGCACCAGGGTTGCACCCACTCACCAAGAGTTAATAGATAGTTTTGTCTAGGGGAGAGGAGAAACAGTTTACTCAATACTTACCTGATCATTTGTTCCCCCAGCAGGCAGTGGTCCACTGGTGGACTCTCCCTGGGAGTTCTTATGTCCAGTGCAGGTCTACGAAGCCTGCTCTGGACTTGGTGACATTGGAACCTTAGAACAGTATAGCATGGGGGTGCAGGCATTGTGGGGACCAGTCTAGCTGCTGGGTAAGTAAATCTTTTATTGTTCACCTAGACATAAACAAGCAACTAACCCTTGGAGTGTGGGCACAGCCCCAAGGAATGATTTTTTATTTTTCGAGAGTTGTAGAAGAAAGAAGCCACATGGTACAAAGAAGCAGTATCTGTGAAAGAGAAGCCTATCACAGGGCAGGTAGATGTACTTACAAGCAAAGGCTTATGTTTTTAAACCCCTGGAGTTTGAACTGGCCTGCCCCAATTTCTCCTTCTAGAAAGGTGTCAGGGCTGGGCTCAGCCCTTCCTTCTCAGAGCTGGCTGCTCAGCTGTCAGCTAATTGCCAGTTCCTATCTCTCCACAGTTACTCAGCTGTTGATGATATCCTGCTCGTCAGTCCTGCCTACTTAAGCCGTTCAGTCCAGTGGATCTCTGCCTTCGCCTTAGACAACATCACAGAGACACTCTCCTGCATTCCTGTATAAAGACTTGCTTGGCTGACATCCCTTCTGTCTCCAGATCCTGCTTGCTGTTTTACTACACTCATCTCCGGCTCCCTGACGTTTGACTTGCCTGACTATCCATTCCGTTTCCTGAACTCTGGCTATGTTTTTGACTACGTTTTGTTCTATTTACTTTTATTATTTAACAAGTGTGATTTAACTGTACTTCTGTCTTGGTCTGATTTCATGGTTTCTGACAAAAGGCTTAGCTCTTTGGGGTTCTAGAGAGAGATCTTCTAGCTTGGCTCCTTGTTAACTAAGTTGTCTGATAACACATTCAATTGAAATCCGGCCAAAACTCATTTATTAATTTTAAGTGGGCCCATTCTTTAATTTCCTCGAGGAAGTAAAACTACTATTATGAACAACAATAGGTGCACATGGCGTAAATGCATAAATTACATTTCAGAATTTGCAGTGATTGATTCCTTTTCAATCCACACCTTCCTCTGTCCTCTATCATTATTTAATATCCTGTCCGTGTTCTCCAGCAATACCTTGGCAATTAGTTCCTGTTTCTAAATGGCAGCCCAATATATAAATGTAATCAGCCGGACACGATTATCTCGCAGGCAGTAATTCTGCACGTCATTAGAAATGATTTCTTTTATCTGCAATTCCTGTGCCAAACACAGCAGATGGCTGGGCGATCAATAGCACTGTATGTGTGAGACCAGGTGCCCCCTGGCTCCATACATGCTAGCAATTCCTAGCTGTCTGGATAATGTCCACCGCCAACATTAGGCACCAGTTATGTGTTCTGTTGTGTCCAGTCAATTATGGGCTATTCTAGGAAAATGCAATTAGCAGTGTGCATTGGTGATACACTACACAGTGCATGTCATCAATGAAAAGGTGACCAAGTCTGGATCACCAGTGTTAGGTGTTCTAAGCTGTACCTGGGGTGTAAGAAAGATCTGGCGTATTATCCTTTTAGAACTCTTTTTAAGAGCTTGCATCTTTCAGATCAGTTTGTATTAGATCCAGAGAGACCATTGTCCACAGGATAATTTGTAAGAAAAAAACAGAAGGAAATCTGAAATGGAAGAAAACGTCATGATCCCAACACTATTCTAATGCTGCGTACACATGATCGGAAATTCCGCCAGCAAAACTCAGATGAGAGCTTTTTGTCGGAAAATGCGACCGTGTGTCTTTTGGCTGGCGGAATTCCAGCCAGCAAAAGATTGAGAGCAGGTTCTCTATTTTTCGGTCGGGAAAAGTTCCTATCCAAAAATGTGATCGTCTGTACAAATTCCGACATGCAAAATTCCTACGCATGCTGGGAAACAATTCGATGCATGCTCGGAAGCATTGAACTTCTTTTTCTTGGCTCGTCGTAGTGTTTTACGGCACCACGTTCTTGACAGGCGAAAGTTCAGAGAACTTTTGTGTGACCGTGTGTATGCAAGGCAAGCTTGAGCGGAATTCCGTCGGAAAAACCATCCAAGTTTTTTCCGACGGAAAATCCGCTCGTGTGTACGCGGCATAAAAGGGCAAAGGACTAAGGGAAAAGATGAAGAGTGCATTTGAAAACTTGCTTGCTTTGTGTAACTAAATTAAAGAAACTAAGGCTTCTTTTTAATAGATGTTTTGTTAGGTTTCATTTTTTTGCAAAAAAAAAAAAAACAAAAAAAAACAAACAAAGGGCCAGTTGATTGGTAAATTGGGTGATTGGAGCAAAGTGAAGAAATGTCATCAGCACACCAAGGATTCCTCGAAAGGGTCCAAAGCTTTATTATTATCGTGGTCACATGATAAGCATACAGCAATGTTTCGGAGCCACGCAGGGCCCCTTCATCAACTTGCCCTGTGTGGCTCCGAAACGTTGCTGTATGCTTATCGTGTGACCACGATAATAATAAAGCTTTGGACCCTTTTGAGGAATCCTTGGTGTGCTGATGACATTTCTTCGCTTTGGTCATCCACGGTTTCCAGCCTATGGTCATTACAGCACCCAGCACTACCGAACAACCAGGTTCTTGTATGTGTGCGTGGGGATTGCGCTTGTTCAAGTTGGAGTAAAAGGCACACAGAGACCAAGTAAATTGGCACCGTTATTATTTGGTTTATTAGAAGTAACAAATAACATGCAAAGGGCACCGGCAATGTGCTTACTTAAAGTGGTTGTAAACCCTTACATATTCCCAGTGAAGTGACTGGCCTCGGGTGATACACAGAGATGAATGAAATCCTTCTACATAAGTTGTACCTGTCTATTTGCAGTCGTTTCTTCTCTACATCCATTCAAAGTGCAGAATTTATACAGCTTGACTGAGCTTCCAGAAAGGAGAGGGCTTTGACTCATGCTGATACCATAAAATTGAAGCAGCAGACAGAAATGACACTTAGTGCCCTGGATTGGAACAAGTACACATTATAAAGGGATATGCTTTGTTCATATTTCATGTCAGAGGTTTACAACCACTTTACAAGTCCCAGTGCAACATGGCATCAGACTCTTGATAACACAGGCGACTTGGTGCAACAGTTCTCAGCAATGTTGGCGGTACTTTAACACAGTCCTAGCACTTGAGGTGTCACTTTAATAATGCTTATGTTACCAGAGCAGCATCTGAGTGAAGGGGGTGGCTGATAGGCAGAGCAGCAGTACTCTACACTTATGCTGCGTACACACGATCGCACATTCCGACAACAAAATCCATGTTTTTTTCAGATGTTGGATGTTGGCTCAGACTTGTCTTGCATACACACGGTCACACAAAGTTGGTCGGAAATTGCGAACGTCAAGAACGCGGTGACGTACAACACGTACAACGAGCTGAGAAAAATGAAGTTCAATAGCCAGTGCGGCTCTTCTGCTTGATTCCGAGCATACGTGGCACTTTGTGCGTCGGAATTGTGTACACACGATCGGAATTTACGACAACGGATTTTGTTGTGGGAAAATTTGAGAACCGGCTCTCAAAATTTGTGTGACGGAAAATGTCCGATGGAGCCTACACACGGTCGGAATTTCCGACAAAAAGCTCCCATCGAACATTTTCCATCGGAAAATCCAACCATGTGTACGAGGCATAAGTAGACCAAAAGAAAGATTTTTGTCCCAGTTCTATAGAGTTCCTAGATAACCAGCCAGTTGCAGTATTCCTGTTCTGTCTCTCCTCGACAGGAACCTCTTCCTAGCACTAAATGCACTGTCCCTAACTAACAGAGATCCAGTCTCTACCCTATCCACTTCGCAAATGCACACTAACTGCAGTGGGACAGTGCTATTTATTATCATTGCAGTCACTAAAAATAGCTACGGAGGTCATCCAGTGTTGCAGCGTCCAATCAGACAGCTGAGTCCCTGTTGAAACCTATGGTGGCTTTGGTAGAACAATGCTACTCTCATCCTCCATTCCCTCTGTACAGAGGCCAGAAAAACAGTGCCACCTACAGAGGGGAGGATAAACTGCACCTGCCTACATGTCCCTGAAAATAATCAAAGACTCCACCTCTCTGGGCATTGTGTTTTTATTGCAAGGACCTGTTTACATCATATTGTGGACTATAAACTGGGCCCGGGCCCTAGTTTTGGAATCACTGCTGTAGAGAAAATCTCTAGTAAAAGGTACAATCAACCTACTCTCTCAGCCAGAAAACATATTAGAATACACCTTAAAGAGGTTTTTTTTAAATCCCCTATTACCTTGCTCACTGTGTTATCATCAAAACACTCAACAAAATACTCACACATCCAACAAATCCAATGTTGTTCTGCTACAATTTGCATGCTGGGTCCCACGTTGTCATCTGCTTAACTTATATAATCGGGATCCGGGTGTCTCTTCTGGGTTCTCGTAGTTGGCCCCTGAGGATGTCTAGTGGTGTGTGCACTGTAGAGTACCCTCGGCCCTTCTGGGATGCATGAACTGATTATCTCTGGAGGCTGCTGGCAACTGGAACAACATTCTTGCCTAAAGCTGGCCATACAATATACAATTTTCTTGTTCAATTTCCTTTAGATTTACTTTCAACTATGTAGTGCAAGGGCCTGCCTGATTGCATACAAATTGAAAGTGTTTAGGTTTGACCTCATATTATATGGTTTTGGAAAATTATACAAGAAAATTGTATAATGTATGGCCATCCTAAGTGAGAATCCTGGAATAGCGGATTGTTTGAAATGGGGGGGGGGGGTAGAAGTGAAATGATAAAGTTAGTTGGGGGGACGAAGGTTCGCTTCAATATTATAGTCATTTATATATGCCTCAAGGTACGCAGTAGGTTAAGAGATTCATATTGGTTGTTTTTAGTAACACATAATGATACAACGTCCTTTAAGTGTAATTCCTCACAAGGCCAAAAAAGATATTCCTGAGATATCAGGTGTCATGGGTAAAGAATAAGCCAATTAGATGTAGATCAGACTTGTTTTAAAGCAAACTATTTTATAACAGGTTTGGTTAATATCTGCATAGCAGAATCTAACCGACCTAGCCCATCTGCACTGAGGAAGATAGACATGACCGTATAATTTTAGCATAGTCAAGCAAACTAGATCAATATACGACAACCTCAGCTAAACTATAGAACTCCAGGGACTACTTTTTTCTATGATGCATTGTTGACTGTAAATAGGAGTCTGTATTTGGACAAAACATGGCGGAGGGGTGCATGGAGCAGGCATGTGAAAGGAGGCCAGGCTCAGATGTGATACACGTTATGTGTCCGAACAGTGGAGAGGACAGACCCAGTTTGAGGGGGCCTTTCTTTGTATCACGTACCAGTTGCAGCTAAAAATAACCATAATAGACACCGAAAATAGCAGGCAGTTAAAACGATTATACTGATAAGATCTGGAGGAAACTGAAGTGAAAGAGGAAATTGTCAAATGTGAAAGAGAGGATGGAAAATTCTATTTACATCCAAACAGCGTGTGTGCGCATATATCAGTAGTGAAAACACTATTCTTAACTCCTGTCCTTTTCAATTACATAAGGCATGGGAAACTAGCAAGCAACTGCAAGCAACTGGCATTATCAAGATTCAAATTACATTTTTATTATTTTATAGGTTTTCATTATTGCAATAAAATCCACAGGACTTTCTTAAAGCGTAACTTTACCCACAGCAACTCGATAAAAAATAATGTTCTTACGCAAAATAACTTACATTCCGCATTATTAATTATATTACCAAAATTAGTGTGTGCTGTAAATTTCCTCCAGCATTGCCCCTGTTTCGTCTTGCCGGAGGTTGCCATTTTGCTGAAACCCAGAGACCCTGAGCAGCAGTAAATCATAAAGTGGAACTAAACCTACTGATTTGGTTTCAAAAAACAGCTACATTCCTCAAATGCCAAGATTTCTAACTGTCACATTTGCTTGTGTCCTCAACCAAACTGTCAAACCAACAAATTTCTGGTGCCATAATTGGTCAAATGTGCAGCACCATGGCAGTTGAAGATCAAACAGAAGCAGCTTCCTTGGTTGTAAAGGATAGGAGGGTTTAATTCAGCGTTAAGGCTGTCAGCAGATCATCCTCTACAAATTCGACACAGTGCCTAAAAATAGAGAGCAACTGAGCATGTGCAGAACTGTCTGAGACAGTGTATTACTGCCTTTTAAACAGAATAGGCACCTATTTTTAATGCTTGACATAGCTATACATGCAAAAGGGGCCAGCTTGAAGTTATCTAGCAGGACTTAATTTTCTGACTAAAGTTCCACTTTCAGAATTGGCCTTAGCAATAGCAGTTGTTTTCTCCTATGTAAACAGAACCACATAGTGCCACAAGCAAAAAACAGTCTGGAGTAGGTATTGCTGACCTTAGAACCCAATCATGGTCTCACATATGTGTAAGGCTTCATGTACCCTTGAACTACTTTGACCGCCAGCCGTAGGAAAATGCAAAGCGATTTTGTCACGATTTTGCACGTTTTGTGGCCAGCAGTCAAAACGTTCCTATACTGAACGCGTTGTAGGGGAGGTTGAACCTCACCTAACTGCCGCAGCTACTAAACGATCCTAAAAGCCTAAAAGCAACTCCACACATATGCTTTTATGGAGCTGAGTTTAGGAGCTTTGGCAAAAAAAAATGCCAAAAGCTCCTAAACTTAAGTTTAGGAGCTGCTAGTGTACATAAAGCCTAAATCACCATATACTGTAGCTAAATGAAAGTGAGAGTGTTATTGGTTGCTGTTTAGAACACAAATAATTCATTAAGATGCCTACTTGCTTAAACTTGAAGTTTTTACTTAGATACATTGGTCCATCTTCACCAATGTAAGTATGTGCCATACCTGTGGGATCCCCGTAAAAGCTGGAAATCACTGTAGTAGGCACAACTACTGCAGTGATCTCTACTAGCTTCCAGGTCCCATGCCATGTGGCTGCCCTGCTGCTTACTGAACACAGGAGGTCATCTGCTTAGCACAGGCAACATTTAGAGAACACTTTGCATTTTCTCAATGAATGCAAAGTGTTCACTAATTGGACGAGGTGGAGATTGTGACATTGCCACGCTGATTGTCCACCTTATCCAATCAGAGATCGCTTTGAATTTATTGAGTAAATGCAAAATGTCCCCTATAGGACACAGAAGCTAGTGGAGATCACTGTAAAGTAGTACCCTGATATAGCACATAGATTTTTACATTGGTCAAGGCTGGCTGGATCAATGTAACTATGCAAAAAATGCCATTACTAAACTTGAACTTTAAGGCCTTTAAGACCCTGTGACTTTATATAGCTGCACTCTATGGCTAGAAGTTTGTGGACACCTATAAGTTGGTTGGACATCCTATAGGCCTTAATATGGAGTTGAGTTGGCTTCCCTTTGCCCTTCTGGGAAGGATTTCCAGTAGATTATGGAGTATATCTGTGAAAATGTACACCCATTCAGACAAATAGCATTTTCAAGGTTAGATAACTGGTGTTGGATGAGTAGACCTAGCTCCTAATTGGCATTCCAATTCATCCCAAACCTGTTCAGTCGGGTTGAGATCAGCGCTCTGTGTAGGCCTCCTGAGTTCCTCAACACCAAACTAATCAAACTCATGTCTTTATGGAACTGTCTTTGTGTACAGGGGTGCAGTCATGCTGGAACAGAAAAAGGCCTTCCCCAAACTATTTAAACAATGTAAGCACACAATTGTCTAGAATGTCTTTGTACTGAACATACTTGATATTTTGAAGGGTCATATACATGTGGCCATATAGTGGGTAGGATAGTCATAATTTTGCCATATAGTGGGTAGGATAATCATACTTTTGTCCACATAGTGGGTAGCATAGTCAGGTGACCATGACATGCAATCAACCTTCCAATAGAGGATATTACCCAGACAGGAAGTGATGGAAAAGGTCCCAAATGAGAACAAAAACAGCTACAAACTATTTTTTTTACCAGAGTGGCTAAGGATTAGAACCTTTATTAGTTTTTGTTTGGGGGGGGGGGGGTTGCCTGTCTGTATTTTCCCATCCCTTTCTATTCTGTTGCATTCTATTCCAGGACAGCAACAAAAATAGAAAGTCTAACTCTTCTCCACTTTGTCCAGAACAATAAATAAGTTATGACTGTGAATGAGGTTTTTACCGCTAAAGTACATAAAAGGAAATACATGTAATAATTAAAGCAGCTGAGAAACAGGATTCTTGATAAAAAGCAGTTTGGGCTTTAGTAAGCTAGTCCTAGGATTTTACATCTACTTGGTACTAAAGAAAATAATTTTGAGTTTACATTCTTTATTTATTAGCAGGCCACAAAATCTCTAAAATTGTCTGTGGAATGTTCCCCTTCTCACCACTTAAGACAGTACACAAGACAAGCATCTGCCCTAAATCCATCCATAATTAGATCTTACATTAGAGGGATTTCCTAATTATAGATCAAAACCGTATAAATAAGCTGGATAGGCTTCTAATAATAAATGGCCACACATAGGATCTGCATTCTAGATTTGGATGGAAAAGTCCATTCTTTTTGGTGAAATTGTATAACATACCGTGCCTAGTGCCCACTGCCATGGCTCCTATCCTTTTACAGTTTTTAGGATACTTTTGAGAACAAATCATATAATGTAAGTAAGCTATCCTATCCTACAGCTGGCTACAGAAATAAGATTGCTCATACTAGACTTGTGGCCAATTCTTTGCATGAAAGATTGTTCCATAAACAATTACAATTTCCTTTGTCGAAAATTTGTTCGAAAATTACACAAGCAACAATGTAAGATAACTTATGGGCCATCATGAGGAATATTGGAGGACACTGAGAAGTCATAGTACTTATGCGGCATTAGCTGCAAACCATCGACTTACAATCAGTAGACAAAGACAAGCCACCAACAAAAAAACTTTCATACAATTAAAAAATATAACAATATAACTATTTGAGCAGTCAAATAAACATCACTACACTTATCTATAAAACCTAAATAATAAGACATTATAGGCTTTAACCTTATCAACCAATCAGAATTCAGCTTTTTTACACTTTTCACCTGAAAGAGGTCCATCATCCAGATGTGTCTACTGCAGTCTTAGGTCAACTATATGAATATGTTAATTACCTAAAATTTAAAGTATAACGAAACACAAAACTTTTTTTCTTTGTTTTGTAAGGATTGGAGAGGGATTAAACATATGTCAGAGCTTTTTTGCTGTCTGTGCCCGTGTTAGGGAGATTCACTCTCTCAATTTATCATGTTTACCGCTATCATCAAAAGTGAACGAAAATCCTAAACTTTGGGTTGTCCCCGAAACAGTAATAGAGGGGACTTCCTCCAATAGGGACACTAGTTCTGGTGTCCCACTTTGGAGGGATTTTCTATCACTTCCTGTTTTGGGCCATGGGACAGGAAATGAAGGAAAATCTTCCCCAATGGGACACAGATGGCAAAACAGAGCAAAACTAAATAACATTGGAAACCATACCAGTCTGCCAGTATCATTGCTGAACACGAAGATGATCCCTTGACATGTTTCTCCACTCTCCACCATGGATTCATTCTGCAACGTCACCAGTGAGCTGATTAGGTCTGTGGCACCACTTAAGCCTTGTAAATAAATATTGGAGAGAACAGGAAAACAGATCAGTCACTCAAATAAGGAATATGTCACTAACAGCATGCCATTAAAATAAATAATATGGACTGAAAAATTAGATAGAGAACACAACTATGGGTGCTCCTATTGGGATATTCTGATAACATAAAATGTATTAGCTTTCTGGATTTTGTGCATGTGCTCTTTTAGAGCTAATCTGATGATAATTGGATCAGATATGGGTTGTCCCTGATTTTAGCAATTAACAATAATGAACCAAGATTATCAAATATATAACATTCTGTAGCAGGAGAACAACATTCATGTGCTTACACAGTATATTTTTTATTCAAGTGCATTAGGCATCATTCACACAGCACTGCATGTATAAGACCAACCAATTCCATGTTCTTATTGATGGAGTTCAGCCCGAGGTTCCACCACTCTTAATTTGGGAGCCTTGCCCAAAAAAGGCCCCTTTTAGGGCACCACAACCCAATACCCAAACACCCATCTACAAAGTGTCAACTGAGCCATTTGCCTTAAAACACCCTCTTTGGCAAGAGTTAAAACCATGGAATTTAAAAAAGCCACAATGTGAACATTTCTTTAAAGATCAAGGTGGATTGGAAACTTGATCTACATATGTATGCCAATTTTAAATCATACAGTAGGTGATCATAAACAATGAAACCTCCGCAGTTGCTAAAGATATAGGGTAAGCAGGTGGTACCTCCTCCATGTTCCCCTCCTTATTAGGCACCAAGTGTGAGTCACATAAGAGGCCTACCCTGGGGTGGGTTCTTCTGGGCTATGCTAGGCACCTAGAATGGGGCACTGTCTTGCACACGGGGTGCCTTTAGTTGTGCCGTGCTCTCCAATGCCCTGGGACATGGTGGAGGTCACTTTTAGAGAAAACGAAACCATAGGGCTGACCTCTAACTTGAACAGATGAGTGAACTTAGTGTCTCTCCTAAATGCAACAAGTGACAGTAGTGGTGTTTGTTGACATGAAGAGAGTTAACTGACAGCCTGTGCCCTCTCCACCTGTCCAGCGTATCTCTACTACCTCACTCCCAGTAACAAAATAGGCCTAGCGTAGGCTCAATGCGCGTACTCACTTAACTCTTGCTCTTTCGTACCTGTGCACAAGCTGGGGACCTCTGCAGCACTAATATTCTCCCATTGCAATGGGAGACGTATTGCTCATCGAGGGAGTGTGGACAACAACTCCCTCGTTGCAAGAGGCTGTCCTACCTCCCACAGGCACACGCTTCACAACAGGCTGCTTGTAAAACCTTTGTTACCCTTGGTAACCACTTGTGTCTTCATACCCAATGTGCTAATTGTTCCAAGCTGTAAACTATGAGTGCTAATTACTTGCATTGCTCCTCTTTAATAACTTCAGACCAGGCAAAGACAAAGTTTCAAAAGCTTTACTCAAACAACTTAGGCATGACAGTAAAACAAAGGCAACAGTCCTTCCATAAACTAATCTCTAACTCAGGCTAGTGGCTGCGCCAGTGTACCTCCACAGGTAAGAGTCCATCTTTGGCAAAGTCCAAGGTGGCATTGTCTAGGGTTGGTATCTTCAGGGCAGATTGCAGGTTCCAGCAATCCGCCTATGCTGTGGGAGACTCCTAAAGCCAAATGTTCATCAGCAAGTAATTAGACCCGCCATGGTATAGCAGGCTGGCAGGACAGACTTCGGCAACAGCATCACCAGTGAAGATGATAATGGCAACGAACACTAGGATACAGACCCCTGTCCTTTTTATAATGACTCAGGACCAGTGGGTCGGACCCAAGAAGCCCACCATGAAAAAAATCTGGGAACAAAGTTAGAGCGGAGTTCCACACGTTTTTTAGTTTATTAAAAGTCAGCAGCTACAAAAAGTGTAGCTGCTGCCTTTTAATAAACAGACACTCACCTGTCCCACCGACCAGCGGTGAAGCCTCCCAGAGCCTCGCTCCTCTCCCCCTCCTCTACGCCGGCGCCTTCATAGCAACTGTAGGCACCCGGCCGTGACAGCTATCAGCTTCACGGCCAGGCACGCACTGCATATATGCGAGTTGCGCTGCGCTCTGCTAGTGGCCAGGCAATCTTTTGGGACCTGTGATGTGTCCCAGAAGATTGCAGAGAGGGAGGGGTCGCCTAGGTGGCCAAAAGCAGGAAGGAGGAAGTGGGACAGGAAGTGCCACTCTAAACTAGGTAGCCACTCCCCCCCCAAAAAAAAATAATGACATGCCAAATGTAGCATGTCAGGGGGCGAGTAGTGCTTAAAGCAAAAGTTCCACTTTTGGGTGGAACTCCACTTTGACTCTAACTTTCCTGGCCAGGGCAGCACCTAGCTAGACTGAAATAGGTAGCCTGCCTACAAACAGAATGATGGAAGTTAAGGTCCCTTTTTCGACTGTGCCAGTCCTCTAGGCCAGTGGCCATCAACCCTGTCCTCAGGGCCCAATAACAGGCCAGGTTTGCAAGATAACTGAAATACATCACAGGTGATATAATTTGCTGCTCAGTGATTGCAGTATTCTACTCTGCATCTCCCCAAGGTAATACATAAAACTTGGCCTGTTAGTGGGCCCTGAGGACAGAGTTGATGACCACTGCTCTAGGCCACTAGGTTCATGTGGTGCTTCCCAGCTCAGTCGGTCACTCATCATGCCTGTGGTAGGACAACCGCAGCTTTGCTTCCCCAATGGCCAGTAGCACTTCATCTGAGCCAACAGCTTAGGGACACCTCCCATGACAGGAGATCCCTCAGCACTCCATACCTCTTGGCCCTAAGGCCAGAGGCCTAGATAAGTGGATCACACAGACATCCTCTCAGGGAAAGTCCCTGGAGGGAAAGAAAGAAAGCAGGAAGTGACTCAGATAAATAATAGCTTTCCCAACAGGCAGAACAGGCTCACCAGGTCTGCTTTTTGAATTTAGGAAATCACTACATCCCTACAAGAGTAACAATTGTTGATAAATCAATAAAACCCTTAGATGAATGGTACAAACAGGCTGTTCCTTCCACCCTCTTTATCTGTCAAAAGATTAATGTACTGTATATGGGAATGCAATTCCCATATTTGGGTGGGACTTTTCAGGAATTCTACACATATACTGTATGTCTATAAAATGTATTGTATTACACATATAAAACTGTATAATAAAAATCAAGTTAATTCAAAAGGCTACAATAGTGATCAAGACATATTGGGTATAATTTTCTTTATTCCCATTGTGTTTTGAATGCCAGGTGGAAATGCTTGGGCTGATTACTACTCATTTAGCCTCATTGTGGGCACTATAAATATACTGACTCTGAGACATGGGGCTTTTCCATTTTGAACTTCAGGCTGGAAGGTGCTCTGGGTAATTACCTCCTGTGACAAGTTGGGGGTTTTATAGCTCATTGGTAGTGCCCAACAGTGAGTCTACTCCATGCCAGAAGCATGTTCCAGGGCTTTTTATGCCCACTTTTATTTAAAAGAAAGCAAAAGTTCACACGTGAATATCTTCCTATGCATGGGGTTCTCACCATCAATATGAACAAAACAGGATTCAGCCTCTCTGCTCTTTATCGACCCTGCGGCTCAGGCCTCATGCCTGGGTCCTCCTGAAACACACAGTCCCAGTATTCGGACACAATACGCTGTACCTCTGCCAGCTTGGGTTCTTATCCTGCAGCTCACAGCTGCTACATCCTTCACAGGCTTGGGCCTTTGTCTGTCCTGACCTGGACAGTGTGGTGCAGCTGTGCACCTCTCACTGCTCCCTTCACACACTGACCCCCTCGGGAGAGTGGGGCCCTGACCACTAATCCTGGCTCTAATATAAAGCCAGCACACACCTGCATCATTATTGTGCTTTTTCCCCCCAAAATATGTCCCAGACTGCCATTTTAGACCTTGACATGGGGAAAAAAGTGAGGAAAAAAGTGTTGAAGATATATACGGTGACATGTCAGTATGGGGTACTTTTTAGCATCCACTGGGCCTCTGGTGACCCGGCTATTGTTTGGAGCTGGGGGATGTTCACCATTTTGAGGATATTATGCATTATCCCCAGTAATGTTTATATAGAAGGTAGTTTTTTTTTATACTGACCATTCATGAGAAAGATGAGGATGCACTAACTCTGAGATTTTTTGATTCCTAATGCTCTATTTTTTCTTTATTATTTCAAATAGAGTTGGTGCCTTGGGTCCTGCTGAGGGAGGCACCCTCTTTGGTCTTATGGGGGGTATTCCCAGTCAGCTTTTTAACACAGCAATAATCTTGGTCGGATATGTATTGTGATCTCTTGAGTCTGTAAGTGTATATTTTGTTGATTATCTATATACACAAGTTTTTTGATTTATATCATTGGATGATTACTCATTATTGTTTAGCTTGCAGATTCTTGTTCCCCTAAGAAAGACACTAAGGGGGTTATTTTTGAAAGACAAATCCACTTTGCACTACAAGTGCAAACTACAAGTGCAAAGTGCACTTGAAATTGCACTGAAAGTGCACTTGGAAGTGCAGTCGCTGTAAATCTGAGGGGTAGATCTGAAATGAGGGGGAAGCTCTGCTGATTTTATTATCCAATCATGAGCAAGCTAAAATGCTGTTTTTTATTTTCCTTGCATGTCCCCCTCGTATCTACAGCAACTGCACTTACAAGTGCACTTTCAGTGCAATTTCAAGTGCACTTTGCACTTGTACTTTGCACTTGTAGTTTCATAAATAACCCCCAATATATCCTGATCACTATTGTGGCCTTATGTATTGCCTTGATTTTTATTGCATATTTTTATATGTGTAATAAAACATATTTTATAGACTTATATACATGTACAGTATCTCACAATAGTGAGTACACCCCTCACATTTTTGTAAATATTTTATTCTATCTTTTCATTTCACAACACTGAAGAAATGACACTAGTTTGCTACAATGTAAAGTAGTGAGTATACAGCTTGTATAACTGTGTAAATTTGCTGTCCTCGCAAAATAACTCAACACACAGCCATTAATGTCTAATGTCTTTCTGGCCACAAAAGTGGGTATACCCCTAAGTGAAAATGTCTATATTGGGCCCAAAGTGTCAATATTTTGTGTGGCCACCATTATTTTCCAGCACTGCCTTAACCCTCTTGGGCATGGAGGTCACCAGAGCTTCACAGGTTGCCACTGGAGTCCTCTTCCACTCCTCCATGACAACATCACAGAGCTGGGGGATGTTAGAGACCTTGCGCTCCTTCACCTTCCATTTGAGGATGCCCCACAGATGCTCAATAGGGTTTAGGTCTGGAGACATACTTGGCCAGTCCATCACCTTTACCCTCAGCTTCTTTAGCAAAACAGTGGTCGTCTTGGAGGTGTGTTTGGCTCGTTATCATGTTGGAATACTGCCCTGCGGCCCAGTCTCTGAAGGGAGGGGATCATGCTCTGCTTCAATATGTCACAGTACATCTTGGCATTCATGGTTCCCTCAATAAACTGTAGCTCCCCAGTGCCGGCAGCACTTGTGTAGCCCCAGACCATGACACTCCCACCACCATGCTTGACTGTAGGCAAAACACATTTGTTTTTGTACTCCTCACTTGGTTGCCGCACACACGCTTGACACCATCTGAACCAAATAAGTTTATCTTGGTTTCATCAGACCACAGGGCATGGTTCCAGTAATCCATGTCCTTAGTCTGCTTGTCTTCAGCAATCTGTTTGCAGGCTTTCTTGTGCATCATCTTTAGAAGAGGCTTCCTTCTGGGACGACAGCCATGCAGGCCAATTTGATGCAGTGTGCGGCCTATAGTCTGAGCACTGACAGCCTGACCCCCACCCCTTCAACCTCTGTAGCAATGCTGGCAGCACTCATATGTCTATTTCCCAAAGACAACCTCTGGATATGACGCTGAGCATGTGCACACAACTTCTTTGGTCGACCATGGCGAGGCCTGTTCTGAGTGGAACCTGTTCTTTTAAACCGCTGTATGGTCTTGGCCACCATGCTGCAGCTCAGTTTCAGGGTCTTGGCAATCTTCTTATAGCCTAGACCATTTTTATGTGGAGCAACAATTCTTTTTTTGGGAACCTCAGAGAGTTCTTTAAATAAATATTCAAAACACAGTCAGCGCAAAAACTATCGAAAAAGCAAAGCTGCTGAACACTAAAGGCAAATATATAAGTCCTTTCACGTAATGCAATAAAAAATGAATAGTGCAGCGCTGAAAATACTAATCAATAAACATAAATGTCCATAAATGGAGAAACACAGAGAGTGTCAGCGGTGATGCAGGGTGCTTCATGCAAGTCCAAAGTGCTCTTAAAATCTGTGCTCCCCCTCTTGCCAGTCAAACCGCTGACCTTATTGCAGGGACCCCTGAACTAACAGGAAGGTCTCATAAGCTTTTACCACTAATTAGTGGTCAGGGTGGTATCTTGACTGGAAAAACCGGAAACCTCTTCCTTATTAGGGCTCAACAATTTTCATCCAAATATGCATGAAATAAAATAAAGAAAATACATAGTGCTCTCTGCATAGCTAAAAAAACGAATCCTTTTATTAAAAGACAGGTACTCACAAATATAGCACTATAACCAGTGCTGGTAGTTAAGGCACGTATTAGTTACAGATGACAATGAATGATAAGGTGGCTGCAGCAACGTCTAAACCGGGATAAAAACCAATCCGCACGTGTATCGTCCAGCAGGACTTCCTCAGCGGTCTTAGGGTCCCCTAGGTCTAGTCTGTAATTTATATAAACCCCCTTAATTTGATCATCTGTTGTTAATTAGCTCCCGAGCGGTGACCGTCCAAGCAGAACGCACCGCTCAGGAATAGGAAGTGAAGAGAGCTCAATTTTGTTTACAGGTTACCATAGTGATCGGCGTCATGATGACACGGCGCCGGGTCACATGACTTCCTGTATGGTACAGCCCCCTCCCTCCCGAGTGTGCAGGCAGGGCATAAAGCCACTGCTATAGACTGACACTCCTGGATGGGGCGTAATTACATAGAGATATGGGAAGCGATCGTGTCATCACAATGACGCCGCGTCCGGTCATGTGACCGGCTCCGTCTGTGGGTACCTCCTTCATTCAGTCAAACAGAGATTAAGATGAGCTGTAATTGGGTGACACAGGGTCACATGATACTGTTAGCCTCCCATCTGCTGAGAAAAGTGTAAGCAGAGGAGGAAAAAAACGAGCCCATAGCCTCTGCATAACCCCGGATCCACACAGGAGGGACGGCAGTTTGGCTGGCCACACAGTACAGAGATAATCTCCGTCGGTGGACAGGACAAAGTATAGCCTTACTACGCCCAATTAGTAAAGCATAATTGGGAAAAAATTATTATTATTATAAAAAGCTACCGCAACATAGCTGTTACAAATTAAAAATAAAAAATTGAACTTTTTATTAAAATATATAAAATTATGTACTTAGAAAACACTTCCCTGCAGCCACCTTTTACAATATAGTCATCGTCAATTTTTCAGACACATAATTAGCAGTCCTATAATTAACAGAATAAAAAATCTAGAGACACTAGAAAATTAATGGGAAAATTATTGATAAATTATTAACGATCAGAAATGAAGCAGTTCAAGTCGAACTCAAAATTGAGCCCCGTGGGTACTCCCACGCGCATCTCATATACCCAGAAGGACTCACGGCGGCTCAATTGTCTGATGAAATTACCCCCTCTCCAGTGGGGGGTAACCTTTTCGACTCCCCAAAATTTTAATTTGGCAGGACTACGTTTATGACATAGTTTAAAATGTTTAGAGACATTGTGTGAGTCTAATCCTTTTTTAATATTAGTGATGTGTTCACCAATGCGGACATGCAAGGGTCGGGAAGTTCTCCCCACGTATTGTAAGCCGCATTCGCATTCCATAATGTATACCACCATGATAAAGTCTTTAATCTGATAGGTCTTCTTAGTTGCTGTGGCGATAAACTCTTTACGTTTTTTAACGTTCCCCCTAGCTTGTTTACATGCTGGACAACGTCCACATGCATAGAAACCTGTCAGGATATTGGATATCCTATTTTCAAACGCACGAGGTGGGTCAATAACACCTGGGGCTAACTTGTCTCTTAGGGATGGTGCCCTTTTGTACACAAACTGAGGACGTTCGGGAAGAACGGGGCCGAGTGTTTTATCCTGCTTCAAGATAGGCCAGTATTTACGAATGATCTTTTCAAATTTTTTGTATTGGACATTGTAGTCCAAAATAATTCTTATATTCCCTGTTTTATCCTGTTTGACCCTAGGTCCATTGGAAACAAGTGACGCTCTATCCATCATACGGACGGTCTCAATGTGTTTCTTAATATCAGATTTATTATATCCCTTTTGCACAAAACGAGCTGATAGAACTTCAGACTGTGCAAGATATTCCTGCTCGTGTGTGCAATTCCACTTAATACGTACAAACTGTCCCTTAGGAATGTTGCACAAGCATTGTAAATGGTGGCAACTTCCTAGGGGAATGTACGCATTGCGGTCCGTGGGTTTAAAATGTTTTTTTAGCTCTAACCCATTATCTTTTATATGGATATCAAGATCCAGGTACGTGACATGATCTTTACCCACATTCCAGGAAAGGACAATATTTCTATTGTTCTCATCCAATTTTTTCATAAAACTATCAAGATTGGATCGATCGCCTTCCCAAATCATAATAATATCATCGATGTACCGTTGGTAACAGATGAGTTCGGGGGGTGTGTTCTTGTAAATCACTTCTTCCTCCCAGTGTGCCATGAACAGGTTGGCAACACTGGGAGCAAAGCGGGCCCCCATTGCCACACCCCTTGTTTGGAGAAAAAAACGTCTATTGTACCAAAAATAGTTTTTGGCCAAGCAGAATCTCAAACAATCTAAGATATAGTTCTTATGTCTTTTGGTAAGATCTGCTGAACCAAAAGCCCACTGTACTGAAGTTTACGCATCTTCTTGGCTAATGATAGTATATAAGGAACTGACGTCCGCTGTAATTAGTACACATGAAGATGTAAGTGGGAGAGACTCTAAAATATGGATGATGTGTTTGGTGTCTTTTACAAAAGATCGGGTTTTCATAACCATGGGCTGAAGGAAATAGTCAATGTATTGACCCAGTCTAGAAGAGACTGAGTCGATCCCATTGACTATGGGGCGTCCGGGAGGATGGGTACTGTTTTTATGAATTTTAGGCAAAAAATAAATAATAGGAGTGCGACAGAAAAAAGGATCCAAATAAGAAGCTTCTTTTAAACTAAGGACACCAATGTGTTTTCCTCTTGCTATAAGGTAATGTAACTCCTCTTTAAATTGGAGCATCGGATCCTTAGTAAGTAGGACATAAGTATTATAATCGGCCAACATGTTTTCCATTTCATTATTGTAATACGTTTTGCTCAAAACAACCAAGCCCCCGGCCCTTGTCGGCTGGACATATTACCAGATCTTTTCGTTCTGTCAAAGACTCAATACCTCTTTTGATATATGATGGATCATTGACTTTCCGGATTTTTAATATACAGTATCTAAATCTTTAATCACCATATTCCTAAACACTTCCATATGTTTATTATCTCGGTTAGGGGGGTTAAAGACCGATTTGTTACGGAGAGTTGAATGCATAATTGAAGATTTGTGGATACTAGATGAATTCCGTACTGCAGTGTTAGAAAGATGGTATTTCTTAATATTAAGAGACCTAATACATTTCTGCAAACTGATGTAGGTTTGGAATTTATTTAGGTTGCGGGTAGGGGCATACTTGAGGCCCTTATCTAAAACCTTAATCTCATCCTCACTCAAAGTCGAGCCACTAAGGTTATAGATACCCGCTCCTACTGTGGTTTGAATCTTTTGAGTTCGCCTTCCTCCTCTCCTTCCTCTCTGGTTTTTCTTTTTCTTAGTCCACTGTCTGGATTTGCAAGGGGTGGGGGCACATTCGACCTCCCCCCTGGGTTGGGTGGAATAAATGGGACACCCCTCCTCATCTCTCTTGGGGACCTGTAAAAATCCCCTCCCCTCCTAGGTCCGGAATTCTGTAGAGGTGCAAACCTATTCTGGGTAGGAATTGGATTCCTAAAAGGTTGGAACCCTCTTCCTCTGTTAGAGTTCTTTGCCATGAGGTGCCATGTTGAACTTCCAGTGACCAGTATGAGACAGTGAGAGCGATAACACCAAATTTAACACACCTGCTCCCCATTCACACCTGAGACCTTGTAACAGTAACGAGTCACATGACACCGGGGAGTGAAAATGGCTAATTGGGCCCAATTTGGACATTTTCACTTAGGGGTGTACTCACTTTTGTTGCTAGCGGTTTAGACATTAATGGCTGTGTGTTGAGTTATTTTGAGGGAACAGCAAATTTACACTGTTATACAAGCTGTACACTCACTACTTTACATTGTAGCAAAGTGTCATTTCTTCAGTGTTGTCACATGAAAAGATATAATAAAATATTTATAAAAATGTGAGGGGTGTACTCACTTTTGTGAGATACTGTATGTGTAGAATGCTTGAAAAGTCTAACCCAAATATGGAATTGCACACTTATGCCCTGTACACACGGTCGGACATTGATCGGACATTCCGACAACAAAATCCATGGATTTTTTCCGACGGATGTTGGCTCAAACTTGTCTTGCATACACACAGTCACACAAAGTTGTTGGAAAATCCGATCATTCTGAACGCGGTGGCGTAAAACACGTACGTCGGGACTATAAACGGGGCAGTAGCCTATAGCTTTCGTCTCTTAATTTATTCTGAGCATGCGTGGCACTTTGTGCGTTGGATTTGTGTACACACGATCGGAATTTCTGACAACGGATTTTGTTGTCGGAAAATTTTATAGCAAGCTCTCAAACTTTGTGTGTCGGAAATTCCGATGGAAAATGTGTGATGGAGCCTACACACGGTCGGAATTTCGAACAACAAGGTCCTATCACACATTTTCCGTCGGAAAATCCGACCGCGTGTACAGGGCATTAAAGATATAGGGATATTGTCTTTCAGGGTGTGATCACTTGGTTATTGCTTCTAATCTTTTTGGGGCAGCAAGTATTGTGCGTATCTGGGCGTTGTTTTGCACATCTAATTTTTGTGCACTGGAAACCAATTCAAAATGACTGGTCTACCTTACCTCAACACGTTAACTGGTAAAATAATGCACAATTACATGCTTTTTGAAATGCACCCCAATACACTAGGTGTCAAAGTGGCCTTTATAGTGTACGGTGGGTTAGGTGCTAGAAATGAAGGTATAGGTTAAGGGGTAAAGCAAGCCTGCAAGTGGATGGCTTTTTCACTATGGCCTATGGAGAAGGCCACCAGTACACAGTACCATGCCACACTGCCAACTGAGAAGAGGACCTGATTGCCAACTGGTTTACAGCTCCTTGTCTGCCTCTCTCACTGTTCTAAGATAAATGTCAAGGAGGTAAAGTTCCCATGAGAAAGGAGGTTCTGTTAACTTATCTACAGCTAAAGTAACCTTTTGACTCTTTCGCTGCTACCGCCATAGCTGTTATGACAGGGGAGCTGGCATATAAACAAACTTCTGTCTGCTATAGCATATAGGGTGTTACAAGAGCCCAAAAGCGTGTACAGTACATACTTAGACGTAAATTGCATAAAAATACTCATCTCGAACACAGGTTGTTTTTTTTTTTTCCCGCTGGATTCTGATGTGTATTATGGACCTAAATGACACTAAGTTTCTAGGCTATACTATACAGTAGTTGTATTCTATAACAATAAAAAAAGCCTGTACTGATCCGAAAGCGGCATTTTTTGCACCCGTGGGCATGAGCCCTAAGGCCCTGTTCACACTGGCATTAAAAGCATTCGTTTGAAGCACATTTTTATTGCTCCTCAAAGTCCTAGTAAAGCTTTCTACAGTTGATAATATGGTCATCACACAGTGCTGTTCACATTATCAAAGCATGAAGCGTGAAGTGTGAAGCATGAAGCGTTTGTATTGTTGTGCTTCAAAAATGAAGCTTCATGTGGAGTTTGGAAGGAGTTAAAGCATCTCAACTCCTTCCATTCAAGTCTATGATAATGCACCATAAACGCACCGGAACGCATTTGCGCAGTGCCTGCGGCACGTTAGGCCTTGTTCACAACAGCCAAACAAATAGGTATCTGGGGTGCACATCAAACGCGCATACGGCTTTTGAGGAGCGTTTTTTTATGCACCTTTAACATGCGCTAAAGAAACAACTCGATAGGTGCGTTTGTTCAGCGTCAGTATTTTGAGCAATTGTGAACAAGGCCTAATACCAGGCAGCAGAGCATCACATAAGTTGTGCTGTTCCCTGTAATAATCACCTAACTGTCAATATGGTAGGTAAAACGTGTATTCACACCCCTGAACTGATCAGTGGAGTCCATGCTATGTTTTTCAGCATTCAGGCATTTCTTTTTTTATGGATCTGCATGCACCCTATTGTTTTTTTATGGGCTCATGCTTACAGTCATGTAATAGTTCATAAACTAGAGCCATGTTCAGATCCATAAAAAAACAAAAAAAAAAACAAATCTGAATTACTGGTCAGTATGTCATGCGCGTACGCATAAATACGTATATACATGTGTGTGTGTGTGTATATCACACCCCTTAAATAAAAAAAGCAGCAATGTGCAAGAAAAGGCACCAGGATTATCTATTTGATTAGAGTATAATATCAGTTGAATATTTTTAATGCGAAAGAGCATTTTGAGACCTTGAAGAATTGTTTACAGATGTGCCAATATGCGTGTAAATGTATGCACTATAAGGGCCATATTTGCATTTTTTACACAGGAACTTCCTGCCAGGAAGATCCGGGTATCAGAACATCAGTACCATGTGCAAGAAACCTGGGGCTTGTACCAGATGTAGTCAAATGCACTTTTAAACGCACTATATGGACGCATATGCAAGAAAAATGAATGTATTTTAACGAGCCTAGTTTACCCTATTTAGGTGCTTTCATGTGCATTTTTTTCACAAGGAAAAGTATAAATACACACATGAACGTACCGCAAACGCATGTACATGCAACTCTGTAAAAAAGTTCATAATAATGCCAATAAAATTCAAATGCGCCTCAAACACACTGCAAACGCATTACAAATGCAGGTAAACATGGATTCGGAAGTAATTATTATTATACAGGATTTATATAGCGCCAACAGTTTGCGCAGCACTTTACAACATGAGGGCAGACAGTACACTTACAATACAAATCAATACAGGAGGGATCAGAGGGCGCTGCTCGTTAGAGCTTACAATCTAGAGGGGAAGTGCACACTGAACACAGATTTTGCAGTGTAAATGAGCCCCTATGGTGGCCATACACGCTTTGATAAATAATCGATTTACTTTCCAATTAATCTCTCCAAAAAGAAATGATCAATCCATAGTTGACAACCGATTCAATCGGTATGACACACACAGAAAAGCAGATTTTCGGTCAGTAGTTGAAAGATACGATCGTAAGTTATCGCTCGCATCTCTGTTTTTATCAGGCAATCTCATAACCTGATCCAAAATACGATCAAATTCATGAACAAAAGCATGCGCTGCCGATTGGTGCAGTGCGATTGACAATTTTGTGCTCTGTCCGATCGTTCTTTTTATTGAATCTGATCTATAAAGGATTGGGAGGGAAGTTGCACCTATTGAATAGTTTGCTGATTCAATTGCTTTAACTGAATCGCACATCGATTGCATAATAAATAACAAAGCGTTGTAAGATCTACGTTAAGATCATGGATGTCTCCTGGGAAGAGACTACTGAAGTTAGTGATTTGTAGCAGTGGAAGCTTCAGGAAAGCAGAGGTGAAGAGAGATTAGGACGGGGAGAGACTACAGCAGGATCAAGAGAAGAGATACAAACTTTTAGGAAAACAAACTCACCAAAACAGGAAAAGCAGAGCAAATAACAGGAAAGGGGCAGTGCCAGCTCCATGCCAGGGACAGGAGAATGGGGAGGATGGGAGGACTTGTGTGTCCAGGGAGGAGGAGAAGCTGGGAGAGGAACAGACGTGTGTATGGGAGAGGAGGGCCATGTATACAGGAGTGGCTCAGGGAGTACCTGTGTGTACAGAGGAGGGGACTGGCTGTCTATGGAGACACTCAGCAGTTCCTCTGACACACAACATTCTCGCTCAGCTGTTTCCGTGAGACTACAAGTCTCAGCATGCTTCAGCGCCACCATACTAGGATTAGGATCTGGGATGCAGCAGCTCTGTCCATGCATGCTAGACTTCCACATTGACCAGGGACTGCTTCAGAGATTTTTGCTCCCAGGTTTTCACTTTCCTTTTTTATTTTATTTTTGTCATGCTGGATTTCGTTCATGAGGTTATTCACGCTTTATTATTTTAAGTAGAACTGTAGGTAAAACTCCTTTTTTTCGGACAGTGTGGAGTAGGGTTAGGATCTCACATCCCAACATAAAATTACACTATACTCTGGTTTAAAAGAAATTCCATTGAAGTCTCAAAAAGTCCCTCCTATTACTCTCAGCCGCCTCCAAATCTCCAGATCCCCTTTTTTTTCTTGCTGTGATCCCGCTTTGTGTTAGGGGTGACTACGTTCTTTCTTTATGGTCTCACTGTATGTAGGAACATAGCCACCCTCACTTGTTCGCCCCTGAGATGGACTGGGGACTAATGCCGCATACACACGATCGGAATTTCGCCACGCAAAAGACCGATGAGAGTTTTTTGTCGGAAAATGCGAACGTGTGTATGCTCCATCGGACTTTTGCTGGCCGAATTCCAGCCAGCAAAAGATTGAGAGCATGTTCTCAATTTTTAGCTCGGGAAATGTTCCTGTCCGAAAATGCGATCGTCTGTGGCAATTCCGACGTGCAAAATCCCTACGCATGCTCGGAAACAATTCGACGCATGCTCGGAAGCATTGAACTTCATTTTCTCAGCTCATCGTAGTGTTGTACGTCACTGCGTTCTTGGTGGTCATAATTTCAGCGAACTTTTGCGCGACCGTGTGTATGCAAGGCAAACTTGAGCGGAATCCCGTCGGAAAAGCCGTCATATCTTTTTCCGAAGAGAAATCCACTCGTGTGTACGCGGCATAAGGGATTTGTACCCCTGCCCCAAAGCACCCACCCCCCATGTTAAGGGCATGCGGCCTGGTACGGTTCAGGAAGGGGGGGGCGCTCGCTCGTCCCCACCTCTTTTCCTGACCAGCCGGGCTGCGTGCTCGGATAAGGGTCTGGTATGGATTTGGGGGTTCCCCTTAAAAACCATACCAGACCCAAGGGCCTGGTATGCTCCTGGAGGGGGAACCTATGCCGGTTTTTTATTTAAAATTTGGCGTGGAGTTCCCCCTCAAGCTTCATACCAAACACAGTGCCTGGTATTGGCAGGGATCCAAGTCGGATCCCCGTTCATTGAAAGTCGGACCTATGTCGGCTTTAAGTTGCAGGGCAAAGTCGGATCCAAAGTAGGACGGCTGTCATGTCGCACCAGTGTGAACCCGGCCTGAGATGTTTTTACAGCTTGATTGGAGCCCACCTGTGGTAAATTCAGTTGATTGGACATGATTTGGAAAGGGACACACCTGTCTATATAAAGTCCCACAGTTAACCAAGCTCTGTTAAAGTGGTTGTATAAAAAGAAAACAAAACCCTGTAAGGCAAAGGTATAATGAGCTAGTATGCACCACATACTAGCTCATTATAAAATACTTATCTTAGAACGAAGCGTCGGCATCACCTCCTGGTCACTGTTTCTTCCGGTTTCACACTCACAGCACCAGAGCCACGATGACGTCACTCCTGCGCATGCATGCGGGAGTCCTCTTTCTGGCATGGAGCTCTGATTTTCCAGCAGCATCTGCCGGACCTTCAGAGTGCATGCGCGCTGACGTCAGTCAGTACAGGTTTAGGACATATTCAGGTAAAAATGTGAAAGCGGGGTATACAACCGCTTTAATACAGCCCTTAAAACACATTGGACTGCTTCCTTATTTTTTTTTAGAACAAGGTATTTACTAGAAACCAGAAGACTGGACAATAAGTATAGGCCTGGAGCTGAAGCGCAGCATAAGAGTAGGGCCAGCATGATGGGGTTTTCCCTATAAGGCTATAGCAAGGTGGGGGTTGTTAAGAAAGTGATACAGTTGGTAGGAGGGTTAAGTATCAGGAGAGATATGATAAGAGGTACCCATTGGAGGATAATAGGGTGGGGCAGGGTGTGGCTGGGTGGTCCTAATGGGTTGCTAGGTGGGTGTTGGTCTGTCAGTATCACTTGGAATTTGGACAGCAACCAAGGAGATTCTCTGAGTAGTTTAGCTGCGTCTGGCAGTTAACAGAATTAAGATGGAGGATCTTGACAATATGCTGGACAGGATTCGCGCGGCGGCGGTTGCCAATGGACCGCAATGGCTACGTGATCAGTTGTCTGGACTTTTGCTGGAGTCGGGGCAGGTAATTGCTACACCTGCCCCTTCTATTACACGCGCTAGAAGGTCAAGGCCTCCTGAGCGTTTGAGCCCTGAATTGACTACGAGGGAGTGTCGCCGCGCTGGGAGCCCAGTAATGGACCCTTCAGCTTCCGCAGCCAAGAGAACGCCTTCTCAGCAGCGGAGCTGGGAGGAATCCTCTTCACAGGCGTCCCCCTGGGGGTAGAAGTGGGTCAGCCACACGATCCCAACCCCTTCTACAGCTTTACAGGACCATACGGCTGCCTCTGCGGGTGCTACGCCAGCCATTAGAGCAGCCCTGTGGGGGAGAGTGCGTTCACCCAGTGCCGGCCTGATGCCTGGGACGGCCGGGGCTGTCAGCAGAAGAAGCGGAGGTTACCAGAGGGGAGCCGGCGCCGAGCCTACAGCTCAGCGGGACCAGCGTACAACTTCTGTCACAAGCCCTAGGCAGAGAGCGCAGCGGGGGAGGAGGAACTCGAGGGAGAACGGAGAGGCGGCCTCCGGTGACGTCATCGGCCGGCGCCTGTCAACGGGGCGAAGTACGGGTGTGATACATGAAGATGCAGAGCGGTCGGAGGGAGAACTGTCAGCCTCTGAGGATGGAGAGGTGGGGGCGGATGCCGGCCCAGGGAGAAGAGAGGATGATCAGCTGCAGGGATCCGGAGTGACGGCTGAGCGGTCTGGGCAGCCTGGTATGTACTATCCATGTGTGTCTTATGTGTCTACTGTTATGTCGTCTGAGTCTGCTTTCAGTACAGGAATGGTGTCACAGGGGCAGGTACGGGAGAAGGGGGTTCTGTGGCTGAAGGAGGACAGCAATCTATGCTGTGATGGGCATAAGGCAAGACTCTGCTGTTAGGGAGATAGCCTTACAGGACACAGCTGTGAGGGGGGGGTCCTTGCTAGGGGTCCAGTCGGTGGTGCCAGCAACGGCAGCCAGGATGACTGGTGTGGCTGGACAGCTACAAGCGTTCATGGCAGGTTTCAGTGAGGTGCTAGCCAGGTGCGACATGGGGACAAGTGCGACTGGGGTTGTTTCCCCGGCGGCAAGTGCGACTGGGGTTGTTTCCCCGGCGGCAAGTGCGACTGGGGTTGTTTCTCCGGCGTCGGCATGGACAGCTGCGCAGTCTCCGATAATTTCATCAGGGGATGTGGCCAGCCAGGGCTCGCCTGGGGGGCTAGCGGGACGCTGCAAAATGCAAAGTATATGTGTGCTTCGAGGGACCGCTGGGATCTCACTTAAAACAGGAAGTGCGTGACAGGATTTGGAAAGGTGAGTACGTGGAGATATTCTCCCTGTTACCCCTAGAAAAGTTTAACCTGGACAAGGTCAAGCTGGATGAGAGTAAGAAGGAGGAAGAGGAGAAGAGGCGATACCGGCTTATTCCCAGGACATTTGGGAATTGGCTACAGGCGTTCAATATTCTTGCCAGTGTCATAGGCGAGAAGTCCCCAGATCAGTGCTCCGCGCTGTTTTGTTACGCGGATGCTATTGGTGAGGCTCAGAGGGTGTACGGGGGAGTGTCCTGGTTGCGTTACGATGAACAATTCCGTCAACGCAAGGCGCTCAGGCCATCAATTAGATGGGACCACAAGGATATCAGCTTGTGGATGAAGTTGATGACCCAGGCGAGGGCGACAAACACCCCCTTTTCAGGGGGGGCTGATGGGGGAGCAGGAACCGCGTCACCATCGGCCGGAAAGCGAAAAGGTTTCTGTTGGCAGTTCAATAAAGGGAACTGCGGATTTGGGGGATCATGCCGGTTCAGACATGAATGCTCAGGCTGCGGGGGATCTCATCCACTTGCGAAATGCTTCAAACAAAACAAAGGTAAGTCTGGTGAAGCTGGCAAGAGGGAGGACGCCGGTGAAGGTGGAAAAACTGGCTCCATTCCTAAGTAGGTATCCTGATCAAACGGCGGCACGGCTTCTTTGACATGGTTTTTCTGTGGGTTTTAGGATCCCTTGCACTTTATCCGGTGTTCCTCCTGTCCCTGCTAATTTGTTGTTGGCACGACAACACCAATCGGTGGTGTCGGAGAAATTGGCTAAGGATGTGGCTTTGGGTAGGATGGCAGGCCCTTTCGAAACACCCCCTGTAGCGGAGTTGGTTGTCTCTCTGTTGGGAGTGGTTCCCAAGAAGGAACCCAATTCTTTCCGGTTGATCAACCATCTTTCATTAATGATGCCATTGACCGCGAGTTTTGTACGGTCTCTTACGCATCTTTTGACAAGGCGGTTAGTTGGGTTCGGAAGCTTGGCAAGGGGGCTCTTTTGGCGAAGACAGGAATAGAATCGGCTTTCCGCCTTCTTCCGGTGCATCCCGACAGCTTCTGTTTGTTGGGCTGCATGTGGGAGGGTCATTATTTTGTCAATCTCTGCCTGCCTATGAGTTGTGCCGTGTCTTGTTCACTTTTTGAATCATTCAGCTACTTTTTGGAATGGGTGGTGAGGGATGTGTCCGGTTTGCATTCCATAATTCACTACCTGGATGATTTCTTGGTGATTGGCCCTTCGACGGGCAGGGGGTGCCATATTCTGTTGGCCACATTGCAATAAGTTTTTGAGTTATTCGGTGTACCTTTGGCGCAAGAAAAAACTGAAGGGCCAGTCACCACGCTGAAATTTCTGGGGATTGTGATAGACACGGTGCGTATGGAGTGCCGGCTCCCCTTTAATAAGGTGGAGGAAATGCAGGCAGCAGTGTCCTTTGCCCTCGGCAGCAACAAGATTTGCTTGCGTTCATTGCAGTAATTGTTGGGCAAGTTGAATTTTGCGTGCCGCATTATGCCCATGGGCAGGATCTTCTGCAGGCGTTTGGCTTCGGCCACGTCGGGGGTCAAGGCACCGCACCATTTTGTGCGTTTGTCTAAGGCACACAAAGACGATTTGCGGGTTTGGCAGTTGTTCCTGGCACAGTTCAATGGTAGGTCATTGTGGATGGATGAGATGGTTTCTGCGTGCGACTTGGAGCTTTATACAGATGCGGCCGGGGCAGTCGGTTACGGAGCAATCTTGGGGAGTCAGTGGAGTGCTGGTGAATGGCTGGACTCATGGCGCAAGGCGGACTTACTGGGCAATCTGGTGCTGTTGGAGCTATTTCCTATTGTGATGGCGGTGGAAATTTGGCAGCAGGAATTTAGGAACAAACGGGTTCTTTTTCACTGTGACAATCTGGGGGTTGTACAGGCTAATAACAAAATTTCTGCTTCTTCCCCACCGGTGGTACGTTTTCTGAGGCATTTAGTGCTGTTATGTTTGTGCCTGAATTGTTACATTCGTGCTGTTCACGTGCCGGGTGTGACCAATAATGTGGCTGATGCTTTGTCTCGCTTACAGTGGGACAGATTCAGAATGTTGGCGCCGGGAGCGGAGCAGCATGGCAGGCCTTGCCCGGACCACTTATGGGACATTGCAATCGAACGGTAACAAGCTCATCAAGGATTCTGTGTGCACTGCTACGTGGACTGCATATGACAAGGTTTGGTGGGAGTGGCTTGCACTCGAACTGGAGGTAGGTGGATGTGCTAGTGAAGGTGACCATTTGTGCTTGGTGCTAGAATTCATTGGCAGGAATGTGGAAGGTGGAGTTTCCGCATCCAAATTGGGTCAAAAAATGTCGGGTTTGGCTGTTTGGTTTCAATTGTCTGGGGTTGGGGATGTCACCAAGCATGCTTTGTTGAAACGGGTTTTGCGGGGCTACAGGCGGGGTAAGAACACAAGCGATTCCCGCCGCCCAGTTTCATTCAGCATGCTAGGGGCTATCATAGGTGTCATGGGTGAGGTTTGTTCCTCGCTTTACGAGGCTGCGCTTTTTAGAACGGCATTTATTTTGGCGTTTTTTGGGGCGTTCAGAATTGGAGAATTGGTGTGCAGGTCAAAACGGGGTGGTGGTGGTTTGGACTGGGATGATGTGGTGCTTAGGGGTGAAGTGGTGTCCCTTTTAATTCGCAGGTCCAAAACTAACCAAGGTGGTAAAGGTGCATGGGTTACTTTGGGGGAGGTAAGGGGCTCGCCCTTGTGCCCTGTTCGGGCAGTTCGGGAATGGTTGGAGGTCAGGGGCACGGACCGCGTTCATTTGCTTCAACATAGTAATGGGTTTGCATTGTCTAGGTTTCAGTTTGGGGCTGTTTTCAAGAAGTGTCTCCTGGCTGCGGGTTTTTCGACACAGAATTACTCCTCCCATTCTTTCAGAATTGGAACGGCCACCGAAGCGGCCCGATGGGGCCTGGAAGACAAGCTAGTGCGTCAACTTGGTAGATGGGAGTCACAACGTTTTCGACTGTATGTGAGGCCTCATCTATTGTAAGACTGGGTAGGTCGTAGGTAAGCACGGTTAAGTGGGGGTGTAAGGTGATCATGTTTTACGAGTGTTTCTGTTTCTTGTGTTTTCTTACATGTTTGTGGGTGTTCAATTGTTGTTTTCTTGTCGTGTGTTTTGTTGCTGGGGATTTGTGTTGTTTATGTTTTGTGTTACTTTACAGGTTCGGAATGTTTGGTGTGGATCCTGGGCCATTCTTACATTTTCTGGGGGGCTAAGAGGGCTGAGGTTAGGCAGGATGGTCGTCAGTTGGGATTCTCCAGAGAACAGGTCAGGATCAGGTGGATCGGGGTCAGGGGCATGTTGTGGTCGAGGGTTCTTCCAGAAGTGCACCATTACGCCAGGCTTGACAGGCCCCCTGACGTGCTTTTACTTCATGTGGGATGAAATGATTTGGGGCTCCGGGCGTCCAGGGAATTATGCAGAGACATTAAATATGATCTCTTAAGATTGCATACCCTGTTCCCGGACACAATTGTTGTATGGTCGGACATGATGGCCAGGGCCTCCTGGTGTTTAGCTGTATCTGTGGAGCGGATTAATAGAGCCAGGATCAAGATCAATAAGGCTGTAGCAAAATTTTTTGTCCGCAACGGCGGTTTGGCAATTCCTCACAGGGAATTGGAGCAGGATCCGTGGTTGTACTTGAGAGGGGACAGGGTTCATTTGAATGCAGTAGGGATTGATCTTTGGTTCCTGGGCTTACAAGATGGCATTCAAAGAGCTCTGTGGGTGTGGCGGGCCGCCCAGGCGTAAGGTTTCACCCTGGGCGTCTTGGCAGAGGTCGTAGGGTTTTTGAAGGCGGGGATAGTGAATTTCTTTGGAAAAAGAGGGGTTGGGCCCATCTCTGGTAGGGGTGTACCTGCCCTAATAAGGGCGGGAGTAATAGTTGGCTGTATTGGCTGGTGAATTTGCCTAAATTTGTCCCAGAGCTGGCGTAAAGCACGGCTGGGGGCCGTAATAGGCGAGGTAGTGCCAGATACAGAAATTTGAACAGTCAAGGGTGCCTTCAAAAATCCTAAGTCAGTTATTTCTTTTATTAAAGTTTTTGTTATGGTTTGTTTTTTGTGTAATAAAATAGGCTGCTATGGCCATTTTAACCCAAAAACAAGTTGTCTGGCTTAATTATTGAAATTTGGTAAGGTAGTAATTGGGTATTGGGTGATGGCATACAGCCGATAATGTGGGCAATACCCTAATCATGAACCCTTACTTACCCCCCACCCATCTGACTCCTAAGCCAGTGACACAGAATTAAATATTGCTAATCTAACCTCTTACAAACGTACTCCAACGGAGGAGTCAGTCCTCCATTTAGGTCCTAGCTTTTGTCCCTCTGGTCCTCCTAACAAAAGGGATATTATCAAGGACTTTTATTTGTTTGCCCGCAATCTGACTTTTACATTTATGTTTGACCAAGAGAGACAACTGAAAATAGAGAAGGAATTCTCTGAACGAGTCAAACACTTCAGTTGTGAGGATTTCGGTGCCCTATGGGATTTAATTCTCCTGTATGGGGAAGGTCCTTTGGACTTAGAACTATCACAGGTCAAAGATATTCCTCCTCAGACAAATTCATTTCCAGTTTCTTCTTTCAATTTAAAATCACAAAATTTTCCAGACTTATCAACCAGTCCAAATGTGTGGGCCTTTCTAAGCCAAACAGTGAAGGACATCAAACAGCTAACCTTAGCTCCAGCCCCCTAACCTATCGGCTTCACAAACACATGCACTTTCTGAGTTACAACATAGTATCGATATGGTCATAAAGCCTTTGGATAAGGGGGAAAAATGTTGTCATTATTACTGACTCCCAGTACTGGAAAATGTGCCTGGGTGTACTGCAGTGGCATCGCTGGGGGGAGGCTATTGAGGCTATAGCCCCGAATCTGGGGCCCGTAGCCCCGAGTCTCTTGCTGCAGGTCCCTGCCTAACCAGTGTGCCGTGGACTCTGCATCCGGGCCGTGGGTGCAGCAGGAGGGCTGCATGAGAGAGCCGGGCAGGTGGATGAGAGAAGCGAGCGGGCGAGCAGAGATGACATTATCTCTCTCCGCCCACCCCGCATCACCGCTCTTCCGCCCTCACAACGCGGGCTTCTTCGGAGGTGCAGTGGGGAGCAGCGAGATGACATAATTTCTCACTTAAAAAAGATGGAGCGCTAGAAACGCAGCTAGTGTGATATGGAAATAGTTCCAAAGTCCAGGTGTGCAAGTAGGCAAAATTAATTTACTGCTGAGACCAGACCAGGGTTTAGGGGTTCTGGTCTGTATCAGTGTGGACAGCCAGCTGTAGAGAGCAGAAGCGACTGTGGATATGGGTGAGAGAGAGGAGCGGCACCACTCTGAGTGCATGCATTATGTCATCTAAAATTCAATGCTTAATAAAAATAAGATCAACTCACATTTTGGTGAGATATAATGTGCATGGCATAAGTAGCTTGGGTTCCTGTAGTCCAGCTGGGCAGCGGTGGTGGTCAGCAGTTCCCGGCGGCTCCGGTGATGGACAGAAGGCGTGGTCAAGCTCGCGTTAGGAGCATGCTTGCTTCTTCATCAGGCATCGCTGCCCAGCTGGACTACAGGAGCCCAAGCTACTTATGCCATGCACATTATATCTCACCAAAATGTGAGTTGATCTTACTTTTATTAAACATTGAATTTTAACTGACATACTGCACTCAGAGTGGTGCCGCTCCTCTCTCTCTCCATCATCTCTCACTGCCCGCCCCGCATCACCGCTCTCCTGCCCTCACTCAGAACTAAATGGACCAGTGCTGCCAGCCTGCCACCAATGTAGCGACAATGCACATTTGGTGGCAGGTTACCGCGGCAAGTGACACACTCGGGGCTCCCACTCATTCTGCATTATGGTGAGTTGAACCACTTCATTTTATATAACAATGTAATGATAGAAATAATGCGCTTTAATCACCCTGACACCATATCAACCATGGTGCCATGATGATTGAAGTGCCAACACCAGCCATTGCCTGTGTAAAAATGCTTACCACCAGCGCCCCCCCCCCCCCCCGCCTACACCATTGCACAAGCAAGGTCCAATAAGACATGGATGAGCGAGTTTGGGGTGGAGAAACTTGATTGGCCTGCACAGTGTCCTGACTTCAACCCGATAGAACACCTTTGGGATGAATTAGAGCGGAGACTGCGAGCCAAGACTTCTCGTCCAACATCAGTGCCTAACTTCACAAATGCTCTTCTGGAAGAATGGTCAAACATTCCCACAGACACACTCCTAAACCTTGTGGGCAGCCCTGCCAGTAGAGTTGAAGCTGTTATAGTTGCAAAGGGTGGGCCAGCTCAATACTGAACCCTACGGACTAAGACTGGGATGCCATTAAAATTTATGTGCGTGTAAAGGCAACCGTCCAAATACTTTTGGTAATATAGTGTATATATATATATATATATATATATATATATATATATATATATATATATGTTTTCAGAGTTGTCTATATCTTCGTGCCTGACCCCTTGCTACCTATCCTCTATCATTCCCGCCCCCCAGGTGGGTTGGTTCTTATTCAGGGTGTGGGTTGTTCCTACATCCTTCTACACCTTTCCCACTGTCGATAAACCCTGCGGTCCTCTCTGGTGCCTTGTTGTTTGTTTATTGGCTATTTATGTGTATCTTATTGTTTTGCCATTTTTTGTTTATATAAATTGGATTCCCCTTTGGTCTCCTGAGGATGTGGCTCTAACTGTTAACATGCAGAAGACTATACTGCCCTGCAGATGAAGTTTCCCTGTGTATGGCCCTGCATTTTTAGGGCCAATTTCTGTACATTGAGATCTGTGTACCAGTGTATTAAGGGAAACCATCTCATTTTACAATCCTTGTAAAAAAATGTATAACTTTTATCATTTTGTGTACTGTGTGCATGGGGTACCCTGGAAGTTCAACACATACTCTTTTTTCCAATCAAATGTTGGGGTCCATTCTTTCTGCGTTCATCTTCTTTCAACCCTGTCCTTCATTTTTTTAATTGCAAATGAGAAACTATTCTTCTCTAGGGCTGTGACAGTGTGAGCGCTATTCAATGTGGTTTTGAACTTAGTATTAAAAAAAAATAAAGATTGATTGAGGTATTCAACACAAGATGGAAGTGAACACTCGTAACACATTAACAATGCTCTGGAGTGTATCACAGACACTTAATAAGAGAAAAGCCATGAAATATGACCCAGGGTGACTTGTCCAACCAGTCAGTAATCCAGCTGGTTATACTGGCTGGAAAAGGTGTGTGTGTGTGTGTGTGTGTGTGTGGGTGTGGGTGTCTAGCGTATTTGTGAAACATACCATGGGAGGTGATCACTCTCACCTGCGTCCACTCCCCATTCCTGAAAAGCACTGTGGGGGAGCGTCTTAGGTAAGAACTCAACAGGTTTCATTTCTAAAAACTAAATCCGATTGTCCACTTCTGATGCAATAAGCCTGCAGACCCACCCTGATATATGTTCCTTGTTTTACATTAAGGCTGAACTCCAGACATGGATTTTGTTGCATAGCTTGGACCAATGTAAGTGTACATATTACATGCCTGAGCGATCACTGTGGGAGCAGAGAATCACTATAGTAGTCGGAGCTTCTACAGTGATCTCTGCACTTGTCTGGGTCATGTGCCGAGCAGCTGCCCTTCTGCATAGAGAGCATATGGGGCCACTCAATTGGTACACCCACCATTTGCAGAATGCCTTATATTTTCTCAATGAATAAAATATTGGACAAGGTGGAGATTGTGACAAAAGAGTAGTTGATACTTGGAATAGACTTTCAGCAGAGATAGTCAGTCAGTCAACAGCAGGTGAATTCAAACATGCTTGGGAAAAACGTGGATAAAAAAAAAAAGAAGAAGTATATATATATATATATATATATATATATATATATATATATATATATATATGTAGCACCCTTGAGTTTAGGCAGGGTTGCTCCTCACAAATTTACTTGCCAGGGATAGTTGATTGTTAGAGATCTATTGATTTCGCCCTAAGTTTGGTCTTGTTGCACTTTTCTCTTCTACCACTAGGTGACCGGGTACTTGGTGGTACTAGATATGAGAAGGGCAACGCAAGGTCAGGTTATGGGTATATGGGGTATCTCAGCCAATGAGCAGGGGTTTTCTTGAATGCCTTGGCCTGCTGGGAGAACCTATATATTCGGGTGGAATCAGGTGATCTGTGTTCTGTGCCACCTGAACGGCTGTCTGGGTGGACGTGTGTTGTATTGCCTGGGCTGCTAGGCCAGAGATGTGGCCTATCTCGGGCACATCTGGCTGCTAGGCTGTCTGAGGGCTTATCCAGAAGCAAGAGAGCAGAGCAGGGTTGGGATTGCGGCTTGCAGTCCAACCAGAAGTGACGGTTCTGCCGGACGGAGAACCTGTCGTGGTTGGAGGTAGAGGGGAAGCTGTTGCCAGTACGGGACTATCTGGACCTAATTACCAGGGACCACAGTGAGTGAAGCAAGTACCGGAGCAGTATTTTCACCAACCGGGGATGGTGAAGAATCGGGAAACTTCAGTGGGTATCAAGCCAGGGACCCAGCCAGCGGAGGTGACACTAGCAGAGCAGCCTTGTGTGTCAAGCCAGGGACCGAGCAGGCCAGTGGGGTGAAGCTTCAGAGGTATCTGGAGTGCCAAGCTAGGGACCCAGCAGAGAGGCAGGGGTGGAACTTGAGGAAGATACCACCATGATGACTGGAGAAGCTCAAGTGATTCAGTGGCAGTGAATCAGCGGGTCTAGTGAGAGACTGGGAGCTCAGTGTGCTGAAGAACTACAAGGAGTGATTGTAGTGCAAATACAGGCAAACTTACAAGAACAGTTCTTAGCTTCTCACATGAATTCCTGTACAAGGTGCTTTAGTGCTCATAGGGTAATCATACCTAAATAACAGAGAGTCCTTATTGTCCATTATAGGCAGAGTCCATGATTGGTAAATAATACCCCTGAGGTATCACATAGTCTATATAGTCAATCTATGTCTGGCAAAGATCTTTAAAGGCAGTAAGTCCAATATTAATAGTTAAAGCGGAGTTCCACCCAAAAGTAGAACTTGCGCTTTAAGTACTCTCCGACTCCTGAAATGCCACAATTGGCATGCCATTTTTTTGGGGGGGGGGGCTAGGTAACTGGTTTGGAGTGGGACTTCCTGTCCCACTTCCTCCTTCCGACTTCTGGCCGCCTAGGCGACTCCTCCTCTCCCCCTAGGTGACTCCTCCCCCCCCAAGCGGCCCCTCCCTCCCAGCAATATTCTGGGACACATCACAGGTCCCAGAACATTGTCTGACCATTGACGGAGCGCAGTATGCGCCCAGCTGTGAAGCCACAAACTGTCACAGCCGGGTGCCCAAACTTACAATGTTGGTGCCGCGAAGAGGTGGGGGAGAGAACCGAGGCTTCGGGTGGCCACATCGTTGGACCGTGGGACAGGTGAGTGGCTATTTATGAAAAGTCAGCAGCTATACTTTTTGTATCTGCTGACTTTTAATAAACCCAAAAACCAGTGGAACTTCGCTTTAAGAGTCCTCAGGCTTCCAGTCCCTCAGAGAGCCCCGAGTGGCCCCCCCATCTAGGGGTGCCATCCGGCAGCATAACAGCCTACATCTTTCAGTACAATACTGTTACAGTATTTCCAGCAGCTCTCTCTTGTGGCACTGAAGGGCCCCTTTTCATGTGGATCTGAGGAAAATTGGTGGGAAAATCTAGCCAATCGATCCCTCAGATCCACCACACATCTACATTGTACCAGTTTCACAGGAAAGAGAGCAGACTTGACCCAGATAACTACAGAACATGACTCAGTACAGAAAAAAACATTAACCTCTCTGAAGGCACCTGGCTACATCCTGCTGCTGTAAGTTAAATAAATGTCTATGAAAACACACAGCCGGGCTCAGGAGCACACCTGCACAAGTGCTCCCTAGCACACGACTTGCTGTGGGGGGCTCTCAAGAAAAAAAGAAGCACACCATGCCAGTGGGGGACCACAGAAGAGAAGGTAAGGGCAGATATAACCCCTTTTTGTTTAAATAAAAATAAATAAAATTAACCTTTACAATGACTTTAATCTTTGCTCCTCACATCACTTATGGAACAATCTGAACAACTGTTTTGGGTGCCCCCACCCTTTCTCAAGTTTACAAGCATGAGGGGCAAAAGCGGCAATACATTAAAAGGCAAAAACACATGCTAATGCAGCTTTCAAACAATCAGCTCCCATCCAGGTTATTAAATGTCCAATTGGTGTCTAATGCCGCGTACACACAAGCGGACTTTCCGGCGGACTAGGTCTGACGGTCTTTCCAACGGACTTTCTGACTAGGTCCAACAGACTTTCCGAACCAACGGACTTGGCCACACACAGTAGGACCAAGTCCATGCATAAGTCTGTTCGGTTTGAACGTGATGATGTAAACGGGACTAAAAAAGGAAGTTGAATAGCCAGTAGCCAATAGCTTCCCCTGCGTCGTATTTGGTCCGTCGGACCAGCACACAGACGAACAGTTTTCCCAATTTTAGTCCGTCGGACAGATTTGAAACATGTTCTATTTCTAGGTCTGCCGGATTTTTATCCCACAAAGCCATCGAACTAGCCCACACACTATCGGATTGTCCGCCGGACTAATCCCGTCAGACCTAGTCCGCCGGAAAGTCCGCTCGTGTGTACGCGACATTAGTAAAAAAAAAAAAAAAAAAAAATATATATATATGTAGCACTAACTCTCGGTGGAGCTGCTGGTTTAAGCGGGCTTGTTACCTTCACTCTCCTTCCCTCTGTTTCACCGGCACCGGGTCTAGGGTTCCGTTGAGTTTACCTCCAGACGATACAAGCACCAACACTTGAGTACATTTTCGATGCTTTATTGAACAATTAACGAAGGAAGTAGCAGGAAAGAGGCAGAAGGGAAACTTCAAGGAAAGCTCAAATACCTTTCTGTAGGATTCTTGACAAATGTCCTTTAGAATTGAATATTACAGTAGAATGCGTTCCCCTCGTGGGACACACTCTTTGCTCACCTGGATAGGCCTCTCTCACTTGCCTAGCAGCCAGCACGCAGCATGAACAAAAGTCTCTGCCACAGACTTGCTTGGGATTAACCCGTACGATCCCCTGCCACAGGATGTATTGGTTTTGTGGTGAATGTCAGTCACAGTGCTTGAACCTTTAAGCCAAACCCGGCAACACTATGCTGTAAAGTTATTTTAGGATACGCCCTCCAACAGAGTCACCAGGCCCCTCTCCAGACCAGCACTCTGCGTGATCCTTCCATGACGGGTC
This sequence comes from Aquarana catesbeiana, assembly GCF_042186555.1. Lineage (NCBI taxonomy): Eukaryota > Metazoa > Chordata > Amphibia > Anura > Ranidae > Aquarana > Aquarana catesbeiana. The sequence continues at coordinate 608,557,134 of NC_133326.1, read as the reverse complement.
CCCCCCTGGGATCTTCTCGGTTGTCTAGCTTCTTCATTCTGGATAGACAGCTCAGGACCATTCCTCGGCTGCTGTGGAAGGCCCCAGACAAGCTTCTGGGCCCACCCATGGGCCGCAGCAGCGTGGGCCTCCGGAACGGAGGAACACGAGGTAGCACTCTAACGCATACCTGTCGGCCAGGAGGGCCAGCAGGTGGCTGTAAAACGACCCTAAAACATGGCGTCTGGCCCATATATACCCTCTCCCAGAATGCAACTCAGAGGACCACCTCCACCGAGTTGTCTCTGGGACAGAAGAGCATCCATACGCTTTGACACGTTGCCTTTCCAACATGGCCAATAGTAACAATGACACCCACCGGCCCAGGATGGAAACACATGCAACGTCAGCCAACCTGAAACAGAGGCAAATCTAACTTCCCCTAACGAGCAATTTGCTAAATTTACCTATCAGATGGTAGATCGCAAATCTACCAGCGCTACATACTCCCCCCATTACAGTAGACGTTGTCCCCAACGTCTGTCCAAAAACAATGACAGTAACTCCCAAGCCTGGGAGCGGGTATTTAAGCTTTAAAATAACTTGGATAAATAATCAGAGAAGTGGAAGTGGAAAGACATTATAAGACCTACATCTACAAAACATTATGTTCACGTCCGTGAACAAAACCATCCTATGACTGTACATAACCTCACTATCTAGCTGAAAAGCCTCCCAGCTTGATAGGAGATCAATAGTTCCTGAAAAGGTAAACATATTAAACACACACATATATCCTGTACAATATCAGGAGCAAAGCCTAATTTCCTTTCTTTTCTTAAAAAAATTAGCCTCTCTTCCTTTTTACCTATATCAAAATAATCTTAAGGAGTCCATCCCTGTATAACAATTTCTTTAAATGAAGGAAATCCGGCTAGCAAAAAGAAGAGCTTGGATTTGAAACACTAGACAGAATATGCAGATCTTGACCACGAAGATCTCTTCATACTGACACTAACTATCTAACTTCAGAGTTCTTTTGTCCATGATCACCAATAAAACCGGGGATCTGGCAAGGTCAGTGTCTTTCCCGTTTTATCCACTGTGGTAATGAAATAGACAACATCATCTTTTCTGGGCCTGCAGATGACCACTTTGTCAGCATAGATGTGCCGACCGAAGTTCCAGTGCATAAAACATCCACTAAAAGGTTCATCCATTTTAACAGAGCATCCAGTCTTTCGGAAAGGCTTAGGCACAGACAAATAGTCCCACACAGCTTCACTGTACCAAAGTTCCCGGTTAAGTTCAATCACTTGCATTATGTCCTTGGTCACATAAGGGAATTCCAAACCATACTCTGCAGCCACACGCTTGTTTAACATTCTCTGCAAACGTGCAAGTTTGGGCAAAGATCTGTCTTTCCCTATACCAGGAGGCACACATGAATCCAATGATTTGCTCACCATAGACCCAGCCGGTGTCTTTAGTGAACTAGCAACTTTCGGTAAAGTCTCAGTAACAGTACTGTGCGGCTTCACACAGGGTGACGTCTTCCCAGAACTCAGGGCTGTCCATTCAGGGAAAGTCATGGCAGAGGCAACGTCCTCGCCTTGTGACCGCAATGACTCTTGTGACATAGTCTCGAATAAGTCATCATCACCGGAAAGATCCAACATGGATTCTATTTCCGAATCTCCCAACTCTTCAGCTGGCAGATACTTATTTACAGTCCCAGATACATTCCCCATCAGTGGCTTACCCATTCCTGAGGTGGACTTTGGTAGCTCCGGTTCAGGTTACCTCTGAGGTAGGCCTTGACCACGGCCGCGGGAAGCCTTTACATATCCCACCTTCCTCTGAACAGGTACAACAGGAGTAGGTGTAGTGGACGCAGAAATCACAGTAATGTCCCCTGATGAGATGGCAACAGCAGTGTCTCTCTCCGGAACATTGTCAGTAACAACAAGCAAAGTAGTGGCCTGCTGTTCTCTCTCTGTAGTAGTAGCAGCTTCTACTGTGGCGATACCTGTTGCCCAATCCATCCGATAAGCACGGGGCGACGTGGTAGGTTGCCCCACCACAAACAAGTACTCTCCACATTGCGGACATCGGCCAAACGGACAAAGCTGCACAGCCAGTCCTTCACAACGATGGCAAATCATTCCCAGTCCCTCAATATCTCCTGAGGTATACAGAACAAACCTACCCTGCGGCTTCAAACGAACTCCAGTATCCGTAAGCAGGGTTCCGGTCAGCACAGTATTCAACACGGTGCTTGCAGGGAACATTCTCGGTCCCACAATTGGCTGCATCGCCGGAAAAGACATAGCCACACTCTGATCTTCTCAGCACGATCACGAGGCCTCTCTTTTCCTCTGGCGCCAAACACATACACGCGTCCTACGCGGCATCAAGTAGGGTAGGCTCCTCCCACTTGTTCTTCTGATCACGCAGCTCCCGGGCCTCTACTGGCGCCCACTGCCTACGCACTCAGAAATAAACTCCTGCAGTTTTAACCCCTTCTCTTCCTGCAAAATTTTGACAAAGTCCAGCTCTCACCGTATACTCCCGCTGAAACACTTCTCTGGGTTGCGAGAATTGACGGTCAACAAATCCCGGACGACACCCCCACATGTAGCACTAACTCTCGGTGGAGCTGCTGGTTTAAGCGGGCTTGTTACCTTCACTCTCCTTCCCTCTGTTTCACCAGCACCGGGTCTAGGGTACCGTTGAGTTTACCTCCGGACGTTACAAGCACCAACACTTGAGTACATTTTCGATGCTTTATTGAACAATTAACGAAGGAAGTAGCAGGAAAGAGGCAAAAGGGAAACTTCAAGGAAAGCTCAAATACCTTTCTGTAGGATTCTTGACAAATGTCCTTTAGAATTGAATATTACAGTAGAATGCGTTCCCCTCGTGTTACACTCTTTGCTCACCTGGATAGGCCTCTCTCACTTGCCTAGCAGCCAGCACGCAGCACGAACAAAAGTCTCTGCCACAGACTTGCTTGGGATGAACCCGTACTATCCTCTGCCACAGGATGTATTGGTTTTGTGGTGAATGTCAGTCACAGTGCTTGAACCTTTAAGCCAAACCCGGCAACACTATGCTGTAAAGTTATTTTAGGATACGTCCTCCAACCGAGTCACCAGACCCCTCTCCAGACCAGCACTCTGCCTGATTCTTCCATGACGGGTCCCCCCCTGGGATCTTCTCGGTTGTCTAGCTTCTTCACTCTGGATAGACAGCTCAGGACCATTCCTCGGCTGCTGTGGAAGGCCCCAGACAAGCTTCTGGGCCCACCCATGCGCCCCAGCGGCGCGGGCCTCCGGAACGGAGGACCCTGAGGTAGCACTCTAATGCATACCTGTTGGCCAGGAGGGCCAGCAGGTGGCTGTAAAACGACCCTAAAACATGGTGTCTGTCCCATATATACCCTTTCCCAGAATGCAACTTGGAGGACCACCTCCACCGAGTTGTCTCCGGGACAGAAGAGCATCCATACGCTTTGACACGTTGCCTTTCCAACACTGGCCAATAGTAACAACGACACCCACCGGCCCAGTATGGAAACACATGCAACGTCAGCCAAGCTGAAACAGAGGCAAATCTAACTTCCCCTAACGAGCAATTTGCTAAATTTACCTATCAGATGGTAGATCGCAAATCTACCAGCGCTACATATATATATATATATATACATATATATATATATATATATATATATATACATATATATATATATATATATATATATATATATATATATATATATATATATATATATATATATATATATATATATACGTGTGTATAGTGAACTAGAGATCAGAAGTGCTGTCAGTTTTGAAGTATGTCTGATAAAAACTATTTTCTAGTCTGTTGCTATGGTGGGTTGCAGCACTACTCAGGACTATGTCATAAAATAAAGCCCTACATTGTGTACCATGGAATAGACCTCCAGGGACAACAATGAACTGTGTATAGACGGCTTGACTCTTTTTTAGTACAAACCTGTCCCTGAGGGCCAAAACCAAGGCAACTGCCGTAGCTTGCACATCCACATAGAATATACAAACCCAAAGAGGTTATCGCAACTTCACAGGCAAAATTAAAGTAAACAGTGTGATGCACAGGGATCGAATCAGCGTAACCGCACCGATGTCATTATCCTGCACACAAGTGGTTGTTATAGCGCAAACGCTGGTGTGAATGGGCTGTAAACTGTAAGTTCTGCCATAAACCTGTCACAGGCATGGGCAGTTCAAACTGAGCACATGATGAAAAATGCATATGGCTACATTCGCTGATTTCTGCAGCTGTTTCAACCGCCTGTGAGAGGTCCACCCCTGAGCCCTGTACATTTCAGTGACAGGTCGGTGACGGTTGGAGCCATCCATAGCTGCCCGCAGGGCTGGTGATCAGTGTTGGACACACTTTGTGCCCCCTTCGTGTTTCTCTACAGCATATACTTCTCTATGAAATACCCCCCCGCACTCCTCTCCTGCACATACAATACAGCCTGCCATTATACCATCCATACTCCCGTTTAATACATATTGCCCGCTCCATGACATACCCTCTATACTCCACTCCAGCAAACACTGCGATACCCTTGATTTTTTCTCCTGCGTATACTGCTACTGTCACACATTCATCCACTTTCATACTGATCAATGATGTGCAATTTAGACTTCTCTCCTGTATATACTGCCTGCTGTCATACCCTCTGCACTCTTCCCTAGTGCTCCCCACTTTGACTCTGCATACAGTGCCTTCAAAAAGTATTCATACCCCCTTAAAAGTTTCCACATTTTGTCATGTTACAACCAAAACCTAAATGTATTTTATTGGGATTTTATGGGATAGACCAACACAAAGTGGCACAAAATTGTGAAGTGGAAGGAAAATGATAAATAGCTTTCAAATTTTTTTACAAATAAATATGTGAAGTGTAGTGTGCATTTGTATTCAGCCCCCCTGAGTCAACACCTTGTAGAACCACCTTTCTCTGCAATTACAGCTGCAAGTCTTTTTGGGGATGTCTTTACCAGCTTCGCACATCTTTGTGACATTTTTGCTCATTCTTCTTTGCAAAATATCTCAAGCTCTGTCAGATTGGATGGAGAGCGTCTGTAAACAGCAATTTTCAAGTCTTGCCTCAGATTCTCAATTGGATTTAGGTCTGGACCTTGACTGCGCCATTATAACACATGAATATGCTTTGATCTAAACCATTCCATTGTAGCTCTGGCTGTATGTTTCGGGTTGTTGTCCTGCTGGAAGGTGAACCTCCACCCTAGTCTCAAGTCTTTTGCAGACTCTAATGCCCCGTACACATGGGCAGACTTTTCGACCGCACTGGTCTGATGGACTTTCCGATGGACTTTCGAACGAATGGACTTGCCCACACGCGATCACACTAAAGTCCGACGGATTTATACGTGATGATGTATGACTGGACTAAAATAAGGAAGTTGATAGCCAGTAGCCAATAGCTGCCCTAGCGTGGGTTTTAGTCCGTCGGACTAGCATACAGACAAGCGGACTTTTCAACCGGACTCGAGTCCGTTGAAAAGATTTGAAACATGTTCTAAATCTAAAGTCCATCAGATTTTCGACCGAAAAAGTCTGCTGCAGGTCCGATGGAGCCCACACACGGTCGGATTCGGTGCGTTGGACCAGTCCGGTCGAAAAAGTCCGCTCGTGTGTACACGGCATAACAGGTTTTCTTCTAAGATTGCCCTGTATTTGGCTCCATTCATCTTCCCATCAACTCTGACCAACTTGAGGTTGAGGGCTGTGTCCTCAATCACCTTTCTTTGGCTCAAAGGTGGAACATCAGAAGCCTGTTTAGACCCCTGATATCTCACCAAAGCCCAACAAGGCACCTAACGTCTAACATTTAAAAATAATAAAAAAAACAGTGGCAGAACTACTAGCGTCACAAAGGTCGCACTTGCGGCTGGACCCTAGCGTTCCGCCACCGGGCTCTGAGGGAAGTGCCCTGGCTGGGGGTCAGGGAGGGCCCTTCATGGTTTCTTGCACCGAGGCCCTGAAGGTTCAAGTTATGCTACTGATTATGAACATCAGTTCCTCATTACACTCTATGCACTATGCATAACATTTTATCATATTATTTCAGTTGTGCAGCATTTCTGAGCTGGAACCACTGAGCTTGTACCGGACTCCACCAGCCCAGTAACCAGTCACCTCACTCCCAGTGACATAGATTCTTATGTTTCACTTGAATAGTATAAACTTTTTGGATGCACCTACTTACATGCACTTCTCTCCTGCACATTGTCATACCTTCCACACTCCTCTCCAGATCACAATGCCCTCTACCATGTCCTCTGCACTCCTCTCCTGCACCAACATCCTCATATTATACCCTCTACAGTTTCTCCTGTGTCTGGTGACCCCATTCATATTCTCTGCATTTTTTTCACTAAAGCCCGTTTTTACCATTTTTTTGTAATATCCTCGAGGAAAGAGCACACTTTTGCTAGTCTTTAATATTATATATAAGATAGAATATGGGATAAATTTCTTGTTTTCCCCATTTTTCATTCTTTGTTGCATCTCAGTGCTGCTAATCTTCTGCTGCCTGTTAGCAGCAACCATTGGACTTCTTGCATGTACTCCAGATAGTGACATCAGCGTGTAGACAGGGCCTAAGGCCTATGGTACCCAAACAAGGAGGAACCACACCGGTCTTTGATGTTGTCAGTTATTTTGTATATTGGATATAGTTTAATGAATAAAGACAGTTTACATAGGCACTGGTATTAGACAATACACAGAGTAGTTGGTACATTTGTACAGTTTTACCAGGCTTGAGCTGGTATTATCAGAGGAAGGCTTCCGCTGGAGGGATGGCACTCTGATATAGTTGAAGAGAGCCCCCCTTCACTGGTCCGAATACCGGAACGTTCCCTCAGCACAGGCATTTCTCCTGAGCTGACTCTACTAGCCAGGAAGATGTCCCTGCACTATGCACTCAAGCGGGGTCTCTGCCCCTGTCCTACCACTCACTCCAATAGTGCCCGAATGACAGAGGAACAAAAAATGTATAATATCCTGCACCCAGATAGCTGCCAAAGGTCACCAGAAGTTGCAGCGTCCAATTAGACAGCTGATACCTCTGAGACACCTATGGAGTCTTTGAAGGAACATTTCCCTCTAAAGTCTCCAGGCCTACTGTGTAATGGCACAGTGCCACCTACTGGACAGAGGAAACCCTGGCACCTACCTACAAGTGGACTATGCTTGTGCAATTTTTAAAGTGGTGTTCCGGCCTGGATTGGATTTCCCAAACTACCAAAACTGCAGATGTGGATAGATCACACAGGCACTGTGCTTAGGTATGAAAAATTGACATACTGTATGCACATAATGGTAACCCGTACAAGTTTGAGAAGGTATGCGGGAGCTGGTTGTCTGTGGCAGGCTTCAACCAAAAGACCTGATCATGGACAGATTATTAAAGCGGACCTTCAGTCATTTTTCAACTTTCCATCTATTAAATCTTCTGCCCTTGTTGTTTTAACTTTTGATAGTAATTTTTTTTTTTTTTTCTGCCAGCAAATACCTTATACAGCCCACTTCCTGTTTCTTGTCTGGTAAAAAGCCTAGGCTTATGACATCATGCACAGCTCTCTCTCTCACTTTCGTGAGAGTTTGCCAGGAAGGGAGGGGGGATGAGTCAAAAGAGGGCCAATGAGAGCTGCAGAGCTGGAGATGTGTGTCTGTGTAAATCCAGGAAGTGAACAGGCAGCAACTTCAGCTGCCCACAGTTAAAATGGATGCAGCCAGACTCAGCAGAGGGAGATTTCTGCAGCGTATTTGGCAACTCAAGAACCACAGTATATATAAAATAATACACAAAGTGGTTGGGGGGAAGCTTCAGAATGGAAAGACGTTTTGATTAAAAATTATGTGAGTAGACTAAAGTTCTTCTTTAATGTGAATTACCAGTGGACAGTGTGGGTAGAGTCATACCACCAGGTAATTACACTGCAGGGTGATGATAGGGCAGCTGTTATGAATACCACTTGTATGTTATTGTTTTTACTGTTGCAGTGCATGTGAGGTAAATGACTATAGAAATCCTGCCTTACTAAATGCCATAGGCTACAGTTATGTACGTTATCTTAGATGATCCGTTATAATATGTATGGACTCTCTGGAATGTTTTCTGTTATTGATAAATGGCTTGTTGGCTTTTTTTCAATAAAATTCTACCTGATTTAAAAAAAAAAAAAAGGAGGTTTATACTTACCTGCTCTGTGCAATGGTATTGCAAAAAGCGGCCCCTGAACCTCCTCTTCTGGAGTCTACTCCTCCTCTCCTGCGTGTGCCCCCACAGTAAGCCATATGCTGAGGGGGCACACATGCGGGCACGCTCCCGAGCTGGGCTTTGCATGTCCATAGAAATACACTGCCGTGGCTCAGCCACACCCCCATTCCCTCCTCACATGTTTTGACTGATAGCAGCAGGAGCCAATGGCTCCCACTGCACTCAGCCTGTGAGACTGGAGCGAGGGGAGAGAAGAGATGCACCCAGGCACAGCACTGGTTCAAGAGAGGACTCGGGTAAGTATTTGGGGGGGGGGGGGGGGGGGGCAAGTGGTAAAATATTTTGTCCCTTAATGCAGGGAATGCATTAAGGTAAAAAAAAAAAAGTTTACCCAGGAGAATGGAGCAGCTGGAGTTATCTCACCTAGGCAAGAAAGGCGGAAGTGCCAGTTGGGCACTGCAAAAAAGATATTTAAAAACAAAAAAAATCCTCAAAAATGTGAAAGTAGGGGGGATAATGTATTATAATTTGGAAAGTACCGCTTTAACATTTGTGTACAGGTTTACTTTAAATTTGGGTTCTTTTATTGCTACTGTTCAAGTCATAGAATCCAAAGCCAGGATGTGGACAAAATATATCAATCTCTTCTGTGTCGACCTTTTCTACTGACATTTTGTGCAAAATGAGTATTATTATAAACACATGGTGCTGTTCTCCAGTTTTGTGCTGGCAGTAGCCTACTACACGCCCTCTGTTCCTGGAGGATGAACGGTATGCAGAGACACATAGATAATGATTTGTTTGGAATCGGCTGTGAAAAGAAGGAACTGATTTTTGCCTTTGGTTGCAAGTATAGGCGATTGAAGTGCAAAAACAAAAAAAAACAAAAAAAAACAAAAAAAACGGTAGCGCCTGCCTTTACACACACATGAACTTTCATGGCATCCCAGTCTTAGTCTGTAGGGTTCAATATTGAGTTGGCCCACCCTTTGCAGCGATAACAGCCTCAACTCTTCTGGGAAGGTTGTCCACAAGGTTTAGGAGTGTGTCTATGGGAATGTTTGACCATTCTTCCAGAAGCGCACTTGTGAGGTCAGGCACTGATGTGGATGAGAAGATCTGGCTCGCAGTCTCCGCTCCGCTCTAAGGAGTCAAGTTCCTCCACCCCAAACTCGCTCATCATTGCCTTTATGGATATTACTTTATGCACTGGTCCAAATCATTTGGTGGAGGGAGGATTATGGTGTGGGAGCAGAGACTGCAAACCAGGCCTTCTCGTCTACATCAGTGCCTGACCTCACAAATGCGCTTCAGGAAGAATGGTCAAACATCCCCATAGACACACTCCTAAACCTTGTGGACAGCGTTCCCAGAAGTTTTTATAGCTGCAAAGGGTGGGCCAACTCAATATCGAACCCTACGGGCTAAGATTGGGATGCCAACGTGATCACAAAAAACTTGCCACCACCCTTATTTATAGCTGGTTAACACATTGGAAGGCTACAAACAGATACCAACAAAGCCTGGGGAATGCCCAGGAAAAATTCAAGCCTACTTACTTTACTTTTACTTTTTTGTGATCACGTTGGTGTATGTGTATTGGTCCAGCAACGCACCAGCACCTTTGCAGCCATTGTGCTACCTGCTGGGTGTTTGGTGTGCTCCTGTAACTTTAAGAAGGGGTGGGCTCCCCTTCAGTCCACCTGCCCTCATTTACCCATCAGAATCTATGTGCCACCACTGTGGGGACACTCATATTTTAGTGTTAGGACCACAGATATCAGCGTGCCGTGACGAGGCTCTGTTACTTATGCATGCGTTTGCAAATGCATGCGGACTAAACCCCTGTTTTTAATGCATACTGTTAGACAGGTTAATTGGTTGTCTGCAAGCTGGTGGTAAGTAGACTTGAATTTTTCCTGGGCATTCCCCAGGCTTTGTTGGTATCAGCTACTGTGTAGACCTTTTTACAGTGGTGCCAACCTCTGCAGTTGTCATGAAATAGTGGATCACTTTTGTAGGACTGAGCTATGTGGGTTAGGCAAGTAATAGCTCGAACAGGTGACTTCCAGGCAGAGAACCTGTTAAAACTGTGGGTTTTAAACTAGTTGAGAAAAGTTGTTGTAACTGAGGTAGAAACCTGAGGGCAGATTTCATGATCCTTGTCTACATCAAATAAATCAAATATGGCAAAGTCATTAGTGTTGCAGTCTGGACTGTGCAGAAAGGTGGGACCTGTGAACCATAAAATACTTTCAAGGCGACTGGCTGCAACAGATCTGGTTGCTAAGTCTGCAGGATTGTAGTCTGTAGGCACAAAATGCCATTGTTCTGAGTGGGTGGACCTCCTTATCCTCAACACTCTGTTATAGACATAGAAACATCTAGTTTCATTGTAGATGTAACCTAGAATTACTTTACTGTCCATGTAGAACTCATTCTTGAATCTGTATGTTTGTCTCAATTAGTTCAGCTAGCTCTACAGCCAATACTGCAGCACAAAGTTCCAATCTATATTGTATGGTGTGTTCCCGGAGTGGTGCACGTTTTGCTTTACCCTTTACAAACCCCACATGGCATTGCCCTTTAGTGTCTATGGTTTTGACGTAGGCTACGGCAGTAATTGCTTTACCAGAAGCATCAGAAAACACACAAAGTCTTTGCATCTGAACTTCTGTAGATGGCACGGGGGCATATGGACATGGAACTTTGAGGCTAGATAGAGCTGTTAGTGAGTCCTTCCACTCTCCCCCTAGTATGCCTCACAGTTTAAGTCTCTAATAGGGATGAGCCCGATGTTTGAGTCAAACGTAAGTGCTATGTGTATGTCAGGTGAGTCTGGCAAACTGCTGCGTCTGGTGTGGGGATTTTAGATCTGTTGTCTGGGATCTGATTGCACTCTATTATGGTCGGTAAGGGTAGACAAGTCTTGCCATCCATAGATTCTATTTGTAGGCCGTCAGCCCTTCTCCCCGCCGTCTCCACTGTACCTGCAAAGGTCCTAAGGGAGTAAGAACTGCTAGGGCCCTTAATGTTTAGAATGTCAAAAAACACAGATCTAGTTATCGACTTGTTACTCTGATCATCAAAGATGGTATGAAGCTTGACTGTTTTGTCTCTGCGTCCTTTGGGTAAACTCTTACTAAACAGATTTTGGAACAGGATCTGCCACCTCTATTTGCCTTGCAGACTTCAGTGCACTGTGAAGTGATTGCTATTGCGTTTGTACTAGAGTCCTTGGCCTCCCCGCTATGCTCATTGTCACTATGGGCAGGTGGGGAGGTTCTTGGAGCTGGCCCTGGGTGCAGAGCTGTGTTGTGATCTGTGCTACCACACTGTGTACACTTAACACTGATCTTACAGTCCTTGGCGAAGTGTTTTGATAAAGAGCAGCACTTGTAACAGATGTTGTTCTCTTTGAGGAAGGCCTTGCGATACTGCATGGCCTTTGCTCTGAAGGTTCTGCATTTCAGAAGAGGATGTGCCATCTAATGCAGAGAGCAGAACTTAGCAGGGTCACTGTCTTGATTAGGGATGAGCAACGATGTTTGAATCGAACATCGGGTGTTCGCCCGTTCGCCGAATTTCATGGAAATTCGAGTGCCCGCATAACGCCCCATAATGCACTGCGAGACCGTCAATGCACTGCGAGATTGCAGTGCATTGACAGCTGCTGATTGGCCAAAGCGTGCACCCAGACATCTCAAGTCTCCCGGAAGGTGCGGCAGACTCCCACATTTCTGTGGCGGATCGGTGCGGCAGGGATCAGCTGTGATCACAGATCTTCTTTGTATAGATTTTTAGCTGACAGCCGCTTCTCCTTCTCTCCCTCCTGCGGCTGTCAGCTAAAAAGCTATACAGGGAGATTGGTGATCACAGCTGTCCCTCCAGCCGCACTGATCATCCCCAGCTGTTCTGTGTGCTCCTCCCGGGCCCCCTCCATGTCCTTCTCTGCCCCCGTTCTCCTCCAGCCCCCTCCATGTCCTTTTCCACCCCCGTTCTCCTCTGGCCCCCTCCATGTCCTTCTCCGCACCCCCCTTTGTACTCCTCCGGCCCCCCTCGTCTCCCACGGCCGGCTCCCCTCCTCTCATCTCCCGCCGGCTGCAGGGGGAACTAGTTAATGGACACAGCGAGCAAGATCGCTCCTGTGTCCTGTGATAAATGAGCAGAGTAAACTGTGTTTACTCTGCTCAGTTTATGATTGAACAGGAGCCTCTGTCTCCTGTTCATTCATCTTTAGTGCTGAGAAAGGGACTGGGGAATCTGTGTCCTCCGTCCCTTTGTCTATCTCAAAGGGGAGATGTCAGGGGTCTGTTTAGACCCCTGACATCTCACCAAAGCCCCCCAAAAATATAAAAAAAAATTGTAAAAAAATTGTAAAAAAATGAAAAAGTGTAAAAAAATAAAATAAAAAAACTACTGACAACACTCTCCCCTGCTCTACCAACACTGTCCACTGCCCCAACCCCCTTCCCCCAAAAAGCAATGTGAAAAAAAATTAAATTGTAAAAAAAAATCAATTATAAAAAAAAATTAAAAAAAAAAACTGACACCATCCACATACCACCCACACCCACCCCCTTCCCCAGAAGCACTGTGAAAAAATAATGAAAAAGTGATTTAAATAATATTTTACTACGGGGGTGGCGGGGGGGGGGGGTTGTGGCCGCAAAGCGCCACCTCCCTGAAATGAGTTTGCCACCTCCCTGAAATGAGTTTCTGCAGGTTGGGATGTCTGTGCACCTGACCTTCATGCTTTGGCCAATCACAGCACACTCTGCTGTGAGAGCCATGATTGGCCAAAGGCAGGGTGAGTCCACGCCCCACACTATGTAAGGCTGCTTACATAGTGGCCATACATAGTGTTATGAATGAGAGCAGCAAAATTACATTTCTAAAGGAAAAAATGTCATTTAAAATTACTTGCGACTGTAATGTATGTCGCATCCTGACTATATACATAAAAATCATTGGAAAAAACGGCATGAGTCCCCCCCCCCAGTTAATTACCAGGCCCTTCAGGTCTGGTATGGATATTAAGAGGAACCCCACACTAAAATTTAAAAAAAAATGGCGTGGGGGTCCCCCCAAAATCCATACCAGACCCCTATCCGAGCACGCAACCTGGCCACAGGAAAAGGGGGGGTGAGAGGGCACCCCCCCTACTGAACCGTACCAGGCCACATGCCCTCAACATGGTGAGGGTGTTTTGGGGTCCATGTTGATGGGGACAAGGGCCTCTTCCCCACAACCCTTGTCGTACTCCGTGAGCGTGCCCACGTGTCCCACAGACTCAATATCTGCCAGGGGCCTGCAATCGTGTCACAGAACGGCAGAACGGGGTGATGCCTATGTAAACAAGGCTTTTCCCTGTTCTGCCTTGCAACATACAGAGATCCACTGCTCCCTGTCATCGGGAGCAGATATCTCTGTCATGCTCTAGTGAGACAAACCCCCCTACAGTTAGAATCACTCCCTGGGACACACTTAACCCCTTGATCGCCCTCTACTTAACCCCTTCCCTGCCAGTGTCATTTACACAGTAATCAGTGCATTTTTTTAGCACTGATCGCTGTATAAATGACAATGGTCCCAAAATAGTGTCAAAAGTGTCCAATATGTCCGCCATAATGTCACAGTCATGATAAAAAAATCACAGTCACAGATCGCCGCCATTACTAATAAAAAAAAAAATTAAAAACAAAAATGCCATAAATCTATCCCCTATTTTTGGTGATCAAATACCACCAAAAGAAAGCTCTGTGGGAAAAAGGACGTCAATTTTGTTTAGGTGCAACGTTGCACGACCGCGCAATTGTCACTTAAAGCGACGCAGTGCCGTATCACAAAAAGTGCTCTGGTCAGGAAGGGGGTAAATCCTTCCGGGGCTGAAGTGGTTAATGTCTCTGATTCTCTTGGCATGCTTAGCAGAATCATTGCAAAGCCTGCAGGATGTTCCTGCAGGATAGATCTAGACCTTTGATGGTACTCTGGAAAGAAGTACATGCTCTGTAATGTTGGGGGCGATCACTGAATTTGACAAGTCCTTGGGTAACTAACTCAGGTTTTGCAAGGAACTTGGCAAGGTCTACAGTAGCCTGAGCATTGGGGTAGGCTGCTGGAGTATCGTGGTGTGGTGTATAGGCATACCTGGTAGAAGTCTCTTCTTCAGGTAGGCTGGGCCATACTTGCGTAAGGTTGGCGGCTTGTACCAGCTTGTTTCATATTCCCTTGGAGTGAAAGCAGGTGTTTGATGCTTGTCTGAAGACTGAGTACCTTGCTGAGTAGAAGGTTTGGTAGGAGCTGGATTACCTGGATCTTGGTCAGATTTTTCTTGCTTGTAGCACTGGGGTTCAAGGTCGGACTCCTGCTGCTTTGCTTGATGTGACTCACTGACATCATATTTGATTTCCTGCTGTTGAGTACTGCTTGGGTTAGAGTGTTGGTAGACATAATCTGAGGTGCGCTGCACGGGATCTTGGTGGGCCTCCTCTGGACCCAGTATACTGCTACCTGCTCTTGACTCACCATAGGCAGCTGCTTCTCATGCTTCTGCAATGGCGGCGGCAGTGTCTCGTTCCACTGCCAGCCTCTCCATGTTAGCTTCTAGGATAACCTGCTGCATTTTCAAAGATGCCTCTTGCTGAGTTAGTTCACTTTTTGTACTTTTTGTCGTTCTCTCTCTTGCTCCATGCGTATTCTCTTTTGCTCTCTCTCTTGCTCCATGTGTATTCTCTCTTGCTCTCTCTCTTGCTCCATGTGTACTCTCTCTTGTTCCATGCGTACTCTCGCCTGCTCTCTTTACTGATCCTGCCTGACCTTTTGTACATCAAGGTGAGCCTTTTCTCTTCTAATCTGCAACTCTTGGTCTGCGAATGCAGCCCTGGCCCTCGCTGCTTCAGCTTTCGAATGGGCGTTTCCTGCTGCATTTGTGACAGGTGACTTGAATTGTTTTGTAAGAAGATGCTTGACTGAGAGACATGGCTGCGATGGAGAAGCTGTCCTGCTGTGTAGAGACCGCTGTAGTGTCAAGTGCGGGGATGCTGCGTGACAGGGCGCATCTCTGTATAGCCTGGCTGCTTGCTTCACCCGCTGAAGGCCTGTTTCATCGAAGGCATCTGACTGTATGAACACTGTGTAGCCCGGGGCTGTAAAGTCTTCCGAAGTCAGCTTATCTTCACCTCAAAGGTCAGTAAAAATGTCACTCCTCAGCTTTAAAAAATTCACTGTTCTGTCTCTAGGACAAAGAGCTAAACCCTCTTGCTCTATAAACTTCATATATCATATTTCTTTGATCTTAGATTTATTGGAACAGGCCAGGTGAAACTACAAATTGAAAAAATAAACATAAATCAGTACAATATTGCATATAATGAGGAAAAATTGCTCTATAACACAGAATGAGATAACAAGAACTTACTTTTTAAGCTCGCTAAGAGGTGATGGCAAGAGATAGGAGAAACAGCCTTACTGTCTTGTGCATTCCTAAAATGGTGGCTGACTCATTTCCTCTAGAGAATCTCCCAGAATGCTCTAGTTCCTAACAACTTTATTAACACATTCTAAGAAATTACAATATGTAACTAAAACAAGCAGCTAAAGCTATACCAGAAAGGGACAGTAGGTGGTGCCTGCCCTCTGCATATAACTAGCTTGGTGTACATCAAGGAAAACCCAACATGATATTTAATCACATAAACACAGTAACTGAATAAGGCCCAATGGGCAGAACAGGGTCTGAATAGCTACTTGGTCTGAACACAGTTCCTTCATGGGAAACTGTGACAAGATCATATGCCCATCAGCCCAATGAGCTCTGGGTGGGAGATTCCCCACCCTGCAAATGTATGATGCTTGTGATATCATTGACCTAATATGGCCCATGGCCATATTAAGTCAATGACAATGTCAGTGTCCTAAAATAGCCTTGTGGCCATGCTAGGCCATAGATGTCAAGAGCATACCCGCCTCTTTGTATAGGTGCAGCAGCAGCTGAGTGCCCCAGCAAAACAGCTAACTTATTGACACACGTTCCTAGCAAATATGGCTCTTAAAATGGTGGGTGCTGCAGCCATTACCAGCTGGGTCCTGGAAACATCAAGCAAGTGTGCATATTTTCCAGCACACCATGGATCAACAATCACCGTCCAAAGGTTTCTTTTATTGAGAGATATCACATCACAGAGATAAGTGCAACGTTTCGGAGCCGCGCAGGAGCCGTCAGGCATGACGAAGGGGTCCTGCGCGGCTCCAAAACCTAGCACTTATCTCTGTGATGTGATCTCTCTCAATAAAAGAAACCTTTGGATGGTGACTGTTGATCAATGGTGTGCTGGCGAATGCACACTTGTATGCAGGTGCAGTCTACTTTCTCCACGAAGATGGCACTCTTCCGCAGTGGCACTGTAATTCGGGAGGTAGTCAGGAGGAACATAGTTCCTCTATGGTTTCCTGGGTCACTGGGGGAGCTATCCAATTGGATGCTGCCACCACATGTGACTTTAGTAGCCATACTGGGTTAGTCAGAGCCTATTTAAGGCCCTGGCTCCCAAGTTTTGGCACACATTTTGCGAGTGGGTAGAGTAGGGACAGGTACCCTGTGTGGTAGAGACAGAACTAGCGTCAGGGAAAGTTTCTTGACAAGGAGGAAAAGCATAGGGCTCACAAGTTCTCTGGACATCTTCCTGCTTGGGCATAGGACAGCCAGGCTGCATTCTGCCCCTCTCAACAGGCACTGTCAGTTCAGCTGAAATCTGCTCTCTTCACACTGTTGGACCTGTGAGTGTTCCTGGCTGGGCTGACTTTCCACCAGGTTTATTGTGAACTGTCTTTGCATTGTTTCAATACAAGTTTTTCATTGCACTTGAACTGTGTGTGTTATTACTGCTGCACCGTGTTTCACCCCAGCTAAAAGTTGTAGATTTAGTCATTTTAGCAGGAGTTCTGGGACCAGAAATTTATTTCAAGGGTTACTTTGTGTTGAAATAGTTGAGAAAGGCTGCTCTATACAATTGCAAATCATTAGTAATCTGTTTCACTAGAGGAAATTTAACAGTACTCCTGTAGGGCCCTATCACACATACTGTACCTAGTTACATCACTGCCAGTAAATATATATCTGCTATACCAGAATATCAGCCAAGGAGGAGCTCAAAACCGTGTCACATTAAACAAGAAGTGACCTAGTCGCTGAACATTATAAGGATGTCTTTGACAAAGCTTCCACCACCAGGGTAGCTGAGTAGGCTTTCCTTTTTTTAGTACATTTGTACGTTAAATATTTCTAATAAAGACATTGCTTGTATAAGTTTCTGTGGTTGCCTTCTTTTATTGGTTCTGATTCTCTGAATGACGTAAATACCCTTTTATTTTTGTTTCTTGGAAATTTTTGCCATCTTCCAATGTTGCCTTAATCCAGCTCTGACTTCAACATATTGATTACCAGGATCTTTACTCACCCTGCCCTAATATGACTCACCTCCATTAATGTCATACATTGAGAACAATTTGTTCTGCAGTTTAATAGAATGACCGTGCCATATCCAGAAACCACAACAGCCCTGTAATAGATAACAGTGTTTTTACTTAATGTGTTAGGACTGAAGCCCATTTATTTCCTGATACCGTAATGTTTTCAGCAGAACGGATAGGGCCACAGGCTGTGCTCTGTTTTACACATGTCCATAATCATGACACACTGGCCTCCAGGCACACATGACACACATTTGCAGTAAACCATCCATTAGCGGTCCATGCTTTACCATGAGATTTATGGGAGCAATCAGACATTTTTAGAATTATGTTCTACACAATTCTTTCTGTGTCTTCTGTGGGCTGATCATCTCAGAATATCTTGTCCATAGCTTTTATGGTGGTGATCTGCTATACGGTATAAACTATGCCTGACTTAGGCGGCCCATGCACTTAAAGTGGACACTAAACTCCAGTTTAATAAAAAAATGTATATGTATAAAAATGTATAAGTATATAAGACGGAGGAGGACAGAGGAGAGCTGCGGATGATGGAGGGACGCAAACTGACCATGGTAATCAGGGCTCAGCAGCCATGCTTATCGTGGTCAGTACAGAGAGGGGGACACAGGAACAGGCAGGATCAGAGATATATATATATATATATATATATATATATATATATATTTTTTTTTTTTTTTTTTTAGGGTTACAAACACTTTAAGGGAAATCCTTGGGGTCCCCTAGGTCACCAGAACTAGTGTTCTCATTGGAAGATTTCCCCTCTATTACTTTCCTGGGGACAACACAAAATTTAGGATTTTCTTTTACTTTCAATGATAATGGTAAACAGGACAAATAGAGACACAAATAGAAAGGGTAAATCTTCCCAATGGGGACACAGACAGCAATAAAAATTGACTGGTGTTCTAATCCCTCTCTACTCTATCCAAAACTAAGAATAAAAAAGTTTTGCTTTTAGTTATACTTTAAAGCAGTATACTTTTAAGCTCTGCAAAGTAAAGGCATAATGTGCTAGTATGCATTACATACTAGCACATTATGAAATACCTTAGAACGAAGGCCTGCAGCGCCACGCCATCAGCGCTGGCAGGTGCTTCCATCTTCACCCTGTCTTCCTAACAGGTTTGCATCCCCCAGCCATCTGATTGGCCATGTCGCGATAATGTCACTCATGGATCATGGCACGGTGCTCTGAAGGGACGGGATAGGTATATCGTCCCCTCAGAGAACATGCACCAGTGACATCACTGGCTGCATGCAGTGTAAATATCTCCTACTCATAGTACCTACAGGTAAGCCTTATTATAGGTTTACCCGTAAGTACAAGTTTACAGAAAGGGTTTACTTTCACTTTAACTCAAAAATGTACAGTACCTTCTAATGCTCTCAGCCTCCTCCAAGTCTCCCTTTTCCTTTTTTGATGCTGTGATCTGTCTTTCTCTTATACGGTGAGTATGTTCATTCTCCATGGTCCCACTGTATGTAGGAGCATAGCCACGCTCTCTTGCTCACTCATGCATTGGACTAGGGACTTTGGACTATGGGATTTGTAGTATGTATAGAGCAGTGCACATGACTACAACTAACATGCATGCTTGTTCCAAACAAATGGAAGTGAGGGGTAAAAGGAGAGGTGCAGAAGCTCATGGAGGATGTTACAAGGATGCAGAAAAACACAGTAAGAAGCAATTTAATGAAAAATAAATTACAGGGCTATTAAAGCAGAACTAAATTCTCTGAATCAACATTACTATTGTTAATCCTTATGCTGCTAGCTTAGTAAATAGAATCACATTGGGTAAAGGGCGGGCTCAACACTGGCTATACACAGCTCTACAATCAGTCACCTCCTGTAGCTGTGCCTGTGTAAAACTCTCCTCTGCTGCCAGAACACAAATTTATTTTCCTGCCAGACTGGGCTACATGTGCATTTTGCTCAAGATTGTTCAAGCACACACTGAGGGCATATTTATAAAGTAGTAAAGGTTACTTCACCAAACATTTACAAGTGATAAATCAATCGCTGTCATTTAAAAACACATGCACCGTAAAGATTTACTGCAGTGAATGTTTGGTAAATGCCTGATTTAATTTCATTTTAACTACTTGCCTAATGGGCACTTATACCTGTGTAGCGGGCACCTACTTTTAGATAGGTGACCCTTCCTGCTAGCTTTCTATGTCAGGTAAATTTAGACAGGCTTGTGCTATTACAGCAGGCCTGTTATTGTCAGTTTCCATTTTTGAGTGGCAGGCAGTTTATGTGTTAGTCTCGGCCAGTCATTGATTTGCTTGGTAATCCCGGGACTCTCATATAAAAGCGGGGTCACATGGTGTCCGGGAGTTTCGAGTTCAAGTCCAGTTCTGCTCTGAGGAGCGAGAGAGCCAGCCTGGTTCCCGGAGGGGAAGGTGGCAGTTTTTCCCCTCCGGAGAGCCAATGGGGCTTCACCTTAGTGAGAAGGTTGGAGAACCGGTCCTCATGGAGGAACAGACGACATCTTACAGCATGTAGTCGCTGATGTCGTTGGCCGCCCCTGCGGGGAGGGGAGCGGGCCACAAAGGAGAAGAGGAACTAAGATTCATTGCGGGAGAAGTAGAGACAAGCTGAAGGAAACTGGGTGATCGTTCGCTTAGGAGCAACACACGGGCTATTGATCAAGTGAGTGAAAAGCCCCGGGAGGGGTACTGCCCAGAGGCGGAGGGATGTTGGTTAGCAAGTCAGTAAAACAGGTGGTTGTGGCCTGTGATTTTGAGTTCAGCATTGCCCCGGGATTCCAATCAGTCAAGCGGGAGAGGTCATTTAGAGTGACTCTTTTTAGCTCAACTTGGAAGTACCATGCGGATGGGAAGTAGTGGTAAAAAGGTAGCGGTGAAGCTGCGAGCACATATATAGAGATACAGACTGTTCTTAAAAGTTCTGCAGATAAAGACGTTATTCAGAGTGACTCTTTATTGTTTATTCTCTATCATAAAAATCTACTTCCATCTTCCTTGACAAATTAATCATCCAGTTTTGAATCACTGTCACCCGCAATGTTATGAGTCTTTGCCAGTGAAACAAAGGAAAGATCAGAAATTAACCCAAGAGCATTTCAAAGAAAGTCCTTCTCCCATCCCAGTTTATGTTGATGAATAAAGCATTAAGAAAAAGCATTAAGGACTGTGACTTTTAAATCTATGGGCTGCGAGGGTTAGGTAGTAAACGTGAATTACGGATATAACAAATATTCAGCCGCTCCTTCGGGGGTAAGCGCTACACCTGCTTCCTGCCCAGGCCAATTTTCAGCTTTCAGCGCTGTCGCAGTTTGAATGACAATTGCGTGGTCATGCAACACTGTACCCAAACAAAGTTTTTGGCATTTTTTTCACACAAATAGAGCTTTCTTTTGGTCAGATTTAATCTGGGTTTTTTATTTTTTTTTTCTAAATCAACAAATAAAAACTGAAAATTTTGAAAAAAAAAGAAAAAAACTTTTTCATAGTTTGTTATAAAATATTGCAAAAAGTTAATTTTTCTCCTTCACTGATGTGCACTGATGGGCACTGATGTGGCGGCACTGATAGGCTGCATTGATGGGCACTGATGAGGCGGCACTGGTAGGCAATAATGAGGAGGCACTGATGAGGCTACACTGATGGGCACTGATAGGTGGCACTGATGGGCACTGATAGGCGGCACTGATGTGCACTGGTAGGCGGGACTGATAGGTAACACTGATGAGGAGGCAGTGATCTGCAGCATTGATGGGCACTGTTGGGACTGCACTGATAATCAGGACACTGATAATCAGTGCCCTGATTATCATGTGTACATGTCCATTTTAGAGAAGCCCGTTATCAGATCTCTTCTCCTCTCCTCATGCTGTCAGCATGAGGAAAGGTGTGCAGATAACTGGCTTATTTTTAGATTTGTGTTCTGCTGAGATTGGACGCAGCTGATCACATGGTAAAGAGGCGCTGATTGGCTCTTTATCTCAATCTGTAATCAGCAGTTTCCTCTGGACATATGACGGCGCTCGGCAAGTGGATAAATATGCTTCTATGAATTTAAAGTATAATTAAAGGTAAAACTTTATTTTTTGTTTTGGATAGAGTGAAGAGGGATCAGAACACCTGTCAGATTTGTATTACTGTCTGTACCCCCATTATGGAGATTTACCCTTTCTATTTCTGTTATTTTCCACTTTAGGCCCCTTTCACACTGACACATCGATCGGGTCCGCCTGTCAATTTTTCAGATTAGATGGGTCGGACCATCCATTTCTCTCCATGGAGCAGCGGATGTAAACGGACATTTGTCCCTTTCTCCTGCTCTGCCTTGACACCTGCCGACATCCAATCCGATCCTGTCCACTAAAAACAGACAGATGGGGAACTGTTCTCCATCCGTCTGGCAGATCGGATCAGATGACAGTCGAATGGAAACAGATAGGTGGTCAGTTTCTATCCGACAGCTCATATAGAAGAGTGGGCTGTGTCTGTGTCCACTCTGCATCAGAGGAGGGGACTTGGCCCTATCATTTGCCTGCTCAGTGGAGATCAGCGGAGAGATCCCCTGCCAAGTGGGCGGATCCCCTGGCGGACTCCGCCAGTGTAAAAGGGACCTTAGATATTCTTTCACTTCTTGTTTTGGCTATGGGATGGGAAGTGAAAGGAAATATCCCAAATGGGACAGAGATGGCAAAAGAAAATACGACTTGGGTAATAATACTCTCGTATTCTATTCAAAATGAAAAAAAAAGTTTTGCCTTTAGTTCTACTTTATATCTAAATGTCAAAATGAGACCAAACTAGATCCTCATGTACATTACAGCCAATTATCTCAAATGCGTATATTTAACCCACATCATCAGATCACAACAAGAGACGTTGGTTAGTGGCCATTCTTATCTTGGGGTGGGTTGGTAGTAAAATCAGAAGCTAATGTAGCGCTACCCTCATGAGGGCCGCTGGTTGAATCAGTACCCCACTGGTTGCTCCGACCCTGCAAGTCCTCCGCCACCTCTGACACCCTGGGTTCAGACATTTTCTATCAGTAACAGTGATAAAACGAACGCACTACAATCTGATGAACCAATAAGCTTTGTTTACTGATATGATAATGACATTTAAAGATGCACAACATGAACTTACACTCTATAGAGCTACTTCAGGTAAAATATCACTGATGGTAAAACAAAAATAACAAAGAATAATGTTAGAAAATCAAATACTGTATACAGAACAACTAGAAATTGCCGGCCCTTATGCATACACATACAGCCTATGTGAACAGGCAGAAGAAGGGAAGGGGAATGACTTCTAGCTATGTCAGACCACTCCCTTCTGTATCTTAACACACACAGTAAATGAAGTGTCATAATATTCAGCAAACTGATATAAATTGTAAAATTTAACCTGCCCCCTCAAAGAGTTCTAGGCAAATTCAGGCTTTATGAGCACAGTAAAAGAAATTCATTATGATGGGGGGAGTTTGATGTAGTCCTGTATTACAGAGATTAAATCCTTTGGTCTTCAGCTAGCATTTAGTAAAGTTGTATTGGAAGAAATCCTGAATAGCAGAGCGAAGCAATTTAACTAGTTTGGGTTTAGCAAGCAAAGAAACAGAATCTGCCTGTGTTGGCTAAGTGCAAAGAGAGATCACAGTGATTGTTGACTTAAAGGTATTGTATCCTGTGGTACCAGCAAGGCGAATGAAACAATGTGTCTGAATACAGTGACTATGTAGAGGGATGGCCTTATCATGTAGCACTACAGGTAACAGCAAGGTGAATGAAGACAATGGTGTCTCTATACAGTGTCTATGTAGATGGATGGGCAGGTGCCCGCTCACCAATACTGCAATGGATGATGCTGGTGGTGATGAAAGTAAATTTACAGGCCCTCCCTCAGGATCTTGGCTCAGGGATGGCAATCGACCTCCGTCGCACCACACTGCGGCCCACCCGGATCAGCTGTAGCGTTATTTAGATGTAGCAGAGTCCCTGCTTGCAGATCCAGGCTAGGGTCCCAAGAGAGTGATCTAGGCCTAGTCCAACCCTTTTATCTCCTCTCCCAGCAGTCTGTTCTTCCTCCTCAACCTCTGGTAGTTGTAGTTCCAAACAGTTCAGCTGAAATGGAAATCCCAGCAATCTGAACTACACGTCTCAAGATGCTTTGATTTGCTTAGTTATTACATTCCGGATGTGACAGCATAGAGTCCAAGCTCAACACTAGAGGGGAAACAGCTCCACAACAGTAAGTCTGCACAATGTCTTCTGATTGCAGGCACACTTAGCCGGCTCTTGGCTACACTAGTATTTGACATACATACAGTACGTAAACAGGAGTGAGGTGTTCAGAATTAGCCACACTTCCACCGTCACCAATTAGGGCACATTCCCTGGATACAACCTTAGCTGTCATGAGCATTGGGCCAGTGTCACGTAAACTGTCAAGGAGCACTTTCCCTTAACTGCTTATGCCTGATGCAGACAGTCGGGGAGCACCTCACCCTAATGCTTTTCCAACCACTCCCAACACCCTTAGAAGGCTCCAAGTGGTCTGTAGCTGCCTGTTGCCTGCATAATGCCTACCACTTAGGATACATCACTCTTAGCTGGGAAGCTGCAATGATTGCAATTTTTTGCATACAATTTTTATGGAAAGATCCTGATTATTTGATAACATTTTTATTGGTTAAATACAACAGAATTACATTAAAAAAGAAGCCACAACAAAGTTATTTTTTTTACCTAGTAATCCTTACTTCTCTTTAATGTTCCTTGCCTTTTAAATTATTGCTTGGCAGCCAGCATTCTTGATGTTTCAGATAAAAATCTCAGTTCCAATCTGGGTAACAGAATCTTTGAACTGTATTAGTGGCACCACCATAAAACAACAAATCCTGCTATTTTCACACCTCAGTGTACAGTGGAGATGGAACTCTCCAGTGACATCAGCACCACTCCTCTCAACCATAGAGGCTAATTGACTGCATATAACCTCCCTGTGGCAATCCCACTGAGCATTTATCAAGGTGTCTGTACCCCTTAGACTCTTTGGAGCCATCACCATCTGTACAAAAATGGTAACCCCCTAAATTGAGACTTTAACAGACCACTCATTTAAAAAAATATGTAAAAAACAATCTTTAATGACATGGAATAAAAAACGTCTAAAATCCACACATGACAAAGATGCACAACGTATGTTACATGGAAAGTCAAACAAATGTTGTACACATAATTAGCATACAGTATCAATGCCCAAATGATGCCCGACGCATTTCCGGTATGAGATGTTCAAATACCTTCCTCAGGGGCCAAGGGTTCAAAATTTTTTTAACATTCAGATAAATTCCAGTGTGATGATTCCATGTCTAAGCAGGCACTGAGGACAGAAGAGTCCATGCTGATAATACATAATTCGCAAAACTGTAAGTATTGTAAGTATTGGGCACGTTTCTCAAGGTGTATAGTATCTGCAAAATCTGTTCTGAGATGTATGCCCAAGCAATTCTCATCCAGGTAGGTTGGATAAAGTTTACTGAGAGCAGCAATATTGGCTAAGTAGCCAAGGGATAAGTATCCACTTGTCCCACCACAAATGAGTCCTACAGATGTAGCAGTTTGCCGTGTGGCGTATGGTGGCTGATAAAATTAGGCATTTGTAGGACTCATTTGTGGTGGGACAGGTGGATACTTATCCCTTGGCTAGCTGGATGAGGCTAGATAAGGTCCTGTTTGCAGCATGGTGGTAGAGTTTGTTTTTTAACTTTAATTTTGTCAAATGAAAATATCAATATAGATTAAAGCTAGCCGCTAAGACAACATAAAGATTTGTGTTAAAAATACACAGCCTTTACCTGCAGTTCTGTTAAACCCCTGTGATACTAGTTAGCAGCCGTAGAGCCACGGCAGTCTTGAACACAATAGTTGACAAAATAAATAATGCAGGGTTCTGATGCATTTCTTGGCTAATAATCTAAGTACACATATCCTAACATATAGTGGGATAGTCTAAGTCGAGGTACAACAAAGTACCCATAACAATTAATCACATGCTTTCTTTACTTTTCACATCCCCAGAAAGATAGGAGCTCAGCTAACAGTAATCAGTTAGAAGTCAGCATCTCCTCTCCATTGTATTTTCAGCTCTTTCCTGTGGCTACCCTCTCTGCTTATCACAGACGTCCACTCAAACAGACTGTACTCATGTAAGTGAATTAATACTAAGCACATCTCACCTAACCCAATCATCTACCAATTTGTCATTTCCTCAGTAAAAAAAAAAAATATTAATAGGTGCATGCTGGTGAATGCAGAGATAAGAAAATCCATTAACGGTCACTTCTGCAGTACTGTAAATATAGGCATGATTTTCATAGACAGGTACGTATTTTGGTATGGCAAAACACAGGCAGTGACTTAGGATGGCACAGCTGCCAGTGGCCACCTACAGATTGTACTCTATGTGTCAGTAACACATTTGTGTATACTAAATGGTTCTAGATTGCCACTTTGATTGCCAGCTGTATGGCCATGTCCTTACTGTTGCTGTCCATGCAGAGTTTGTACATTTTTGTTAGTGGAATATTGCATTGTATACTTACAGGTCAGACACTTTGGATCTGTACACCGAAATGCTGGCAGTAGCCCACCTGTGTCAGTCTCCCACTCTGAACTTCTCAGAAGTCAAAAATAGACTGACTGGAATCATGATGGATACAAAATTGTCCAAGAAGACACACACAAAAAGTTTAGGAAAATGTGGTCCCCATTGATAAACTAGATTAAAACAGTGAAGCTGTCCTGCAAATCTAACTGCAGCTGTTTTGGCCCAGGGGTTGGAATTCTCCTATTTCTGTGCTTAAAGGGGTTGTAAAGGTAAAAATTTTTTCACCTTAATGCATTCTATGCATTAAGGTGAAAAAACTTTTGACAGTACCGCCGCCCCCAGCCCCCCCGTTTTACTTACCTGACGCCTCGAATCTTCGCTCCTCGTCCTCGTCAGCTTCATTGCAGCTCAGCCTGGTCGCTGATTGGCTGCAGTGGATGGATTGAAAGCAGCGCAGCCATTGGCTCGCGCTGCTGTCAATCACATCCGATGACGCGGCGCGCCGGGGGGCGGGGCCGAGTGATACAGCGAGCGGCTATAGCCGCCGGCTGTATCACGGGAGCGCGCCCGCAAGCACTCACCACCGTGCGAGGGAGCTCGCATGAAGGTGGTAAATGCTTGCGGGGAGGAGCTGAAACAGCCGCCGAGGGACCCCAGAAGACCAGGTTCGGGGCCACTCTGTGCAGAACGAGCTGCACAGTGAAGGTAAGTATAACATGTTTGTTATTTAAAAAAAAAAAAAAAAACATCTTTACAACCCCTTTAACTCACAACCCTCCATAATCCTCCTTTTCCTTCTCGCTACCCATCCCTTCACCCCCTTCAAAATTTTCCTTCCCCCTTTTGCTAATTCTTTAACTTAGTTAATAACATTCCTTTTTTTTCACCTATCTTCTTTCCCTTTTGTCCTTCTTTTTCTCTCTTCTTCTCTAATGCCCTGTACACACGGTCGGATTTTCCGATGGAAAATGTGTGATAGGACTTTGTTGTCGGAAATTCCGACCGTTTGTAGGCTCCATCACACATTTTCCATCGGAATATCCGACACACAAAGTTTGAGAGCTTGCTATAAAATTTTCCGACAACAAAATCCGTTGTCGGAAATTTCGATCGTGTGTACACAAATCCGACACACAAAGTGCCACGCATGCTCAGAATAAATTAAGAGACGAAAGCTATTGGCTACTGCCCCGTTTATAGTCACGACGTACGTGTTTTACGTCACCGTGTTTAGAACGATCGAATTTCCGACAACTTTGTGTGACCGTGTGTGTGCAAGACAAGTTTGAGCCAACATCCGTCGGAAAAAATCCATGGATTTTGTTGTCGGAATGTCCGATTAATGTCCGACCGTGTGTACAGGGCATTAGAAGAAGGCCACTCAGTTTCCAATACTCTATACTCTCTCACAGGCGAGACTATGGATATCTAGACCCCCGGAGCCCAACTATAAAGAGGACTTATAGACCAATCCTCCATTTATACAAAACATTGAATAGGCCGTAATTGGAACATAACTTCTAAAAACAGTGGTCATATCCTAAGGATGTCCATTGTTGGCATTTACTCCACATGACCTTAATTGTATACTGTACAAAGTGCTATGTCTGTCTCTAATCTTAAGCAGGAAAGATTTTTTACTACCTACAGTGCCTTGAAAAAAGTATTCATACCCCTTGAAATTTTCCATATTTTGTCATGTTACAACCAAAAATGTAAATGTATTTTATTGGGATTTTATATGATAGACTAACAAAAAGTGGCACATAATTGTGAAGTGGAAGGAAAATGATGAATGGTTTTCCAAATTTTTTACAAATAAATATGTGAAAATTGTGGTCAGATCCTTGGGGGACCCCACTTACCACCATTCCGAGTACTCGCTATCTATCACCACCCTTTGGACCCGCCCCTGTGGACAATTTTCAATCCAGGTACTCACCCTATTTAAACTCAGTACAAATACAGCTGTTCTGTGAAGGCCTAAGAGGTTTGTTAGAGAACCTTGTTAGATGGCCATCCACCTAAACTGACAGGCCGGGCAAGGAGATCATTAATCAGAGATGCAGCCAAGAAGCCCATGGCAACTCTGAAGGAGCTGCAGAGATCCATAGCTCAGCAGGACAACCACAGGACAACTATTAGTTGTGCACTCCACAAATCTGGCCTTTATGGAAGAGTGGCAAGAAGAAAACCATTGTTAAAAGAAAGCCGTAAGAAGTCCCATTTGCAGTTTGCGAGAAGCCATGTGGGAAACACAGCAAACATGTAGAAGAAGGTGCTCTGGTCAGATGAGACCAAAATTTAACTTTTTGGCCTAAATCAAAACACTATTTGTGGCAGCAAACTAACACTGTACATTACACCATCCCCACCATGAAACGTGGTGGCAGCATTATGTTGTGGGGATGCTTTTCTTCAGCTGGGACAGGGAAGCTGATCAGAGTTGATGGGAAGATGGATGGAGCCACACAAAGGGCAATCTTAAAAGAACACCTGTTAGAGTCTGCAAAAGACTTGAGATAAGGGTGGAGGTTCACCTTCCAGCAAGGCAACAACCCTAAACATAAAGCCAGAGCTACAATGGAATGGTTTAGATCAGAGGTCAGCAACCTTTTTCCACTTAAGGGCCGGATTCAATGTATGTATGCATGGAGGGCCGCATTCACCTGCTAATAAATGAAGATAATAATAATCCTAACATAGTAATAATAACAGTACAGGTTTAACTCAATTTAAGATGCTTCACTAATACAAAGCCAGTTAACCCTGAGGGAGCATGTGGCTGGGGATTCAGATTTTACTGCCACCTCCCCATCCTGGCACCCAAGGATGGCTGACGCCAGCCCTGCCAGCCAGCATAGTTTGGAGTTGGGGTTCCTGTCCCTAGGGGAGATGGGGGCCCCCTCCCTAGGGGAGATGGGGCCCCTGTCCCCAGGGTAGATGGGGGCCTCGTCCCCAGGGGTGATGGGATCCCCGTCCCCAGGTGAGAAGGGGTCCCTGTCCGAGGTGAGAAGGGTCCCCCTTTACATCACTCCCAGAGTGTCCTCTGTCCTCCTCCCCCCATAGCAAGTTTCCTGTGCCCCCCAAAGCAGTGTCCTCTGTCCCTGCACCCCCCCACTGTAGTGTCCTCTGCCCCCATAGTGTCCTCTGCCCTCAAAGTGTCCTCTGCCCCCATAGTGTCCTCTTTCCTCTGCCCCCATAGTGTCCTCTGCCCCCAAAGTGTCCTTTGTCCTCTGCCCCCATAGTGTCCTCTCTCCCCGTAGTGTCCTCTACCCCCCCTGGGTCCTCTGCCCCCGTAGTGTCCTCTGTCCCTGTAGTGTTCTCTGTTCCCTAGTGTCCTCTGTCCCCATAGTGTCCTCTGTCCCCATAGTGTCCTCTCTCCTCTGCCTCCATAGTGTCATTTGCCCCCACAGTCTCTTCTGCCCCCATAGTGACCTCTGTCGTATGCCCCTATAGTGTCCTCTGCCTCCATAGTGTCCTCTGCCCCCATAGTGTCCTCTGTCCCCATGGTGTCTTCTGTCCTCTGCCCCATAGTGTCCTCTGCCCTCTGCCCCCATAGTGTCCTCCGCCCCCATAGTGTCCTCTGTCCCCATAGTGTCCTCTGCCCCCATAGTGTCCTCTGCCCCCCTAGCATCCTCTGTCCTCTGCCCCCATAGTGCCCTCTGCCCCCATAGTGTCCTCTGCCCCCACCCCCATACTGTCCTCTTCCCCCCCCCCTGCACCCCACTCCGAATGTGAACCCAAGCAACTCGGTCTGGTCCGTTCTCCCTTGACGGTTGATGAAAAGCAACGTCGTCGTCAGGCCAATCTTTATCTGTACTGCGGAGGAGCCGGCCACTTCCTATGTGATTGCTCTGTAAGGCCCAGTAAGTCACATCAGGTGGCAAGTTCTATCTCATCTCATCTTGACCTCCATGTCTCCCTACAGGTGGCAGAAGAGGAAATTCGATTCCAAACCATCATTGATTCCGGGCTTGCAGCTGCTTCCTGGACTCTTCCCTGGCAAAGAGACTTTGTATTTCGCTTTTACGATAAGAGAGAGAGTCTTAAAATACATTTGGCCTATGGCTCTTTACACAGCTTTGGACTGGTTATCCAGGAGACCAGGCCCATTTTCACTGTTACAGACTCTGGCCACCAAGAATTAAAGCATAACATTTATTGAAATAAAAAATTGTTAACTCACATGTTAAAAGTCATCAAAAAGCTTTGTATAAGTACAGGAACATGAGCAGTATGTGAAAGTAGGTCCAACCGACGTGTTTCAACTAATAAGTCGTCATCTGGGGTTGAAACACGTCGGATGGACCTACTTTCACATACAGCTCATGTTCCTGTACTTATACAAAGTTTTTTGATGACTTTTAACATGTGAGTTTACAATTTTTTATTTCAATAAATGTTATGCTTTACGGTATCA
Organism: Aquarana catesbeiana; assembly: GCF_042186555.1. NCBI lineage: Eukaryota > Metazoa > Chordata > Amphibia > Anura > Ranidae > Aquarana > Aquarana catesbeiana. The sequence goes on along the minus strand of NC_133326.1, from coordinate 608,526,331 downwards.
CACTATGCAAGTTTTTCTCAATTTATCCCTCATGGTTGGTGCACACCGAGCCTCTGGCTTCTGTTAGAAAACTACCTCCCAATTGATGTCTGAAAATGTCTGTGTCAAACTATCGACTTGATCCAGGACCTGTTGTGCCTGCCAAGCCTGGTGTATCCATCAAGCCAGCCTACTTAAAAGCTTTTATGACTTGGGCAGTATAAGCCTCTCCAAGTCATTGACATCTGGTAAGCCTCCCTCTGTTCATTGGTGGTGGGTCCCTCACTCTATCAGTGTCAGTCTTTTACAGACTTTTCGCCTAAATGTGTTTTGGATTATTCCTTTACCCTTGGACTTTGTCTGTGACCCTTAACCAGAAATATACCTGACAGCCACATTCTGGACTTTGTTGTTTCTTTAACCACCAGTGATGTCAATATCAGCACTTTATTCACCTTTTTAGTATATTTTACTGTGGTATACCACTTATTCACATATTTCAGTCACTCCCCATTTATTATTTATCCACCTATTGCTATATTCATGATAGGACTGTTTATAAAATTTTTTGCACATTGGGGCTCATTTACGAAGCATTTGCGCCATGACTTGTGGTGCACGCCGATGCGCAAATGACATTTTCGTATTTACAAAGCATTTGCGCCGGTAACACAGCGCGATCCCCCATTTACTATTCTGGCTCACGGGAAGAGGTGATCTGTACGCCACTATAGACCTGGTGCACGGCATGTTTAACTTCAAATTTAAACAAGCTGGAAGTGCCAATAATATGGGGGTGATGTGGGGAAGTGTTGTACTAACTGCCCAAGTCACAAATATGGCCAATATAGAACGAGAAAGTGATTTTCTCTGAACAAGCCGGCAGCGCCGGCAAATACATTTAAACTGCGGGAGGTGAATTTATACACTGCGCATGCTCAAACGGCATTTGCGCTTGTTCAAATACTTTAGTTCAGTGCGCTGGCAAAATATTAGTAAATGTCAGGCAACGTAAAAGCATTTGCATAGGTTGAACGGGCGCACCTCTAGACTGTTTTTTTTTTTTAACGCTGGTTCACTTCGTGCGGCTCTAATGAAATGTCAGTACTGCAATACACATAAAAGTTCATTGCTAAAAAAAGCATTAAGAAAACAAACACAATTCAGAAAAAAAATGCTTGGGGTTCCCCCGAAATTCAATACCAGGCCCTTCAGGTCTGGTATGGATATTAAGGGGAACCTTGCGCCAAAATTAAAAAAAAAATGATGTAGGGGTCCCCCCAAAATTCATACCAGACCCTTCAGGTCTGGTATGGATTTTAAGGGGAACCCCGCGCCAAAATTAAAAAAAAAATTGGCGTGGGGTCCCCCAAAAATCCATACCAGACCCTTATCCGAGCACGCAACCTGGCAGGCTGCAGGAAAAGAGGGGGGGACGAGAGAGAGCGCCCCCCCCTCCTGAACCGTACCAGGCCACATGCCCTCAACATTGGGAGGGTGCTTTGGGGTAGCCCCCCAAAACACCTTGTCCCCATGTTGATGAGGACAAGGGCCTCATCCCCACAACCCTTGGCCGGTGGTTGTGGGGGTCTGCGGGCGGGGGGCTTATCGGAATCTGGAAGCCCCCTTTAACAAGGGGACCCCCAGATCCCGGCCCTCCCCCCTGTGTGAAATGGTAAGGGGGTACAAAAGTATCCCTACCATTTCACAAAGAAACTGTCAAAAATGTTAAAAATTACAAGAGACAGGAAGATGCCGGATGAGAACACCGGAGGAAGAACCAGAAGAACCAGAAGAAGAAGAAGATAGAGGAAGAAACCGAAGGAAGATAGAAGAAAGAAGATAGAAGATAGAAAATAGAAGAAAGAAGAAGCATTTAAATAAAGGAATTGTCAAAAACTGTCTCTTGTCATTTTTAACCACTTGCCGACCGCCTAACGTAGATATACGTCAGCAGAATGGCACGGGCAGGCAGAATCACGTACCTGTACGTGATCTGCCTCCCGCGGGCGGGGGGTCCGATCGGACCCCCCCCCGGTGCCAGCGGCGGTCGGCTTGTGACTGGGAGCGTTGGGAGGCGAGGGGGAGACCATCCGATCGTGGCCCCCCCCTCGCGATCGCTCCCAGCCAATCGGAATCCTCCCCTGCCTGTGTGTAGTTTCACACAGGCAGAGGATGTGATGTCATCTCTCCTCGGCTCGGCAGTTTCCGTTCCAGCGCCGAGGAGAGAAGACATGTAAGTGCACAACACTACACACAACACAGTAGAACATGCCAGGCACACTAAACACCCCCGATCCCCCCCCCGATCGCCCCCCGATCCCCCCCCAACCACCCCCCCCCCTGTCACAAACTGACACCAAGCAGTATTTTTTTTTTTTTTTTTCTGATTACTGATTGGTGTCAGTTTGTGACAGTTACAGTGTTAGGGCAGTGAGTTTTAGGCCCCCTTTAGGTCTAGGGTACCCCCCTAACCCCCCCTAATAAAGTTTTAACCCCTTGATCACCCCCTGTCATCAGTGTCACTAAGCGATCATTTTTCTGATCGCTGTATTAGTGTCGCTGGTGACGCTAGTTAGGGACGTAAATATTTAGGTTCGCCGTCAGCGTTTTATAGCGTCAGGGACCCCCATATACTATCTAATAAATGTTTTAACCCCTTGATTGCCCCCTAGTTAACCCTTTCACCACTGATCACCGTATAAGTGTTACGGGTGACGCTGGTTAGTTCGTTTATTTTTTATAGTGTCAGGGCACCCGCCATTTATTACCGAATAAAGGTTTAGCCCCCTGATCGCCCGGCGGTGATATGCGTCGCCCCAGGCAACGTCAGATTAGCGTCAGTACCGCTAACACCCACGCACGCAGCATACGCCTCCCTTAGTGGTATAGTATCTGTACGGATCAATATCTGATCCGATCAGATCTATACTAGCGTCCCCAGCAGTTTAGGGTTCCCAAAAACGCAGTGTTAGCGGGATCAGCCCAGATACCTGCTAGCACCTGCGTTTTTCCCCTCCGCCCGGCCCAGCCCAGCCCACCCAAGTGCAGTATCGATCGATCACTGTCACTTACAAAACACTAAACAAATAACTGCAGCGTTCGCAGAGTCAGGCCTGATCCCTGCGATCGCTAACAGTTTTCTTGGTAGCGTTTTGGTGAACTGGCAAGCACCAGCCCCAGGCAGTGTCAGGTTAGCGCCAGTACTGCTAACACCCAGGCACGCAGCGTACACCTCCCTTAGTGGTATAGTATCTGATCGGATCAATATCTGATCCGATCAGATCTATACTAGCGTCCCCAGCAGTTTAGGGTTCCCAAAAACGCAGTGTTAGCGGGATCAGCCCAGATACCCGCTAGCACCTGCGTTTTTCCCCTCTGCCCGGCCCAGCCCAGCCCACCCAAGTGCAGTATCGATCGATCCCTGTCACTTACAAAACACTAAACAAATAACTGCAGCGTTCGCAGAGTCAGGCCTGATCCCTGCGATCGCTAACAGTTTTTTTGGTAGCGTTTTGGTGAACTGGCAAGCACCAGCGGCCTAGTACACCCCGGTCGTAGTCAAACCCGCACTGCAGTAACACTTGGTGACGTGGCGAGTCCCATAAGTGCAGTTCAAGCTGGTGAGGTGGCAAGCACAAGTAGTGTCCCACTGTCACCAAAAAGACAAACACAGGCCCGTCGTGCCCATAATGCCCTTCCTGCTGCATTCGCCAATCCTAATTGGGAACCCACCACTTCTGCAGCGCCCGTACTTCCCCCATTCACATCCCCAACCAAATGCAGTCGGCTGCATGAGAGGCATTTTCTTTATGTCCTCCCGAGTACCCCTACCCAACGAACCCCCAAAAAAGATGTCGTGTCTGCAGCAAGCGCGAATATAGGCGTGACACCAGCTATTATTGTCCCTCCTGTCCTGACAATCCTGGTCTTTGCATTGGTGAATGTTTTGAACGCTACCATTCACTAGTTGAGTATTAGCGTAGGGTACAGCATTGCACAGACTAGGCACACTTTCACAGGGTCTCCCAAGATGCCATCGCATTTTGAGAGACCCGAACCTGGAACCGGTTACAGTTATAAAAGTTAGTTACAAAAAAAAGTGTAAAAAAAAAAAAAAAAAAAAAAACACAAGCAAAAATATAAAATAAAAAATAATAGTTGTCGTTTTATTGTTCTCTCTCTCTCTATTCTCTCTCTATTGTTCTGCTCTTTTTTACTGTATTCTATTCTGCAGTGTTTTATTGTTATTATGTTTTATCATGTTTGCTTTTCAGGTATGCAATTTTTTATACTTTACCGTTTACTGTGCTTTATTGTTAACCATTTTTTTGTCTTCAGGTACGCCATTCACGACTTTGAGTGGTTATACCAGAATGATGCCTGCAGGTTTAGGTATCATCTTGGTATCATTCTTTTCAGCCAGCGGTCGGCTTTCATGTAAAAGCAATCCTAGCGGCTAATTAGCCTCTAGACTGCTTTTACAAGCAGTGGGAGGGAATGCCCCCCCCCCCAACGTCTTCCGTGTTTTTCTCTGGCTCTCCTGTCTCAACAGGGAACCTGAGAATGCAGCCGGTGATTCAGCCAGCTGACCATAGAGCTGATCAGAGACCAGAGTGGCTCCAAACATCTCTATGGCCTAAGAAACCGGAAGCTACGAGCATTTTATGACTTAGATTTCGCCGGATGTAAACAGCGCCATTGGGAAATTGGGAAAGCATTTTATCACACCGATCTTGGTGTGGTCAGATGCTTTGAGGGCAGAGGAGAAATCTAGGGTCTGAGGCCCCATTCACACTAGCGCGTTTTTTGATGCATTTTGCATTTTGCAGAAATGCACGGGAATTTTTTAACATGGGTTCCTATGGAACATGTTCACATCAATGCTTTTTTGTATCTCTGCGTTTTTGGAAAGGGTCGGGGACTTTTTTTCATGCAAAAAGCAGCGTTTTGCATGTAATGGTTTTCAATGGACAAGCATCAAAAACGCAAGTGCACCGTTTTTGCAGCGTTTTTGATGCGTTTTTGGTGCATTTTTGGTGCGTTTTTGCCGTTTTTTTTTTTATTTTTTTTTTTTGTAATTTTTTTTTAAGACTGTAAAAAAAAATGAAAAAAAAAAAAAAACGCAAAACGCAAATCGCGGCAAAAACGCGGCAAAAACGCGGCTCAAAAACGTGCCAAGCATGAAAAAAAAAACCTCCAAAAACGCTCAAAAGCAACATGCATAGGTGTGAATCGAGCCTAATAGACCCCAATTTTTTCAAAAAAGAGTACCTGTCACTACCTATTGCTATGATAGGGGATATTTACATTCCCTGAGATAACAATAAAAATGATTTAAAAAAAAAAAAAAAAATGAAAGGAACAGTTTTAAAATAAGATAAAAAAAATAATAATAATAAAGAAAAAAAAAAAAAAAAAAAAAGCACCCCTGTCCCCCCTGCTCTCGCGCTAAGGCGAACGCAAGCGTCGGTCTGGCGTCAAATGTAAACAGCAATTGCACCATGCATGTGAGGTATCACCGCGAACGTCAGATCGAGGGCAGTAATTTTAGCAATAGACCTCCTCTGTAAATCTAAAGTGGTAACCTGTAAAGGCTTTTAAAGGCTTTTAAAAATGTATTTAGTTTGTCGCCACTGCACGTTTGTGCGCAATTTTAAAGCATGTCATGTTTGGTATCCATGTACTCGGCCTAAGATCATCTTTTTTATTTCATCAAACATTTGGGCAATATAGTGTGTTTTAGTGCATTAAAATTGAAAAAAGTGTGTTTTTTCCCCAAAAAATGCGTTTGAAAAATCGCTGCGCAAATACTGTGTGAAAAAAAAAAATGAAACACCCACCATTTTAATCTGTAGGGTATTTGCTTTAAAAAAATATATAATGTTTGGGGGTTCAAAGTAATTTTCTTGCAAAAAAAAATTATTTTTTTATGTAATCAAAAAGTGTCAGAAAGGGCTTTGTCTTCAAGTGGCTAGAAGAGTGGGTGATGTGTGACATAAGCTTCTAAATGTTGTGCAGAAAATGCCAGGACAGTTCAAAACCCCCCCAAATGACCCCATTTTGGAAAGTAGACACCCCAAGCTATTTGCTGAGAGGCATGTCGAGTCCATGGAATATTTTATATTGTGACACAAGTTGCGGGAAAGAGACAATTTTTTATTTTTTTTATTTTTTTTTGCGCAAAGTTGTCACTAAATGATATATTGCTCAAACATGCCATGGGAATATGTGAAATTACACCCCAAAATACATTCTGTTGCTTCTCCTGAGTATGGGGATACCACATGTGTGGGACTTTTTGGGAGCCTAGCCGCGTACGGGACCACAAAAACCAAGCACCGCCTTCAGGCTTTCTAAGGCCGTAAATTTTTGATTTCACTCTTCACTGCCTATCACAGTTTCGGAGGCCATGGAATGCCCAGGTGGCAAAACCCCCCCCCAAATGACCCCATTTTGGAAAGTAGACACCCCAAGCTATTTGCTGAGAGGTATAGTGAGTATTTTGCAGACCTCACTTTTTGTCACAAAGTTTTGAAAATTGAAAAAAGAAAAAAAAAAAATGTTTTTTCTCGTCTTTCTTTATTTTCAAAAACAAATGAGAGCTGCAAAATACTCACCATGCCTCTCAGCAAATAGCTTGGGGTGTCTACTTTCCAAAATGGGGTCATTTGGGGGGGTTTTGTGCCACCTGGGCATTCCATGGCCTCCGAAACTGTGATAGGCAGTGAAGAGTGAAATCAAAAATTTACACCCTTAGAAATCCTGAAGGCGGTGCTTGGTTTTCGGGGCCCCGTACGCGGCTAGGCTCCCTAAAAGTCCCACACATGTGGTATCCCCGTACTCAGGAGAAGTAGCTAAATGTATTTTGGGGTGCAATTCCACATATGCCCATGGCCTGTGTGAGCAATATATCATTTAGTGACAACTTTTTGTAATTTTTTTTTTTTTTTGTCATTATTCAATCACTTGGGACAAAAAAAATGACTATTCAATGGGCTCAACATGCCTCTCAGCAATTTCCTTGGGGTGTCTACTTTCCAAAATGGGGTCATTTGTGGGGGTTTTGTACTGCCCTGCCATTTTAGCACCTCAAGAAACGACATAGGCAGTCATAAATTAAAGGCTGTGTAAATTCCAGAAAATGTACCCTAGTTTGTAGGCGCTATAACTTTTGCGCAAACCAATAAATATACACTTATTGACATTTTTTTTACCAAAGACATGTGGCTGAATACATTTTGGCCTAAATGTATGACTAAAATTGAGTTTATTGGATTTTTTTTAGAACAAAAAGTAGAAAATATCATTTTTTTTCAAAATTTTCGGTCTTTTTCCGTGTATAGCGCAAAAAATAAAAACGGCAGAGGTGATCAAATACCATCAAAAGAAAGCTCTATTTGTGGGAAGAAAAGGACGCAAATTTCGTTTGGGTACAGCATTGCACGACCGCGCAATTAGCAGTTAAAGCGACGCAGTGCCGAATTGTAAAAAGTGCTCTGGTCAGGAAGGGGGTAAAACCTTCCGGGGCTGAAGTGGTTAACATTTTTGACAGTTTTTTTGTGAAATGGTAGGGGTACTACCCCCTTACCATTTCACACAGGGGGGAGGGCCGGGATCTGGGGTCCCCTTGTTAAAGGGGGCTTCCAGATTCTGATCAACATGGGGACAAGGTATTTTGGGGGCTACCCCAAAGCACCCTCCCAATGTTGAGGGCATGTGGCCTGGTATGGTTCAGGGGGGGGCGCTCTATCGTCCCCCCCTCTTTTCCTGTGGCCTGCCAGGTTGCGTGCTCAGATAAGGGTCTGGTATGAATTTTTGGGGGGACCCCACGCCATTTTTAAAAAAAAATTTGGCGCGGGGTTCCCCTTAATATGCATACCAGACCTGAAGGGCCTGGTATTGAATTTCGGGGGAACCCCACGCATTTTTTTTTTTCATTTTGGTTCGGGGTTCGGGGAATTTCCATGCCGTTTTTATCAATGAACTTTTATATGTATTGTTGGACCTGCAATTCATTAATAGCCGCGACCCGCGAGTAGTTTTAAATGACTTTTTTCCTTTGAAATGTCATTTTGCTGTCAGACTGTTTTAAACACAGGAAACATGTGCCCCTTTACAGGCATACTATAGACACCCCCCCAGGTACGAAATTTAAAGGAATATTACACTTTTATTGTTTCACTTTAAGCATTATTAAAATCACTGCTCCCGAAAAAACCAGACCCGAGTCCCCAAACACTTTTTATGACAATAACTTGCATATAAGCCTTTAAAATGAGCACTTTTGATTATTCATGTTCGTGTCCTATAGACTTTAACGGTGTTCGCGTGTTCGAACAAATTTTTTGCCTGTTCGCAAGTTCTGGTGCGAACCGAACAGGGGGGTGTTCGGCTCATCCCTAATTGCCGGATCAACATTTCATTATAGCCGTGAGTAGTTTTAAATAACTTTTATTCCTTAAGGGCCAGCTCACACCACATGCAGTCCAGTGCATTTTTTTTCTGCATCAAAAACGCATGGAAAGTAGGTTATATGGTTTTCAATGGCATAGTTCACACCAGTGCTTGCAGTTCCAGTGTGTTTCCAGTTCCCAAAAAAAAAAAAGTAGAACATGCTGCATTTTTTATGCACTGGACTGTACTGGAACGTAAAATGCATAAAAAACGCACAGGAATGCACCTAAATGCACCAAAAACGCACTGCAACACACTTGTCCTTATTTAAGGTTAAGAAAAAAGAGGGGGGGGAAGCACTGGACTGCATCAAAATGCACCAAAAACGCACTGGAACGCATCAAAAACGTGCATGCAGAAAAAGCACCTGGAACGCATCCGGACTGCGTTTCTATGGTGTGATCTTGCCCTTAGGGCCCTTAGGGCCAGTTCCAGTGCATTTTTGGTGCGTTTTTGATGCAGTCCAGTGCTTTCCCCCCCCCCCCCCCTCTTTTTTCTTAACCTTAAATAAGGACAAGTGCGTTCCATTGCGTTTTTGATGTGTTTTACAGCTTTCCAGTACAGTCCAGTGCAGAAAAAATGCAGCATGTTCTACTTTTTTTCTGAAACTGGAACGCACAGGAACGGCAAGCACTGGTGTGAACTATGCCATTGCACTCCATATAATTGAATTTCCATGCATTTTTGATGCATAACATATGCACTGGACTGCATTGGTGTGAACTGGCTCTTAAGCAATTTGGCATATTTAAAGGCATTTCTCCTTGTTTAGTTTTTGGGGTTGTCCAGTTGGTGACATTGATATATGTTCCTTAGGTTGGGACCTGGGCCCCATACTCATTTTAAGGCATATAACTAGAAGATAAGCCAGCCAAGTGGGGACTAGTAAAATTGCCAAGTCAGTTCTCTAAGACTGCAATGGTATTTGTTGTATAACTTTTGCACATGTTAGGCTCTTTAGTTGCCCCCCTGGACTGGGGGGTGTTTTGTCCCATCTGTAATTTTGGTGCATGCTGGATGATGTGCTTAATTTTGGACAGGGGTGGCTTATTTTGTGCTAGCTGCATTTCGGTTGTTCTGTGCATGCTCAGGGACTTTGTTTTTTTTGGTGGTGATTTTTGTGTGTGAACAGCACTTGGATGTTTAATAGACTGTCCATGTGCTTGCAATTGCCTCATTAGCACACAAACCTGTGTTATATAAAGCTGAGTTTCTAACACATGTATTTGTATTTTGTTTGTTATGTTGTTGCAAAACGTGTTTTTATGCAATTTATTTGTTACTTTGGTTTGCTGGGTTTTTTTTGGGTGGTGGTTATTTTACCATGAAATCTTTTTTATGTTGGCAATTTTTGTTGTTTTTACGTTGTTCACTTTGATTTAACTGTCTGTGCTGCCTTATTTTTAAAATTCTTTCTCAAGATGTTGTGCCTAATGTTGTTTTAATCCTTAATAGGTGTCCATTTGTGGGTGCACTCCTTTTAACTCATGTTAATTTACACTGAAAAAGGGTCAAACCTATTCTGTTAGTGTCTCAAATTAACATACATGTGTGTATTTTGCTTTCCTTGCTTCTTTTCCAAGTCCTGTTTTTCTTTTTTTTTTTTTTTTTTTTTGGACCAATAAAATTGTTTCAAATTCTTTAAGTTTTATGTGTGTTCTTTTCATGCATTGGATTTCCCAGCTGCAGCTTAACTAGGCTGATTGGCATGTCTTGGACAAATCCCTTTTTCATTTTTTTTATTTTTTATTTTTAAGTTACTTTCCTGGTGCCTTCATGGTAGCACATGCATGGATTGTGCATATGCTGCCATGAATAGTGACCAGGAAAAAGGAAAATTTATTATCAAATACTTACCGTAATTTTCCTTTCCTGATGGACTCCATGGCAGTCTACGTGTGGGTTAACCCCGCCTCCTCTCCAATGCTATAGGACCCCATACCCTATAAGATTGAGCTCACCTGAATAGACTGTGTTCCGTAACTAGCCTACTCTTTGACCGATGGGTGGGGACTCCGTCTGCCATGGAGTCCATCAGGAAAGGAAAATTACGGTAAGTATTTGATAATAAATTTTCCTTTTTCCTGACAGACTCCATGGCAGCCTACGTGTGGGAAATAACTAGCCAATCCACACGGGTGGGCATGCTAAACAGCAATAAATTTCAATTTGACCCGTCAACCGACAGGAATTATAACCAAAGTCCACAGAAGATAACAAAGCATGCTCAATATCGTAATGTGACGATAAAGTTTTAATAGAGGCCCATGAGGCCGCTTTATAGATCATGTCTGGAGCCACATGCCGGGCTGCTGCCCATGAAGTCGCTATACCCCTGGTTGAACGTGCCATCACTGCTTCCAGAAGATCCAGGCCCTAGTTCTAAAAGACTGATGGATGAACTAGATGATATAGGCCGCAGTTGTTCTAGCTGAAGCCCAATTCAGTTTGTTACTGCCAAAGTGCAGGTCAGCTGAGTGTCTAAAAAGGGAAGAAGCAGCTTGCAGGTATACCGACAGAATTTTGCCCATGTCCAGAGGATGAACTTCAGCGGACTCCTGGTCCTGAATGTTGTTAGGATGATCTCTTGGTCCTTATGGAACTTTGAGGTAATTTTTGTATTTGAGCTGAGTCTAGGAATAAGGACTATCCAGGTCGGAAAGAAGGACAGAAGAGGTTCTTTGTAATTTAGTGGCGCGACCTCCGAGACCCTCTTGGCCAAGGTAACAGCTACAAGGAAAGTTATTTTAGCCAAAAGGTCTCCAAATAGAAAAGCGGGTAAGGCCCTGTATTTACTGAGTTCAGTCAGTGAGTTGTGGACAAGAGGAAGATCCCAATTGGGGAGCCTTGGTTTAGTTTGAGGGCTGAGTTTTAACTCCCTACGGAATCACTGCTGGATAAAAGGGTGAACAGTCCACGAATCACCGGAGAAGGCCGACAAAGCTGATACTCGGACTCTTAGAGAGCTGATGGATAGAGACAAATAAAGAAAGCCGGAGATATCCTGAGCCTTGGATTTCTTCCTGATCTGCCCGAAGAATATGATAACTTGACCGATTTGGCCCATCTTCTTCTATAGACCTAACTCGTGCTCATCCCCGTAGAGCTCATGAGAGTGGAAATCATCCTTGACCTGCACCCGAATCGGACAAGGGTGCAGGACTGCCACTAGAGAAGGAAAGTCCGGCCCGAGAGGGAGATGCAACGGGTCCCGAAAGCTGAGCTGGCACAAGAGGGGAAACCAAGGTTTGCTTCCGCCAGTAAGGGGCTACTGCCACCATTTTGACTGCTTATGCATGAGGTCTCGAAAGGACCTGAGGATTATTAGGAGCTGTGGAAAGGTGTATGCCCTCTTGAAACTCAATTGATCTGTCAGGGCATCCATTCTGGAGGCCTAGCTGCCACAACCCCGAGTGTAACACTTCACCAGCTTGAAGTTACCTGGGAAGAGAATAGATCCACTTCAGGATTGACTCCCAAGGACAGAATCCACTTCAATGCCTGCCTGCAAAGAGACCACTCGTTAATGTCTTAACCGAATGTGCCATAAGAAATTCGCTCGGACGCTCTGGACCCTGGGGAAGTAGGCCGATGAAATGTTGTCTAGGCCCAAAACCTGAAGGGCTCGACCTCCCAGAATAGTGTGGAGCTTTAAGTGCCTCTATGACTCCTCACATAGGAGATTGCCATTGTGTTTTCCATCTTCATCTTTTTTTTTTTTTTTTTAAATCTCTTTTGTCGAGTATAAGACATACAAACAGATAAACACCAGTACATCTACCACAGCACTGGGGTGTCGTCCATTCTTAATAATACTGATTCTCCGTTCTGGAGATGGGAGAAGTACTGAAGGGCACACTAGGCTTGCCGAAATTCCATAATGCACTGGCCCAGGTTGAGAGAACACGTACCCTTGAGCAAGATCCGATCTGCAGAGGGCTCCCCAACCGGTACCGCTGGCATCGGACATGACCTTGACACGTAAGGTGGGGCAACAGAGTGGCAATTGGGCAGGTTTTGCGCTGAAGCCACCAGAAGAGGCTGCTCCTCATCGTTGATGAATAGGTTGACTGTTGCCTCCTGATTTCTATTACTGCAGAAAACCTGACTGGAAAGGGAATAATCTCCACAAGGACCACTTTACCATAGAGGTCGCGGAAACCGACGAGCCGATAGATTCTTGCACTATAAGGCCCTCAGCCCTGAAGGGATTAGAGACCACAAAATTCTCTCCTGGATGACAGTGATCTTCCCCACTGGGAGAGAGATGGAGCCTGTAGCAAACTGGGCCCCAAAGAACATCTGGCGCTGGATAGGTGTCTTTTTCCTAGATTTAGGAGCCAACCGAAGCTGGTCAAGGTGGAGATTAACTGTTTCCTGTGAACCAGCAGCTGGACTTTGTCTTAGGACAGCAACAGGAGGACCTAGGAATAGTGATAAAGACGTACCCCTCTCCTTCTGATGAGGGCCATTATGGCCAGAGGAATTTTGCGAAGACTCGGGTGAGGTTATCAGCCCGAAAGGGAGGTAGAAGAACTGTCGATGGTCTTGACAACTTGGAGCTGGAGGTATTGAGAAACTCCTTCGCCACCTGAACACGGAGGAAAGCATCTTTAAGTCAAATGAGATTAGCCAATCGCCTGTCCGTACAGATGGTTGACAGAGCCTATATTTGGATCTTCTGAATTTATATACTTGTTACTTAGATGTTACTTAGATATAGCACTAGATGCCATAAATCGTTTAGCACTGTATAACGAAGAGGGGAAGGTATACCCCCTGGAGTTTTTCGTCCCTTGGGACGTGTACCACTGCTCCCTGAGACCATAGTGAGTCCACGTAGGACAGTAACGTCTGCTTCTTCTCTTCCGACCGAGCTTAGCAGAGTGCAATAAATCTGGGTGGAGGAGTAACAGTGGAATATGGTAAAATCAACCTGTGCTAATGAGCAATATGTGATGGAAAAGTGTATATATACAAAAAAGTGTAGCTGCAAAAAAAACTCCAAATATCTATGAAGTGACAAACATGTAAACAAACTAAATTGCGCTAGCAAAAAAAACAAACTTTTCCTTAGTAAAAAAATAATTAGAAGTGCTTAAAGAACACAATATGTGTATAAACAATAAGTGCATAAAATACTTATACAAAAAGTGGAAAAAATATGTCAAAGGTCAGTGATCATAGGTAAAAAGCCACTCATAATCCGTCCATAATAATATGAATCGTTTTAACCAGAAAGCAAAAAAGTCCACTTCATGTGTTTCATCACCACACACTAAGGATTGGTACGCCAAGATACTTCTGATCAGATGTGCATTGATAGCGGTGAAGGAAGTAATAGATGTGCGCTTACCCCAAAAGATGGACCTCCCCTGTGGCAAGGTCTTATCAGCTTGCAGATTTCGCCCTCTGCAGGGACCAGCTGTTAATCTCCTGGTCTTGGCAGCGTGTACCGCCGACTTCCGTATGGCTGGGATGGTCCCACTATTCCAATCTCAAAGGGGGGACTCAGAAATGGAAAAGTCCACATACAGGAAAAAACGGCATAAGGAGAAAAAAAACTCCAATAGTGTGATAACGTTTAGGATATTTATTGGTTAAAGCAAACCACAAGTGAACATTAAAAAATCCAGATATAAAATTCAATTAAAAAGCCGGCATAATCAAAGGCAGAACGCCCGTGCAAATGAACTCTTCAGAACACGTGATGGCTAGCACTGCTAGCCATCACGTGTTCTGAAGAGTTCATTTGCACGGGCGTTCTGCCTTTGATTATGCCGGCTTTTTAATTGAATTTTATATCTGGATTTTTTAATGTTCACTTGTGGTTTGCTTTAACCAATAAATATCCTAAACGTTATCACACTATTGGAGTTTTTTTTCTCCTTATGCCGTTTTTTCCTGTATGTGGACTTTTCCATTTCTGAGTCCCCCCTTTGAGATTGGAATAGTGGGACCATCCCAGCCATACGGAAGGCGGCGGTACACGCTGCCAAGACCAGGAGATTAACAGCTGGTCCCTGCAGAGGGCGAAATCTGCACGCTGATAAGACCTTGCCACAGGGGAGGTCCATCTTTTGGGGTAAGCGCACATCTATTACTTCCTTCACCGCTATCAATGCACATCTGATCAGAAGTATCTTGGCGTACCAATCCTTAGTGTGTGGTGATGAAACACATGAAGTGGACTTTTTTGCTTTCTGGTTAAAACGATTCATATTATTATGGACGGATTATGAGTGGCTTTTTACCTATGATCACTGACCTTTGACATATTTTTTCCACTTTTTGTATAAGTATTTTATGCACTTATTGTTTATACACATATTGTGTTCTTTAAGCACTTCTAATTATTTTTTTACTAAGGAAAAGTTTGTTTTTTTTGCTAGCGCAATTTAGTTTGTTTACAGGAGGAGTAACAGTGAAGGACCATACGTTGCTTGAACAACCATTTTGACGACCCGTCATGATTGAGGCCACCCAGGCGTGCCGGAAGAGGAGCAGACAAGCCCCCCTGCCCGAACTGTCTGGGCGGGCGTAACCTAAAAGAATTAGCCGGTTCACCACTACCGGACGCCTGGTTGTTAGTGGGTTTTTCGGAAGGGCACTTGCCCTCTGCTCCAATTCTTACAGAAGCCCCGGCAGGCCTTTACAGCAAGCTTCTCTCAAGCGTTCGGCACCTTCTGTACTGGGGACTCTTCAGACCGAGACGGTGCCTCTCGTGGGAAAGGCGTAACCATAAGGCCCGTTGAACCGCAACTGAGGATCCTTTAGTCCAAGCCAACAGGGGGATCGGATTGACGCCAGCTCCAGCTCCCTAACCGCTGCACTTATGTGTTCTGAAACTCCATTTGAGAACAAAACCACGTTCTCTGTCCTGGTTTCCGTAGCCCTAGACATAGCTGCTAGAGCCAGGGCAGGTTTACAAGTCATGTTGGCATACTCATACGTCCTTCTTGAGGTCTTGATACATTTCTCTCAAGCCTGTCCAAAAGGACACAGCATCTTTTAAGGTAGAGTAACCTGTTTTTCCAGACGGAACAATGCTGCATCAATGAGGGGAGTGTTTTCCAGATACTTCGCTCTTTTACCTTGAAGGGATACAATCTGGAGGTTTTGAATGACATAGAAGTTCTCTTGTCCATCTTGCCCCACTACCCATTCTTTAACTCCGTAAAGAAAACAGAGAGAGAGAGAGAGTGTTCTTTCTCCAGGCGCTTAAAGAATTGGTTTGCTTAGCTGGGGGTGGAAGGATCTACCTACTTAAGGGCTTCCATAATCGCTTTGACTCGTGGAGGAACCCGAGAGACGTTAAGGCTTCCGACATATTCGTCCCCCCCTAAATCGCCAACCGAGGAATCTGGAGAAGCAGCGTAAGGCTGGGAAGGACCCAGATCCTTTGGGCCACGTCAGCCAAGGAGCCAGGTAGAATATACAACTGGCTCAATGTGTGAGATGTATCCCATTTCCTTAGGGACTGCTGCATCACACATTTCACAAGAGACTCCACATCATTGTTATCTGTCTCTTATTCCCAAAACTGCCCAGGCATAACACCGGTCACATAAAGACTTACCCTCGGGAACTCATGTCCCATATCTCCAGCAGACACTGTTATCCGAGCAGCTGTCATGGCGGTGGGTGCAGTGACTGGAGGAGGAATGGGAACGTCTCCTCTAGATGGAGGAGGAATGGTAACATCTCCTCTAGTTGAAGGAGGAATGGGAACATCTCCTCTAGTTGGAGGAGGAATGGGAACATCTCCTCTAGTTGGAGGAGGAATGGGAACATCTCCTCTAGTTGGAGGAGGAATGGGAACATCTCCTCTAGTTGGAGGAGGAATGGGAACATCTCCTCAAGATGGAGGAGGAATGGAAACATCTCCTCAAGATGGAGGAGGAATGGGAACATCTCCTCTAGTTAGTTGGAGGAGGAATGGTAACATCTCCTCTAGTTGGAAGAGGAATGGGAACATCTTCCCTGCTGTTATAATGTTGTGGCCTGGCAAGGTCTCTGTCGTTCTGGATCACGACCTGAGAAGGCTGAAAAATAAAATGTGGGGAGGGGGAAGGCGAGACATGAAATTAATACGCCAATACTTTGCAACCGTAAGCTCAACCCCTCCCCTCACCTGCACGTACCATGTGCGTGAGGGCTGGCCACACGAAGGCGGAGACTTGTCCATAACCTTTGGACAAAACGTCAAGAGACGGACGGTCTGCAAAAGACCTGAAAATGCCAAAATGTACCAGAGCCAGCCAAAAGAGCAAAAGATTATATAATCTTGCTTACCCCCTTTTTTTTTTTTTTTTTAAATAGTAAAGAAATATACTTATACATTACTTTCATCTCTTTTTTCTCTTTTTTTTTTTTTTTGAAATACACTTATTTTATTTTTATTTTTATTTAATTATTTTTATTTATTATTTATTTTTTTTTTTTTTAAGAAAAACGTTTCCCCTTGAGGGAGAAGGACTAGGCACTCTGAGGCATTCATCAGGGCAGACCAAGGCTGGAGGGGCTGGAGCTGCTACTGCTCACTGCCTGGGGAGATCCCATTTGACAGGAGCTAGCAGCCGTTTTCGAATCCCCCGCCTGTGACATCACCACCCCCCCACCTCGCGCCTGCGCTGTGGGGAGGTAGCCGAACGGCGCCCGCACGGCCGCCGGGGTGCCCGTCAATCTGCGCATGCGCGAGCCAAGCCTCGCGCTGAGGCTCCGGCGCCTGCGCAATGACGGTGGCGGCCATGACTCGGAAGCGCTGCGGCGAGCTGGAACGCAGAAGCGTTCCAATCGCCATGAGGGGTAGCTGGGGATACGGAAAGGCACTGGTAAAAGTGAAAACAGGGGCTACAAACAAAAACCATATAGAAACGACTGCCATGAATATAGGAAGAAAAATAGAGTCGCAGACCTTGCCAGCCGTTGATGCGTCCATGTTCAGGCATACAGAGGCAACCTCCCCTCCACCAGTGGGGTATCTAGTGCCTTAAAAGCTTCTCGCCCGCCCGTGGCTGGGTCCTGAGCTGCACCACGAAGTGGTATGCCAAATCCCAGAAATATCCAACCGGACGTGAACAGGAACAATCGTGTGTGTAGGTCCATTGGAGGAGGACAAAAAAGGAACACAGTCTATTCAGGTGAGCTCAATCTTATAGGGTATGGGGTCCTATAGCATTGGAGAGGAGGCGGGGTTAACCCACACGTAGGCTGCCATGGAGTTTGTCAGGAAAGTAACATTTCAGAGTGGTAAGTATTCAATTTTCTTTTTGAGCAGTGGTTTTCAGCCTCAGTCCTCAAGTACCCCCCTGACAGGACATGTTTAGGAAATGTTATCTTCTCTAAAATAGCTGTCCAAAATACAAAGCCATTGACTTTGATTTAAAGCACCTGTGCAAGATGAAGGAAAACCTGCAAACATGGCCTGTTGGGGGGTACTTGAGGACAGGGTTGAGGAGCACTGAACTAAAATCAAGCTGAAGCCAATCCTATTCTAATTGTGGACATTTGAGGGAAATCAAGATTTTTATTTATTTTTTTTTTTAAAGGTTGGGCTTTGTGTCCCTTTTTTTAAAATTGGCTTCACTTCCTGTCATAGCCAAACAGGAAGTGAGAGTAAAACCCCAATATTTTTCCTTAGGGACACACAGGTCAATCTAACTAGTGCCCCCATTATGCAAATTGCACTCTAGCACTTTGTTGTGTACACCCCAAATTATTAGGTATTTTGGGGTTTATTAAAGGCAAATCCTTTCTGCAATACAAGTGTAGTTGATGAAAATCAGAGGGGTAGCACTGGTGATTTTATCATCCAATCATGTAGAGGCAAAGATGCTGTTTTTTTCTTTTCCTTGCATGTCCCCCTCGAATCTCCAGCAACTGCACTTCTAAGTGCACTTGTAGTGCAAACTGGATTTACCTTTTAGTAAATAAACCCCAAGATACATAATAATTTGGGATGTACATGGCAAAATGCTAGAGTGCAATTTCCCGAATGGGGAAACTATTTAGATTGACCTGTGTGTCCCCAAGGACATACATTGATCGGGTTTTACCCTCACTTCCTGTTTGGCTATGTGACAGGAAGTGAATCATTTTGAATGCGAAATTGGCAAAATTTGGTAGGTGTCTTCGGAGGTGTCTTCACCCTATCAGGGGTGTAGACATCCCCCAAAACTTATAATCCCTCTGCAGTCTATCCCCAAGCAAAAATAAGAAAGGATTTTAATGAGTTTAACTTAGCAAAGACACATTCCTAAGTTCAATTGTGATGCATGTTAATGGCCCATTTAGACCTTTAATAGAAAGTCATCACTCTAAACATTATTTTTGGCCAGTCCTAGAAATCTGCATCTGTTTTTCTATTAACCACTTGGTGTCTGTGCTATAGCCAAACGACGGCCACAGAGTGGACCTGAATTTCTGGAAGGCTGTCATAGGACGGGCTCCCCGTATGCTCCCTGCTGCGCGCACACTGAGTCACTGAGACTCGGGTGATCAGAGATCCAAGTAAGGGCCGATCTGTTTATTTTTTCTACTCACGCTGACAGCATGAGGATGAAAATAAAAGCTGATCACCGGCTTAGGTGCAAGGGACATTGGTCCCGAAGAGGCAATTCTGCCTCATCTGTGCCCACCAGTACCACCTTCCAGTGCCACCTATCAATGCCCACCAGTGATCCCAAGCAGTGCTGCCTATCAGTGTAACCAATCAGTGCCGCCTCATCAGCGTACATCAATGAAAGAGAAAAATTACCTGTTTGCAAAATTTAATATCAAAATATACAAAATTATTTATAAAAATCTGTTTGAACAAAAGAAAAAAAACACACAGGTGATCAAATACCACCAAAAGAATGTTCTATTTGTGGGAACTTAAAAATAAAAAAAAAACATTTGGCTAAGTATGACTGCGCAATTGTCATTCAAAATGGATCAGCGCTGAAAATTGGTCAGGACGGCAGGGGGGTTTAAGTGCCCAGTAAGCAAGTGGTTAATTTCCATGCCAAATATGGATTTCTGTAATAAAGATGTGTGCCCGCTGTGTATACGGCATGTGCGTAAGCAAGTCGCACACATATGAACGGTACTCATTGTAAATCATGGGGTACAACTTGTGATGCAACTTTTCAGTCCCAAGTGGCCTTAAGCTCTCTTTCCACTACTGCGAGTTGTTGTGCGACTTGACACATGTGAAGTCGCAGGACAAGTCAAAACACATGTATTTCAATGTTCCCCCGTTCTAATTGGTGCAACTCCCAAAAAAGTTCTTGCACTACTTTGTTCCAACTTCAGTGCGACTTTTTCTCAGATGTTTTGAATTAGTTGCATGACACGGCATTAAGGCTCGGTTTCCACTATTGCAAGCCCAAAGTTGCGTGTTTTTTGCCACGAGTTTCCCGCAACTTTTTGCCAAAACTTGAAGCAATGCCTGTGTATTTTTGAGGTCTATGGATCTCAAGTTGCATCAAAGTGGGACCAAAGTAGTGCAGGGACTACTTTGAAGTTGCTGCGACTTGAAGTTGCACACATATGAACGGTGGTACTCATTGTAAATCATGGGGTAGAACTTGTGATGCAGCTTTTCAGTCCCTAGTGGCATGACAAGTTGCAATAGTGGAAAACAAGCCAAAAAAGCACATTGTAAATCACGCAACTTTGGGGTTGAAACAGTGGAAAGAGAGCATTAGGCTAAAGCTGTAATAGGAAGATGCACTGTAAGAATTACTTCTAATTGTAGAAAATCAAACAGGCTCTTGCACTGAATCTAATTTATGGAAGATCTAACTGATTGGCCAGTGTATGGTGACCTTTAAAGATATGAAAACTTGAATTTCTGGTGTTTAAGCCTCATACACACGATGGGACTTTGTACCCAGTGTACGGAGCCAGCTCTGCTCAGCGGGGGATCGCTCTGTCGATCCCCGCTGGGCAGGCAGATGACAGGTCTGTCTCTGCACACTGTGCAGACCCCCCCGCCCCAGTGTGAAAAGGGCCTTACCCTCTTTTCACACTAATGCGTTTTTTGATGTATTTTGCAGAAATGCATGGGAATTTTTTAGCATGGGTTCCAATGGAACATGCTCACATCAATGCATTTTTGTGCTTCTGTTTTTGGAAAGGGTTGGGGACTTTTTTCCCGCAAAATGCAGCGTTTTGCTTGTAACAGATTTCAATGGACCTGCATCCAAAACGCAAGTATCGCATTTTTACCGCGATTTGCATTTTTTAAATTTCTTTTTTTTTACACTGTATATAGCTGGTTGCTAAGAAGGGGGCCGGGAAACCGGCCGCCGCGTCCTTAACAACCTATGAGTCATCAGCTGACTGCCCGCGCAATGTAAAAAAAAATGCCGGTTAAAAAAATAAAATCGTGAAAAAAAACAGTGTGGGGTCCCCCCCAGGTCCCTACCAGGCCCTTGGGTCTAGTATGGATTCGGAGGGGACCCCCATGCCAAAATTTTTTTTAAAAATGGCGTGGGGGTCCCCCCAAAATCCATACCAGACCCTTATCTGAGCACGCAGCCCGGCAGGTCAGGAAAGGGAGGGGACGAGCGAGCGCCCCCCCTCCTGAACCATACCAGGCCGCATGCCCTCAACATGGGGGGATGGGTGCTTTGGGGCAGGGGGGACTCTGCGCCCCCCACCCCAAAGCACCTTGCCCCCATGTTGATGGGGACAAGGGCCTCTTCCCGACAACCCTTGCCCGGTGGTTTTCGGGGTCTCCGGGCGGGGGGCTTACCGGAATCTGGAAGCCCCCTTTAACAAGGGGGCCCCCAGATCCCACCCCCCCCATGTGAATGAGTATGGGGTACATTGTACCCCTACCCATTCACCTGTAAAAAAAAAGTAGTGTAGTGTTAAAAAATGATAGATGTATGAGATAAATTTGCGCAATGGATTAGGTATTTTGTTATGGGTGTGGCTGCTGCCTCTACAGATACAATACCACCTAGGTGGAATGTATTAGAAAATGGTAAAAAAGCAGGAGTAGTATGGAGCTGCCCTTATAGAGATAAAACGGATTTTTTCTTTGTAGTGAACAATAACTCTATGTGTTACCTAGTATCCATAATTCCTAAAGTATTGCTTTTAAAGATGGTTATTATAAACCTGTGTGTGCCAAAAAAATTGAGTATTTTTATATTCAAATCTGTGACTGGTGCTGGATTCTTGCTAATAAAAGTAAAATAGCAACATAAGGTGCTTCAATTAATCAACAAAAGTGCATTATGCAAAATCAATAAAGTGACCAGTGCTAAATCATACAAATTCATACAAAATTGTGTAAGATGTATAAGATAAATCCGCGCAATGAATTAAGTATTTTGTTATGTGTGTGGCTGCTGCCTCTACAGATACAATACCACCTAGGTGGAATGTGTTAGAAAAAAAAAAGCAGGAGTAATATGGCGCTGCCCTTATGGAGATAAAACGGATTTTTTCTTTGTAGTGAACAGTAACTCTATGTGTTACCTAGTATCCATAATTCCTAAAGTATTCCTTTTAAAGATGATTGTTTATAAACCTGTGTGTGCCAAAAAATTGAGTGTTTTTATATTAATCTGTGACCGGTGCTGGAGTCTTACTAATAAAAGTGAAATAGCAACATAAGGTGCTTCAATTAATCAACAGAAGTGCATTGTGCTAAATCAATAAAGTTACCAGTGCTAAATCATACAAATTCATACAAAATTGTGCAAATTATCCATCATAAATAGTGACTGATGTGCTGTAACCAGTATTAATTGGATAGGAAAAGTTCCCTTTGTCAGAAAAAAGTTCTTTTTGGAGTGTTTTTAATGTGTTCAATCTTTGAGGATCAAATATCTGTAGGAAAACTTCTTATCCAGGTGCTGGTTCTTTAATTAGTGCCTTGTCTGCATGCTCTGACAATGCTTGCACTCACTGGATTTTTCTTTCCCCTGCAGGGGTATAGGCGGTCACAGTGTCTGCCACTGTGTAGCAATCAAGGATGTCCCCCAAACTTTACTTGCATGTTATGGTGTGATATTTACATGTAAAGGAAAGAAGGGATACCCATCCTGTAAAACCATAAGAGAACTTTTATTAAAGCTTAATAAATATATGTACTCACATTTCAAATGAAAAAACTAGCATAAGAAAAAGATATCGAATTCCCTTTGTTAGAGGTGCTGCAAGGCGTCCGTAGCCCGCCCTACGCGCGTTTCGTCGTCAGACTTCTACTGGGGCGTTTATCTTGCTGCACCTCCTGAGTTTAAATAGTGTGGCCCGTAATAAGTGCAATTACTAATGAATCGGTGGCCATTTTTGCTAAGGTTTTGAGGACCGAAGCCTAATGGAATTGTCCATTGAGTTGTTATTGCTGCCATTTTGTTGGGGATATTGTGGACCGAAGCCCGTGTAGCGCGCATGCGCTTTGATGTTAATGAGGGAAAGTGAGGTCAGCAAAGAACGTCACCATTAACCCTCGGCCGCATTCTTTCTTTCCCCACTTCCTATTGGAATCTAAGCCGACTTCCGGGTCAGTGACCCCCCCAGGACACTACTAATGGGTTTTTTGGGGGGTTTTTTGCACATACTGGTCCCACTATTAATCTGTGTTCTAATGGTTCAACATATATTTTCCAGAGATTAACATTTTAAACATTGCAATGAAATTAAAATGAAATAGAAATAAAAATATAAAATAAAAGTGAAAAATTAAAATATATAAAAAAATATATGTATATATAACCAGGAGAGGTGTTCTTGTTTATTTATGTGTGTATATATATTTTATTGTAAAACTATGGTTGTTAGAGAATGCCCTCGTTGTGTGCCCTATAGCTAAAATGATAATGGGTTCTACATTAGATAAGGGAAGGGGGTGTGTATATTACACATGATCTATTTATAGTTGGGAGCTTCGTATTCTATTTGCATATGTACTCCTAAGTGACATTAGTTTAAATGGAGAGGGGGGACTAAGAAAAAGAAGAAGGGAATATTAGGAAGTGGCATTTTTAATCTAAGTGATGTAAGTTTTAATGAAGAAGAAATGAAGGTATTGGATTTGGGCCTGAAATACGCTCCGGACAAAGAATTGGACAAATTCGAGGTGTACATAGACCTACAAAAATTTGTAAGGAAATTAGACATTAAAAAATCTTTTTGCAGCAAAAAGGAAGGAAAAGGACCAAATTAGCCAGGAGATTCCCTACTACAAGCATTCAAATTTGAAGAATAACTCCATTTTCAACCCTAAAACACAACAAAATGAAAGTCTAGTAGTGTTTAAAAAAATGGTAGAGAGAGATTTAAGGAAAATTAACCTAAAGAAAAACAAATATACTAAAATTTGGAACTCCATTAAAGAAATTGAGAAAAAGAAAAACATAGTGATACGACCGGCCGATAAGAGGGGGGGCCTGGTTATACTTAATAAAAAAGACTACGAAACGGAAATGGAAAGATTATAAAAAACACCAGATACATACAAGAACTTAAAAGGGAATCCAAAAGGAGAATATAAGAAAAAATTAAAGGCATACATCCAAAGAAGAGAAAAAAGAGGAATATTAACAAAAAAACATCTACTATGTGCCTAAGATACACAAAAATCAATCCAGACCACCAGGGAGACCAATAATCAGTGGCATTGAATCGCTATTCTCAAGATTGGGAGCATACTTAGACGGATTTCTACAACCACTCGTATCAGAAGGAAAATCATATTTGAAGGATAGTAGGCAACTGATCAAGGAATTGAAGGATTTTAAGATAGAACAAGAAGATTTTTTAGTGACCATAGATGTTAATTCCCTGTACACAAATATTAGACAGGATGATGGCCTTAGCAGTGTTGAGTGGGCTCTACACAAACAAACTGATCTAAAAGGAGAGCAAATTAAATATATCACAGAAAGGCTTAGAAATGGCCATGAGCCATAATTATTTTTGGCATAAAGGGGATTACTATACCCAAACCAAGGGAGTAGTCATGGGGGCAAAATACGCCCCGAGCGTAGCAAACATTTTTCTCAACAGATGGGAGGAGGAACAAATTTTTAGCATAAGGAGAAAAAACCTGAAACTATACCGTCGATATATAGACGACATAGTTATTGTGTGGAGGGGTACGGAGGAAGACCTACAAGCCTTTTTTGATGAAGTTCCACTGGTAGTTGGAACAAACAAAATATCAATTATCTAGACCTACATATTTTCAAAAATAATGGATATCTAAACACCAGGACCTTCTTTAAGAGTACCGACAGGAATGGGTACATCCCAACCAGCAGCTGTCATCATCCACAATGGATTGGGAACATTCCAAAGGGACAGTTAATGCGGATACACAGAAACTGTAGCAATGGAAATGATTATGAAGAACAAGCAGACATTATAATCAATAGGTTTGTTGAAAAAGGTTACAACAAAAAAGAGCTAATAAACCTAAAGGAGAAGGTGAAAAGAATGAACAGAAACACGCTAATAGAAGGAAAACCAGCTGGTAACACCAAGAAAAGGGACAAAAATAAAGGCATGGCCTTCTTAACAGGTTATAATAGACAATACAAAATTACAGAGTCCATAATTAAGAAACACTGGCCTATTGTACAATCAGACACAATTCTGAACTCCATAGTACCAAAAAAACCCAGCTTCATCTATAGAAAAGGCCCTCCACTCAGAAATAAATTGGTGCATAACACTCTGGACCCACCAAAACAGATCAAAATAATAAAAAACCTGAAAGGTTTTTTCAAGTGCGGAAAATGCCTACCGTGTAAAAGCAGCAAAAAAACCAATAGGAAAATAACAACATTCAGATTAGTAAACAATGGAAAAGAATACAATATCAAAGAGCTCATAACCTGCAACAGTACCCATGTGACCTATGTACTGGAATGCCCGTGCCATATACAATACGTGGGCCGGACGACAAGACAGCTACACGTTAGAATCAGAGAACACATAACAAGCATCAAAAATGGATATCATAAACACAGCGTCTCAAGACATTTTAAAGACTACCACAATAAAGATCCGTCATGCGTGGTATTCTATGGGATCGATAAAATTAAAGGACATTGGAGGGGTGAGAACAAAAAAATCAAAATCTCACAAAATGAGACCAAATGGATCTTCCTGCTGGACAATCTCCAACCGGCACCAATGAACATAGACGTGGATCTAAATTGTTTCCTTACAAATTTCTAGAATCACAAACAATTCTCAATTTTTAGTATTCTAGCATTTTTAAGATTTTTAACATTTTAATTACATTCATATTTTATCGTCTATGAGATCTGAAATATGCATTCTGACTTTCTAAGAAACTTTTCCAACTCTTACTCCCATTTAAACTAATGTCACTTAGGAGTACATATACAAATAGAATACGAAGCTCCCAACTATATATAGATCATGTGTAATATACACACCCCCTTCCCTTATCTAATGTAGAACCCATTATCGTTTTAGCTATAGGGCACACACCGAGGGCCCTCTCTAACAACCATAGTTTTACAATAAAATATATATACACACATAAATAAACAAGAACACCTCTCCTGGTTATATATACATATATTTTTTATATATTTTAATTTTTCACTTTTATTTTATATTTTTATTTTTATTTCATTTTAATTTCATTGCAATGTTTAAAATGTTAATCTCTGGAAAATATATGTTGAACTATTAGAACACAGATTAATAGTGGGACCAGTATGTGCAAAAAAAAAAAAAAACCCATTAGTAGTATCCTGGGGGGTCACCGACCCGGAAGTCGGCTTAGATTCCAATAGGAAGTGGGGAAAGAAAGAATGCGGCCGATGGTTAACGGTGACGTTCTTTGCTGACAGCTCGGACCTCACGTTCCCTCATTAACATCAAAGCGCATGCGCGCTACCTGGGCTTCGGTCCACAATATCCCCAACAAAATGGCAGCAATAACAACTCAATGGACAATTCCATTAGGCTTCGGTCCTCAAAACCTTAGCAAAAATGGCCGCCGATTCATCAGTAATTGCACCTATTACGGGCCACACTATTTAAACTCAGAAGGTGCAGCAAGATGAACGCCCCAGTAGAAGTCTGACGACGAAACGCGCGTAGGGCGGGCTACGGACGCCTTGCAGCACCTCTAACAAAGGGAATTCGATATCTTTTTCTTATGCTAGTTTTTTCATTTGAAATGTGAGTACATATATTTATTAAGCTTTAATAAAAGTTCTCTTATGGTTTCACGCGATGGGTATCCCTTCTTTCCTTTACATGTAAATATCACACCATAGCATGCAAGTAAAGTTTGGGGGACATCCTTGATTGCTACACAGTGGCAGACACTGTGACCGCCTATACCCCTGCAGGGGAAAGAAAAATCCGGTGAGTGCAAGCATTGTCAGAGCATGCAGACAAGGCACTAATTAAAGAACCAGCACCTGGATAAGAAGTTTTCCTACAAATATTTGATCCTCAAAGATTGAACACCTCAAAACACTCCAAAAAGAACTTTTTTCTGACAAAAGGAACTTTTCCTATCCAATTAATACTGGTTACAGCACATCAGTCACTATTTATGATGGATAATTTGCACAATTTTGTATGAATTTGTATGATTTAGCACTGGTAACTTTATTGATTTAGCATAATGCACATCTGTTGATTAATTGAAGCACCTTATGTTGCTATTTCACTTTTATTAGTAAGAATCCAGCACCAGTCACAGATTAATATAAAAACACTAATTTTTTTGGCACACACAGGTTTATAAACAATCATCTTTAAAAGGAATACTTTAGGAATTATGGATACTAGGTAACACATAGAGTTACTGTTCACTACAAAGAAAAAAATCCGTTTTATCTCCATAAGGGCAGCGCCATATTACTCCTGCTTTTTTTCTAATACATACCACCTAGGTGGTATTGTATCTGTAGAGGCAGCAGTCACACCCATAACAAAATACTTAATTCATTGCGCGGGTTTATCTTATACATCTTACACAATTTTGTATGAATTTGTATGATTTAGCACTGGTCACTTTATTGATTTTGCATAATGCACTTTTGTTGATTAATTGAAGCACCTTATGTTGCTATTTTACTTTTATTAGCAAGAATCCAGCACCAGTCACAGATTTGAATATAAAAATACTCAATTTTTTTGGCACACACAGGTTTATAATAACCATTAGGGATGAGCTTCGTGTTCGAGTCGAACTCATGTTCGACTCGAACATCGTCTGTTCGCCCGTTCGCCAAATTCGTGTGGCGCATCACGGCCCATAATTCATGCGGCATCGCAGTGCATTGCTGGCTGATGATTGGCCAAGCATGCACTATGACCCGCATGCTTGGCCAATCACAGCGCCGTCTGAACAGAGAGACAGCCAAGGAGGCTTTGGCCAATTATGGCTCAGGGGATTTAGCACACGCCCCACACTATATAAGGCCGCCTGCACGGCGGCCCTGTGTAGTGTGTGTTCCGGCGTTCATAGATAGAGAGAGAGAGAGACAGACAGTGTCATTTGATTTGAGTTAGATAGATTAGGCAGAACAGTCAGTCAGTTAGCTGCACTTACAGTGTATTGTGTATATATATATATGCATCCCAGGTGTTGCATATATATATATATATACACTGTATTCAGTTTAGCTAGATCCGTTCCTGTTATCTTCTTACTGACAGGCAGGCTTGTCTTGTTACAGTATTTACAGCTACCTGAAGAAAATTGCTGGTGTTCTTTTGAACCTATTAGTACCACAGTCAGGCAGCTAGACTATTTACAGTTAGTGCAGTGCGTCCTGCTCACAGTGTTCAGCTAAAACTACAAGTTAGTGGGGTGCGTCCTGCTCACAGTGTTCAGCTAAACCTACAAGTTAGTGGGGTGCGTCCTGCTCACAGTGTTCAGCTAAACCTACAAGTTAGTGTGGTGCGTCCACCTCACAGTGTTCAGCTAAACCTACAAGTTAGTGCGGTGCGTCCACGTCACAGTGTTCAGCTAAACCTACAAGTTAGTGCGGTGCGTCCTGCTCACAGTGTTCAGCTAAAACTACAAGTTAGTGCGGTGCGTCCACCTCACAGTGTTCAGCTAAACCTAGAAGTTAGTGCAGTGCGTCCTGCTCACAGTGTTCAGCTAAAACTACAAGTTAGTGCAGTGCGTCCTGCTCACAGTGTTCAGCTAAACCTACAAGTTAGCGTAGTGAGACCTCTGCACAGTGTTCATCTAAAGCTACAAGTTAGTGCAGTGCGTCCTGCTCACAGTGTTCAGCTAGATCCGTTCCTGTTATCTTCTTACTGACAGGCAGGCTTGTCTTGTTACAGTATTTACAGCTACCTGAAGAAAATTGCTGGTGTTCTTTGGATCCTATTAGTACCACAGTCAGGCAGCTAGACTATTTACAGTTAGTGCAGTGCGTCCTGCTCACAGTGTTCAGCTAAAACTACAAGTTAGTGTGGTGCGTCCACCTCACAGTGTTCAGCTAAACCTACAAGTTAGTGCAGTGCGTCCTGCTCACAGTGTTCAGCTAGATCTGTTCCTGTTATCTTCTTACTGACAGGCAGGCTTGTCTTGTTACAGTATTTGCAGCTACCTGAAGAAAATTGCTGGTGTTCTTTTGATCCTATTAGTACCACAGTCAGGCAGCTAGACTATTTACAGTTAGTGCGGTGCGTCCTGCTCACAGTGTTCAGCTAAAACTACAAGTTAGTGCGGTGCGTCCACCTCACAGTGTTCAGCTAAACCTAGAAGTTAGTGCAGTGTGTCCTGCTCACAGTGTTCAGCTAAAACTACAAGTTAGTGCAGTGCGTCCTGCTCACAGTGTTCAGCTAAACCTACAAGTTAGCGTAGTGAGACCTCTGCACAGTGTTCATCTAAAGCTACAAGTTAGTGCAGTGCGTCCTGCTTACAGTGTTCAGCTAAAACTACAAGTTAGTGCAGTGCGTCCTCCTCACATTGTTCAGCTAAACCTACAAGTTAGCGTAGTGAGACCTCTGCACAGTGTTCATCTAAAGCTACAAGTTAGTGCGGTGCGTCCACCTCACAGTGTTCAGCTAAACCTACAAGTTAGTGTGGTGCGTCCTGCTCACAGTGTTCAGCTAAAACTACAAGTTAGTGCTGTGCGTCCACCTCACAGTGTTCAGCTAAACCTAGAAGTTAGTGCAGTGCGTCCTGCTCACAGTGTTCAGCTAAAACTACAAGTTAGTGCAGTGCGTCCTGCTCACAGTGTTCAGCTAAACCTACAAGTTAGCGTAGTGAGACCTCTGCACAGTGTTCATCTAAAGCTACAAGTTAGTGCAGTGCGTCCTGCTCACAGTGTTCAGCTAGATCCGTTCCTGTTATCTTCTTACTGACAGGCAGGCTTGTCTTGTTACAGTATTTACAGCTACCTGAAGAAAATTGCTGGTGTTCTTTGGATCCTATTAGTACCACAGTCAGGCAGCTAGACTATTTACAGTTAGTGCGGTGCGTCCTGCTCACAGTGTTCAGCTAGATCCGTTCCTGTTATCTTCTTACTGACAGGCAGGCTTGTCTTGTTACAGTATTTGCAGCTACCTGAAGAAAATTGCTGGTGTTCTTTTGATCCTATTAGTACCACAGTCAGGCAGCTAGACTATTTACAGTTAGTGCAGTGCGTCCTGCTCACAGTGTTCAGCTAAAACTACAAGTAAGTGCGGTGCGTCCACCTCACAGTGTTCAGCTAAACCTAGAAGTTAGTGTGGTGGGTCCTGCTCACAATGTTCAGCTAAAACTACAAGTTAGTGCAGTGCGTCCTCCTCACATTGTTCAGCTAAACCTACAAGTTAGCGTAGTGAGACCTCTGCACAGTGTTCATCTAAAGCTACAAGTTAGTGCGGTGCGTCCACCTCACAGTGTTCAGCTAAATATACAAGTTAGTGCGGTGCGTCCTGCTCACAGTGTTCAGCTAAAACTACAAGTTAGTGCGGTGCGTCCACCTCACAGTGTTCAGCTAAACCTAGAAGTTAGTGCAGTGCGTCCTGCTCACAGTGTTCAGCTAAAACTACAAGTTAGTGCAGTGCGTCCTGCTCACAGTGTTCAGCTAAACCTACAAGTTAGCGTAGTGAGACCTCTGCACAGTGTTCATCTAAAGCTACAAGTTAGTGCAGTGCGTCCTGCTCACAGTGTTCAGCTAGATCTGTTCCTGTTATCTTCTTACTGACAGGCAGGCTTGTCTTGTTACAGTATTTACAGCTACCTGAAGAAAATTGCTGGTGTTCTTTGGATCCTATTAGTACCACAGTCAGGCAGCTAGACTATTTACAGTTAGTGCAGTGCGTCCTGCTCACAGTGTTCAGCTAAAACTACAAGTTAGTGTGGTGCGTCCACCTCACAGTGTTCAGCTAAACCTACAAGTTAGTGCGGTGCGTCCTGCTCACAGTGTTTAGCTAGATCCGTTCCTGTTATCTTCTTACTGACAGGCAGGCTTGTCTTGTTACAGTATTTGCAGCTACCTGAAGAAAATTGCTGGTGTTCTTTTGATCCTATTAGTACCACAGTCAGGCAGCTAGACTATTTACAGTTAGTGCAGTGCGTCCTGCTCACAGTGTTCAGCTAAAACTACAAGTAAGTGCGGTGCGTCCACCTCACAGTGTTCAGCTAAACCTAGAAGTTAGTGTGGTGGGTCCTGCTCACAATGTTCAGCTAAAACTACAAGTTAGTGCTGTGCGTCCTGCTCACAGTGTTCAGCTAAACCTACAAGTTAGTGTAGTGAGACCTCTGCACAGTGTTCATCTAAAGCTACAAGTTAGTGCAGTGCGTCCTGCTCACAGTGTTCAGCTAGATCCGTTCCCGTTATCTTCTTACTGACAGGCAGGCTTGTCTTGTTACAGTATTTACAGCTACCTGAAGAAAATTGCTGGTGTTCTTTTGATCCTATTAGTACCACAGTCATGCAGCTAGACTATTTATAGTTAGTGCAGTGCGTCCTGCTCACAGTGTTCAGCTAAAACTACAAGTTAGTGGGGTGTGTCCTGCTCACAGTGTTCAGCTAAACCTACAAGTTAGTGGGGTGCGTCCACCTCACAGTGTTCAGCTAAACCTACAAGTTAGTGCGGTGCGTCCTGCTCACAGTGTACAGCTAAAACTACAAGTTAGTGCTGTGCGTCCTGCTCACAGTGTTCAGCTAAAACTACAAGTTAGTGTGGTGCGTCCACCTCACAGTGTTCAGCTAAAACTACAAGTTAGTGCGGTGCATCTACCTCACAGTGTTTAGCTAAACCTACAAGTTAGTGCGGTGCGTCCTGCTCACAGTGTACAGCTAAAACTACAAGTTAGTGCTGTGCGTCCTCCTCACAGTGTCCAGCTAAACCTACAAGTTATTTTTTTGCGAGCTCTGCACAGTGTTCAGCTAAAGCTACCTGTAGAAGGTTGGTGGTGTTCTCATACTACAGGCAGGCAGTTGATTTTGCTAGCTGCAGTATCAGTATATTATATATATATATATATATATATATCCCAGCTTAGTGCAGCTACAGGCCATTAGTATGTCTGGAAGGCCAAGAAGGAGAGGCAGACAGGCACAAGCCAATAAGAGAGGGCAAGCAGGCTCTGTGTCTAGTGCTGGTCGTGGAGACGGTGCATCCTCATCAGCACGTGGCCGTGGGACACGCTTGGCCTTTTTTTCGGCAGCTGGCCGTGTTGAGCCGTAACATGTGGAAGACTTGGTCGAGTGGATGACCAAGCCGTCCTCATCCTCCTCATCCTCTCTCACCCATGCCCAGGGTACTTTGTCTGGCAAAGCAGCGGCCTCTTCCCTTGGCTCAATGTCATCAGTGAGTCCTTCCCTAGCCCCACCATGTCCTCCTGAGGAGTCCCTCGAACTGTTTGACCACAGTGTTGGGTACATGCTCCAGGAGGATGCCCAGCGTTTGGAAGGCTCTGATGATAATACTGAGCTCGATGAAGGCAGTAACGTGAGCACGGACAGAGGGGGTGCCCAAGAAGGACAGCAATCTGGCAGTCATGCTTCCCCTGCTTCAGCATACTGCCAAGTTTGCTCCAGTGATGAGGAGGGAGGGGATGATGAGGTCACTGACTCAACGTGGGTGCCTGATAGGAGAGAGGAGGAGGAGGAAGCGGCACATCACCAACGAGGCAGGATGCCCTCCAGGGGCCAGCCTAAGGGCAGCACCTTGACTGCGTCACACCCCAAAGCTCCACATGTGCAGGGCGCTGCAGTCTCTGCGCGTTATTCAAAAAGTTCTTTGGTTTGGGCCTTTTTTGAGACGAGTGCATCAGATCGCACCGCTGCTATTTGCAACATATGTCTCAAGCGTATCTCGCGTGGCCAAAACATCTCCCGCTTGGGTATATGTTGACCTGCCATGCAGTTCGTTGGCAAGCGTATCTAAAAGACCCACACCAAAGAACAAGGAGGACCTCTCCTTGCTCCTCATCAGCTGAGATCTCCAACCCCACTATACCTTCAGTCCTCTCTGAGACCTGCACTGACAGTAATGAAGGTGTAGAATTAGGTGTGTCACAGCCAAGTATTTGTGGGCAATCTGCTTTTCGTACACCGACGTCAGATTGTACCAGGCAAATTTCCCTGCCCCAGCTGCTGCACCGCCAAAAGAAGTTTGCTCCCAACCATCCACATGCCCAGCGGTTGAATGCTAGCTTGGCAAAATTGCTAGCACTTCAACTGCTGCCTTTTCAGTTGGTAGACTCTGCCCCCTTCCGTGAGTTTGTGGAATGTGCGGTTCCTCAATGGCAGGTACCCAAACGCCACTTTTTCTCATGGAAGGCGATTCCGGCTCTCTACCGGCATGTGGAAGGCAATGTCCATGCCTCGCTGGACAGGGCGGTCAGCGGTAAGGTGCATATTACCGCTGACTCATGGTCCAGCAGGCATGGACAGGGACTTTACCTAAGTTTCACGGCGCATTGGGTGACTCTGCTGGCAGCTGGGAAGGATGCAGGACAAGGTGCAGTAGTGTTGGAGGTTGTTCCGCCACCACGCCTCCAAAATGCTAATGATTGTGACACACCTCTCTCCTCCACCCCCTCCTCTTCTTCTTCCTCCATGGCCTCTTCCTGTGCTTTGTCCTCAGAACCAGCGGTGCTCCGTAGCCATTCAAGGGGCTACGCAAGTACGCAGGCCAAAAGATGCCATGCGGTACTTGAGCTGGTGTGCTTGGGGGACAGGAGCCACACTGGGGCAGAGGTTCTGTCAGCTGGGGCAGGTTCAGAGGTGGTTGACGCCACGCCAACTTAAGGCAGGAATGGTGGTTTGTGACAATGGCACCAACCTCCTCTCTGCCCTCGGACAGGGACAAATGACCCATGTGCCCTGTTTGGCTCACGTCCTTAACTTGGTGGTGCAGCGGTTCTTGGGCAGGTACCTGGGCTTACAGGATGTCCTGAGGCAGGCCAGGAAAGTCTGTGTGCATTTCCGCCGGTCATATAATGCCAGTGCTCGGCTGACGGACCTCCAAAAGGAGTTTAACCTGCCCAAGAACCGCCTAATCTGTGACATGCCCACCAGGTGGAACTCAATGTTGGCCATGCTGCAGCGGCTGCACACGCAGCAGAGGGCCATCAATGAGTACCTGTGCGACTATGGCACCAGAACAGGGTCAGGGGAGCTTGGTTTTTTTCCCCACGCCAGTGGGCCATGATCAGGGATGCATGCACTGTCCTGTCACCATTTGAGGAGGCCAGGAGGATGGTGATCAGTGACAGTGCATGCATCAGTGACACTGTCCCCCTTGTCCACCTGTTGGAGCACACGCTGCGTGGAATAATGGACAGGGCACTTGAGGCAGAACAGAGGCAGGAAGAGGAGGACTTCCTTAGCTCTCAAGGCCCCCTTTATTCAGACAGTGTTCCTGCGTGCCCGCCGATCACGCAGGAAGAGGACGAGGAGGAGGAAGATTGTGTCAGTATGGAGGTGGAGCCTGGCACTCAGCATCAGCAGCAGTCTTTAAGGGATCAGTCCCAAGAAACACATGGACTTGTACGTGGCTGGGAGGAGGAGGCTGCGGACCATATCGTCCTTAGTGACCCAAGGACTCCGCACCGAATGCCTCAGCAAACCTACGCTGCATGGCCTCCCTGATCCTGCAAAGCCTGCGTAAGGATCCTCGTATTCGTGGTATCAAGGAGAAGGACCAATACTGGCTGGCAACCCTCCTTGATCCACGTTACAAGGGTAAGGTTGCGGACCTTATCTTGCCATCGCAGAGGGAGCAGAGGATGAAACATCTTCGGGAGGCCTTGCAGAAAGGTCTGTGCAACGCATTCCCAGAGACTGGGAGGTTACAAACTCCTGTTTCTGGACAACGTGTTGCTGAGGCTTCGGTCAGTCAAAGAAGGAGCGGTGGAGAAGGTGGCAGTCTGACCGATGCGTTCAGACAATTTTTTGGTCCGCAGCCCCAAGGTATGATCGGTTCCAGCAACCATCGCCAGCGTCTGTTTTACATGGTGCAGGAATACCTAGTGGCAAGATCTGACTTGGACACCTTTCCCACCGAAAATCCTCTGGGTTACTGGGTCTTGAGGATGGATCACTGGCCAGAGCTTGCACAGTATGCAATTGAGCTACTGGCCTGTCCTGCATCCAGCGTTCTTTCGGAACGCACATTCAGTGCTGCTGGAGGCTTTGTAACCGATCACAGGGTGCGTCTGTCCACCAACTCAGTCGATCGACTGACCTTCATAAAAATGAATCAGTCTTGGATCACCACCAGCTACCAAGCACCTGATGCTGATGTAACCGAATAATTTTTATTTGAAATCTCAGATCCCTTCAAAGACCGCCTATGCTGATGCTGAGTGACTATCCCTGAGTAATTATCCTCTTCCTCCTCAATCATCACGCTGATAGCTTGTAAGAACATTCTTGGTTCTGGGCGCCACCACCAGTGCCTAAGGCCCAATTTTTCAGCCCCTGTTTAATAGGGGCGTGTAATTACAATTTTTGATGCAATACTTTGCAGCAGGGCTCGTTTCTGCATTACAACTAGAGTATCTGTGAGGGGTTGCAGTGTTGTGGCACCAGCATCAGTGCCTAAGGCCCAATTTTTCAGCCCCTGTTTAACAGGGGCATGTAATTACAATTTTTGATGCAATACTTTGCAGCAGGGCTCATTTCTGCGTTCCAACTAGAGTATCTGTGAGAGGTTGCAGTGTTGTGGCACCAGCACCAGTGCCTAAGGCCCAATTTTTCAGCCCCTGTCTAACAGGGGCCTGTAATTACAATTTTTGATGCAATACTTTGCAGCAGGGCTCATTTCTGCGTTCCAACTACAGTATCTGTGAGGGGTTGCAGTGTTGTGGCACCAGCACCAGTGCCTAAGGCCCAATTTTTCAGCCCCTGTTCAACAGGGGCATGTAATTACAATTCTTGATCTAATATTTCACAGCAGGGCCCATTTCTGCACCCACCAAGAGCGTGTGAGGACTTACAGTGTTGTGGCACCAGCACCACCACCATCACCAAAGGCCCAATTTTTCTGCCCTTGTTCAACAGGGGCATGTAATTACAATTCTTGATCTAATATTTCACAGCAGGGCCCTGTGAGGGCTTACAGTGTTGTGGCCACAACAACACCTAAGGCCCAAATTTCTGCTGAGTATATAGGGCAGGCCCCTACTTTCAAACATCTAACTTACAAACGACTCCTACTTGCAAACGGAAGGAGACAACAGGAAGTGAGATGAAATCTACCCCTAGGAAGGGAAATTCTCTCCTGTAAGAGTTAATATGGGAAAAACATTTCTCCTTTCAACTGATGCTTTCCAATCCTTGTTCCACAAAAAAACCCAAATTTTCAAAAAACATTTGTCATTGGGACAAAAAGTGAGGTGAAATCTTCTGAAGAGGAGGAAAGACAGCATAACAAATGTCACAGGGGTGATAACCCTTCCCTATGTTTTCCAAAAAGCTTAAAAAAGATTTTTTGGCTGGAGCTAAACACGTTAAAAATTACAAACAGATTGTACTTAACAACAAACCTACAGTCCCTGTCTTGTTTGCACCGCCTGTATACTGCTGTTCACAGTATATAGGGCCTGGTGGCCCCACACCTTTCCTTATTTTAATTTGGGCGCGGGGTTCCACTTAATATCCATACAAGACCCAAAGGGCCTGGTAATGGTCCGGGGGGTACCCATGCCGTTTGTCTCACTGATTTTCATCCATATTGCCAGGACCCAACATTACATTAAACCCGCAAGCAGTTTTAAATGAGATTTTTTCCTGTAAAAATGACATTTTGTGCAGGGACTGTTCTAAACACGGGAAACACGCGCCACTTTACAGGCATAGACACACCCCAGGTACGATATTTAAAGGAATATTTCACTTTTTTTTTTTTTTACTTTAAGCATCATTAAAATCACTGGCCGTTTTTAAAAGTTTTTTTTGCATCAATACAAGTCCCCTGGGGTAGGACCCGGGTCCCCAAACCCTTTTTAGGACAATACCATGCAAATTAGCCTTTAAAATTAGCACTTTTGATTTCGAACGTTTGAGTCCCATAGACGTCAATGGGGTTCTAACGTTCGTGCAAATTTTCGGTCCATTCGCAGGTTCTGGTGCGAACCGAACTGGGGGATGTTCGGCTCATCCCTAATAACCATCTTTAAAAGCAATACTTTAGGAATTATGGATACTAGGTAACACATAGAGTTATTGTTCACTACAAAGAAAAAATCCGTTTTATCTCCATAAGGGCAGTGCCATACTACTCCTGCTTTTTTACCATTAGTGTTAAAAAATACAGTAGACAGTTTTTGACGAGTCTTTTATTACAAATCTTCTTCTCCGCTTCTTCCTCCATCTTCTCCCGCATCTTCATCCTCCACTCTTCTCCTTCTCCCCCTGCTTCTTCTTCCGCTCTTCTTCTGTCTTCTTTGTCTGGTGTTCTTCTTTCTTCCTTCTTTTTCCCGCCGACGACCTTCCTCCGATGCTGTGTCCTGCTGATCTGTCGGCGCCGATGTCCTGCATTTCTTAAATAATGATGGGGGCGTGGCAACCGGATTACGTCATCAGAATGCCACGCCCCATTGTGACATCACAGACCCATCGTGCCCCGGGCTGTAACGTCATAAGGGGGCGGGGTCAATGGATGACATCACCCAGTGACCCCGCCCCATGCCTATATAAGTCATTGGGCATGGCGCACACTGCATTACAGCGGGAGACAGCAAGGAGTCAACATCGGAAGAAGAGAAGAGGGGACAAGACGACGAAGACCGGGCAAGAGCTAGCAAAAGAGCAGAAGAACCCGGCAGAAGGCACAGGACAACGGGAGAAGAACCGGAGAGCGCGGAGAAGAGAGTGGAGAAGTCGGAAGAGACCCCCGGAGCTGCATAATAAAAGACTTGTCAAAAACTGTCTACTGTATTTTTTAACACTACACTACTTTTTTTTACAGGTTAATGGGTAGGGGTACAATGTACCCCATACTCATTCACATGGGGGGGGCCCGGGATCTGGGGGCCCCCTTGTTAAAGGGGGCTTCCAGATTCCGATAAGCCCCCCACTCGCAGACCCCGACAACCACCGGGCAAGGGTTGTCAGGAAGAGGCCCTTGTCCCCATCAACATGGGGGCAAGGTGCTTTGAGGTGGGGAGCGCAGAGCCCCCCCTGCCCCAAAGCTCCCATCTCCCCATGTTGAGGGCATGCGGCCTGGTATGGTTCAGGAGGGGGGAGGCGCTTGCTCATCCCCTCCCTTTCCTGGCCTGCCGGGCTGCGTGCTCGGATAAGGGTCTGGTATGGATTTTGGGGGGACCCCCACACCATTTTTTTTCAATTTTGACATGGGGGTCCCCTCCGAATCCATACTAGACCCAAGGGCCTGGTACGGACCTGGGGGGGGCCCCACACTGTTTTTTTCTCTATTTTTTTTTTTTTTTTTTTAGCTGGCATTTTTTTTTTTTTTTACATTGAGCGGAAAGTCAGCTGATGACTCATGGGCTGTTAAGGATGCAACGACCGGCTCCATGGCCCCCTCCTTAGCAACTGGCTATATACAGTGTAAAAAAAAATGCAAATCACAGAAAAATCGCGGTAAAAACGCTGGTCCAAAAACACGGCAAGCACCTCAAAAAGCACTGCAGAAACACTCAAAAGCAACATGCATAGATGTGAATTGGGCCTTACTGTCCTGCTAGTGCACCGCTCCAGTGTGAAAGCCCGATTCACACTGGAGTGAATAGAGCCACTTCTTTAGGGCGTTTTTCAGGCGCTATTTTTAGCGCTATAGCGCCTGAAAAACGCCTCAGTGTGAAAGGCACCTTTGACACAGACGGCTATACTGCCACAGTTAAAAGCATGTTTTTTTTTCTGTGAAATTTAACTCCAGGCACTGCGATCAGCTGCATTGGTACAGTGCGATTAGCTGCAGTTTGCCATTTCCATAGCAACCCAAAAATTGTCTTATTCCAAGTATTATAGTTACATAGTAGGTGAGGTTGAAAAAAGACACAAGTCCATCAAGTCCAACCTATGTGTGTGATTATGTGTCATTATTACATTATATATCCCTGTATGTTGCGGTCATTTAGGTGCTTATCTAATAGTTTCTTGAAGCTATCAATGCTCCCCGCTGAGACCACCGCCTGTGGAAGGGAATTCCACATCCTTGCCGCTCTTACAGTAAAGAACCCTCTACGTAGTTTAAGGTTAAACCTCTTTTCTTCTAATTTTAATGAGTGGCCACGAGTCTTGTTAAACTCTCTTCTGCGAAAAAGTTTTATTTCTATTGTAGGGTCACCAGTACGGTATTTGTATATTGAAATCATATCCCCTCTCAAGCGTCTTTTCTCCAGAGAGAATAAGTTCAGTGCTCGCAACCTTTCCTCATAACTAAGATCCTCCAGACCCTTTATTAGCTTTGTTGCCCTTCTTTGTACTCGCTCCATTTCCAGTACATCCTTCCTGAGGACTGGTGCCCAGAACTGGACAGCATACTCCAGGTGCGGCCGGACCAGGGTCTTGTAGAGTGGGAGAATTATCGTTTTATCTCTGGAGTTGATCCCCTTTTTAATGCATGCCAATATTCTGTTTGCTTTGTTAGCAGCAGCTTGGCATTGCATGCCATTGCTGAGCCTATCATCTACTAGGACCCCCAGGTCCTAGATTCTCCCAGAGGTTCTCCCCCTAGTGTATAGATTGCATTCATATTTTTGCCACCCAAATGCATTATTTTACATTTTTCTACATTGAACCTCATTTGTCATGTAGTTGCCCACCCCATTAATTTGTTCAGATCTTTTTGCAAGGTTTCCACGTCCTGCAGAGAAATTATTGCCCTGCTTAGCTTAGTATCGTCTGCAAATACAGAGATTGAACTGTTTATCCCATCCTCCAGGTCGTTTATGAACAAATTAAATAGGATTGGTCCCAGCACAGACATTTTCAATCCATGTACTCACCCTATGCCAACGGACCTTATTTTGTACAGTAAACGTTTATGGGGATCTGTGTCAAATGCTTTTGCAAAATCCAAATACACCACATCTACGGGCCTTCCTTTATCTAGATGGCAACTCACCTCCTCATAGAAATTTAATAGATTGGTTTGGCAAGAACAATTCTTCATGAATCCATGATGATTACTGCTAATGATACCGTTCTTATTACTAAAATCTTATATATAGTCCCTTATCATTCCCTCCAAGAGTTTGCATACTATTGATGTTAGGCTAACTGGTCTGTAATTCCCAGGGATGTATTTTGGGCCCTTTTTAAATATTGGTGCTACATTGGCTTTTCTCCAATCAGCTGGTACCATTCCAGTCAGTAGACTGTCTGTAAAAATTAGGAACAACGGTCTGACAATCACTTGACTGAGTTCCCTAAGTACCATAATTCAGCCAACTGCCTGACTATTCAACCCACTTCCAGTAAACGCCAGAATTTCCCTCCAGTATACCAAGAGCTTATGGACATTTTTGATAAGAAGAAAGCCGACAAACTCCCGCCACATGGGCCAATTATCCAATTAAATTGCTACCTGGAGCTGAAATTCCGCTTGGCCGAATATTTCCCTTATCAGAGATCGAGTTGGAAGCATTGCGGACGTATATATATACAAAAACCTTGAAAAGGGTTTCATCTGCCCTTCCTCATCCCCAGCTGGAGCTGGAATATTTTTTGTTGAGAAAAAGGATGGCACCTTGAGACCCTGTGTAGACTATAGAGATCTCAATAAAATTACTATAAAGAATCGCTACCCGCTCCCCCTCATCTCCAAATTATTCCAGAGGTTCCGAACTGCCCATATCTTTGCCAAGCTGGACCTATGAGGAGCCTATAATCCTGTACGAATCTGGTAGGGAGATGAGTGTAAGACGGCTTTCAGATCACAGTTTGGTCATTTTGTCATGCCATTTGGATTCTGCAACACTCCAGCTACCTTTCAACATTTGGTAATTTACATCTTCCAGGAATATCTTGATAATGTTGTAATTGTTTATCTTGATGACATCCTTATCTTCTCTCCCACATTGGAACATCATCAAAACCACGTAAAAAAGGTACTCGCATGTCTCAGAAAACATGGACTTTATGTAAAAGCAGTAAAGTGCGACTTTAAAAAATCAGTTGTTCAGTTCTTAGGATTTGTCATCTCCACCGAGGGAATAGCAATGGATCCACAAAAAGTCGAGACGATTCTGGAATGACCAGCTCCTGTGGATAAGAAAGGTGTCCAATGATTTATAGGCTTCGCCAGTTTTTATCAAAGGTTTGTGAAGGGGTTCTCCGCAATCATTGCACCCATTACTCAGTTGACTCACCAGCAGATCCAGTTCCAGTGGCCCCAAGAAGCCCAAGTCGCCTTTGATAAATTGAAGAAGTTGTTAATTTCCGCTCCAGTGCTACAACACCTGATCTGGCTCTACCATTTGTGCTGGAGGTAGATGCCTCAGAAATAGTCACGGGGCAGTCTTGTCCCAATGTCAGGGGCCTAAGGAACTCCTTCACCCTGTAGCCTTTGCCTCACGAAAGGTGAGTTCCCCAGAGAAAAACTATGAACGATTGGCCATCACATTAGCCTTAGAAGAATGGAGGTACCTGCTGGAAGGGGCTGCGCATGCCATTATGATCTTAACAGATCACAAGAACCTGGAGTATATCAGAACAGCAAAACATTTAAGACCTCGACAAGCTATGTTCCTTTCCAGGTTCAACTTCTACATTTCTTATTGTCCAGGCTCCAAGAACGGGAAAGCCGATGCTTTGTTTTGTCTAGAATGTTTCCAGATGTTCCTGAAAAAGCTGAACCAGGTACCATCCTATCTGTGCAAAATGTTTTGCTTATACAACCTGATTTGAAGACAGCAATTATGCAAGCTTCCAGGCAGAGTACTGAACCTGAGGTACCTTCTCTGACAAATCAAGAAGAATTACTTTGGTTTTAAGACAAGATCTTCATCCCCCAACAAGTGAGACTTCAGGTCTTAAGGACTTTCCATGACCATAAACTTGCAGGACATTTTGGGGTTCAAAAAACCTCTGAGCTTATTCAAAGGTCTTTCTGGTGGCCAGGGTGGAGGCAAGATTGTAAAGACTATGTCAATTCCTGTACCATTCTGCTGAGATCACCACATATTCCAGAACAGCCCTGGAGAAAAATTTTGATGGACTTAATCGTAGACTTACCTCTTCTGAAGGATTCACCACCATCTTGGTGGTAGTTGACCATCTCTCAAAAATTGGAACATTTCTTGCCCATGGTTGGCACCCTCTCTGCTGTTGACACAGCAAATATATTTATTAAAGAAATTGTCAGGCTGCATGGACTTCCGGATAACATTGTATCCGATAGAGGAGTACAATTTACTTCTACATTCTGGAGGGCGCCATGCAAATCCATTGGCAATTGAAGTATGGCTTTCATCCGCCTATCATCCACAAAGCAACGGCCAGACTGAAAGGACAAATCAAACCCTTTGTTGTTTCTGTACCTGCTCTCAAGACGACTGGTCTTTCTCTCTTGTGCGGAATTCGCCTACAATAATTTGTTACATACCACCACTAATCAAACTCCATTTTGGGCCAATTATGGCTTTCATCCTTCATTTTTGCCTAATTCCTTACCAGAAGCATCTGTACCCACGGTCCAGGACCAAATAAACTTTATCCAGTCTGTGACAGGAGTCACTTTGGGTGGGGGCTGGTGGAACCCAGAATCCCTTGGAGAGGTTGGGAAACCCTTGCTTCAGCTCCCCATGCACCTCCTATGTCTAAGTAACCCTGTGTCTATT
The DNA here is from genome assembly GCF_042186555.1 of Aquarana catesbeiana. Lineage (NCBI taxonomy): Eukaryota > Metazoa > Chordata > Amphibia > Anura > Ranidae > Aquarana > Aquarana catesbeiana. The sequence continues at coordinate 608,483,679 of NC_133326.1, read as the reverse complement.
AGGAGCACAGGGTGACCAAGAAAAAATGGACATTAGGAATGTGGCTTGAATTACTTTAAATGGAACAGTAATATTTATCCACAATATCTCCCAGGAAATATACAAAGACTATTCCTGGTTTGCCCCTAGAGTCGGACAGTCTGCTACTTCTGGGGGCTCCTGCTATTGTGTAAAGGTGTCCTGTGTTTATATTTATGATAATGTGTGTTGTGTCTTCTGAGCTAAAAGACGGCAAGTCTGCCCTGAAAGGTCAGGCCTCTGAGTCACCTAGGCTAGTTAAATGATTACTTAATTAGCTCATGTTAATTTATGTTTCTGGTTACAGATGTATTGTTAGGATAATATGATCAGGAGGCAGGAATGCTCTTCTCAAATGTATAAAAGCCTGTATTTCTTGTCCAATAAAGGATTCCATGTTGCAGTTTTGTAACTGAGCTAGTCTCACCTGGTTCTTACAATATATGGGCTGTAATATCTGATATCTGAAGATCCAGACTGGAGGAAGCAGTGTACTGACGAAAGCACTTAAGCAGAGTGCGACAGGGATCTATTACACACATAGGTGTGCGCAGCCTTTTGCATTAGGGTGTGCACCCCAAAGCTCAAACACACACGCCTTTCTCTGCAGCCTGAGATGCACAGGCCAGTAAATGAATGGGAAGTGCACTGTGCTGAGTGGCTTCCTGTTGATTCACAAACTGGAACATAGTACACACCGTTTACTATGCTTCAGTTATGAATGGACACAGTGAGCAAGTGTGTTCACTGTGTTCATTTAGAAAAAGAAGGGGCTGGTAAATTACATATTTACTATCCCCTTCCCCCGCTCTCCATCCTGAAATATCCCCTGCAGCAGCCTAGAGGAGAGCAGGGAAGCCCGCAGCACTGCAGAGGGGGTGGCCAACAAGAATGAGGGGCCTGGGCTGTAGGGGGAATCGGCACCGCCCATAGTGGTTAGGGTGTGCCCAGGCACACCTGGCACACCCCCTGTGCGCACCTATGGCTACACACTCTAATTATCAACAATGCAGGAGGCATTGTCCTGCATGAGGCGCAGGATAATTAAAAAATGTATCATGACAGAGGAAGAAGAGACAACCCTGCTGTCAAAGTGGGAGATGAAGTCTGGCTATCTGCTATAAACCTCAAACTCGCATGTCCATCACGGAAACTGAGACCAAAGTTCATTGGTCCTTTCAAGATAAAGAAAGTGGTAAATCCAGTAGCCTTTGAATTGGCATTACCTTGCTCCTACAAGATTCACCCGGTTTTTCATGCTTCACTGTTGAAACCAACATTCCCCAGTCCTTTCTCTGGAAGAGAAGAATTACCAGCACCTCCAGTCTTAGTGGAAGCTGAAGCTGAGTTTCCAGTCTTAGTAGAAGGTGAAGCTGAGTTTGAAGTGAAGACTATTTTCGATTGCAGGAAAAGAGGGAGACAAGTACTGTACCTCATCAAGTGGAGGACAATTCCTGGCTGGGAGCCCGCAAATAATATACATGCCCTACAACTAATACAGGCCTTTAACAGCAGACATTCCACAATATTGGCCAGATTGGGCACCCGGAGGTTGCCCCTTGGGGGGCACTGTCAAGGAAATAACAATGATGTCCATGGCAGGGCTGCTAACAGACATTATTGACGGGTTCCCGCGCGCATAAGTGGTAGAATTGCGGTTCGTCGCATTTGGATGCATGACGGAACGGGACAGCATGGGCGCGTGCGGTCAATAACATATAACTCTGATGGCCTATAAAAGGCTGCCCAGGATCTTCTCTCATTGCTGGATTGTCTTCAGCTCTCCCTGAGTTTCTGAACCCGCATCTGTTTCCTGTTATCTTGCTGTGACCCGGATTGTTCCCTGACCTACTCTGATCTTCTCCTGGCTCTGCCCCCGGCTTATCCCAAAGACTAGTCCTCTGCCTGTGTATGACCCTGAGTTGTCTCAATGACTTTGCTTCTGCCTGAAACCACCTGTTACCTGTGCATGACTCCGGCTTACCATACGAACTTGCCTCTGCCTGAAACCCACCTGTTTACCCATGAATGACCCCGGCTTGCCTCAGAGACTTTGCTACTGCTACACCTGTCTGTCTACCTGTGTATGACCCCGGCTTGCCACACCAACTTCTCTTAAAGCAGTCCCAGCTGATCATCAGTGTTGGATCCTCAGCCAGGCCTTTAATGAGTTCTCTGGATACCCTACATTCCTGTATTCTGTCAATACTCATTAAGGACTATCTCCAGCACTTCTGCTACATCCTCAAGTAGCCTGCAAGTAATCCTCAGCTCAAGTCCTTCACAGCCTGCTGGCAACCTGTGCCTCTTTGAGCATTATACTTGCTGTTCCACCTTCAGGGGTATACTGCGCTCAGCTGCAAGGGCAACCTCTCTCAGCATCTTGGCCTCGGATAAGGTACGTGACACACGGGTACCCAAGGATCTAGCCTAGAGGTACAGAAGTAAAAGACAGAAGGAAGGGATCCAAGTAAATTTTTAAAGCTCGTGAGCAACAGAGGTATGCACTGAGACAATAGTGGGAACTCACATTGACACTGGGAGTGAGGTGACAATCATGGCTGTGCCGGTGAGTGGGACACAAGTCCTGCGGTGTCCCCTCAGAATTGCTGCATTTGTGAGGAGAAGGCGTACAGTGACATTGGAAGAGTGCTTAACTTTGAAGTGTTTAAGTCTACCACGTGGAATTGTGCAAGGTGAACAGATCGATTCTAAGTGGGGTGTCGCCTTATTGCTGATCTCCGTATGCTCGCAGCCCAGTGCCCATTTTCTCAGGGCATTAGCAAGTGTGTTCACGAGGGTCCTCACATCTGGCGCTAAGCCTTGCCCTAAGCTGTGGGGTATGTGTGTAGTGTATACAGCATGTAGGCTTAAGGTCTATTTGACATGGCCTGATTATCAAAATGTGATGGTGTCCCTGTCCAAGTCTCACCTCTAATTTTCTATTCGGTGTGCCCCAGGTTGCCGCAGGCCTAGTAAAATCCAAGCAACACACTTGGTAGGACAAGAATATACAGTAAAACCTTGGTTTGCGAGCATAATTAATTCCAGAAACATGCTTGTAATCCAAAGCACTTTTTTTTACAGGGTATAAAAGAGAAGGAGAGGCACCTCTAAGTGTAGCAATAAGTTGTTAAATGTTGTACCTTCATTAACTGTAACCATATTGCTACAGTTAGAGGCTCCTCTCTTCTTTTTTATACTCCAGTTGTGACATGACGCTACTCTTATATCAAGACATCGCTTGTATATCAAGGCAAAATGTATTAAAACATTTTGCTTGTCTTGCAAAACGCTCTCAAACCAAGTTACTCTCAAACCAAGTTTTTACTGTACATCATAGGCACATACAGCTTAGGCGCCTTTCACACGGATGGCTGTTCTGCCGCAGGTAAAAGCATATAATATGTTCTGTGAAATTCAAGACTCCAGGCACTGCGATCAGCTACATTTGTACAGTTAGATTACCTGCGTTTAGCTGCGTTTACATGCATTTACGTGCGGCTGCGTTTGGCTGCGTTTGGAACATTCTTGACATTTCTGATGTGCTTCCTGTTGCTTTTCTTTCCTTCTTGCCGCTGCTATCCGCAGGAGAGATAGTACACTGCGGTTACCTGCAGTTATGTGCAGATAGCTGCGCTAAATCGCTCCTGGACGCAGTCAATTCTATTTTTTCTATCCGCACAGAACCGCATGTAACTAAATCGCAGCTAAACGCAGTGTGTGAATGGGGCCATAGGAAAGCATTGTGTGCTTTTAGCTGCAGTAGAAAACTAGAAAATCCGCAGCTAAAAGCACCATTCTATCCGTCCGTGTGAAAGGGGCCTTACAAGCTTTTATAAACAATAGAAAAATACAAATCATCTTCTGGAAATCCATATTTACATTTTTAGGCAGCTAGAAACTATTATTCAGATTGTGGGAAGGAATGAAAAGAATCACTGGGAGACATTGATCTCAATTGGCAGGTACGAAGCAAACGGAGCACAAAGAATGGGGGGGGGGGGTGATATAATTCATAGGCATCTTCATGGAGACCTCCTACTTGTCACGTATACAGAATTCTGGTAGCTATGCGTCAGCCTCTGGACTCCTGAAGCCTATTGTGCCTCTTCAATGAGTGATATAGAAGGGCAGTGCTCCCTTTCAGTGATTCAGCAACAAATTGTGCCTTGAGGCTGCCACCACATCCTTTGAATTTGAGGGGCAGCAACCACTCATCCAGCACAGTCTGCTCTGTGTGTGGCTCAGGCTCTCTGGCTTCAAGAATAACCGCAGTTCAGCAGGAAGGGCATCAGTGTGAACAGGGATTGTCACTCCGCCCTTATGATAGCAGTCATTGTGTGCCCAGGTTAACCACTAATGGTGTCTAGGTTTGATGTCATTAAATAAGTGTTAGCCTGTTAGCCTTGTACCCACATAAAGCCAGCACTGTTCTCCTCAGCAAACACCCTTCATTGTTCATGGGACAGTGGTGAGGTAAAACTTTAAGAGTGCCATCTTGACTCATGGATACCTGCCAGCTCATATTTGGCACAAGGTTTTAAAGCTGGGTATAAACTTCATTACACAGGGTGGCAAAAGAAGAATACATGGACAGTTCCTTTTCCAAACAAATTTTTATCCATTAAACAAGAATTTAGAGAATTTTATATACAGAAACTTTCCAAATCAACTTTCAGGCAGTAAAGATTTAACAACAAGCACAGACCACCCATCTGCCTGGAGGGCAAGGCCTTGTACCTCTTGGTGATGCAGATCATGCCATTTTTGTACTTTTACATCCCAAAGTGGCCATCGAAAATTCGCTGGATTTCTGTGTCAAAATGTGACACAGATTTCCCCAAGATTGCACCTGGCACCTATAGCAGAGGACATATTAGGACTCGGGATGAGCCAAACACCCCCCCCCCAGATTGGTTCGCAGCAGAGCATGCGAACAGGCAAAAAATTTGTTAGAACACGCGAACACCGTTAAAGTCTATGGGACACGAACATGAAAAATCAAAAGTGCTAATTTTAAAGGTTTATATGCAAGTTATTGCCATAAAAAGTGTTTGGGGACCCGGGTCCTGCACCGGGGGGATCAATGCAAAAAAAAGTTTTAAAAAAGGCTGTTTTTTCGGGAGCAGTGATTTTAATATTGCTTAAAGTGAAAAAAATAAAAATGAAATATTCCTTTAAATATCGTGCCTGGGGGGTGTCCTTAGTATGCCTGTAAAGTAGCGCATCTTTCCCATGTTTATAACAGTGCCACAGCAAAATTACATTTCTAAAGGAAAAAATTTCATTTAAAACTGATCGCAGTTGTAATGTATTGTCGGATCCCGGAAATATAGATAAAAATACCAAAAATACCCCCCAAAAATGGTATGAATGTCACCCCTTCTTGTCTGGTATGAATATTAAAGGGAACCCTGCACCCAATTTTTTTTTTAAAATGGCGTGGAGTCCCCCAGGCACTATATACTCAGAACAGCAGTATATATACTATACGGCCTGACCTATATACTCTGCAGAAAATTGGGCCTTAAGTGTTGGCGGTACCAGAAAACTGTAAGCCCTCACAGTTACTCTTTTTGGGCGTATAAACGGGCCCTGCTGTGAAATATTATATCAAAAACTGTAATTACATGCCCCTGTTAAACAGGGGCAGAAAAAAATGGGCCTTGGGTGGTGGTGCCACAACACTGTAGCCCCTCACAGATACTCTTGTTGGGCGCAGAAATGGGCCCTGCTGTGAAATATTATATCAAAAATTGTAATTACACGTCCCTGTTAAACAGGGGGAGAAAAATTGTGCCTTGGGTGGTGGTGGTACCACAACACTGTAAGCCCTTACAGTTACTCTTGTTGGGCCCAGGAACGGGCCCTACCCTTGAAATATTATATCAAAAATTGTAATTACATGCTCCTGTTACACAGGGGCAGAAAAATTGGGCCTTGGGTGGAAGTGATGGTGCCACAATACTGTAACACCTCACAGTAATGATCCCTCTCCTTGATACTACGAATCATAGGGTCCTTTCGCAGGCTTTGCAGAATCAGGGCGGCCATGCAGCGTAAGTTTGCAGAGGCATTCCATTCTGAGTCCTCTGGGTCACTAAGGATCACATGATCCGTAACTACCTCCTCCCATCCATGTGTGTTTGGCGGGCCCGCAGGAATGCTATCTGGATAAAGGGGGCCTTGAGAGGTAAGGAAGTCCTCCTCTTCCTCCCGCTGTTCTGCCTCAAGTGCCCTGTCCATGATTCCACGAAGTGTGTGCTCCAACAGGAAGACTAGAGGAACAGTGTCACTGATGCCTGCATTGTCGCTGCTCACCATCCTTGTGGCCTCCTCAAATGGTGACAGGACAGCGCATGCATCCTTGATCAGTAGCCACTGGCGTGGCGAAAAGAAGCCAAGCTCCCTGTCCTGGTGCCATACTCGCACAGGTACTCATTGATGGCCCTCTGCTGTGTGTGCAGCTGCTGCAGCATTGCCAACGTTGAGTTCCACCTGGTGGGCATGTCTCAAATGAGGCGGTTGGTGGGCAGGTTGCATTCCCTTTGAATGTCAGGCAGCTGAGCACTGGCATTGTAGGACTGGCGGAAATGACCACAAATCATTTAAGTTCATTTTTTTTCCTCATTAATGTACACACAGCACCCCATATTGACAGAAAAACACAGACTTGTTGACATTTTTGCAGATTTATTAAAAAAGAAAAACTGAAATATCACATGGTCCTAAGTATTCAGACCCTTTGCTTAGTATTTAGTAGAAGCACCCTTTTGATCTAATACAGCCATGAGTCTTTTGGGGAAAGACGCAACAAGTTTTTCACACCTGGATTTGGGGATCCTCTGCCATTCCTCCTTGCAGATCCTCTCCAGTTCTGTCAGGTTGGATGGTAAACGTTGGTGGACAGCCATTTTTAGGTCTCTCCAGAGATGCTCAATTGGGTTTAAGTCAAGTCTCTGGCTGGGCCATTCAAGAACAGCCGCGGAGTTGTTATGAAGCCACTCCTTCGTTATTTTAGCTGTGTGCTTAGGGTCATTGTCATGTTGGAAGGTAAACCTTCGGCCCAGTCTGAGGTCCTGAGCACTCTGGAGAAGGTTTTCGTCCAGGATATCCCTGTACTTGGCCGCATTCATCTTTCCCTTGATTACAACCAGTCGTTCTGTCCCTGCAGCTGAAAAACACCCCCACAGCATGATGCTGCCACCACCACGCTTCACTGTTGGGACTGTATTGGACAGGTGATGAGCAGTGCCTGGTTTTCTGCACACATACCGCTTAGAATTGAGGCCAAAAAGTTCTATCTTGGTCTCATCAGACCAGAGAATCTTATTTCTCATGGTTGACTTTCTACAACTTTCTCCCATCTCCCGACTGCATCTCTGGAGCTCAGCCACAGTGATCTTTGGGTTCTTCTTTACCTCTCTCACCAAGGCTCTTCTCCCCCGATAGCTCAGTTTGGCCAGACGGCCAGCTCTAGGAAGGGTTCTGGTCGTCCCAAACGTCTTCCATTTAAGGATTACGGAGGCCACTGTGCTCTTAGGAACCTTAAGTGCAGCAGAAATTTTTTTGTAACCTTGGCCAGATCTGTGCCTTGCCACAATTCTGTCTCTGAGCTCTTCAGGAAGTTCCTTTGACCTCATGATTCTCATATGCTCTGAAATGCACTGTGAGCTGTAAGGACTTGAATAGACAGGTGTGTGTGGCTTTCCTAATCAAGTCCAATCAGTATAATCAAACACAGCTGGACTCAAATGAAGGTGTAGAACCATCTCAAGGATGATCAGACGAAATGGACAGTACCTGAGTTAAATATATGAGTGTCATAGCAAAGGGTCTGAATACTTAGGACCATGTGATATTTCAGTTTTTCTTTTTTAATAAATCTGCAAAAATGTCAGCAATTCTGTGTTTTTCTGTCAATATGGGGTGCTGTGTGTATATTAATGAGGAAAAAAATGAACTTAAATGATTGCAATATAACAAAGAGTGAAAAATTTAAGGGGGTCTGAATACTTTCCATCCCCAGTGCAGCAAGCCGGGGTCATGCACTGGTAATCAGGCAGAGGCAAAGTCCATATAGCCGGGGTCATGCACGGATAATCAGCAGAAGGAAAGTCAAGGAGCAAGCCAGGGGATGAGCCAGGAGAGGAGGTAAACAGGTCTGGAACGAGCCGCATCAAGAACAGGAGATCCAAGGAATAACACAGAGGTTCAGGAATACAGGAAGCTGACGACAATCCAGCAACTTGGGTCAGACAGAGGCTGTCTTTTATAGGCCAGCATGGGGATCCATCTGTCACGTGATGCGCCTATGGCACCCATTTCTTCTACTGGGAAGATTGCCAATACTTCCACGGCCATTTCCCTGACATTGCCCCCCCCCCGGGGCAGCCTCTGGATGCCCAAACGAGCCACTTTCTCTGGGTGTCTCCTGTTAAAGTCTTGTAACCCTTTTGAAGCATGTATATTGCAAGAAGGCTCCCAAGAATTATCTTCCGGGGAGTAACCCTTCCATTTAATTAGGTACTGGACTTGCATACCTCTCTTCCTGCAATTCATGATGGCTTCCACTTCAAATTCTGCTTCACCTTCCACCAACACTGGAGGTGGTGGCAATTCTTCCCTTCCAGGAAAGGGGCTGGGAACCGCTGGTTTGAGAAGAGAAACGTGGAATACCGGGTCTGGTTATACCAGTTCAAAGGCTACTGGATTAATTATCCTCTTGACTTCAAAAGGGCCAATAAATTTTGGTCCAAGCTTCCGAGAAGGGCAAGAGAGTTTAAGATTAATGGGCGATAACAACACCTTTTCTCCTACCTGAAAAGCAGGACTTCCTCTCTTCCCTTTGTCATGGAATTTCTTGGAGCTTTCCTGAGTCTCCTGCATTGCTTTCTGAAGTCGCTGGTAGTTAGCTTGATTAAAATTTACCCGATCCTGGACTGCGGGGACCAATGCCTCTGGTATGGTATTAGGTAGGAAAGAGGGACAAAACCCATAGTTAGCCCAGAATGGAGAATGGTTAGTGGCAGCATGCAGGGAGTTATTATAAGCAAATTCTGCACAGGGGAGGATAGAGACCCAGTCATCCTGAGAGCAGTTACAGAAACATCGCAGATATTGCTTAAAAGTCTGGTTTGTTCTTTCAGTCTGACCATTGCTTTGAGGGTGATAGAAAGATGATAGACATACCTCAATTGATAAGGATTTACAAAGATCTCTCCAAAACCTGGATGTGAATTGTACTCCTCTGTCTGACACAATATTGTCTGGTAATTCGTGCAGCCTGATGATTTCCTTGATAAATATGTTGGCGGTATCTACCGCAGAGGGTGTGCCCATCATGGGCAGGAAGTGGGACATTTTAGAGAGGTGGTCAACTACTAACAAGATGGTAGTGAACCCTTCTGAGGGTGGTAAGTCTACAATAAAGTGCATAGACATCTTTCTCCAGGGCTGTTCCGGAATGGGCAATGGTCTTAATAGACCCCAAGATTTGGCATTGGACCCTTTGTTCCGTTGGCAGATAGTACAAGAGTTTACATACTTCCTGCAGTCTTGACTCAGACTGGGCCACCAAAAAGAGCGTTGGACTAGTTCAGAGGTTTTTCATATTCCAAAATGTCCGGCAAATTTATGATCATGAAAAGTCCTCAAGACCTGAAGTCTGACTTGCTGTGGGACAAAAATGTTATCCTGGTACCAAAGCAGACCTTCCTGGTTTCTTAGAGAAGGCACCTCTGGCTATGTACAGTGGGTATTTGCCTGTCTAATTGCTGTTCTCAAGTCAGGCAAGACTAGTAAAAAAAAAAACATTTGCAGACAGGATGGTGCCAGGTTCCATTATTTCAGGGGTATCAAGGAACATCCGTGAAAGTGCGTCCGCTTTCCCATTCTTGGAGCCTGGTTGGTATTAAATACAGAAATTAAATCTGGAGAAGAACAGTGCCCAATGGGCTTGTCGGGTTCTTAGCCTTTTAGCTGTTCTGAGATACTTCAAATTCTTGTGGTCTGTAAAAATCAAATTGGGTGTGCGTCCCCCTCCAGTAAGTGTCTCCATTCCTCCAGAGCAAATTTAATAGCCAGTAACTCACGGTCACCCACATCATAATTCCTCTCTGGTGGACTCATCTTTTGAGAGGCAAAAGCTACAGGATGCAGCAGGGCTTTAGGTCCCTGACGCTATGATAAAATTGCACCTGTGGCTATCTCTGAGGCATCAACTTTTAGCACGTAAGGCAAGGCTGGGTCTGGGTGCTGTAGGACTGGTGCAGAGTATAAAAGTTTCTTAAGTTTGTTAAAAGCTATTTGAGCCTCTTGGAACCATTGGAATTGCACCTGTTGGCGAGTCAACTGGGTGATGGGTGAGATAATTGCAGAAAAGCCCTTCACAAATCTTAGATAAAAATTAGCAAAGCCAATGAGTCGCTAGATGCTTTTCTTGTCCAAAGGGGCTGGCCATTCTAAGATTGCCTTTATTTTCTGGGGATCCATGGCAATCCCATCAGTGAAGATGACAAGTCCCAAAAACTGAATAGATGATTTTTCAAAATTGCATTTCTCAGTCAGCTTTAAACGTATAGTTCATGCTCTCTCAGAGTAGACAATATCCTTTTTACATGGGTACGATGGAGCTCTAAAGTGGCAGAAAATTTCAGAAGATATCGTTTACCAAGTATTGAAATGTAGCTTGGTCATTGCACAGGCCGAACGGCATAACAAGATATTCAAAGTGTCCGAATCGGGTTCTAAATGCCATCTTCCACTGGTCTCCCTTACGTATTCGAACAAGATTATAGGCACCCCGCAGATCTAATTTGGTGAAGACCTGCTGTTCGAAACCTTTGGAACAGTTCAGGAATGAGGGGCAGCGGATACCGGTTCTTTATGGTGACCTTGTTAAGCTTGCTATAGTCCATGCAAGGTCTCAGTGAACCATCCTTCTTTTCAACGAAAAAGATGCCAGCCCCAGCGGGAGAGGAAGAGGGACAGATGAACCCTTTTTCCAGATTTTCATTGATGTATATTAAGAGGGCCTCCAACTTGACTTCAGAAAATTCATCCAAAACAGAATTTCTGCCCCTGGAGTAATTCTATGGACAATCGTAGGGCCGATGAGATGGAAAAACGTCAACCTTTTTTTTGTCAAAAACGTCCAAGAATTCTTGATAGGCTGCTGGGACGTTTTGATATAAGCTGGATGTGGTTTGGATGGCAACACACTTAGCCGAACTGCTAGAGCCAGGGACAAAGCAATGCCGTAGACAATAGACTGAGGGGAAGGAGATTTCTTTTTTGCCCCAATGGAGCTGGGGATTATGGGCTTGAAGCCAAGGAAATCCTAGGATAACAGGGAACAAAGGGGAATGTAGTATGTCAAAACAAATGAATTCCTGGTGGCCGGAATCTGTAATTGTCATAATGGGTCGTTTTTTGAGTGACAAGTCCAGGACTAGGCAAAGACCCATCAGCCAAATGGACTTTAAGTTTATGTTTTTTATAAAGAAGGTCTATGCATAATCTTTTAGCCAGAGAGGAATCCAGGAAGCAGCTGCAGGCCCTGAGTCAACAATCGCCAAGAGCCTGATCTCCTCTTCCGCCACCTGTAAGGAGACAGGAAGAACAAGATGAGAGGGGGAAGATCCAGATACCTGAACGTTCATAGGCCTTGGTTTAGAAGACTTAGAGGTTGGCAGAGGTTGGCCTGCCGGCGGCGTTGCTTCTCTTCAGGGGTAAGGGAGGAACGGACTAAACCCAGTTGCATAGGCTCCCCTTCTGCGGTTGGGGTGGCAGAAGGTGCTGGTAGGGGAGTAGAGATCTTCGGAATCCTAGGCATCATCCAAGTAGGTCGTGGGTTTTGGAATCGTTCTGATCGCCGTTCCCGCAGGCATCTATCCAGCTTAATAGCCAGTTGCTCCAAGGTAGCTGGGGTCTCAACCCGGGCCAGTTCATCTTTCAGGGTTTCAGATAGCCCTAGACGGTACTGGGACTTGAGGGCTGCTTCATTTCAGCCAGTGTCAGCAGACCATTTACGAAAATCAACAGTGTAGTCTTCTGCTGTGCGTTTACCTTGGGTCAGGGTGGGTAGGGCTGACTCAGCAGTGGCTGTACGCTGCGGGTCCTCATAAAGTTGGGCCATTGCTTCAAAGAAGGAGTCCACAGAATTGAGTACAGTACTCTTTTGCTCAAGCAGATTATGAGCCCAGGTCTGGGGTTCTTCAGATAGTAGGGAGATGATGAACCCAACTTTCACAGTCTCTATAGAGAAGGTTCTTGGCTCAAGTGCTAAGTAAAGCATGCAAGCATATTTAAAGGCCCGGAATTTCTTCCGATCACCAAGGAATTTTTCGGGTGTAGGTACTCGAGGCTCAGGAGGAGAGACTACCACTGTAGGAGCCGCAGTGGCGTGTTCTTGTGCAGAGGAAATTGAAGCAGCGCTGGTGGATGGCGGACTGGAATCAGCCATAGCAGGAGAAACAATCAGATGCTGCAGATGCCCTTCCAATTGGAAATTACCCTCCTGGAGTCTTTGAACAGCCTGGGTAAGGGCGGTAACTTGTCGGCACAGAGCCTCCAGTGGAGAGCCACCTCTGTCGGCTTCTGACATGGCTGGATTGTACTGCCACGTACCTGATCCGAAGCCAATGTGCAGAGAGGGGATCCCTTTGTGGCTATGTGTGGTATACCTCTAAAAGTGCCACAGAAGGTATACGGCCCGAAGAAGCACGGGTTGCCGACAGGATCTGGATGTCCCAAAGAGGGTCACCTTGTGAGGACTGCCAGGGCGTGGTGGTGCACAGGCAGTCAGGAACTCCCCACTGTGCTTGGAATAAACCATGCATCAGAGGACAGCAGTGGACACCCGGCTGAGAATCAAACACAGGGTGGCCAGTGGACACCCGGCTAAGGGTCAAAAACAGGGTGGTCAGTGGACACCCGGCTTAGGGTCAAACACAGGATGGCAGGAAGTAAGAGCAAATCCGTGAAGTAAGCTGAGGTCATAAACTGGTGATCGCGCAACGCCGTCTGCGACATCGGGCCTACACACAGCGCCATTACAGCATGGAGAACGCAGAGAAGACCTGGCCTGGGCAAAAAAGGAAGAATCCAGGCAAAACGAAGGCAACAGCAATGAGTAGAGGAGAAATGGTGGAGCTTGTGAGGTTGTTCGAAACCTATGACTATGATGGAAATCTAAAAAACTACCACAAACCGAATGCACGTAAGGATCACATACTGGATGAAGTAATTAAAGTTATAAATAAGAAACATGGAATCCTGCGGTCTAAGGATCAACTACGCAAAAGATGGTCTGATTTAAAACACAGAGAACATGAGCAACTCCAAAAAATTCATCAGATCATAAAAAAGAGTAAGTTTTAATTTTATTGTAATTATTTTCTAAAAATGTATATTGTCATATTAAACTGTATTTTACAGTGCATTTATTTTTTTTATTTTCAGGAAAAACAAAACAAAAATTTGCAAAGAGAACAAATCACAAGTCAAAAAATGATTTGTTGACAAGCACCTCAGAAAATGAAAATGAGCAATCACTGTAGCATTGCACAGGTATGTGCAAACAACCACATGGTGTTTAACCTCCCTGGCGGCAGGGCCGGACTGGGTATGAAAACCAGCCCTGGAAAAAATGTCATACCAGCCCCATAGCATTATTATACCAGCCCAACAGCATAACGTCATTATTTTCATAAAATGGAAAACCATGCATTTTAAAGCACATTTAAAGAGTGCATTATATATAGATAAGACACATATAAAAGCACATAGGGCTATATATATATATATATATATATATATATATATATATATATATATATATATATATATATATATATATATATATACACTGCTGTGCGTTCGCTGCTTACACAGTGCTGTGTTAGGAAATCAAATAAATCGCTTCCTTAACACTGACCCGCCTCTCAGCCAATCAGGTGCACTGGGTCTGGTTACCTGTCACCTGATTGGCTGAAGCGACAGGCGCTGTGATCGGAGGAAGCGTGGAGCAACGCGCTGACCTGAGACAGGTAAGTGCCGGGCGGGAGGGACACTGGCAGGAATTCATGGGGCAAACTGGCGGCAATTGATGGGGCAAACTGGTGGCAATTGATGGGGCAAACTGGCGGCAATTGATGGTTACAGTGGCTGCGTTTGATGGCATAGTGGCTGCATTTGATGGGCACAGTGGCTGCGTTTGATGGGCACAGTGGCTGCGTTTGATGGGCACAGTGGCAACGTTTAATGGGCACAGTGGTGGCGCTTGATGGGCACAGTGGTGGCTCTTGATGGCACAGTGGTTGTGTTTAATGGGCACAGTGGCTGCAATTGATGGGTACAGTGGCTGCGTTTGATGGCACAGTGGCTGTGTTTGATGGGCACAGTGGCGGGAATTTATGGGCACAGTGGCTGCGTTTAATGGGCACAGTGGTGCCAATTTATGGGTACAGTGGCTGTGTTTGATGGGCACAGTGGTGGGAATTTATGGGCACAGTGGCTTCGTTTAATGGGCACAGTGGTGGCAATTTATGGGTACAGTGGCTGCGCTTGATGGCACAGTGGCTGTGTTTATTGGGCACGGTGGCTGCAATTGATGGGTACAGTGGCTGCGTTTGATGGCACAGTGGCTGTGTTTGATGGGCACATTGGCGGGAATTTATGGGCACAGTGGCTGCGTTTAATGGGCACAGTGGTGGGAATTTATGGGTACAGTGGCTGCGTTTGATGGGCACAGTGGCTGTGTTTAATGGGCACAGTGGTGGCAATTTATGGGTACAGTGGCTGGGCTTGATGGCACAGTGGCTGTGTTTAATGGGCACAGTGGCTATAATCAATGGGTACAGTGGCTGCGTTTGATGGTACAGTGGCTGGAATTTATGGGCACAGTGGCTTTAATCGTTGGGTACAGTGGCTGGAATTTATGGGCACAGTGGCTGTAATCGATGGGTACAACAGTGGCTGCGTTTGATGGTACAGTGGCTGGAATTTATGGGCACAGTGGCTGTAATCGATGGGTACAACAGTGGCTGCGTTTGATGGTACAGTGGCTGGAATTTATGGGCACAGTGGCTGTAATCGATGGGTACAACAGTGGCTGCGTTTGATGAGAGAGAGAGGGCGCCAATTGATGGTTACAGTGGCTGCGTTTGATGGCATAGTGGCTGCATTTGATGGGCACAGTGGCTGCGTTTAATGGGCACAGTGGCTGCGTTTGATGGGCACAGTGGCGGCGTTTAATGGGCACAGTGGTGGCGCTTGATGGACACAGTGGTGGCGCTTGATGGCACAGTGGTTGTGTTTAATGGGCACAGTGGCTGCAATTGATGGGTACAGTGGCTGCATTTGATGGCACAGTGGCTGTGTTTGATGGGCACAGTGGTGGGAATTTATGGGTACAGTGGCTGTGTTTGATGGGCACAGTGGTGGGAATTTATGGGCACAGTGGCTGCGTTTAATGGGCACAGTGGTGGCAATTTATGGGTACAGTGGCTGTGTTTGATGGGCACAGTGGTGGGAATTTATGGGCACAGTGGCTGCGTTTAATGGGCACAGTGGTGGCAATTTATGGGTACAGTGGCTGCTCTTGATGACACAGTGGCTGTGTTTAATGGGCACAGTGGCTGCAATTGATGGGTACAGTGGCTGCGTTTGATGGCACAGTGGCTGTGTTTGATGGGCACAGTGGCGGGAATTTATGGGCACAGTGGCTGCGTTTAATGGGCACAGTGGTGGGAATTTATGGGTACAGTGACTGCGTTTGATGGGCACAGTGGCTGTGTTTAATGGGCACAGTGGTGGCAATTTATGGGTACAGTGGCTGGGCTTGATGGCACAGTGGCTGCGTTTAATGGGCACAGTGGCTGTAATTTATGGGCACAGTGGCTGCGTTTAATGGGCACAGTGGTGGCAATTTATGGGTACAGTGGCTGCGTTTGATGGGCACAGTGGCTGCGTTTAATGGGCACAGTGGTGGCAATTTATGGGTACAGTGGCTGGACTTGATGGCACAGTGGCTGCGTTTAATGAGCACAGTGGCTGTAATTTATGGGCACAGTGGCTGCGTTTAATGGGCACAGTGGTGGCAATTTATGGGTACAGTGGCTGCGTTTGATGGGCACAGTGGCTACGTTTAATGGGCACAATGGTGGCAATTTATGGGTACAGTGGCTGGGCTTGATGGCACAGTGGCTGCGTTTAATGGGCACAGTGGCTGGAATTTATGGGCACAGTGGCTGTAATCGATGGGTACAACAGGAGAGAGAGAGAGAGAGAGAGAGAGAGAGAGAGAGAGAGAGAGAGAATTTTGTACCTTAATTGTTGTGCTGCAGCTGCACGGCCGGCCACTTCTATTCTCCTCACATTAGTGGGCGGTGCTGGAGCCGCACGGGACAAGTCACGAAAATCAAGCAGCACGGTGTTCTCCTGCTCCTCCCCTCACACACAGAGGCAGATTACACTTTAGTTGAGTGTGGGCGGTGCCGGATCGGAGGAGGAGACAGTGACACAGGCATTGCATAGTGCGGCGGCCGCCGCTGCTCTTCATATTGCTGACACAGGCAGCCAGCCAAGCTCCGAGGCAAAAGCGGCCTCAGCGGTAATAAATGCAGCCAGCCTACCGGGAAATATCCCGGTATCCCGGTAGGCCAGTCCGGCCCTGCCTGGCGGTATGATTATGTCAGATTTTTGCATCTCAGAGCGGTACAATTATTTTGCCTAGAAATTTGGCGTTTTATATTGTAGGCCTGTAATTCTTAGCAATAACACACTTAAATCTGTCCAAACAAGAGTCTAGTAGATATCCCGGGTATGATGAAGTTTGAAACACAAATTCATAAATTATAATATAATAAATAAATATAAATAATTATAAAAAATAATAATATAATAATAATAATAAAATGTATTTCCCCACGATTCACTATCGCTCAATTCTGCAAGTGTTCTAATTTACTATCGCTGTTTTCTAGCTGATCTAAAACCATTTTTGACATAAAGGGACACTTTTTGGTTGCTATGGACAATCTCAAGTTTCCAGGCAGAAAGAACAGTATATATAATATAAAACTGCATGCAGGGCACTGGGCAAAGCACTAGGGACAAAAGGGATGTGAAATTATTTCATACAGTAATGTAATCTGTAAGATTACAGTGTACCGTATGTGTTATGAATTTTCACTTTTTTGAATTTGCCGCTCAGTTCCGCCCCCATGCATCGCGACGCTCGCAGGGTTGGAGCCCGGCACAGAGAGACTTCGGGCGGAGGACAGAGCCCGCGGACACAGCGGGGGGACATCGCAGGATCCCGGGGACAAGGTAAGTATACCCCCCAGGATCCTGCAATGCAATCCCGAGTGTGGCTCAGGGTTACCGCTAATGGTGCTGAAATTTAACCCTGAGTCACACTCGGGAATACAGTCAGGGAGGTTAAAGTGAAAGATAACTTATTGTTTTTTAAAATAACAAACATGTCATACTTACCTCCACTGTGCAGCTTGTTTTGCACAGAGTGGCCACGAAACTGCTCTTCTGGGGTCCCTCGGCGGCTCTCGTGGCTCCTCCCACATCAGATCTCTACCTGGGAGAAGCGCTCTCCCGGTGGGTTACTTTGCTGGGGCGCTCCCGAGTCCATCATTCGGCATCCATAGACACCGGATGCAGGACTCGGCCCCTCCCCCTGGCAGCCGTGTCATTGAATTTGATTGACAGCAGTGGGAGCCAATGGCTGCGCTGCTATCAATCTATCCAGTCAACAGCCAAGAACCCCCTAGCAGAGAAATGGCGTGCCCCCATGGGACAAGTTTGAGGATTCAGGTAAGTAAAAAAGGGGGGGCTAGGGGCCGGTCAATGACAGGTGTTTTTTCACCTTAATGCATAGGATGCATTAAGGTGAAAAAACACAAAACTTTACAACCCCTTTAACCACTTCAATACCAGGCACTTAGACACCTTCCTGCCCAGGCCAATTTTCAGCTTTCAGCACTGTCGCAATTTGAATGACGATTGCGCGGTCATACAACACTGTACCCAAACAAATTTATTATCATTTTGTTCCCACAAATAGAGCTTTCTTTTGGTGGTATTTGATCACCTCTGCGTTTTTTATTTTTTTGCGCAACAAATAAAAAAAGACCGAAAATTTTGAAAAAAAAACAAGTTTTTCTTTATTTCTGTTAAAAAAATTTGTAAATAAGTATGTTTTCTTCTTCAATGACAAGCACTGATATGGCTGCACTGAGGGACACTGATGGGCACCGATGAGGTGGCACTGATGATGGGCACTGATAGGCAGCACTGATGGGCACTGATAGGTGGCACTGATAGGTAGCACTGGTATGGGGCTCTGATGGGCACTCATAGGTGGCACTGATGGGAACTCATAGGCGGCACTAATGGGTACTTATGGGTGGCACGGATGGGCACTGATAGGTGGGCACAGATGACACTGATTGATGGCACTGATGACACTGATGGGTGGCATTGCTGGACATCACTGATGTTACATCTTATATAATGGTGCCAGTCAGTGTCCATTTGTGGGCACTGATTGGCACAGATTGGGCATAATTTGCACATGTGGATGGCCATGGGGTACATACCTGGCCATCCACATGTTGCCCCCTTCCCTGGTGGTCCTGGCGGCTTCCCTGGTGGTGTAGTGTGGGCATCCGAGGGGGGGCTACGCTGATAAACAGTCAGCGCAGACCCCCCCCTCAGCAGAGCTGCTGATCGGCTCTTCTTTACTCGCGTCTGTCAGACGAGAGTGAGGAAAAGCCGATCAATGGCTTTTCCTGTTGACATCGTGATCAGCCATGATTGGACACAGCTGATCACGTGGTAAAGAGCCTCCGCTGGACTGACACACCACACCACCGATCGCCGCAATGCGCGCCCCCACGGGTGTGCGGCGGCTGTTATTCTGATGGACGTCATATGACACCCAGTCAGGATAACTGAACCACTGCCCGGCCGTTATTTTGCTATAGGCCGGGTGGGAAGTGGTTAATGTATTGTGTATTGGTGATTGCTGCACATTTGACATAATCATCTTATTATTATTACACACAGGATTTATATAGCACCAACAGTTTGTGCAGTGCTTAAAATAACATGATATGAACATTGCATGATTGCACACATAATCTGGTGGCTGTAGGCACTGTTATAAAACAGGCAGACTCCAGCTTGCTCACACGGATCCCCAGTACCTGGACCTGGAAAGTGAAGTTTATGACAGAACATCTGGATCAATCTCTTGCTGTCCCCCACCTAGCTTGAAAGGGATGTATTGCAAGCAGGTTTTCATTGCAAAATATTCAGTGTAGCCAAGAGGAGACATGGGTGTTTCTTTTAGACACTGCATGTCTCATTAAAGAGAACCTGTCACCTAAAAATCATCACATCCGTTTAGTTCCCTATGTAATTATAATTCAAATCATAAATAGAAATAGATTCTATTTTGTTATGTGTTTTCATTTTATACTCAAAAAACATTACATCATCACCCCCTTCCCCCCTGCCACCCCCACCTACAAACAAATTAATAAAAAAGATTGGACATGTTGGATATCTACTTACTTGAGGTAAACCTTGTCTTGTCTATTTTACCATTTACTTTTTTCTGTTAATTTTCAGGTTAGGGTGGGTTTTTTTTGGTGGTTGGGGGGGGGGGGGGTATGAGTGAGGGAATTAAAAGTTAATTTTATTTTTCATATTGTTTTGCACACATATAATTTACGAATGTGTAGATTTGACTAATGATAAAACACATTCTTGTTAATGTTTTGAGGCATGTTTGTTTTTCTATAGGCTCATCATCCAAGTATTATAGTGATGAACAACCATCTATGGAAACAGTGCAAGCAGATGAAATAATTGAAATATCCCCTCCAAAAGATTTAGGCTGCAAAGGTTGGCAAACCAAACAATTCATTTAATGATGTGCATTTTTTTTCTTAAAACATACATTGTATAATAAGCTCTAATGATGATCTTTACATGTTTACAATTTTCAGAAAATCATTCCTTCCAGCAACTTGAAGGACAAGAGATGCAGTCTCACAATCAAGATTCAGGATTAGGGGTGTGGGAGCATTCCCCCTGTGAAAGCAACAATAATCTTGAATTGATAGACATCACCGCATTAGAAGGGGATGAAGAAAATCAAGGAATCCCAAAAGAGGAAAATATTAATCTTGTGCCCTCCACACGTAAGTGTCGATATGTATCCACGTAGTTGATTATATTTCTGTCAGCAAGTTTATATTTGTAATTATTATTCCTTTCAGGTCATGTGGTGGACAGTGCCACAATTTCCCATTTCAAGATGGATATATTGCAGTGCTGTGCTGAACTCCAGAAAATTAAACAAACAGCTGCTGCACTCCAGCTTAGATTGAGAGACTTCATCGATCTCCTGAGCAAATTCTAGCTGTTCTAGTTCTTAACATGTTCTTCTATATATACTAAATCTTATTAACAATTAAAAAAAAAAGAGAAAATACAACTTGTGCTTACAACTCACTCTCCTTCACACAAACTATTAAAGGTGTGCATAATCTGGGGCCCAATGAGAACTATGGCCTTGAACTGGTGAATAACGCCACTGTGCTGCTTGGTGGTTTGATGGCTGTGGTTGTGAATAATGCATAGGTTGGGAAGGTATTGGCTGTTGTTCCTCGGTCAACCTTGTCTACCTGGTCAGTTCTCTCCCTTTGAAAGCACTTCCAATACAAGTATCTCTGCCAACTCCTTCTGTTGATCTGTCATTTTCCTGTGCATGCTGGCAGTCATGACTCCAAGACCATCTGAATCATCTGCCTTGCTCTGCAGTGCAGTGGCAGCCTTGTTTAGGAATGAAGACGTAGCAGCCTCAATATACTTTCTTTTGCTCCTACAGGGGGTTGTACTAACAGGCCTGGACATTATAATCCCCTCATTGTTTTCTTGATCCTGCAGTTGAAATAAACAATAAATGGTACATCAATAGTTTTGACATAAGTTTTATTCACATTACCCTATTATGGAGGAGTTCTGAATGTGGCAACTAAATTATGAGTCAAAAGCTAAAAGATTCATAAGCTGTACTTGCTGACTTTTACTATAGGGATACTTACCTCTTCGAGGAGCATGCAATGTCTGTACCCCAAGTTGATCATCGGACCAGCTGTCGGGTGCATTCACTGCCATTCCATGTAATAGAACTGTACCGATGAGCCTTTTGTCTTCACTGCTAGTTTCCTACTGCACATGCGCTGAGCTTTCAGGTGTCCATATATGAACCAGTGATAATTTATCACTGCAGAGTACGCAGACATTCCCAGAGGAGACTGCCCACCTAAATAATAAAACATTTCAATAAAACAGTAATAATAATAATATTAATAATAATAAAACAGTTCTGGGCACCAGTCCTCAGGAGGGATGTACTGGAAATGGAGCGAGTACAAAGAAGGGCAACAAAGCTAATAAAGGGTCTGGAGGATCTTAGTTATGAGGAAAGGTTGCGAGCACTGAACTTATTCTCTCTGGAGAAGAGACGCTTGAGAGGGGATATGATTTCAATTTACAAATACTGTACTGGTGACCCCACAATAGGGATAAAACTTTTTCGC
Organism: Aquarana catesbeiana; assembly: GCF_042186555.1. NCBI lineage: Eukaryota > Metazoa > Chordata > Amphibia > Anura > Ranidae > Aquarana > Aquarana catesbeiana. The sequence continues at coordinate 608,462,026 of NC_133326.1, read as the reverse complement.
AGAAGAGAGTTTAATAAGACTCGTGGCCACTCATTACAATTAGAAGAAAAGAGGTTTAACCTTAAACTACGTAGAGGGTTCTTTACTGTAAGAGCGGCAAGGATGTGGAATTCCCTTCCACAGGCGGTGGTCTCAGCGGGGAGCATTGATAGCTTCAAGAAACTATTAGATAATCACCTGAATGACCGCAATATACAGGGATATGTAATGTAATACTGACACATAATCACACACATAGGTTGGACTTGATGGACTTGTGTCTTTTTTCAACCTCACCTACTATGTAACCTACTATGTAACTATGTAATTATCTGTCCCACTACACGATAGATAGATAGATAGATAGATAGATAGATAGATAGATAGATAGATAGATAGATAGATAGATAGATAGATAGATAGATAGATAGATAGATAGATAGATAGATAGATATATAGATATAGATAGATATATATATAGCTATATAGATATATAGCTATATATATATATACACAGGGCTTTTTTCTCAGAGAATAGGTGCAGGAACTCTGCCTTTCGGAGTTAGCCCTTGTCTCTGCTCCTACCCACCTCCGAGCACCGTTACTTGGTTCTACCCCCTATCCACCTCCCAATACTACCCCTTTTAGAAAATACAGAACCAAGTAACATTTGTGGTAGTAAGTAATTTGTGTGAAATTTGTTAATGATAACAAGAAAAACAGTATAAAAAAGATCCCCTGCAGCCACCAATAGACCCCTTTTCCCCCCCTAGCAACAATGGACCACCTGCAAAAAATACCCCCCTCCAGCAATAATAGACCCCCCGGCAGCAACAACAGATCACCCCCCCCCCCCCCACAGACAGCATCAATAGACCCTCCAGCAGCCAGCTAAAATAGACTGCTCCCTCAACAGTAAATTCCCTCAACAACAACTGACCCCCCCAAGCAACAATAGTCCCCCCCCCCCGCCAGCAACAATAGATCCCCTGCCAGCAACAACAGACCCCCCCCTGCAAAAATAGATTGCTTCCAGACACAATAGGTCCCCGAGCAGCAACAATAGACCTCCCCAGCAACAATAAACCCTTGCAAAAAATAGCACCTCCAGTAACAATAGATACCCCAGCAGCCAGCATCAATAGACACTGTAACACAATCCAGCACCCCTTGACATTACATACATTTAGTGCTGTAGGTGCCAGAACTGCGTTCCCCCGCGTTCTTGCTGAAAAAAAGCCCTGTATATACACACACATTATATAGCTATCTATGTTAATACAATGCACATGGCAGGGGGACATGTCTGTCTTGGGGGGGATTAAACATAGAAAGAGAAAATCAAAAATCTTCATCCTTCCCTGTGATTTCTCTCTTCACTCCCAAATTCAACAACTCTAAAAGGGTGAATCATGGAGTGTAAAATCTGATACAGATCACCAGTGACATGCTGAGCTCTCAGCTTCTTATACTGGCCGTTTCAGAGTCAGTAAATCACAGCTTCTCTGTGTATAGAGATAATCAGCGGAGAAAATGTTCTCCCCTGGTCATCACTGCTATTCACAGTTTCATAAATGGACACAACAGATAAGTCTGACGAGGGGGGAAGGAGGAGTGGGGACAAACAACCGAGGGATGGTGCTGCAGCCCCACCTCCCGGAAGTGGGTGCATGAATGCATACCTCCCAACAGTCCCGGATTGGGCAGGACCTTCCCGCATTGACACCTTTGTCCCGCGGTCCCGGAGTACAGGGGCTTTGTCCTGCATTACTCCATGGAGAGCAGGACCTGCAGCAGTATGCTGTAAGATCTAGCCCATCCAGCGATTGGTGGGCAACCCAGGGGTTGGTGGGTGAGCCGGCAGGGGTAAGGCTGCAATGAGGGAAAGTGCAGCTGTCAGATTCAGTCTCTTATGTCGGGAATGGGGAGGCCAATATTCGCTTTCAGCCTCCTGACTCTGCCCCACAGAGCGCCACCCTGCCCCTCCCTGACACCACCTACCACACCAGCACTTCCCTGCTCCTCCACCAGACTCCCTGCCCCTTCTCCTGACTTCACCCACCACAGAGCTGCACCCGGACCCTCCTCCTGACTTAGGCCACTAGAGAGCGGTACCCTGCTCCTCCTCCTGACTCCACCCACCACAGAGCGGCACCCAGCCCCTCCTCCTGACTAAGGCCACTAGAGAGCTGCACCCTGCCCCTCCTCCTGACTCCGCCCACCACAGAGTGGCACCCGGCCCCTCCTCCTGAATCCGCCCACCATAGAGCGGCGGTATTCCAGTGACATGAGGGGTCAGTGAGATTGGTGCTCTGCGGCAGACTGAGGATGGTGGATTCTGGGACCCCCAAGAGGGCCTAGAGTAGTTTGGTAGCCCCCGCGGTGCCGAGCCGCATCCTCACCCTGCAGGCCATGAACTCCAGGTGAGGGCAGTGGAGAACACTGTGAGGGAGCCCATCGTCACCAGGACTGGGGAGATCGATAGAGAGCTACAGAGGTTAGTGGCTAAAACTGCCAGCATGGCCTTAGTGACAGGGGACTACAACTGCCAGCATTTACTGAGTGACAGGGGGACTATAACTCCCAGCATGGCCTGAGTGACAGGGGACTACAACTCCCAGCATTTACCAAGTGACAGGGGGTCTACAACTCCCAGCATTTACTGAGTGACAGGGGTACTGCAACTCCCAGCATTTACTGAGTGACAGGGGGACTACAACTTTCAGCATGGCCTGAGTGACAGGGGGACTACAACTTTCAGCATGGCCTGAGTGACAGGGGGACTACAACTGCCAGGACTGCCTGAGTGACAGGGGGACTACAACTCCCAGCATGGCCTGAGTGACAGGGGGACTACAACGCCCAAGGTGGTCAGGGTGACTAGGAACTACAACTGCCAGCATGACCATAATGACAGGGGAACTACAACTCCCAGCATATCTTGAGTTGCAGTTCCTGTATGCATAGGGTAACAAGGGACTGTATGTACATAATGCATTCCTGAACCTCGTACTCTGTATATAACGAACTCCTAAACCTCGCAGCCTGTACATAACGCATTCCTGAACTTTGCACTGTATATAACGCACTCCTAAACCTCGCAGTCTGTACATAACGCATTTCTGAACTTCGCACTCTGTATATAACGCACTCCAAAACCTTGCAGTCTGTACATAACGAATTCCTGAACTTCGCACTCTGTACATAACGCACTCCTGAATCCTTCCACACTTTGTGTAACACACTTTTCCACAGTGTGTGCAACACCATTTGTAATGGAAGCTTTTTATTCTTTTTTTTTAAATGATTGTACTGGGGTTTGTGTCTGTGAGACTCTTGTTTGTGGCAGAGCAATCAAAGCAGGAAGCCCGAGTTTGGGTTAACCATGCCCCATAAGCTCCTCCCACTTTAAATCATTTGGCCACACCCATTTTTTGCAGCGGCGTGCATAGGGACACTTCCTCTCTCAAGTGTCCCTCATTCTGAAGTTCAAAAGTTGGGAGGTATGTGAATGCGGTCTGCAGTGGGGGCAGCGTGTGCTTTGTTTGCAGGTAAATGGCACATAAAGTGCTAGTATGCTGTCCATACTAGCACATTATGCTTTTACTTTTTTTTTATCAAGTAAAACATTTTCATATGTAAAATTGGACATTATACACTAACCCGTGATCTCGGAATATCCTCAATATTGTCCTGATCCTCATCTTGTGACCGGGGCTCTGGTGATGCAGCGGATGTTTCTTGAAGGGTGCATAGTGATGCTCTTGCATCCACCTGCTCTGTGGGAAAGTGTAGACTATTGTAATACCAGAGACGTGGAACATAGATGTCATCTGTTCCTGCACCAGACTTCTGGGATTCACGAATCTTGTTCAGTTCTTTTTTAAAGACAGTCCGTAAATTTACTATTTTATTTCTCACATATTCTAGGGTTGGATTTGGGCACACCGCTTTACAAAGTTCAAGAAGTTTGGTCTGGGCCTCATGCTTCTTATCTCTGTTAGAATATTCTTTGGGAGTTACTTTCCATAAACAGGGCATCTGCCTGTACATATCAATAAACTGGGGTAGAAAATCTGGTGAGGTAAATTTGTCTGGCATGATTCCTGCAAAATAAATTGAATGAGCTCAGATTAATATCTTCCTTATCTATCAATATAATTTAAAAAAAAATGTTTTTGGACTAAAATTTACCTTCGTTCGGGGCAGCCTATCGTTCGTACCGGCGGTGTTTCCTGCACGCACGATACTTCTACGGCCGGTCTTTCGTGCACTGGGCATGCGTCAATTGGCTCGGCCATCTCTTATGACATCACTACAGTGCGAACGTACGATGTAGGCGACGTCTCTTCGTAGGCTGCGTGCACGAAATGTGGGTTGTAACAACCATATAGTCTGGTTGTAATAAAACTTGTTTTTGAGGGGTTTTTTTTATGTTTAAGGCATCTTGGTATATGTGTATTTAATTAATTACACACTATTAGATTTTCTGCAGATTTTTGTCTTCATATTTACCAATACCATATAATATGAGGTCAAACCTTAAGAGTTTCTGTTTGTATGCAGGTCCTTGCACTACATGGTTTTGGTAAATCTGAAGACAAAAGTCTGCAGAAAATCTAATAGTGTGTAAACCCCCCTCCTGCCCAGACCGCAGTCATAAAACACTGTACCCAAATTTAATTTTTATAATTTTTTGCCCACAAATAGAGCTTTCTTTTGGTGGTATTTGATCACTTCTGTGTTTTTTTTTTTTTTTAATAAAAAAAGACCTACTTTTTTTAATTAAATATAAAACCGCTTTATATTTTGTTAATAAATTTTGCAAACAGGTAATTTTTCTCCTTCATTGATGTATGCCGATGAGGCTGCACTGATGGGCACCGATAGGCTCCATTGATGGGCACTGATAAGGCGGCACTGATGGGCACTAATAAGTGGCACTGATGAGATGGCACTGGTGGGCACTGATGGGCAGCACTGAAGGGCATTGGTAGATAGCACTGCTAGGTGGCACTGATTAGGACCACTGGTGGACATTGATAAGTGGCACATGTGGGCATTGATAGGTGGCACTGATTGCTGGCACTTATGCACTCACTCATGGCACTGTGTGGGCACTGGCAGGTGGCACTGGAAAGTGGTATTGATGGGCACAGATGAGGCGGCATCGCTGCCAGCATAATACACTATTACATGAAAGAAGACTGAAGGTGTCAAATTATTTTTAATATATTAACACGTTGTAATATACAAGCTAAATAGGTAAGCATACAATTGTCGAAGATTATTATAATAGAAATACCATCAACATCAAACAGGTTTTTGGCTAAAAATATCTTACATGTCATTCTGCCATGACACTGCCCCCCAACCCACAAAATAATTCAGATAATCCAGCCGGCATTGACAGGCACTTTGAGTTGGCAGCCTTGAATGTGCAAGAGCAAGTGGTGTTAATGCATTCATGGTGGCATTACTGTTATCACGCACAGGTTGGATAGACATTGATGCTCCACTCTCATTAGGATTTTCAGACGACACAGCTATAATATAGGCCTGTGCATGTCTCCGCAGGTAACTATCTAATATACAGCAACACAGCACAAGATTTTCTATTTTTGGTAATTATAGACTGCTTGTTGTTTGGAAAATGCGAAAACGGTTGGCCATTATACCGAATGTGTTTTCAACTACTCTCTGCGCCCTGGACAAACGATAGTTATAGATCCTCTCGTCAGGGGTCATGTTTCTCATGGGGAAGGGCTTGAGGAGGTGGTCTCCCAATGCAAACGCATTGTCTGCAACGAAGACGAAGTTCAGACTTTCCAAAGTTTCATTGGGGGTGGAAGATTCAGGGATCCACTCTGAAGAAGCTGGTAGGATTTAGTATGTTTTTGCCAATGTCCAAATATAAGCCATTTACAATGGCTAGCATAATAATACTAACAAAACCTTTATAATTGTAAAAAAAATGACCCAGACTTCGGGGGTGGTGTTATCCTGACATGTTTACCATCTATTGCACCACAGTTCGGGAAGTTCCATTGTTCATAACATTTTTGGGCCACCTCCATCCATTCCGCTGTATTGGTTGGAAACTATGAGGAAAAGGAGAGATAAATAGTCAATAATTATGATACTCTATGCTAACAATATATATATATTTTTTAGCCAAGGTTTACAAATGCTGCGGGCTTGTTAGTTGAGCTGAAGTCGTACGTTTATTTACTGCATGTCAGTCTGACTTCAGGGGTAATTTGAGTGACATCTGTGCAGGTTCCTGCCCAGATAGCTATTTAATTCGCACCCAAACATGACAAAACCAGTATAGTAAAAACTTTTTGGAATTGGTGCAACACTGTATTGTGGATATTGCACCAATTTGGACTGTGCCCTTGCTTGTAATTGCCGCCAGTTTGGCATGCGATTTGACATGTGATATTCTGAAAATAAATTTCTAATAAAAGCCATTGTACCTTGATATATTCATCCTTAAGTGTCAGGATGAGAGCTTTACAGGTGTCCGGGATGATCTTGCCAAGTGCCTGTGGAGATATTCCTGTGGTGAATTTCAGGTCCTGCAGACTGCGGCCAGTTGCCAAGTAACGTAGGGTGGCTATGAGCCTTTGTTCTGCACTAATAGCCTCTCGCATGACAGTGTCCTGCTTCTGGATATGCGGTGTAACTGCAGTTAACAAATATTGGAAGCACTCATCATTCATTCTTAAATAATTTCGAAAATCTTCTAGATTGTTTTCTTGGAGATCCTTCAGCAAAGACATGTGGGAGTACTTTTCTTGAGCAACCATTCTTTTGTCCATGTCCTTCTTCGCAATTTATTTTTATGCTTGAGGACATTTTGTGTGGCCAATATTCCAAGCATGGATACTGCTATATTGGAATTTTGCAGGGAAAGATCCATTGTTACCGAATGATCGGACTAGAAAGACCTCACTAGTCAGAAAGAACTGCTAGTCAGAACGACCGTGTGTGTGAAATGACACAACTCTCGGTCGTCTATGCTGCAGGCGTGGCTAGAGGGGTCACATGTACATTACATCACTACGCTCCACTGTTGTTAGGCAAGCAGGGTGGTCGTTTGTCGTCGTACAAGCTTTTTGGGGGGGAAATTTTTTACTATTCTGGTCCCGATGCGACCAGCAAGAGGGGAAAGTCGTACGATCTGCCGTCCGATGTTCGGATCGTGTGTACGGGCCATTACACAAAGTCAGATATTTTGTAGGATTAGAGTCAGGTGTATGATTAACCAATTATACCAAGCAGGTGCTAATAATTATCAATTTTGAAAATATAGGTTGAAACACAGTCAATAACTGAAATAGAAACAGCTGTGTAGGAGGCTTAAGGCCGGGTTCATACTGGTGACCCCGTCCCTTATTACATCACAGTCCCATCATGCCGCGGGACTGTGACGTAATGAGGGGCGGGGTCACTGGGTGACATCACCCAGTGACCACATCCCATCCCTATATAAGTCATTGCGGACCGCGCATACGGCATTACAGTGGGAGAGAGCATCGTGTCAACATCGGAAGAAGAGAAGAGGGAAGAAGACGATGGAGAAGACCGGCCACCGCTAGCAAAAGAGCCGGCAAAAGAGCAGAAGATAGCGGAGGAGCCTGGCAGAAAATACCAGAGAGCGGGAGAAGAACTGGAAAGCACAGAGAAGAGGCCGGAGAGTGCGGAGAAGAAGGAAGAAACCCTGAAGTCGGAAGAAGACCTCCGCAGCTGCCTAATAAATTATTTTAAAAACCTGTCTAGTGTGTTTTTTTATTGACACTTTTTTCCCCAGGAGAATGGGTAGGGGTACGATGTACCCCATACTCATTCACATAGGGTGGGGGGCCGGGATCTGGGGGCCCCCTTATTAAAGGGGGCTCCCGGATTCCGATAAGATCCCCGCCCGCAGACTCCGACAACCAACGGCCAGGTACGGCATGCGGCCTGGTACGGTTCAGGAGGGGGGGGCGCTTGCTCGTCCCCACCCCTATTCCTGACCGGCCGGGCTGCGTGCTCGGATAAGGGTCTGGTATGGATTTGGGTGATACCCCCACGCCGTTTTTTTTGGCGCAGGGGGGTTCCCCTTAAAATCCATACCCAGACCCAAGGGCCTGGTATGCTCTTGGAGGGGGAACCCATGCCGTTTTTTTATTTAAAATTTGGCGCGGAGTTCCTCCTCAAGATCATCTGAGCACAAGTCACATACCAAAGTCGAATCATGCGAGACGGCGATCCGACTTTGATCCGACTGCAATGATAGTCAATGGGCTGAAGTAGGATCAAAGTCGGACCAAAGTAGTACAGGGAGCATTTTCAAAGTCGGACAGACTTGTGTTGGACCAGTTAGGACGGCTCCCATAGGGAAACATTGATTTTCACACGTCATGCGTTATGAGCTCCCAATGTCAGAGCGTTTGTCGCACTAGTGTGAACCCAGCCTTAAACTGGGTGAGGAACAGCCAAACTCTGTTACTAAGGTGAGGTTGTGGAAGTCTGTTCCATGTCACAGGTCATACATCATTGCAAGACTGAGCACAACAGCAAAACAACAAGGCATCAGCAAGGTCTCTCCCAGGCAAAGATTTCAAAGCAGGCTGGGGTTTCAAGATGTGCTTTTAAAGAAGCACAAAGAAACGGGCAGCATTAGGGACTGTAGAAGTAGAGGTTGGCCAAGGAAACCTAAAGCGGTTGTAAAGGCAGAAGGTTTCATGCCCCCCCAGCCCCCGCTAATACCTAGGTCCTAGGGACCTAATACTGATTCCCATCACAATCCAGTGATGAGCACAAGTGTCTCGGCTCTCTGGGCACTCTCCCTCCTCATTGGTTGAGACAATCACAGCCAGTGAGCCAATGAGAAGAGAGCGGGGGCGAGGCCAAGCCACAGCTCAGTGTCTGAATGGGCACGCAGAGCAGGGGCTCGGGAGAGCGCCTACTTGGGTGCCCACACAGCAAGCTGTTTGCTGTGGGGGCACTCAGCAGGAGGGTGGAGCCAGGAGCACCAGCGGGGGACCCGAGAAGAGGAGGATTGGGGCTGTTCTGTGCAAAACCATTACACAGATCAGGTATGTATAACATGCTTGTTATTTAAAAAAAAGAAAAAAAAAACGACTTTAATATCACTTTATTGCAGCAAATGAAAGACACATCATGCTTACTTCCATTTGATATCGGAAGATGTTCAGCAGTGCCATCAGTGCAGAACTGGAAGAAACCAGTGGGATCCATGTACACCCATCTACTGTCCAGGGAAGTCTGGCCAAAAGTGGTCTTCATGGAAGAATTGCGGCCAAAAGCCATACCTCCGATGTGGAAACAAGGCTAATTGACGCAACTATGCACGAAAACATAGGACCTGGAGTGCAGAAAAATGGCAGCAGGTGCTCTGGACTGGTGAGTCAAAATTTGAAATATTTGGCTGTAGCAGGAAGCAGTTTGTTTGCCGAAGGGCTGGAGAATGGTACAATGAGTGTCTGGAGGCAACGGTGGAGGTTACTTGCAAGTTTGGGGCTGAATTTATGCAAATGGAGTTGGAGATTTGGTCAGGATCAATGGTGTCCTCAATGTTGAGAAATACAGGCAGGTACTTATCCATCATGCCATACCATCAGGGATGAGTATGACTGGCCCCAAATGTATTCTACAGCAGGACAATGGCCCCAAACATACAGCCAATGTCATTAAGAACTATTTTTAGTGTAAAGAAGAACAAGGAGTCCTGGAAGTGATGGGTTGGCTCCCACAAATCCCTGATCTCAACATCAGGTCTGTCTGGGATTACATGAAAAGACAGAAGGATTTGAGGCAGCCGACATCCATAAAAGATCTGTGGTTAGTTCTCCAAGATATTTGGAACAACCTACCCGCTAAGTTCCTTCAAAAACTGTGTGCAGGTGTACCTAGAAGAACTGATGCTGTTTTTAAGGCAAAGGGTGGTCACACCAAATATTGATTTGATTTAGATTTCTCTTCTGTTCATTTTCTTTCCATTTTGTTCATTGATAAAAATGAACTATTAACATTTCAATTTCTGAAAGCATTCTTAATTTACAGCATTTTTTCACACCTGCCTAAAATTTTTGCACAGTACTGTATATATCTATATCTATATTAATTAGCTTTTTCAGGCTCAGTCCTCCCTCAGTTCTTACTGACATGCTTTCTTAATGCATTTGTATGGGGTGCTTTCGACATGTACAGCAGTCTCTCTCTCTCTCTCTCTCTCTTTCTTGTTCCTGTGAGGTCCTTAATTTCATTCAGATTTACTCATTTATGACTGCTTAAATTCTTAAACCACAAACTCAGGGTCAAATAGAACAGTATTTAAAAAGGAGAAGTGTTTGTTGACTTAAATTATAGCCTAATGACAAGGATATACTTGGCGGCGTCCGAATGTACTTGCAAGAACAGACGCTGGCCCAAAAAAAACAAGTAATTCCCAGAACTTGGTGAATGATACGGCTGATTTTGAGTTTCATCACGTTTGTTTCATCTCTCTTTCCAGACTATAAATCATTATCAATGAAACCAGTAGATGTATTCTACGTGCTGGTACAGCTACCTAAATGCATTGGATGTCCACCGACTGAGCTTGGATGACCCAGCTGCTGAATGGACGATCTTTGCACTGGTTGAGTTTGTAGGTCTGTGTCTATGAAGGAGGGAGCGGGGAGTGCCTTAAATGGCAGCTGTCTCAATGAAACAATAGCGATCCATTCATAATGGCTGACTTCAACACTGACCATGGAAGGACCTATAGATATATGTACACTATATTACCAAAAGTATTGGGGTGCCTGTCTTTACAGGCACATGAACTTTAATGGCATCCCAGTCTTAGTCCATAGGGTTCAATATTGAGGTTGCCCACCCTTTGCAGCTTTAACAGCTTCAACTCTTCTGGGAAGGCTGTCCACAAGATTTAGGAGTGTGTCTATGGGAAAGTTTTACTATTTTTCCAGAAGCGCATTTGTGAGGTCAGACACTGATGTTGGATAAGGCCTGGCTGGCAGTTTCCACTCTAATTCATCCCAAAGGTGTTCTATTGGGTTGAGGTCAGGACTCAAATTCCTCCACCCCAAACTTGCTCATCCATGTCTTTATGGACCTTGCTTTGTGCACTGGTGTGCAGTCATGTTGGAACAGGAAGGGGCCATCCACAAACTTTTCCCACAAAGTTGGGAGCATGAAAACTGTCCAAAATGTCTTGGTATGCTGACGCCTTGAGAATTCCCTTCACTGGAACTAAGGGGCCAAGCCCAACACCTGAATAACAACCCCACACCATAATCCCCCCTCCACCTAATGATTAGAAACAAGTGCACAAAGCAAGGTCCATAAATACATGGATGAGTGAGTTTGGGGTGGAGGGACTTGACTGGCCTGCACAAAGTCCTGACCTAAACCCGATAGAACACCTTTGGGATGAATTAGAGTGGAGACTGTGAGCCAGATCTTCTTGTCCAACATCAGTGCCTGACCTCACAAATGCGCTTCTGGAAGAATTGTCAAACAATCCGATAGACACAATCCTAATCCTTGTGGACAGCCTTCCCAGAAGAGTTGAAGCTGTTAAGCTGCAAAGGGTGGGCCAACTCAAAATTTAACCCTACAGACTAAGACTGGGATGCCAATAAAGTTCATGTGTGTGTGTAAAGGCAAGTGTCCCAATACGTTTGGTAATATTGTATATGTTCCCTATAAAAAAGGTAGATCAGCTTAATGCTCTTTAAAATCTTTAGGCACCTTTAAGCTGGGAAATATCATTCCTATTAACAGATTTAAAGCGCAACTCCGTTCTAAATCCCCACAATTGTCCCCCCTTACCCCACTGAAGGCCCCTGCATGTATGATTTTTATTTATACTTACCTTTTCTGAAGTGTTCAGGCTGGCCAAGTGTTTCAATTGGGTACTCTTCCCTTTAGGCCTTCTTCTGGTGATGGTCCTCAATGACGCAGAAAGGGGAAATGACATGGCAATATCTGCACTGCTTTCTGCTACAATTCACAACAAACGCAGTGTGCAATGGTGAGGCCCCTCAGGGGCGGGCCCATGACACACAGCTTTCGCAGTCTTCTGAGTTACTTGACGTTGGGCTTTATTCAAAAACACAGAGGACATCTAATGGCAAAGAAAGGTACTGGTAGTTTGGACTGCAGCACAGCATTGCCCCCCAGCAATTATAACCAAACAGTGCTTGTGTGGGACTCCATGGACTAATATAAGTACCACAGACATGCTTGAAATGGACCAGTGCTGGAAAAAAAATATAGAAACTCCATTTGCCAAACCTCTGCTTCTGAAACTGCTGCTTGCTGGAAGACAATTTGAATCCCTACTGAGTCAGTGATTCAAGACAAGTATGAAAATTAGTTTTGACATAGTTCTAACTACATTGGCTTCAGGCATGTTCCACGTCAGTATTGGGATGTTACTAAAAATGACCTTTCCTATTTATTCTGCAGCGCTATCATTTTCTGTAAAATGCAATGCAATATGGCTACCTGGATGCGTTCTGTAAAAATGCCATTTCCTGCTTGTGTGATTGGCTTACTGATTTTCCCATAAGTCTGCACTAACATACAAGTCAGATTTTGGGCACCTCCTGCAACAAAATTGTCATATTTGGTGAGATATTCCCAAAGGGAAATCATGTCTAAAGGAATGCAGACCCTGCCAACTTTCTCATTAGAGCCCTGCAAGTTATATAAAAACCCTGCAATGTATATAGATTACCCAGAGGGGAATGTTTTTTTTCTCAAGTACTGAAATCAGAAGATCAGGCATGAGTACTAAGCAATTAGCATTTTCAGAAGGAGTTTAGTATCGGCAGTCTTCATATTTCTCCCAGCAAGTTTCCTTTAAACTATTAGGCTCCATGCACACTGGACTTAAAAAACGTTGATTCTACAGGCGTTTGCTGTTTTTTTCACCTGCCTCTAGAAACACTTCTATTGTGTTCTATGTGTCTTTGCACATTATGACTACTACAGGCTTTTTCTGTCAGGGACGTTCAGAGGCAGGAAAAAAAAACCTTCTTTATCGCGTTTTCTGGAGAAGTTTAGGAGCTGTAAAAACATCAGTCTCTCCTAAACTCCTCTTATCTCTTCTGAACGTTTTTTTAGTAAAAAAAAAGGTGTGTTGTCACTTTACACCATTTCCTGGCTTTTGCAGAGGGGGGTGTAGTGCAAAAAACGCCTATAAAGGAAATGCCTTTATAGACTCGCCTAAACTTTATCCCCTTCCCGCCGACCATACGCAGATGTGCGTACTCGGCTTTCGGGGGTTATACCGGGATGATGCCCGCAGCTGCAGGCATCATCCCGGTACCGTTGTTTCGAGCCGGCGATCGGCTATCCGTATATAACAACCGATGCGGCTAAGAGCCGCTCGGCTGTTATACCAGAGGAGCGGGAGGGGACACGCCCCCTCCCGCCACCTCCCGCCGCTCTTACCGGGCCTCCCGTGCGATCGGGAGGCCCGGTGTCCAATCGGCTGCCTCCGGCGGCTAAGGACGGGCTGGAACGAAGCCATGAATGGCTTCGTTCCAGCCTTCTAATTGAACGCGCGGAAGCGACGTCATGACGTCACTTCCCGTTTACTCGGCTGCCAATGGCGCCGAATTTTAAAAAATACACAGTATTCAGAATCGCTGTTTTCGGCGATCTGAATACTTTGAAGTGCAGAGGAGGGATCGGGGGTCTTTTAGACCCCCGATCCCTCCATAAAGAGTACCTGTCACCTGTTTACATTCCTTGTGACAGCAATAAAAGTAAAAAAAAAACATTTTTTTTAAAACACAATTTATAAGTATAAAAATAAATAAAAAAAAACAATTTTTTTTTTTAAAGCGCCCCCGTCCCCGCGAGCTCGCGCAGCGAAGAAAACGCATACTGAAGTCGCGCCCGCATATGTAAACGGTGTTCAAATCACACATGTGAGGTATCATCATGATCGTCAGAGCGAGAGCAATAATTCTAGCCCTAGACCTCCTCTGTAACTCTAACCTGGTAACCGTAAAAAAAATTTAAAGCGTCGCCTATGGTAATTCATAGCTACCATAGTTTGTCGCCATTCCACGAGTGCGTGCAATTATAAAGCATGACATGTTTGGTATCTATTTACTCGGCGTAACATCATCTTTCACATTATACAAAAAAATTGGGGTAACTTTACTGTTTGGAATTTTTAAAATTCATGAAAGTGTCCCTTTTCCAAAAATTTGCGTTTAAAACACCGCTGCACAAACACCGTGTTATATAAAATATTGCAACAATCTCCATTTTAGTCTCTAGATTCTCTGCTAAAAAATATATATATAATGTTTTTTGGGTTCTAAGTAATTTTCTAGCAAAAAATATGGATTTTAACTTGTAAACACCAAATTTCAAAAATAGGCTTAGTCATGAAAGGGTTAATATGATTTCAATTTGAGTCTTTTATGCCACGTTTTTAAAGCTAAAAACGTTGATGTTTTTTCTGCTCCTAGTGTGCATGGAGCCTTATGGTCAATATGTATATACAGGTGCATCTCATAAAACTTGAATATCATTAAAAAGTTAATATATTTCAGAAATTCAATTCAAAAAGTGAAACTCATATATTTGATATAGACACACAGAGTGATATCTTTCAAGCACTTCTTTCTTTTAATTTAAGGATTATGGCTTACAGCTAGTTTACAGCTAATGAAAACCCAAAATTCAGTATCTCAGAAAATTTGAATATTAAATAAAACCAATAAAAAAAAAAGATTTTTAATATAGAAATGTTGGCTTACTGAAAAATATGTCCATGTACAGTAGCACGCACTCAATACTTGGTTGGGGCTCCTTCTGCATGAATTACTGCATCAATGCGGCGAAGCATGGAGGCGATCAGCCTGTGGCACTGCTGAGGTGTTATGGAAGCCGAGGTTTCTTTGATAAGGGCTTTCAGCTCATTTGCATTGTTAGGTCTGGTGTCTCTCATCACCAGCAACCAACACCAGCAGATGACATGGCTCTTCAAATCATCACTGACTGTGGAAACTTCACATTGGACCTCATGCAACTTGGATTCTGTGCCTCTCCACTCTTCTTCCAGTCTCTGGGACCTTGATTTCCAAATTAAATGCAAAATTGTCCACAGTCAGTGATGATTTGGGGAGCCATGCCATCTGCTGGTGTTGGCCCATTGTGTTTTTCTAAGTCCAAAGTCAGCACAGCCCTCTACCAGAAAATTCTAGAGCACTTCATGCTTCCCTCTACTGACCAGCTTTATGGAGATGCTGATTTCATTTTCCAGCAGGATTTGACACCTGCCCACATTGCCAAAAGTACCAATACCTGGTTTAATGATCATGATATCACTGTGCTTGATTGGCCAGCAAACTCACCTGACCTAAACCCCATAGAGAATCTGTGGGGTATTGTCAAGAGGAAGATGAGAGACGCCAGACCCAACAATGCAGACAAGCTGAAGGCCTCTATCAAAGAAACCTGGGCTTCCATAACACCTCAGCAGTGCCACAGGCTGATCGCCTCCATGACAAGCCGCATTGATGCAGTAATTCATGCAAAAGGAGCCCCAACCAAGTAATGAGTACACACTATACTGTACACGGATATACTTTTCAGCAAGCTAACATTTTTGTATCAAAAATTCTTTTTTTTTATTGGTCTTATGTAATATTCTAACTTTCTGAGATACAAAATTTGGGGTTTTCACTAGCTGTAAGCCATAATCCTCAACATTAAAAGAAAGAAATGCTTGAAATATATCACTCTGTGTGTAACGCATCTACTGTATATAAAATATATGAGTTTGACTTTTTTTTATTGAATTACTGAAATAAATTAACTTTTTGACGATATTCTAATTTTATGAGATGCACCTGTATTTATAAATTTATATAATGTCATATATTCATTTCCGCATTGTATTTCAATTATTTCTAGTCTACTATTATCGTGAACAATGTTGAAGTTTGAGCACTTACTTTGTGAAGATCCCCACACATGTACCTCCTTTCTGTGTCACATAGTCACTATGCCCAGAGAATAGGTACTGCTGTGTCACGCATTTCACAGAGTCCGTGGCATAACTACAGGGAATGGGAAGGTCCTAGTATTAAAGTACCTAATATACAGGGTGACTCTGTAGGTACTTAAAGGTCACTTGTGCCAACGTCCCCAATATTAAGTTAGGGATATAAAAAAGCTGAAGAAATTTTGGGACTTTAAAGGCACAGCTGTAGTAGACTACACAACGTATAAAAAAAGTTAAATTTTTATTGATAACATACAAAAAACAAAGAGGATAGACAGGACATCATTTAAAACCACATCAATTCTAGACATACAATATATATCCTAACACCATTGAGGATCCTATCCTGCATTTTTGTGTGTATTCCTATATATTTGTATACAATTAGATCATAATCCAAATAAAGGAAAAAGGTAAACTTCCCCTAAAGAGTTGGAATTGGGGGAGCATTGCAGGTCTGGTATTCCCAAAATGATGTATTCTCCAATTGCTCTACATGTTTCACGTTGACAAGAACGCTTCTTCAGGAGCTAGAGGTTCTATTAAAATTACATACAAATAGAGAAGAAAAACATATATCAAAATTCCAATACTTAAAAGCTATTCTCAATGAATACATTATGAAAAAAGGATAGTAGCTTGGTAGAAAATAGGGCAAAACGCCCCTAAATGGCGAGGCATGGCAGAGGTCCTATAAAAGATAAAGGTCTCAAGTGGCAGGACAGCACAAGGCAGCGGTCTAGGACAGCCCGTACAGAGGGAGGCCCGTAAAACACTGAGAGACATAGAAAAATGTAAGATATGAAATATGAGTGAGAGGTAATAATAATGTATATTATAAAATTTATGTCATTCAAACGTACAGCTGGGATGGGGGGGGGGGGAGAGGGGGGGGAGGGACGGGTAAGGGAAGGGAAAGGGAAGGGGGGGGAAGAAAGCGGGACAGAGAGGGGAAAAAGAAGGGGAACAAAAGGAGGAAGGAGCAAAGGGAGGGGGGGGGAAGAGGGGGGCAAGACAGAGAGTGGACTGAATTAACAGAGTGTATAAACAAAATATTGTATTGCTTACCAAATAAGTATATAAAGGGAAAAAATTTTTTGTTCATAAATTAGGTCAGTAAGTCGCAGAAAGCGATCGAGGTAGAAATGTATTGGTAAAGGTCAGGCAGGCAGCAAACGGACACCAGGGACTCCCAGATATATTACATCAGGTGGTTGTAGATAGGGAGAGCTCATGTAGGCTATAGTTCTAATATACAAACACAAGTAAAAATAAGGATCAATGATGATTGTGGGTACTAGGATCACTGATGGTATATGTATTAAGATACTCTGCCTAAGAAGGCAGCCAGAGATAACTTACCCCACAATGAAAGTGATAAGAGACAGGGGGGAAAATCCGGGAGTACACCGCTCTGCTGAACTGCTGCCGATTGTATGTCTCAGCAGTGAGCAGCGAGGCAGCCCCATATATGGGATATCCAGGGCGGAAGCAGCCGTTCCAATCAACAGGGCGTCTTCCGGCCCCATCGCAGGCAGCCGCGCATGCGCCGAGCGACGTCACAGACCAGACCGACGGCGCACGCGCGAGAAAACTCGTTGCGCGCATGCGTTGGGCCAAGGCCTAGAAAGACGGGGCCTGGGCAACGCGCCTACTGCAGAGGCGGGGAAGAAGGGAGCCCCAGTGGGTCCCCCAAATCCCCGTCTATCGCTGCACATCCGGCCAGAGAGTCGGACCGGATGTGCGGCGCTGTGCGATGGATACCGCTGACAGTGATGGCCAACCTAGAGCCCAATCGAGACCAGGAAAACTAAGGGCGCTCAGCCATGCGTCACCACAAGGGGGAGGTATAATCAGAAAGTGAATAACAAAACATTTAAAGATTAAACATGCCATAATCTCAGCATAGTTGTAGATACACAGTCAACTAATGTGTGGCAGACAGACATACTGCCAGGGTAATATCAATACAACAGAAGGAAAAAGAGGGAAGAAGGGGAACATTTTAAAGTATAAACACACTGATCTGGACTACAGAACAATGAGTAAAGTATTTGACCTATATGCATATTAGCAAACACGTTCTTTAATGTCTGAGTGTTTTTTTCTTTTTTTGCGGTTTTTTGCAAAAGGCGAGACCAAACTATAGTCAAATAAAGGGGGGGGGGGATTTTGAAAACAGGGTTTATTGAGGGGGCTAGCTAGATCAAAGAAACGGTTTATATGAGAGAGACTCATTCAGGCCGGGTGCTTTGATGGCTTTTAAACGTTCTATCCAAAGTGATTCTTTTTGTAAAATGAGCTTATCCCATTCACCCCCTCTGGGATTTTTGGGGATGACGGCCAGGACAGTAAACGAAATACTGGATGTATCAAACCGGTGGTAAAGATCAAGGTGTCTGCTCACAGGTGTGAGCATCTTTCCATTACCAGAATAATAGACATGATCGTTAATTCTTTGTCTAAGTTGTCTGGCCGTCTTCCCCACATAGAAGGCGGCGCAGGTACAGATCATCAAGTATACCACCCCTTGTGTCTGGCATGTTACTAAGAATTTTGGATAGAAGGTTTCGCCATTTGGAAGCAAAATTGGAAATGTGGGGGATATCTACAGGGGTCACAGGGGTTGCAATGGTGACCCTGCCCCTTCTCCATGGGGTCCATGCAGCTGGTAAAGAATGGTTGTCAGACGGAAATCCCCATCACCAGCTGAACTGTACATTGGCACTGGGAGCTCGGCCAGACAGTAAAAGTGAAAAGCAAAGGTGCTATAGGAGTCTTCTGGAGTACTGTGCTCTCTGCCTCCCCCTACAGTGCAGTACCCAGCTGTGTAATTGAAGGTACTGTATAGCTGATTTTGTGAAAGGCTGTTTACTGTATATGTATTTATGTATGTGTTTGTATATGTGTGCAGAGTATTCTACCCATACCATGATACACTGCAGAGCATTCCACCCATCCTATTAACACTGTAGAGCATTCCTCCCATCCCATGACACACTGCAGAGCATTCCACTCATCTTCTGACACCCTGCAGAGCATTCCACCCATCTCATGATACACTGCAGAGCATTCCACCCATCTCATGATACACTGCAGAGCATTCCACCCATCCCATGACACTGCAGAGCATTTCACCCATGATCGCAAAGGTCGCACTTGGGACTGGGCCCTGGCATTCCACCACTGTAGAGGGGCCCCAAGATGGCAGGAAAGAGGCACGCTGCAGGACCATATTATTGGGTTCCATGGCAAGAGTAAAGGTTCCTGGGATCAAGGGCCCCGGGCTTGGATGAAAGGGGCTTGGTACCAGAGGAAAGTGGTGGGTCAGGGGGGCCCTTCATGGTTTCTTGCACTGGGGCCCTGAAGGTTCTAGTTACGCCTTTGCACAGAGCCTGCTTTCTAAACTACAGAGGTGCTGAGAGGAGGAGTTTAAGGAGGCGGAGTCAGTGTAGGCAACTCTGCTTGCTGGCAGCAAAGTACCATTGGATATGTAGTCCTTAGAAATAGAAAGCAAACAGCAGAGGAGAAGCTGCAAAGCGTGCAGGGAATCCAGGAAGTTGTGAAAAGAGATGCCAGGAGACAGGCATAACCCACGACATGAAAGGAGATGTATTAAAGAATTTTACCCCAAAAATTTCATATTCCTGATATGTGTCAGTTGTATGAAGTACTTGTATTAAATAGCATCCTGTTCTCTTTGTATTGCTTCTTTTGTGTGAAATACCCGGTGAACCTGCCAATCCCCTCGCTTTTCTATTTCAAACTGAACACGCTAGGGATAGAAACACATCCATCCCAGTGTGGTCAGTTTTCTGGCTGTGCTGGGAGCAAAGCCAGCCTGTCCTCCAATGATCAGACTTGTGCTGACACACCCCTCTGCAAAGCCAATCACTGCAAAGATCAGTGTGCTGCTGCTTCTCCACCCCTATAATAGATATATATATATATATATATACATATATATATATATATATATATATATGTTTTGCCTTTCATTTCTATTTTAAACTGATAAACTGATTGGGTTGTTTTGTTGTTTTACAAGGTGAGGGTTTACATATACTTTAATTAAGACTGCATTAGATTGTAAAAAATAACTCTTGTTTGTATTGCTATTAAAAATGAAAGTGTATGCCGTGACCAGAGCTCTCCCCTCCATGGTACTCCTAATAATCTGAACATTGCTTGTGAAAATTGGGCTTGGTAAGAGCTCTCTAGGTTGCACTGTGCTGTGCGCTCTTTTTAAAGTACAATACAGGCACATAGTACATCACAGTATAATGTACTTTATAAAAGGTGCTAATATCTGACTTATTCACAAATGTTTACATTTAAATTGTAACTCACCAAAAAAAAATTTGTTTTATTAGTTGTGGATAGAGCTTAGAAAGGTTTCCAACATTTCCTATACTGGTGACAATGTTGCTACCTGTACAGGAAAGAAGCAGAATTCTCCTTTGGAGACACAGATTGCACAAAAAAAAAAAAAAAAGTAGACAGAGGTTGTCATTCTCCACCCTGCTGACAATTTTTTTTAATTTCTATTTTGTCCTAGTTGGGGAGATTTGTCCTTGCATCCTGTCCTGTGACAAGTCTTCTACCAGGACAGGAAGTGAAGAGAAATCAACTGCACAGTCACATATACTAATAAAAAGCTGGCAGGGATTCTAAACCCCCTCAACGCTATTCAAAACTTGAATTGTATGTCAAGCTAAAAAGTTTTTTTTCTGATTTTTGGATTAGTGCGGGGAAGGATCGGATTGCATGATTGCACTTTAATGGTGAAATTGTGTTTTTTATTTTATTTAAGTGTCATTTATTTGTTATACACTTTAATTAATTAATTTGGTATCACAATAGTATTAAATTAGGTTGGTTATTTTTTTTATTTAGGTTGGTTAATATTTTGAGCACTGCACATATTATATAATTTTCAAGTGCGATATATTAACCCTAGGTGGTAGCAGCCTTCCGTTCTCTAGCGCTGACTTTTCTCTCTACATAAGGATTGGAACTGTTGGGTTTTTACTGCTATCCAGGGTTCCTTTAGAGAAATTTATCCTGACTTCCTGTCTTGAAGAACAGGAAGTGAAGGAAATTCAGCAATGGTACATAGACAGAAATACAGTTATGACAGTGGTTCTAACATTCCCTACCCTACCAAAGAAAATCATTTTTTTTTCCTGTCTGTGTTGGAGAGTTCTCCTCACTTCCTGTCTGATAAAATGTTGTCAGGAGGCCAGAAAGTGAGGGGAAATCTGTATCACAGAGCTCTGAATAGCAAGAAAACCCAGATAAGGGCTAGTCTCCCCCACACTATCCAAAACTAAGAAAAAAGGTTTTGGTTGGATATATTTTTACCATTCTGTTGCTCTTAAAGTATAAAAACTTGAACCAGCCATATATAAAACCATGGCAATCTTATATATCAATGTTGGCCAACAGTATACAGTACAAAACCATATTCCCCTAGTCATTATATAATATTTCCATTTCCATGCTACGATGGACCTTCGTTTTTAATTATTTTTTTAAAGATAATTTTTCATTTCATTTACTTAATTTCTTCTTGACTGAACTACGGAAGCACAGATCATTACCGACGTCAGGATGCTGGATCAGTTTGTGGCAAATTACTTTTTTTTTTAATCAGGTTTTATCTACTTAACTGATCTTTAATACTCATTTTTCAAGCTTCGTTTCTCTTTTGTACATCATTCGAGCCTCCCATACTGGTGTCTCATACCTCTAACGCATAGCTGACGTCAATGTACTTCATCAGACTAACGCATCTGAGCACCCATCTGAAAAGTCCGTTTAAACTTTTTGACATCAGCCAAGGTTCTGGATAGGGTGGTGGTTATAAACTCTAACTAAAACTTCAAAACATTTTTTTGAATAGGGCGTGGAAGGGTCACAGCTTCAGCCCTGGTTCACACTGATGGGATGCAGGAAACGCACAAGATTCGCTGCGTTTCCCCGCATCGCACTGCATAGCAATCGCACGGTGACCATGCAATCTGCTGCGGGTGTCAATGTTAGAATAACGATACTCTGAAACAGATCGCAAAACGCAATGTGATTGCCAGAATCGCATCGCATGGTGTGATTCAGGACGTTCAGACAAACATTTACATGCATGACACATTAAAAGCAATCTAAGAAAAATAGATATCCCCCTTCAATGGGACTTTAAAGGCAACACACACACTTAGGTAATACGAAAAAGTCAGTTTTATTCAGTATATATAAAAAAATTGAATGCAATTTAATGCAATCATAATATGACTGTGGATACCTTTATTTCTCATTTTGGTCTATGCAGCTAACTGCTGCAAACCAAAACAGAGTTGTGTGAATTGTCCCATAGCATAAAATACTGCTGCTTTCAGATCCGTATAAAAAAGTATGCATTCATTAATATTACCTCTAATGAAACACTACCCTCATATACTGTCAAATGGTCGCAAGATATGGATCGCACGTTTGACATAGAAGAGTGGTCTAATATCTGGTTAGTTACTAAAACTTCTTCCCCGAATTGCTTTGCGTTAGAAACCAACTTTAAAGTTTTGGCACAATGGTATTTAGTACCAGCCAGAATAGCAAAATTTGTTCCATCCTATTCAGACTCATGTTTCCGGGGATGTATAACGCCTGGTACACACTTTCATATCTGGTGGCTATGCCGGATAACCCAAGAATTTTGGAAGAAAATATTTGAGATGGCCTCCAAAGCTCTGGGCACCTCTATTCTTCCCGGCAATGGCTCGTTTGAATCTCAAACCATCGGACCTAACGCAAACTCGATTCAAATTCATTCACCTTGCCACTGCAGCTAAATAAACTATAGCCAAAGCATGGAAATCCCAAACTTTGGTAGTGGCTGAGGCTACACATAGGATGAACAGAGCCCTTATCTTTGCCAAAATGACGGCTATAGAAAATAATAATATAAATAAATTTTGCAAGATTTGGCAACCTTAGGTCAAATATTACTTACCAACTGACTTTGACCAATCCTTACTATTACCTTGCTAAGTTTACTCTTCTTCCTTCCACTCCATGTCATTAGACATATGCACTGCCCGGGTGCGGGCCGCACCACCACCACGAGAGACTTTCTTTCTTTCTTTCTTTCTTTCTTTCTTTCTTTCTTTCTTTCTTTCTTTCTTTCTTTCTTTCTTTCTTTCTTTCTTTCTTTCTTTCTCCACATATTGACTTACTGACATTAAACTAGAGGTGAATGATACTTACTTTACATTTTTTTCTCATATGTAGATTAAAGCTTGTGTTGCTTAATTTTGGTTCTATTAATAGTATCTTTCCCTTGTTTCTCCTTTCCTTTTTTTCTTCTTTTTTCTTTCCATCCTATTATCCTCATACATGAGATCATTAACCAGTATTGATACATACATTGTTCATTTTTCTTATAATATCACCTTTTTTTGTGTATAGACTATATTTACTCTATACGTGAAGAAAACACAAGTTATTGTTTATTTACCTTGATCACTCTAAGATTCGTCAAACATTCCCTCTATTCTGTAAATTGATAATTCATTACCTTAAGATCATGCCCCCATTCGTCCACAGTTTGATCTCATTTGGGGTGGTTGGGTGGTCTGGAGGCATGACTCAACTGATGTGCAGATAACTGAGGGAATTTTATTCATTTTTTTTTCTTTATTTTTATACTTCTTAGAGTCTTATACTCTCTAATATTAGGATCGCATTTGTTCTTGATTCTTTTTCAACTTCTTTTACATATATTTAAGCTCTTTCTTGTATTATCAAAATGAGATGGTATCATCAATTGTATGACAATGTTTCTTAATTTCCGAATCTTATGTACATGTCAATATAATGTTATATTCTTCCTTTTAATGTAAATTCAATAAACATATTGAACAAAAAAAAAAGTATGCATTATAAACCTGAATGTAGCTTACTTTATGTACATGAGCCCTTAAAGCTGAAATAAATCTCTGCATAAAAAAACAAAACAAAAATTGGCTTGGGAGCTTAATGCCATAATATACTAATGTGCACAGCAATTATAACACACTTAACCGCCAAGCAATGCCTTGTGCTGTCAGCTGTCACAGACATGTCTATCTTCTCCCAGGTTTGGACTCCTTGGCCGCTTGATGCTATAAATGGATGCTGAGCTGCACAGGTATACAAACACTGACAGACAGGGAGAAGGTTTTAAGACAGAAGGGGCCAATAGGTCTTAAATGATCTACTGTATGTCTATGAGTTCTGTTACATAGTAAATCTGATATATATTCAAGCTGATATATATACACAATATACACCGGCCACTTTATTAGGTACAGCTTGCTAGTGCCAGGTTGGACCCCCTTTTGCCTTCAGAACTGCCTTAATACTTCGTGGCATAGATTCAACAAGGTGTTGGGAACATCCTTCAGAGATTTTGGTCCATATTGATATGATAGCATCACACAGTTGCTGCAGATTTGTCGGCTGCGCATCCATGATGTGAAAAGGACCATGCAACAAGTGCAACAGGGGCCGCCCCCTTGGACTTTTAAGGCAGAAATAAAGAAAAGGGCATAAATAAAAGGCAATCATGTGCCACTTTTATTGAGTACACAGTATCTGATAAATTTTTAAGTCAAAAACATTCACATTAAAATATACAAAAAGTACACCAATGAACCAATTAATACATAGACATATATATCAAACCCAAAGCTAATAATCCAGGCACTGCCAGAGTCAAGCTGAGGTCAGTCTATGAAGACATGTTTTGGAAATGTTATTGGTACATATTTTCCTTGATTCAGGGGAGATTTATACTTGGGTGACTTTATCTTTATATATTTAGGGTTCATTGAAAAAACATGGGACAACAACGGTAAAAACAATTGCGGGGAATTCACGTTGGCTGAAAGAGTCCGCATAGACACAAAGATGGACAAGCATGCAACCCAGAGCTGGCCACTGATTCACATCCACAAGAGACGCTCCAATGTTAAACCAGCAAAGGAGTATTGCTGTCTTTCACTGTGCTGATAGAGGTGCAGGCATCTTTTTAATGAACCCTATATATAAAGATAAAGTCACCCAAGTATAAATCTCCCCCAATGAAGGAAAATATGTACCAATAAAATTTCCGAAACATGTCGGGATGTTTGCTACAAATCTTCATGGACTGACCTCAGTTTGACTCTGGCAGTGCCTGGATTATTAGCTTTGGGTTTGATATATATGTCTATGTATTAATTGGTTCATTGGTGTACTTTTTTATATTTTAATGTGATTGTTTATGACTACAAAATTTATCAGATACTGTGTACTCAATAAAAGTGGCACATGGTTGCCTTTTATTTACTCTATTATCTTTATTACCTGCCTTAAAAGTCCAAGGGGGCGGCCCCTGTTGCACTTGTTGCATGCTCCTTTTTTCTCATGTTTTAAGGATGTTGGCAGTCCTACACATTCAATTCCCATAAATAACCTTCTTCTATGATGTGAATCTCCCATTCCACCACATCCCAAAGGTTCTCTATTGAATTGAGATCTGGTAACTGTGGAGGCCATTGGAGTACAGTGACCTCATTGTCATGTTCAAGAAATCAGTTTGAGATGACTGGAGCTTTGTGACATGGTGCATTATCCTGCTGGAAGGAGCCATCAGAAGATGGGTACACTGTAGTCATAAAGGGATGGACATGGTCAGCAGCAATACTCAGGTAGGTCGTGGCATTTAAACAATGCTCAGTTGGTACTAAGGGGCCCGAAGTGTACCAAGAAAATATCCCCCACATCATTACACCACTAGTCTGAACCATTGATACAAGACAGGATGGATCCATGCTTTCATGTTGTTTACGCCAAATTCTGACCCTACCATCGAAATGTCGGAGCTGAAGTTGAGACTCATCAGACCGGGCAACGTTTCTCCAATCTTTGTTTGTCCAATTTTGGTGAGCCTGTGTGAATTCTAACCTCAGTTTCCTGTTCTTAGCTGACAGGAGTAGCACCCTTCTGCTGCCTCTAGCCCATCTGATTCAAGGTTTGATATGTTGTTCAGAGATGGATTTCTGCATATCTTGGTTGTAACAAGTGGTTATTTGAGTTACTGTTGCCTTTCTATTATCTCGAACCAGCCTGTCCATTCTACTCTGACCTCTAACATCAACAAGGCATTGGTCCACACAATGGACCAATGCCTTGTTGAATGGACCAATGGTCGTTTGCAGGCCATTCTCTGTAAACCCTAGAGATGGCTGTGCGTGAGAATCCCAGTAGATCATTTTTGAAGAGATTTTTGAAATACTCAGGCCATCCTGTCTGGCTCCAACAACCGTGACCTTTCTTCTCTGATGCTCGGTTTGAACTGCAGCAAGTTCTTCACCATGTCTAGATGCCTAAATCCTTTGAGTTGCTGCCATGTGATTGGCTGATTAACCATTTGTGTTACCAAGCAATTGAGCAGGTGTACCTAATAAAGTGACAGGTGAATGTATATACAGTATATATTGCCCAGCTCTGTAATGGACTGGATTTATTGCCTTGGAATTCCAAAGCTTTTTCCAGTTTGCCAAAGTTTTTGTTTGTTTCAATTACTTTTCCTGATTGGCAGCTCATGCGGGGTAATTTCAGAAGCTGATATACAGAAGCCCCTGTAAAAAGAAACAGCACAAAACCTGGCACTCCGTCATCTTTCATCAAACCATAAGATGGGTGTTATCAGGGCCACTGATAAGAGGATAGCACCTACCCTCCTATACAGGGCCCATGCCCCATAAGTTCAGCAGGGGGTCCAGAGCAGCAGGACTGCGAGCAATTATTGGAACCAATCGCCCTGTGACCCTCCTTGTGTTTACAATGCTTCAGTTTGTGAATGAACAAGGAGCCTCAGTACGGAGCACTTCCTGTTCATTCACTCTACAGCTAAGGCTGCAGAGAAAGGATTGAGGAATCTATCTCCTCAGTCTTTTTCTCTGTCTCAAATATGAGACTTTGGGTATCTGTTTAGACCCCTGATATTTCATCAACCCCCACAGGGCTGTTCAAAAAAACGTAAAAAAAATAAAAATCTAACATTGTATAAAAATAATTAAAAAAACATAATTAAGGGCTTATTCTCACTGGTATTCTTGTTGCATGAATGAGTGGTTTGTTCATGCAGCTGGAACCGCTTGTTAGACTTGGTTCACTGTTCCTGTCAGCTAGGTTGTACAGGGCCCCATGAATTCTAATAGCAGCCCTGGGCGTTACTATGTAGGTGGAGCATTGATCACACAGTTTTCCCAATTCTTTCCCCAGAGCATCCCCTATATCACCATTCAGCAGCCAGACAGCTTCTTTTTTTTTTTTTTTTTTTTTTTTTTTTTACTAAACAGCAAATGAAGCCAGTGTAATGTAAAAAAACTGACATGTAGATGATTTTCGGAAAGTGACTCAGACAGCATTACATGGCATATTGTAAATGAAGGCTTTCTCTACATATCATTGTCTCAGCTCCAAAATATTTCTTTTTCTTGGATTCTCGAAACTAGTTATGCAGACTGACTGAACACAATCAGTGAAAAGGAGGGAGGGGGTGAAGGGACTCATAAGTAAGCAAAAGGTAAAAAAATGTAATATCTGGTTCAGGAGATGGTGCATTTCAGCCCTTATGCACTCATGATTAGTACATGTCATTTTAGATGTCATTTTTCATTTATTTTTATGACAGCAAACCATTGTGAATGGATGGAAGACTCCCGCCTATTAGAAGTTAAGGCCCGAGTATCTTGGATAATGACTATTGACAAAATAACACCTATCCTAACTGATAAACTAGCTCTCGTTGAGAAGGGCTGGTCAACTTGGATCCAAACTTTTCTCCCCCCGAACTTTGTCCATTTACTCCTGCATCTTTAGTTCTTTTGTGTGCTAAATGCTTGTTTAGGTCTAAGAGGCCACAAAAAGCACTTACAGCATCCTATAGGTTCCCTCCAGTATGTAAGTCTGATCCCTGGAACCTCTTTTAGCCTACGCTACCCTACGCTCTGGAGGTGATAGGTTCTCTGGCGTCATCAAGTATAATGCAAAAGCCTTAGGCCCCTTTCACACTGGGGCGGTGGGGGCGTCGGCGGTACAACAGCGCTATTTTTAGCGCTGCTGTACCGTCGTTCTTGCAGCTGTATTCGGCCGCTAGCGGTGCGGTTTTAACCCCCGCTGGCGGCCGAAAAAGGGTTAAAATCACTCCTACAGCGCGGCTATAGCCGCGGTATTGCCGCGGTATAGCCGTGCTGTCCCATTGATTTCGATGGGCAGGAGCGGTTTAGGAGCGGTGAATACACCGCTTCTTCACCGCTCCAAAGAAGCGGTTTGCAGGACTTTTTTCACCGTCCTGCCAGCGCACCGCTTCAGTGTGAAAGCCCTCGGGCTTTCACACTGAACAAACAGTGGAGGCTGTTTAGGGGCGGTTTGCAGGCGGTATTTTTAGCGCAATACCGCCTGCAAACTGCCCCAGTGTGAAAGGGGTCTAACAGTGCCTTGAAAAGGTATGCATACCCATTAAAATTTTCCACATTTTGTCATGTTACAACCAAAAACGTAAATGTTATTTATTGGGATTTTATGTGATAGACCAACACAAAGTGGCACATAATTGTGAAGTGGAAGGAAAATGATAAATGGTTTTCAAAATTTTTTACAAATAAATATCTGAAAAGTGTGGGGTGCATTTGTATTCAGCCCCCTTTACTCTGATACCCCTAACTAAAATCTAGTGGAACCAATTGCCTTCAGAAGTCACCTAATTAGTAAATGGAGTATGTAATTTAATCTCGGTAGAAATACAGCTGTTCTGTGAAGCCTTCAGAGGTGTTTTAGAGAACCTTAATGAACAAACAGCACCACGAAGGCCAAAGAACACACCAGACAGGTCAGGGATAAAGTTGTGGAGAAGTTTAAAGCAGGGTGAGATTATAAAAACTATCCTAAGCACAAATCCAGCCTTCATGGAAAAGTGTCAAGAAGAAAGCCATTGTGGAAAGAAAGCCATAAGAAGTCCAGTTTGCAGTTTGCAAAAAGCCATGTGGGGAACACAGCAAACATGAGGAAAAAGGTACTCTGGTCCGATTAAGCCAAAATGGAACTTTTTGGCCTAAAAGCAAAATGCTATGCATTGCGGAAATGTAACACTAAACACACTACCCCACTGTGAAACATGGTGGTGGCACCATCATCATGTTGTGGGGATGTTTTTCTTCAGCAGGGACAGGGAAGCTGGTCAGAGTTGATGGGAAGATGGATGGAGCCAAATGCAGGGCAATCTTAGAAGAAAACCTGTTAGAGTCTGCAAAAGACTTGAGGCTGGGGCAGAGGTTCACCTTCTAGCAGGACAATGACCCTAAACATACAGCCAGAGCTACAATGGAATGGATTAGATCAAATTCATGATTCAAAGCAAATTCATGTGTTAGAATGGCCCAGTCAAAGCTCAGACCTAAATCCAATTGAGTATCTGTGGCAAGACTTGAAAATTGCTGTTCACAGACGCTCTCAATCCAATCTGACAGAGCTTGAACTATTTTGCAAAGAAGAATGGGAAAAAATGTCTCTCTCTAGATGTGTAAAGTTGGTAGAGACATCCCCAAAAAGATTTGCAGCTGTAAATGCAGTGAAAGGTGGTTCTACAAAGTATTGACTCAGAGGGACTGAGTACAAATGCATGCCACACTTTTCACATATTAATTTGTAAAAAAATGTGAAAACCATTTATCATTTTCCTTTCACTTCACAATTATGTATTACTTTGTGTTGGTCTATCACATAAAATCCCATTAAAATAAATTTAAGTTTTTGTTTGTAACATGACAAAAGGTGGGAAATTTTAAGGGGTATGAATGCTTCTTCAAGGGACTGTAGCCCTGCATTGGACACAATGATGCTGAGGGACAGTCCACCACCGGAGCACAGAGGAAAAGAGGAGAGCAAAAGAGAAAAAAAAGAGAAAAAACGGCTCCTGCGCACTGGTGGATCACCATAAATAATACGTAAACACAGGCCTTGCTGCCCTCAAGGATGGGGATCCTAGTAGAAACCGAAATAGAAAAGAGACAGGGGCGCACCAGCCTTGTGCATTAACTTTTAAAACATTTATTGAATAAAAATAGTAAAAGGAAACAACTCACAAGCAATTGGTGGAGGAGGCACAACATAAAATCGCACCGACAGACAGCCTGCGACTTAGGATGAGCGAAAGCTTCCAAGGATCGTGGAGGAACGCACAGGCATCACAATCAGCTAACGCGTTTCAAAGGGAGGATCCCTTCTTCATCAGAGCTATGCAGTGCACCCTCCCTCAGCAGTCCCCACTTATAAGTGCTTTGAGTGTCAGTGAAACAAGGATGGGATACGGGGCTCCTCCCCCTTAGAAGATCCCTCCCTCCTATGCCCTCTAATCATACGGGCAAAACTCCAATTGGTGTACAAAAAATATATAGATAATAGGTAGTGGATCGTGGCGTGCTGTGCACACAGAATGCAGAGGCAACAAATAGCATGAGGTGTATCAAACATACCAGATATAGATCACAGTAAACATTACCAACCATGGTGAGTGGGAATCTCCCACTTACAACATCACTCATTGCATCAAATGATGTACAAAGGTGAGAGGCTATGAAGATGGATAGAGATATACATGTACCTACACTATTCTTGCGGGGATCAGTGCCTGTGGAGCGCCTCCGCATCGAATGCACAGCGGGCCGGTAGCTGCAGCGTGTCTGTATCGAGATGGAACGCACGCCGATGTGTTTGTGTTCCAAGCTAGGGGAGGGAGGCGGGATCGACATCGCCCCCTCCGCATGACGCACAGTCCACTGGCAGCAAGAGCGGCGTGAGACAGCCCAGTGACGTGCAGCTGGGGGCGGGACCAACATGTCGAGAGCCATCCGCCCAACAGAGCCATCCTGATGTCAATCAGAGCAAACAGCTGCCACACAGACAACGGGCCATACAGATACAAATACCAAATAGCCTCAATGCACTACTAGTGTGTATACCAAGTGGTAAAATGATGGTGATGAAAATGATGATATAAATACCATTAAAAAATAAATAAAATTAATAGAATTAAATTAAATGAAATGAATGGCTAAATATTATTAAATGTATATTGATGATGAAATTAAATGATGAAGTCACTACTAATAGTAATGTGTGTGTTATGGTAGTATAAATAATGATATTATTAAAAATAATCATAATACTAATACTATTAATGATAAATTATAATATAAACCATTAATAAATTATCAACCGTCCAACCGCCAGCGCGACCCACTCGCTATACATACAGCTCTGCACACGCATATGAGTGCCCACAGACTGGCACGCCACGATTCAGCTACGGATCAGCACTTATAAAAACTGTGTAAACATTAACCAACCCAGTCAAACCAACCCAATTGGAATAGCACTAAAATAAAATAAAGTGAAGATCACGCTGAGGGGGATGTGCACATGCAGCAACATACTGCGACTACTATACTATACACATTATATAATAAAAAAGGTGAGAATTACCTCTCCAGTCGCTATGTGCAATGGATAGTTGTGAAAGTGTCTATACAATCAATAGCAAAACAATATCTATGCTTTACAACTGAACAAATGTCATGAATGGTGTCCCAACTACAATATTAAATTGGTAAAAAATCATTAATAATCCACTAATATCTAAAATGGGATAATAGCTACATCGGATAAAATGAATAATACACTGAACCTGTTCCTGTGTATCAAGGATAGTGTATGAGCACACAGCCTGTCCACATGGAGGAGGGGGGGGGGAGGAAAGTGAACAGGGATTAGCAGAAAAGGGGAAAGGTGGGGAAGGCAAGTGAGTGACCATCGAACTCTACATAATCAGACAATTTTGTGAACCTCAGGATCCTCATTCAACCCCCCAGGGGTCATGCTACCTAAGGTGAAGATCCAATAGGCCTCGCGTTTGCAGAGCCTTTGGTGTCTTCTACCTCTATCAAGATCACCCCTGATGGACTCAATCCCAAACACTTTCATACCAGACGGATCCCCGTGATGTACATCATGAAAGTGCCGAGGGACAGGGTATTTGACTCGTGTGTTGGTAATATCACGCCCTTCATGGCCTGACCCCACACTTTTACCACATTCCGAAGGTGCATAAAAGCGAGGTGGATCCCCCTGGTAGACCCATCATTGCAGGTATTGACAGCATTACTAGCAATGTAGGGTGCTACATTGATCATTTTCTACAGGGAATAGTTACGAATCTTCCATCTTTCGTTAGGGATTCGAGCCACATGTTGGAAATTTTATCACACTACGTATGGCAGCCTAGATATAGATGGCTTTCCTTTAGATGTAGCCTCGCTCTACACATCGATTGACCACGTCTATGGCCTTAGAGCAGTTAATCACTATTTATCTAAAGAAGGTGGACTTAATTCTGTACAGGCGAAGTTTGTACTCGATTGTGTTGAATTCTCCCTCAAACACAATCATTTCTCCTTCCTTGGAGAACATTATTTGCAGATTAAGGGTACTGTGATGGGGGCCAGGTTCGCCCCCAGCTATGCTAACATCTTTATGGGGTATTGGGAGGAGTTGTTCATTTGGAACAATAACCCCTTTGGGGCAAACCTGGTCCTCTTCGCTAGATATATAGATGATATCCTTATCATTTGGGATGGATCTGATCAGGAGCTAGGTCTATTCCTTGAGCACTGTAGAGACAATCCTTTTGGGATTGAGTTTACGCATGTCATCAGTAGTGACAGCCTTTGAAATACAAAGCATTTTATGGAAGAACTGGAGCATTCTCAAACACGATCCCATTCTAAGTAAGCACCTTCCTGATAGACCCAATATAGTCTATAGAAAACCACGAGACTTAAGAAGCTTGATAGCCCCCAGCATGGTGAAGAAACCTTTGAACAAGTCCACTAATGTCTGGTCTATTTTTGATCAGAAAGGCAAGTGTAGTGTTAGGAACTGTGGCACTTGTCAATACATGTGGCACAGGAAAAAGTCTGTCACTGGTAGTGATGGCAGAATTCACAACCTGAAGCAATTTATCAACTGTGGGGCTGACCACGTAGTTTATGGCATCATTTGTCCGCGTGGGCGTCTTTATGTTGGCCGCACCTCTCGCCCCATGAGAGTGCGCATTGGTGAGCACAAATGTGATATTACCAACACACGAGTCAAATACCCTGTCCCTCGGCACTTTCATGATGTACATCACGGGAATCCGTCTGGTATGAAAGTGTTTGGGATTGAGTCCATCAGGGGTGATCTTGATAGAGGTAGAAGACACCAAAGGCTCTGCAAACGCGAGGCCTATTGGATCTTCACCTTAGGTAGCATGACCCCTGGGGGGTTGCATGAGGATCCTGAGGTTCACAAAATTGTCTGATTATGTAGAGTTCGATGGTCACTCACTTGCCTTCCCCACCTTTCCCCTTTTCTGCTAATCCCTGTTCACTTTCCTTCCCCCCCCCCCCCTCCTCCATGTGGACAGGCTGTGTGCTCATACACTATCCTTGATACACAGGAACAGGTTCAGTGTATTATTCATTTTATCCGATGTAGCTATTATCCCATTTTAGATATTAGTGGATTATTAATGATTTTTTACCAATTTAATATTGTAGTTGGGACACCATTCATGACATTTGTTCAGTTGTAAAGCATAGATATTGTTTTGCTATTGATTGTATAGACACTTTCACAACTATCCATTGCACATAGCGACTGGAGAGGTAATTCTCACCTTTTTTATTATATAATGTGTATAGTATAGTAGTCGCAGTATGTTGCTGCATGTGCACATCCCCCTCAGCGTGATCTTCACTTTATTTTATTTTAGTGCTATTCCAATTGGGTTGGTTTGACTGGGTTGGTTAATGTTTACACAGTTTTTATAAGTGCTGATCCGTAGCTGAATCATGGCATGCCAGTCTGTGGGCACTCATATGCGTGTGCAGAGCTGTATGTATAGCACGTGGGTCGTGCTGGCGGTTGGACGATTGATAATTTATTAATGGTTTATATTATAATTTATCATTAATAGTATTAGTATTATGATTATTTTTAATAATATCATTATTTATACTACCATAACACACACATTACTATTAGTAGTGACTTCATCATTTAATTTCATCATCAATATACATTTAATAATATTTAGCCATTAATTTCATTTAATTTAATTCTATTAATTATATTTATTTTTTAATGGTATTTATATCATCATTTTCATCACCATCATTTTACCACTTGGTATACACACTAGTGGTGCATTGAGGCTATTTGGTGTTTGTATCTGTATGGCCCGTTGTCTGTGTGGCAACTGTTTGCTCTGATTGACATCAGGATGGCTCTGGTGGGCGGATTGCTCTCGACATGTTGGTCCCGCCCCCAGCTGCACGTCACTGGGCTGTCTCACGCCGCTCTTGCTGCCAGTGGACTGTGCGTCATGCGGAAGGGGCGATGTCGATCCCGCCTCCCTCCCCTAGCTTGGAACGCAAACACATCGGCGTGCGTTCCATCTCGATACAGACACGCTGCAGCTACCGGCCCGCTGTGCATTTGATGCGGAGGCGCTCCACAGGCACTGATCCCCGCAAGAATAGTGTAGGTACATGTATATCTCTATCCATCTTCATAGCCTCTCACCTTTGTACATCATTTGATGCAATGAGTGATGTTGTAAGTGGGAGATTGCCACTCACCATGGTTGGTAATGTTTACTGAGATCTATATCTGGTATGTTTGATACACCTCATGCTATTTGTTGCCTCTGCATTCTGTGTGCACAGCACGCCACGATCCACTACCTATCATCTATATATTTTTTGTACACCAATTGGAGTTTTGCCCATATGATTAGAGGGCATAGGAGGGAGGGATCTTCTAAGGGGGAGGAGCCCCGTATCCCATCCTTGTTTCACTGACACTCAAAGCACTTATAAGTGGGGACTGCTGAGGGAGGGTGCACTGCATAGCTCTGATGAAGAAGGGATCCTCCCTTCGAAACGCGTTCGCTGATTGTGATGCCTGTGCGTTCCTCCACGATCCTTGGAAGGTTTCGCTCATCCTAAGTCTCAGGCTGTCTGTCGGTGCGATTTTATGTTGTGCCTCCTCCACCAATTGCTTGTGAGTTGTTTCCTTTTACTATTTTTCTTCAATAAATGTTTTAAAAGTTAATGCATAAGGCTGGTGCGCCCCTGTCTCTTTTCTATTTCGAAAAGAGGAGAGCGCCGGCAGCAACCCCCTAGACCTAAGCTTTTTGCAACTCCCTAGACCTAAACGAGCATTTAATCCTTACAGTGCAGGGGGTAGCACCACTGACTGCAAGGAGGATTTTTCTTTTCTCCAGAGAGAGAGAGAATCTCAATTAAAAGTGGACCTCTCAGCTGTTATAAAAATAAGGCCTGGCTCACATTAAAAATGCTGTATGTATGGTTTAGGAATATCAATTCATCAACGGCATTGGATAAAACAAATACATTTTATTACAAATGTTTAAAAAACTTGAGACAGACTTGAATTAAAAAATTCAATAGTTCCACTGAGACATAATGCATAAATAAGATCACTTTCTGAACATGCTTCGCTCGGTGGAGCTTCTTCAGGAGACTTAGGGTGTGGCATCTATTATGCTATAAATCACAAAAAATTTAAATGAATGCTTATGTTTGAATATAATAAATCCATAAAAATGGCATACATAAATTATTAGGCATGAAATAACAGAATTTATCGAAAATATAAATTTTGGGGCATAAGGAGATACACATATTATTATAGTGACTGTGAGGTGACAAAAAGATGAACCTTACCCAAAACTGTCTCAGGTATATATGTGGCTCATAGCTGAGGATCAAAAGGCACAGGTTTGATTTGTGCAACCCCAAGATTACCTCTTCATATCGGAAACCCTCAGAATTTGCAGAAAAGGACAAGGATTGTCATTTGGGAAGTTTTTTCTGTTTAGAAAAAAACACACATAGAGATATATATGAAAAAAATATTAATACAAAAGATGTGTATTTATGAATCACTTAATAGGTTGATTATCTACAGTGGGGACGGAAAGTATTCAGACTCCCTTAAATTTTTCACTCTTTGTTATATTGCAGCCATTTGCTAGAATCATTTAAGTTAATTTTTTCCCCTCATTAATGTACACACAGCACCCCATATTGACAGAAAAAATTGACAGAAAAATTGACATATTTTCTGTCAATATTGACATATTGACAGAAAAACACAGAATTGTTGACATTTTTGCAGATTTATTAAAAAAGAAAACCTGAAATATCACATGGTCCTAAGTATTCAGACCCTTTGCTCAGTATTTAGTA
The DNA here is from genome assembly GCF_042186555.1 of Aquarana catesbeiana. NCBI lineage: Eukaryota > Metazoa > Chordata > Amphibia > Anura > Ranidae > Aquarana > Aquarana catesbeiana. Next base: position 608,425,600 of record NC_133326.1, on the reverse strand, counting down.
GAAGCACCCTTTTGATCTAATACAGCCATGAGTCTTTTTGGGAAAGATGCAACAAGTTTTTCAAATTTTTTAATTTGAGTCTGTCTCATGTTTTTTAAACATTTGTAATAAAATGTATTTGTTTTATGCAATGCCGTTGATGAATTGGTATTCCTAAACCGTACATACAACACCTTTAAAGTCCAGAGGTTTGTTACCTCTAGTCCCCTATTGTTCTCATTTACTCCATACATTGGGATGAGGTGTTTTCTTTTGGATTCCCCTTTTCATCCTTTGTTGTATTAAAAATGCTGCACATTATCATGTGTGCAGCTGTCAGTGTGAGCTCTATTAGTGAGCGGTGGGGTTATCATGGGCCTCTTGGCTGCTTCTTCTTGCCCGACCTGTCAATTTAGGTGGACGGCCATGTCTTGGTAGGTTTGTAGGTGTGCCATACTCTTTCCATTTTCGGATGATGGATTGAACAGTGCTCCGTGAGATGTTCAAAGCTTGGGATAATTTTTTATAACTGATTTAACTTCTCCACAACATTATCCCTGACCTGTCTGGTGTGTTCCTTGGCCTTGATGTTGCTGTTTGTTCCCTAAGATTCTCTAACAAACCTCTGAGGGCTTCACAGAACAGCCATATAATAACACTGAGAATAAATTACACACAGGATGAATCTATTTACTAACTAGGTACATCACTCATAATAAATATCCATAATGTTAAAACCTAACTTCAGGAAATTTCTAAATGATCTCTTAGTAGTGGGGCTGCACCTGCATTGTGAGGGTTTATTGCTCCTTGTGTCTTAATGCCGTACACACGATAGGAAAATCAGAAGTAAAATTTCGTCCGACGAACGATCTGCTGATTTTCGTATCGTTAGTATGGTGCTTTCGACAGCCTATTCTGTTTTTTCGTCAGACAAAAGCTGGATGCGCAGACTATAAAATTTTTGTGGTATGTGAACTCAACGTCTGATTTTAATAAGTACGGTTTTCGTGCGAAAAAAATCGTAAGAGCAAGACTATGCATGCTCAGAGACGAAAGAATGCATACAAAACTATTCAACACATGATGTCACTTCTGAATTTGTATCTGTCATACAAGAATTTTGGTATTATGAGTAAGCTCTTCACTTTCGACATGAGACTAGCATGCAACAAAAAACGGACGAACGGTCATCCAAAAATCTGATCATGTGTACGAGGCTTAAAAGAGAGGAGAAACACTTTTACTTACCAGATTCACTGCTCCCCCACGCTATGATGATGGACCGTCACTCATTGTCAACATGTCCAGTGCAGGAATATGGACCCTGCTTTGGTCTTGATGATATCAGGCTCCTAGACAGCTACAATGTAGGGGAGAAGAGGCTGCGGGGAGGAGCATAGGATCGTGAAAGTAAATCTTTTTTCCTGACGCCAACATGGCAGCATACATATGATATAGCTCCACCCCTATATCCACCCACAGGACCTGTTTAACTCTATAAAAGTCTGACTGAGAGCTACCCCATTCTCCTTTTTGTCCTCAAAGATCAACACCTACAAACCGTTACACTCTGGATAAGCTCTTATCTGCCAACTATGTTGGAGTCCGTCTGGGTTCAAGCCTCTCCCAGCACGCAGTCCCAATTCTTATGCCCCGTACACACGGTCGGATTTTCCGACGGAAAATGTGTCATAGGACCTTGTTGTCGGAAATTCCGACCGTGTGTGGGCTCCATCACACATTTTCCATCGGAATTTCCGACACACAAAGTTTGAGAGCAGGCTATAAAATTTTCCGACAACAAAATCCGTTGTCGGAAATTCCGATCGTGTGTACACAAATCCGACGGACAAAGTGCCACGCATGCTCAGAATAAATAAAGAGATGAAAGCTATTGGCCACTGCCCCATTTATAGTCCCAACATACGTGTTTTTTACGTCACCGCGTTCAGAACGATCTGATTTTCCGACAACTTTGTGTGACCGTGTGTATGCAAGACAAGTTTGAGCCAACATCCGTCGGAAAAAATCCATGGATTTTGTTGTCGGAATGTCCGAACAAAGTCCGACCGTGTGTACAGGGCATTAGGCTGCGAAACGCACCAACAAGGTAGACTGGTAGACTTTTGGGGTCGAGGTGTTCTCTAATCAGAGATGATATCTCTCTTGTGACATGCCTGCTTTGGAGCCTGGATCCAGCAGCTGGGACTGTATGATGTCTTCTCTCCTATGGAACTCTTTCCAGGTTTGTCAACCTCTATAAAATGTTTTTTATTTTTCTTGCTCTCATGTCTCTAAAGACCCCATACACATTGTGTGGCTTTTGTTGTCTGATTTCCTTTAGATTTGCCGGGACCATGTAGTGCAGGGGCCTGCCTGATTGCATACAAATTGAGGCTCTTAAGGTTTGACCTTGTATTGTGTGGCTTTGGTAAATCTGAGGGAAAAAATCTGCAGAGGATTGCATGATGTGTAGCCAGTGTCAAAAGTGTCATTTTGTGTGGATGGGCATTGGCCTTCCTAATTGTACTAGGCCTTTTTTGATTATAAAAGAGGCTTTGGAGGACTGAGTATCTCTCTCTCTCTCAGATGCTCTATTTAAAGGGCACAAATGGCCAGGTAATGGATGCCTTTGTGATTCAGGCATGGAGGGAGACAGCATCTCATTCTGAGGAACAGCCAATGACAGGTAAGTCTTGCTAGTCTAGTAATGGGTATAGAAGGGAGAGGGAGCAAGGAAGAATGTATTACTAGGGGATGGGGGGGGGGGGGGTTGCCCAGTTTTCTTTTATTTCCATTTGTTTCTATTTGCCAATAATCTGTTGCCATGCAGTCCCCCTTGCACCTTTCGGTTCTTCCGCCAGCATGAGCCTAACACCACATAACAAAGACCACCGCAATACCAGGTAAGGGCCAGCTTTGGGTAAATAAGAAGATGCAGGAAAAAGAGTGCATTATGCCTGGACGAGCGTGCCTTCTTGTCTATTGCAGGCCCGGCCGCTCACCCTCCCGCTCTAGAAGGTCCAGAGGCCCTCTGGATTGTCAGGATTTTCCAGGGCAGAATGTGACTCCTCCAGTCCTGGCAGACCCCAGTATAAAGGGAGCAAATGTATGCTTAAGAGAAGGCACACAGCTTCTCCTCTGAGGGCTCAGTGCCGAAAAGGCAAATGATGGTCATGTGGAGATGACCCTATGCCAGGAAAGCTACTTTGCAGCAACTGCTTCAGGCAGCTTGTCAGAGACCAGGAGTACGAGAGTCAGCGGGTGTCAACCTTGCTTAAGAAAGTAGTCCATGACTCCCTAGCAGATTTTTCTAGTTGTCTCTAGCAAGTGCGACCTTTGCGACCCTGGTAGTTCTGCCACTGGTATCGGAATTTTTATTTTTTTGTTAGTTTATTTTTTATTATTTTTTTACTATTTTATTTTCATTATTGTTTTTTTTTTTACAATTTAATTTTTAATTGTTTATTACAATTTTTTAGGAGCCAAGTTGGGGGCTATGGTAAAATATCAGGGGTCTAAACACACCTCTCATGCTCCACCTTTGAGACAGAGAAAGGAGATTAAGGACACAGCAGCCTCAGCTGCACAGAATGAATGGACATGAATAGCTCTGTACAGAGCTTTCCATTCATTCACAAACTGAAGCATATTAAACACAGTTTACTATGCCTCAGGTATGAATGGACAGAGTCACTGAATGGTACCAGTCACTCCCTGTGTCCTTTTAGAAAAGTAAGAGGCTGGTAAATGACATGTTTATGAGCCCCTTCCCCTGCTCTCCATCCTGACACATCCCCTGCAGCAGCCGACGAGAGAGGAAAGGGGGGGGAGAGCCAGCAGCGCTGCGGGGGCAGCAGGACCTGGATAGGATGGGTGGCAGGGCGACATATAGAAGAACCATAGAAACAAGATATATCTGTGCTCGGATCCCAATAGCTTGTCCATGCATATAATCTATCAGGTGCTAAATGGGTGTGACCACATATTAACACTAACAATAATGGACGAACCCTCTGCACACTGCTATACCTTTTCAAGCAAACTTTGCAATAAGAATAGGGATATTAAGTTCACACATATTGCAATACATGTTTAAGCTGACCAACTGCGACAAAGTAATCCCTTTTTAGCCAGTCCTACTCTGCTCTGCCATTTCAAATGCTACTGTGGACACAATGGGGTTTATTTACTAAAGGGAAATCCACTTTGCACTACAAGTGCACTTGGAAGTGTAGTCACTGTAGATCTGAGGGTGACATACAAGGAAAATAAAAAAACAGCTCTGTGTGCTCGCCCTCCCCCCTCCACAATCCTTGATTGGCGGGGGGTTGGCGGGCGTCCACAGCGCATCGACGCCACGCACGATGGCTCCATCTGTGACGTCAATCTTGGCGCCGCAGTGTAGCCGTTTGAATCCCTCTGCCGACAGCACGGGTTTGGCGTCCTGCCTCGGGCGACGTGTGTCCCCGCACACGCTGATCCGCCCCAGTGCTTGTCGAGCGCGTGACGTTGGTGGCGGCCCCGCCCACCCTGGGGGGTACATGTTCGGCTCCTTGACGCACTCTCCTCCTTATCGCACAAGCGGCATGTTGCACGTCTGGGAAGCTCCTTCACTTCTCACCATTTCCTTTCAGGTACACTCCCCTGTGATCCCACGGTGTTGTCTTTCCAGCACTTCCTCTCCTCTCCTTTCTCCCATTCCTCTGGTGGTTCCCACACTTCCATGGTATTCACTTTACATCTCCAGGTTATACCTACTATCTCCCTTCTGCACCCTTGCATGTGTGGTTGGCTCCATTCCTCTATCCCTCACCCTTCACCCAGGTATACTTTCCTCCCCCACTCCAATAACTCTTTTCTTTTATGCATCTAGAAATATATTTCCTTGGCTTTGCACCTTTTTGGACAGGCCCTTGAGATGGGAGGGTTGCGTCCTTTGAGGCTTCATGTGTGCGCCCCCTTGGTCATGTGGCGGCCACCTCAGCTCCCAGGATGGACCATTTCCGTGGCCTCAGCTCTGCATGGACTATGCGCCGTCGTTACTTGTGGCATGTAAGCATTTTGGTTGACGCCATCATCGAATTTATGTCAATATCCCAACAATACAATCCTTTTTAACATACTTCATGGTACATGTTTTTTAGATACCCTACAACATCCGCCCCTGAGGAAGTGTTCTTATACACAGAAACGCGTCGGGCTTTGAGGATGTAGCTGTGTGTTTTATTATGCTATATATCTGGATTTAATATTTTTAACTACAATTTGTCTATTCAATCACTGCCAATTATTTATGGGAATATGTGTTATATACTTTTTTCATGTGCTGATTATGTTATACACTATGAATTGGATGGTATTCTATCATGAACATGTATATAGATTATGGCATTTATCCATTGATCGTTTTTTGTATATAGAATATGGCATTTATCCATTGATTCACTTTATATGAATTATACTATCTTCGTGCATTTGTTTACCTCCTATTCTAATAAACTGTATTTCATTCACCCACATGAGTCAACCACTTCATTCAAAGTCCCAAATCCCCCCTTTGTTTTTATTCAAGCTGGGATGGAGGCACTCTGGTGCCTCATTTAAAGTCCCAATTCCCCCATTTTTTGAAATAAAAAAACAGCATTTTTGCTTGTACGTGATTGGATGATAAAATCATCAGAGCTTCTCCTCATTTCAGATCTTCCCCTCAGATTTACAGCGACTGCACTTCCAAGTGCACTTGCAGTGTACTTGTAGTGCAAAGTGGATTTGCCTTTAGTAAATCAACCCCAATGTCAACCTAGGGCAAAAAGAAACAAAATGGGGGAGAGCTACACGGTTTAGGTCTGGCCACTGAACTGCAATACAACAGAAACAAGATATACCTGTGCTCAGATCCCAATAACTTGTCCATGCATATAATCTACCAGGTGCTAAAGGGGTGTGACCACATATTAACACTAAAAATACTGGATGAATCAGTCGATAAGGAGGATATCTGTTGCCTCCACAGCATCCTTGTTTGACCCTCCTCTGCCGCTTTCCCTCAGCACTGGGGTCACATTAGCTGACCGATGGTGAGAAATTAAGGGAAAGGAGAAACATTGTTATACTAGTCAGTACCAGTGTGCAAAAGTGTATTTGCTTTGGAACAATAAATCATCTCTAACGTTGGGTGTCCTACGTGTAGATGTTGCTGCATTATTTAAAACTAAAAATTTTAGAATGGGGTGCCTTGAGATTGTCTATAATTTTAAAGGGTGCCTTGACGGAAAAAAGGTTGAGATACACTGGTCTGATGTATAGACTGCTATAAAAATATACTAAATGTGTTATACTGTACTAAACACAGAGTCAACGAAGGGGCAAGTGACGCCCAAGGCAGCCATTTTTTGCACTCCCTTGCAACACAGATGGCCAACGTATGTGTTTGCCCAGACTCACATAATCAATAAGTGACATGGAGCCTAGTAAAAGTAAAAGTTCAATAACACTAAGCCTGGTTTCCTATATTGCCACTGCACATCCATCACACAGGTAAGTGCAGTGGCTGGTAGCACTATACTCAGTGACACTGAATTACCACTTATAACATACTCCATGTTACTGAAGAGGCTCAGCCGCTGTGCCTGCTTGTATTATAGGGGCAGTGGTTGGGCAGAGGGGTTCAGTAATGCTCAGCCTGTGGTTTACCAGGCGCAGGGTTATTGAGCTGCTCTGAGAACAGAGTGTCTGGTCAGGCCACTGTGCCGCCCCTCCATGCGTCCATGAGTGCCACCTGAGGCAGCTGCCTTAATTGGCCTTGTGGGCAGCTCGCGTCAGCACTGACTAAGTTCATCCAACTTCTACACAATTGCATTTGTTATTTTGAAAAGCCAAAATAAAGGAAATGTAGTGGTGAAGTTGAGTGGTGATTTGTGTTCCGTGGACAGGAAGAATGTAGCAGAGGGTAAGTGGAACCACGTTGATTCCACTACTTGAGCTTCCCTAACTTTGGGTCTTGAGATGCTAGCACTGACCTGAAGGAAACAAGGACAAGGACTTTAGACTGTACCAAAAGATATGGGTTTATTGGACTGAAACCTGAAGTGCTTTATTCACCTTGCCAATGTTTGGAATATATACTCTTTATTACAAATAAAGATATTGAAATTTGATTCTGGCTGAAGTCATTCAAGAGGATGCCTGAAACCTGAGTGGACGAGTGGAAGGTGGGATGGTGGTGGACAGGGTCCTGGATACAAATTACATTGTGTAATCCTGGTTGGGTCAGGAGTCGTGATTTCAAGTAAAGAAGTTACCCTCTTACAGGTGAAGGGCGGACCCCTATACAGAACATCCACTAGGTGACCTGGGCCCCCGAATTACACGAGCCCCAGGTGTTCACCTGAACCATTAGAACCCTGACCTGGAATCATGGAACAATACATTGCCCTACAATGTGAGTACTGCAACCACTTATGGGTCAGTGCTATGGTTGACCGAAGGAGTGCTGTACTGATGAGTTTTCAACCCAGCCACCATCCATACACATGTTGAAAGAAAGTGTGGTCTGTGTGGTTTGTGAGGCAGTTGTGGGCTAAAATGTTAGGCCCCTGGACAGCCTTGTATTTAGGTGGGCCACCCAGCAGTGCTTGGGACTCGCCAACAGATTTAAGCAATTGTTTTCAATATATTAATTCTACATGAGCCACATAACCAGGAGGGTTGCAGGGGCTTGTCTTTTTCCTAAATACTTTGTCCTAAAATGTATCCCTCTTTCTCATCTCTGAGAAGCTGGTTGGTATGTCATTTTGCAGTATCTATATAACATGGGAGTGGGAATGTGGGTTGCCTTTTCCAGGGCACTACTGCAGAAAACATTTGCCCTGAACGGCAGCTCTCTCCATTTCCACACACCAGGACGCTTGGTACTCACCATACACCTTATATCATTACATTCAGAGCACAGACATCCGCAGTGAGTGTAATGAGGCATCCTGTAAGTACAGAATAAAAATTTTATGGAGTCTCAGTGCAGGGCCGGAAAAAAGGAAAGAGACTAAAGCACATTACTGTGGTTATTATTAGCTAAATTATGAGCACTCACAGTGGAATTAGCCAGGTCACCTAACTACAGCATTAAGCCATTAGTGGGAACTGCGGGGTTAACATCCCCTCACCTGCCACTGGTTCCGCTCCATTAAAAAAGTAACTGTAAAACACACTGGGTATTTGTAGGAAAGTTTCCTCAGGGCAGGATGTGAAAGTGTCCAGCAACAGCTGCCAAGATAGGTGCCAACCACAGGTGTGGCACTCTATCAGGGAAGTTCATGAATAAAGAATGGGACGATGGGATGATATGTGCATACAGTGGATATAAAAAGTCTGCACACCCCTGTTAAAATGTCAAGTTTCTGTGATGTAAAAAAATTAGACAAAGATAAATAATTTCAGAACTTTTTCCACCTTTAATGTGACCTCTAAACTGTACAATTCAGTTGAACAACAACTGAAATCTTTTAGGTGGAGGGAAGTTAAAATAAAAAACTAAAATATTATGGTTGCACAGCCCTCTTCAGATCACCCCACAGATTTTTAAGGTATGGGCTCTGGCTGGGCCATTCCAAAACTTTAATCTTCTTCTGGTAAAGCCATTCCTTTGATTTGGATGTATGCTTTGGGTCGGAGGCATGATGAAATATGAAGTTCCTCTTCATGTTCAGCTTTCTAGGAGAAGCCTGAAGGTTTTGTGCCAATATTGACTGGTATTTGGAAATGTTCATAATTCCCTCTACCTTGACTAAGGCCCCTGTTCCAGCTGAAGAGAAACAGCCCCAAAGCATGATGCTGCCACCACCATGCTTCACGGTGGGTATGGTGTTCTTTTGGTGATGTGCAGTGTTTTTGCGCCAAATATATCTTTTGGAATTATGGCCAAAAAGTTCAACCTTGGTTTCATCAGACCAGAACACATTTTCCCACATGCTTTTGGGAGACTTCAGATGTGTTTTTGCTAAATTTAACCAGGCTTGGATGCTTTTCTTGGTAAGAAAAGGCTTCCGTCTTGCCACTCTACCCCATAGCCCAGACATATGAAGAATACGGGAGATTTTTTCACATGTACCACACAGCCAGTACTTGCCAGATATTCCTGCAGCTCCTAAATTAATGTTGCTGTTGACCTCTTGGCAGCCTCCCTGACCAGTTTTCTTCTCGTATTTTCATCAATTTTTGAGGGAAGTCCAGTTCTTGGTAATGTCACTGTTGTGCCATATTTTCTGCACTTGATGATGACTATCTTCACTGTTTTCAATGGTATGTCTAATGCCTTGGAAATTCTTTTGTACCCTTCTCCTCACTGAAACCTTTTAACAATGAGATCCCTCTGATGTTTTGGAATCTCTCTGCGGACCATGGCTTTTGCTATAGGATGCAACTAAGAAAATGTCAGGAAAGACCTACCAGAACAGCTGTACTTTATTTGGGGTTAATCAGAGGCACTTTAAATGATGGCAGGTGTGTACTGACTCCTATTTAACATGAGTTTGAATGTGATTGCTAAATTCTGAACACAACTACATCCCCAGTTATAAGAGGGTGTGTACACTTATGCAACCATATTATTTTAGTTTTTTTATTTTTACTTCCCCCCCTTAAAAGATTTCAGTTTGCTTTTCAATTGAGTTGTACAGTTTATAGGTCGCAGTAAAGGTGGAGAAAGTTTTGAAATGATTTATCTTTGTCTCATTTTTTTACATCACAGAAACCTGACATTTTATCAGGGGTGTGCAGACTTTTTATATCCACTGTATGAAATGGAAATCTGACATTTCTGCATCATGACCCTAGATCGGCATCGTGGGATATGTAGTTCTACAGCAAATGAATGTTGCCTCCACCATTGCATTCTATGCACATCCTGTAGTTTCATATCCAGAATCAGTTTCTAAAATCAATGTTGGCAGTACACAGAATAATTTGGTATGACATTTAATCTCCTATATATATTTAGGATCTCAGATTAATGTGGGGCAAGTAGTTGTCTATGCTTTGCAGCACTGAGAGGTTGCTGTCAAATGACACCAAGACCTAGTCTGCAGCAAGATTAAATAATCAATTTACGCTAGAAAAAAACACATATGGTCCTAATGCAATGGCCAAATGAAACACAAGGATAAGAATTATGCCGCGTACACAGGACCGGTTTTCCCGTCGGAATAAACTCTGAAGGTTTTTCCGACGGAGTTCCGACTGAATTCTGCTGAAACTGTCTTGTGTACACACGATCACACCAAAGTCTGATCGTCAAGAACGCAGTGACGTACAGCACGTACGACAGGACTATAAAAAGGAAGTTCAATAGCCAGTAGCCAATAGCTTACGTCTTGTACTTGCTTCAGAGCATGCATCGTTTTTGCTCCGTCGGAACAGCATACAGACGATCGGTTTTCCCGAAAGGAATTGGGTCTGTCGGAAATATTTAGAAGGTGTTCTATTTCTAGGTCCGTCAGAATTTTCAAAAAAAAAAAGTCCGATGAGGCATACACACGATCGGAATATACGATGAAAAGCTTCCGTCGGACTTTTTCTGTCGGACATTCCGCTCGTGTGTACACGGCATTAGGCTGTTTAGCCACTTAAGGACCAGCCTCGTTTTGGATTTTAGGTGTTTACATATTTAAAACAGGTTTTTTTTGCTAGAAAATTACTTAAAACCCCCAAACATTATATATGTTTTTTTTTTTAACACCCTAGAGAATAAAATGGTGGTCGTTGCAATACTTTTTTTTGCACCGTATTTGCACAGCAGTCTTATAAGCGCACTTTTTTTGGAAAAAATTCACTTTTTTGAATAAAAAAATAAGACAACAGTAAAGTTAGCCCAATTTTTTTTATATTGTGAAATATAATGGTATGCCAAATAAATTGATACCCAACATGTCACGCTTCAAAATTGCGCCCACTCGTGGAATGGCGTCAAACTTGTACCCTCAAAAACCTCCATAGGCGACGTTTTAAAAAGTCTACAGGTTGCATGTTTTGCGTTACAGAGGAGGTCTAGGGCTAGAATTATTGCTCTCGCTCTATCGGTCACGGCGATGCCTCGCATGTGTGGTTTGACCACCGTTTTCATATGCGGGCGCTACTCGCGTATGAGTTCGCTTCTGCGCGCAAGCTCGTCGGGACGGGGGTTTTTTTTTTTTTAAATTCTTTATTTCTATTATTTATTTTACATTATTTTATTTATTTTTACACTGTTTAACAAAAAAAAATTGTGTCACTTTTATTCCTATTACAAGGAAAGTAAACATCCCTTGTAATAGAAAAAAGCATGACAGGACCTCTTAAATATGAGATCTGGGGTCAAAAAGACCTCAAATCTCATAATTACACTAAAATGCAATAATAAAAAAAAAAGTCATTTAAAAAAATGACATTGAAAAAAATATGCCTTTAAGAGGCGTGGGCGGAAGTGACGTTTTGACGCTGCTTCCGCCCAGCAGTGTCATGGAGACGAGTGGGCGCCATCTTAGCCTCACTCGTCTCCAGGCACAGAAGAGAGAAGGACACGATTGCCACCGATAAAAGTGATCTTGCGGCAAATCCGCCGCAGGGACCACTTTTATCAGAAAGCCGGCCGCCGCACGAAAACGGGGATACCGGGGTTATGGCAGCTAGCTGCTGCCATAACAATGATATCCACCGTCAAAGTTTGGACGTACATCGGCATGCGGCGGTCCGGAAGTGGTTAGGGCTCATATAAGTGAAAACAGATGATTTCCAGCTAAACAAATCCCTGTTTGATGGCTCTGAGCAAAATAATCCACTACTGGGCTGGCCCTAGAGTTTTTTGTTTTTTTTTAACCAGGGTGTTGAAAGAAAAAACTGATCCAATTCCCCCATCCACACACACTTGATGTGGATGGGGGAATCCCCCCACTGTGTCTTTGTAGTCTGATAGTGGAAGACTTCCCCACTGTCAGAATACACTGATCAGCTACAAGGGGAATTTTTCTAACAGGCTGGTTGAAGAGAAATTGATCAGTATATTGACCTCTCTTCAACTACAGTGGCCATATATGGATCAAAATTTGGCGTGTTAGACTAATCTGAAGAGGGAAGAGCCAGATGGCATGTGCCACTTCTCTCCCATGTTAATAGGATACTGCATGGCACCTTGTGGCACAATTGAGGATGGGCAGTTATCATCCCCGGTAGTTCTCGGAAGATATATTCTTTTGTATGGCAACCCTTAAAGTCTTAAAGTAGAACTAAAGTCAAAACATTTCTTTTTGTTTTGGATAGAGTGGAGAGGGATTATAACACCTGTAAGGTTTTCATTGCTGTTTATGCCCTTGTTGGGGAGATTCATCCTCTCTATTTGTCACCAAAGGGGAAAGTGAAAGAAAATCCCAAATTTTGAGCGAACATCAGAACAGAAATAGAAGGGAATTCTTCCAACAGGGACACTAGTTATGGTGACTATTTCCTCTCACTTCCCGTTGTGGCTATGCAACAGGAAGTGAGGAGAAATTTCCCCAGTAGGGCACAGATGGTAAAAAACATGACAGCTTTTATAACCCTCTCTTACTCCTCAGTTCTACTTTAAAGCTAAACTCTGGGCACAAAAATTTTCATTCAAATATATTCCTCAGTAACCACAAAGCATATAAATCAATGTCGTGTTCACCAATTCCTTTACCAACCCAGATATTACCTTGTAAAAGTAGCAGTGACATTATCACTCTGCTGTACATAGCATGTGCAGAGGGCAGAGCTGTGGGAGAGACCCAGCAGGCCCCACCCACTACCAACTGCCTTCAGGAAAATACAGAAGGGGCGGATACAAGACCAACCATCCCACACAAGGAGAAAGAGCAGCAGTGACCGGTCTTTATTACAGGAAATAATGGAATTGTTTCAAGTTGGATTGCTCCACAAAGCTGAAAGAAATACACTGAAAATATATATGGCTCTTATATTTAGACAATATTTGTTTAGCCTGGAGGTCACTCGAAGAATCATTAGCATCTGACACTGTCACTGGGTGTCAAATGCCTGCATTTTGTAAGGAGGTACGAACCTGCTGGAGGTAAAGCGGCTTGGACTACAGATTGGGGAGAGAGAGGAGGGATCGCTGGTGCGCTTTGTATAGTCCCTGTGCTTTGAAGGATAATGTAGGAAGGGAGGCAGTGTGGATTTGGGGAATGCTGTATGTGACTATGGGGTTGATTTACTAAAGGCAAATAGACTAGGCACATTGCAAAGTGTAGTTGCACTCTGAAAGAGCAAGTGCTCCAGAGCAGAAGCTCTGCTGACTTCCATCATCCAATCATATGCAAGCAAAACTGCTGGGTTTTTTTTTTGTTCATTTTTTTTTCCTATGATTGGGTATTCTTTGCAAAGTGAAGCTTTACCTCATTTAATCCTTTCATGCCTAAGCTTATTTCTATTTTTTTTTTTTTTTTTAAAAGAGAATCTAGAGAATAAAATGGAGATCGTTGCAATATTTTATGTCACACTGTATTTGCGCAGCAGTCTTTCAAACACAATTGTTTGGGGAAAGAAGACACTTTCATTAATTGAAAAAAAATAAACAGTAAAATTATCCCAATTTTTTTGTATAATGTGAAAGATGATGTTATGCCAAGTAAATAGATACCTAACATGTCATGCTTTGAAATTGCGCACACTCGTGGAATGGCGACAAACTACAGTGCCTAACAATCTCCATAGGCGGTGCTTTAAAAAAAAATAACAGTTACCAGGTTAGAGTTACAGAGGAGCTCTAGTGCTAGAATCATTGCTCTCACTCTGATGATCACGGCGATACCTCACATGTGTGATTTGAACACCGTTTACATATGCAGTCGCAACTTACGTGTGCGTTTTCTATGCTGTGTGAGCTTGCGGGGACAGGGGAGCTTTAAAAATAAAATGTCATTTTTTTTTTCTTATTTTTTTTTCTTATTTTTTATTTTTTTACATTGTCACTTAAAACGGATGCGGATGGTATCGGGATGATGCATGCAGCTGCATATGTGTGTACAGTCAGCTGGAAGGGGTTTTTTAATAAACTCTGGAGCAACTGCACTTTGCAAAGTGCACAGTCTATTTGCCTTTAGTAAATCAACCTCTATGCTTCACTTTACAGTATGGGAGTAACATGAAACATGGTCTAAAAGGTGGACTCACCCTTTAAAATGTGCACGTAAAAGAGATGTTCAATATCATTGAGATGCAAAAAACACTCACTAACTCGATCCAGCGCGGTGCCTGTCTATAGCGGCTTTTCCTGTTCTCACAGCCTTTGATGAGGCAGTGGGAGCCATATGCCTCTACTGCTGTCAGTCAAATCCTGTGAGGAGAGAGCAGGGGTCGGGCCAAGCTGCACTGTCTATGTCTATGGATGCAGGCAACAGAACTCAGAAGCGAGCCCACAGGTGGTACCCCATAGGGATACCACCGAGAAGAGGAGGAGCCAGGAACATCGGTGGGAGACCCATAGAATAGGTTAGGGTCTGCTCTGTGCAAAACTATTGCACAGAGCAGGTAAGTATAAACCTGTTTGATATTTAAAGAAATATATTTGTATTTACAATCACTTTAACAAATGAAATATAACCCAATTAGGGATTTGATTGTCTTTAGGAATAACCAACAGTGAATTGATGGTACTTAGGACACCAGGCTGTGTGCATATACCCCTGCTAGTTTATTGGGATCATACATAAGGGTCAGCATACACAGGCAATTGTGTTTTACATCTGTCATGCATTTACCAAGTCATTTTAAAAGATGTGGCTCTTATGCAGTGATATACTCTGCAAATGACATATGTGATGGTGGCAGATGAATGGACACGAGGGAGGGAGTTAAAGAGGAGTTCCACCCAAAAGTGGAACCTCCGCTGATCTGCTTCCACATTTGGCAACTTGCCACATTTGGCAACTTTCAGTGGTAGGGGGGAACGGGCACCTGTTTTTAACAGGTACCTGTCCCCATTTCCGGAAGACTGCACCACGGTGCCGTCCCTCAGAAGGTCTCCCCCCTTCCTCCTTCCTCCTTCCTCTGTCGACGAGCCAGTTAGAAAGCACAGTGTGCTTCATGCATGTGCAGTTGGGAACCGGCTGTGAAGCTGAAAGGCTGCACTACCAGTTTCCCTTACAATGAATGGTGGTGGCAGCACCCGAGAGCCGATCCGAAAATTGGCTGGGGTGCTGACATTGCAGGCTCCCTGTGTTTGTAGCGGCTGACTTTTAATGTTTTTTTCCCCCAGGCTGGAACACTGCTTTAACAAAGGAAAAAACATCTTTGTACACATCAGTGTAAATAGCAATGCCCTTTTCATGTTCCAAATTACCAATGCTATTACATAAGTTGTATGCGTTGTTTTGCCGAACCAGCACACCACTGTCATGCAACAAATTAATAAATTGTCATTCAATATTTTTATTTATTTATCACATAAAATGCTAAACAAGTGTGCATATAGAAATTGGTGCATTTTTCTCCATGCGCCAATCATAGTTAATCCCCCTGGGAGTGTGCATATGTAAAAAAAAGCTGAATGTGATTCTAAAAGCAGAAGGATTTTTTTTACCCTTATGCATTCTATGCATGAAGGTATAAAACCTTCTGTGTGCAGCAGCCCCCCCCCCCCCTTTCTGCCCCCTAATACTTACCTGAGCCCAATTGCGATCCAGCACACAAGAGCCTCGGCTCTCCAGGGACTCTTTCTCCTCATTGGCTGAGACAGCAGCGGGTGCCATTATCAATCACAGCCAGTGAGCCAATGAGAAGAGAGAGGGGCGGGGCGAGCCATGGCTCTGTGTGTGGATGGACATACTTGCTGTGGGGGCACTTGGCAGGAGGGAGGAGCCAAGAGCGTTGTCATCGGACCCGCAAAGAAGAGGATTGGAGCTGCTCTGTGCAAAACCACTACACAGAGCAGGTAAGTATAGACATGTTTATTTTTTTTATTGCCTTTAAAGTGATTGTAAAGTCTCATTTTTTTCCTATTAAAATAAGGTCAGCGCTTAGAAAATGAGCAGAAACTCTGCTGACTTCCATCATCCAATCATGTGCAGGCAAAAATGCTGTTTTTTTGTTTTTTTTTTTTAATTGTCCTTGCACGTGATTGGTGTTCTTTGCAAAGTGAAACTTTACCTAATTTACTAAGCTCTGGAGCAACTGCACTTGCAGAGTGCACAGCCTACTGGATTTGCTTTTAATAAATCAACCCCTATGTGTCCTTGCACACATAGGCGTTTACAGGTGTATTAGAAGAGGAGTGAAAAAAAAAACCATCAGCAGCATATTCAGGAGAGGAGCTTTGAGCAGAAAAAACACGAAATGTATATAAACTCTCATAAATGCTCTAGACGCTTTTAGACTTGTTAATGCAATCTAATGGCATTAACACCAAACGCATGAACACACATAAACGCGTCTAAACACATGTACAAAATGCGGAGACGCATTTTTTAAGCTGCTTTTTTCTGAGAGGAGTAAACTGCATTCAATGCCCAGTGTGAATGGACTGCTTAAAATGCAGGAAAAGTCCCAGCACCTTCCTTGCATCAAAAACGCAGTCGCAGAGAATTTTGATGCGGCTGTCTGTGGGTGCAGGAAGGTCTTCTCACACCCACAATAGTGTGAACCTAGCATCAGTCAAACTAAAACATTACAAAGTATACAAAATCCAAACTGTATTTGGCTACATAGGAGACATTTTTATCAATTATTTTATTTGCAATTCGTGCCAAGAAGCCCTAAATAAAAACCTACTAGTCAATATCTCATCTATAGCCGGTTGTAGAAGTATTGAGTAATATGTTTCCATTTAGGGGTTCTTTGCACGAATTACACTGATACAAATGTTTTCTATGTAGCCATATAGAGTTGGATTTTGTATACTTTGTAATGATCTTGTTTGATTGGTGCTTTGCTCATCATTATCTTCATTTTCGGGTTTATTTGTTTATGTTTAATGTAGAAGTTTGTTGGATGAGCTACTAACACCAGGATTGTAGCTGGAGTGCTACTATGTAAATTAAACAAGAAAACAGACAAATAAATACAAAATATAAGAATCTGAACTAACCTACAGCAGACTGCCAGCTGCACCCATTCCCCTATATCTATGTATTATTACTGGAAGATACCCCCTTTAATAATATATGTCCGACCCCCAGTGACACATGACTCTTCCCCTTCCTCAATTATACTGTATAGTGATATATGCCCCTCATAAAGACACTTGTCCAACATAACAGTGACACATGCCCCCCCCCCCCTCCTGACTCATGTCCCCCCCCCCCCAGTGATATATGCTACTCTGCTCAGAGACTCATGTAACCCCCCCCCAGTGGTACATGTCCTCCCAATGACACATGCCACCCTCCAGAGACACATGCCCCCCCCCCCCAGTGGTACATGTCCCTCCAATGACACATGCCACCCTCCAGAGACACATGCCCCCCCCCCCCCCCAGTGGTACATGTCCTCCCAATGACACATGCCACCCTCCAGAGACACATGCCCCCCCCCAGTGGTACATGTCCCTCCAATGACACATGCCACCCTCCAGAGACACATGCCCCCCCCCCAGTGGTACATGTCCTCCCAATGACACATGCCACCCTCTAGAGACACATGCCCCCCCCCCCCAGTGGTACATGTCCCTCCAATGACACATGCCACCCTCCAGAGACACATGCCCCCCCTCCCAGTGGTACATGTCCTCCCAATGACACATGCCACCCTCCAGAGACACATGCCCCCCCCTCCCCAGTGGTACATGTCCCTCCAATGACACATGCCACTCTCCAGAGACACATGCCCCCCCCCCAGTGGTACATGTCCCTCCAATGACACATGCCACCCTCCAGAGACACACGCCCCCCCACCAGTGGTACATGTCCCTCCAATGACACATGCCACCCTCCAGAGACACATGCCCCCCCCCCCAGTGGTACATGTCCCTCCAATGACACATGCCACCCTCCAGAGACACATGCCCCCCCCCCCCACCAGTGGTACATGTCCCTCCAATGATACATGCCACCCTCCAGAGACACATGCCCCCCCCCCCAGTGGTACATGTCCCTCCAATGACACATGCCACCCTCCAGAGACACATGCCCCCCCCCCCCCCCAGAGGTACATGTCCTCCCAATGACACATGCCACCCTCCAGAGACACATGCCCCCCCCCAGTGGTACATGTCCCTCCAATGACACATGCCACCCTCCAGAGACACATGCCCCCCCCCCCCTGGTACATGTCCCTCCAATGACACATGCCACCCTCCAGAGACACATGCCCCCCCCCCCCAGTGGTACATGTCCTCCCAATGACACATGCCAGCCTCCAGAGACACATGGCCCCCCAGTGTCAGGGGGAGTGTTGTCTGGTGCTGATGATTTCTGGGAATAACCTGTGGGTGAGGGGATCAGAATTCTTTTTTTTTTTTTTTTTTTTTTTTTATGAATGAGCCTGGTCAGTGATTGGCTGCTGGGAGGTGACTGCTGATTGGCCGCCGATAAGAGTAGTGTATAAATTGTGTCCGATCCATCACTGTGCAGAGACGATCTGAACACACAGGCAGAGGATGAATGACAAGAGCTTCCTCCTCCTCCTCCTCCTCCTCCTCCCCCTGCTCGTACACTGTCTGAGCTCAGCCTATGAGACCGACCAGAGCGACTTCCCTGGAGCCAGGAGGAGCAGAGGACAATCCCAGAGCTCAGGTGAGAGGGCATGGCAGTGTGATATATGGGCAATGTGTGCTGACTTCTGTGATATGGGGGTACACTGGTATGTAGGGTGATTGTGGTACACGGGGGTTTGTGTGCTGAGCTCTGGTATGTAGGGTGTAAGTATGGCACATTGGGGGTCTGTGGGCTGACTTCTTTGACATGGGGGTACATTGGTATGTTGGGGTGTGATTATGGTACATGGGGGTCTATTTGCTTATTTCTGTGATATGGGGGTACACTGGTATGTAGGGGTGTGATTATGGTACATGGGGGTCTGTGTGCTGACTTCTATGACACAGGGGTACGTTGGTATGTCGGGGTGTGAGTATGGTACATGGGGGTCTGTGTGCTGACTTCTATGACATGGGGGTACATTGGTATGTAGGGGTGTGAGTATGGTACATGGGGTCTGTGTGCTGACTTCTAGAACACGGGGTACACTAGTATGTAGGGGTGTGAGTATGGTACATGGGGGTCTGTGTGCTGATTTCTGTGACATGGGGGTACATTGGTATGTAGGGGTGTGAGTATGGTACATGGGGTCTGTGTGCTGACTTCTAGAACACGGGGTACACTAGTATGTAGGGGTGTGAGTATGGTACATGGGGGTCTGTGTGCTGATTTCTGTGACATGGGGGTACATTGGTATGTAGGGGTGTGAGTATGGTACATGGGGTCTGTGTGCTGACTTCTAGAACACGGGGTACACTAGTATGTAGGGGTGTGAGTATGGTACATGGGGGTCTGTGTGCTGATTTCTGTGACATGGGGGTACATTGGTATGTAGGGGTGTGAGTATGGTACATGGGGTCTGTGTGCTGACTTCTAGAACACGGGGTACACTGGTATGTAGGGGTGTGAGTATGGTACATGGGGGTCTGTGTGCTGATTTCTATGACATGGGGGTACATTGGTATGTAGGGGTGTGAGTATGGTACATGGGGGTCTGTGTGCTGATTTCTGTGACATGGGGGTACATTGGTATGTAGGGGTGTGAGTATGGTACATGGGGGTCTGTGTGCTGACTTCTATGACATGGGGGTACATTGGTATGTAGGGGTGTCAGTGTGGTACATGGGGGTCTGTCTGCTGAATTCTATGACATGGGGGTACACTTGTATGTAGGGATGTCAATATGGTACACAGAGGTTTGTGTGCTGACTTCTGTGACATGCGGGCACACTGGCATGTCAGGGTGTGAATATGGTACATGGGGTCCTTGTGCTAACATCAACACAATATTATTTCCTTTTATTTCTTTAGTTTTAATTTTAAATAGAATGTAGAACTGTACAATAAAATGTATCAGGTTGCACTTTATTTACCTAAAGTAGAAAGTATTGAAAGAGAAATATTGGGGAGATTACTATTTTATCCTGTATCTGAAATATGCTAGAATTGAACTGCTATTGGTAACACTGAAAAGAAAAAACAGAGGCTGCCACTACTGACCTCTCCTACTGAAAATGCTAGTTGCCTGGCTGCCATCCTGACACGCTGGTTCCTGTTCTTTCTGAGTCACTAATCTGGAACAAGTATGCTCCTTAGGATTGATGACTTCACTCTGACTTTACTGGTTGTATGTTTGTCCCAGGTCTGTGCCCCGTATACAGTATAATTTAGGTTATAGGCATTAGGCAGCCAGGCAGCTAGCATTATCAAGTAAGCTATGACAGCCTCCATATTTTTTTTAATACAAGGTCCTTTGTTAGTTTATGTTTTAGAACAGGGCTTGACAAATCCCAGGCGATAGGTCGCCATGGCAACTAGAAATTGCATCCTGGTGCCTAGGTTCACACCTGTGTACTGAAATCGCAATGTTATTCTGTGCGATTTTAGTACAGGTGTGATTTTGGCTTTCTCTCTCTCCTTTCACAACTGCCTCCTATTGGCTTCAATGCTTTGACTCCAATGCAAAAACGCCTCCCATCAACTTTAATGCAAAAACGCCTTTCACTGACCTCAATGCAAAAACAACTCCCATTGACTTCAATGCTAAAACTCCTAACAATAACAATCCTATGTTAACACATATCCGCATTCCACTCTACCACTTGCATGTTTGAAACGCACTGCTACAAACTCTCATAGAACCCTTTTCAGAATGGCGCTCAAAATGCAATGTGTGTGGATCACATCTGTGTGAACTGCCTCATTAGAAACACATAATATCTAGCCTGTCATGTGAATCTGTGAGTTTCAAAATGCATCCAGAATCGCATATGTGTAAACCAGAGGCTCTATTTACACCTGGGCATTTTGGGATCACAAAACGCAGGTTTAGGTGCCATTATTTTCAATGGCACCTACAACGTGGTGCATTTTTGCTGTGATTGTCATGTAGCAAGTCACATCTCATGAAGCTTGTCACCCAAAATAAGCTCCTGCTTCTTTTTGGATGACAAGATTCATGCAATGCGATTTGCAGTGATTGCTGTGCTGTAAATCGTGCAACAATCCTGGCAAAACTGCACCATGTTTTAGGTGCCATTGAAAATAATGACTCCTGAACCTGCGTTTTGTGATTGTAGAACGTTTCGAGATTGCAGACAGAATCGCAGCAATTCTGCTGCAATCCCAATACACCCAGGAGTGAAAGGGGCCCAAGGAAGCGGAGTTTCCCCCAATAACAGTTTTTTTATTGTCATTATTTCCAGCCAGCCTATAACCCTTACATCATGGTGTTATGTCCGGGTTATTGGCTGGCCACTCTGCTGTAAGTATGTTGGGGTTATTGGGTGCAAATGACTTACCTTGCCCCGGGCACTGACAATCCATGCTACGCTAAAGAAACTGGCTTCTAACTTTTTTAGCTGGTTCCAAGATTCAAAGCAAATTTGTCGAGCCCTGTTTTAGAATTTAAGGGTTTACATTTAGTATTTAATTATATTTATATTCATATAGAGTATATGTAACTCAGATAGTGATATTTGCCCATTGCCTATGTAAGCTCTGCTTAGTAGTGCTACCTAGTGTCTGTTCTTCCTTGCTCCTCTCTCTTACTATCTAATAATCACATTCCCTGATACATAGTGGGGGCCATTACAAATCTGTATATAAAAGCAAGTAATCAAATATTGAGCAGCAAGTAAGTACAAATTGTGAAGGTCATAATATTTAGTTTGAAGGGTAAATGTACAGTTATCCTTACTAGGCTCTGTCACTCTACCCCAGCACCCTTTCCATGTTGTCAAGTTCCCATTGATGTGCTGCAGTACTGTGTGTGCAGCAATGTGAGAAAAACATTCATTTTGCACAATAGATCTGCATTGCAGTACATCAAAATGCACATTAAAGCTCAGCTAAGAAAAGTAAAAGTCCCCCCTTGCAGTTATGCTTCTCCCGCTCTGCAAGGGTTAACTGCTGATTTCTGTCCGAGGAAGGGAAAAACTTTTTTACCTAACTGATCCTCTGATCCTCAACAAACAGAGCTCCCCCATGCTCTGACATTGGAATATTCCTCGGTGTCCTTACATCCAGTGTAGAGTTATGGCCCCTGCACTGCCCTAAATGACATCAGAGGATCTTAGCACACTGGAGTGCAGGGGAGAAGATGGTCCAGGGACCTAAGAGAGCAGAAGAGCCTGCAGAGGATGCAGGAAGTAAAACTGCTGTACCTGGTCCCCCTAGACATAAACTAGCAGTTAACTAGATGTGCAATTCATTTCGGTCCAAATACAAATTCGGACAAATATTTGGTTATTCGGAGATTCGGATGTATCTGAATCTCCGAATAAAATAGTAACGAATTTTGTTGAAATCCATTAAAATTTGTTTTGTTTATATGTTTTCTATTGAATTCCAACTTTTCAGAACGATTAGAATTCGGATTGGTCAACAAACGATCAACCATATCGAATTCTGTGTGAAAAAATAGCTGGTAATTAAGCAGTGGCCTGGGAAGCCGCCCACCCACGTCCTTAACAACCATGAGTCATCATCTGTCAGCGGGCTTCCCCACTGACAATGAATGTAAAGAAAAGAATGCCGGCAATAGAAAAATGTTAAAGAAAAAAAACGGCATAGGGTCCCTCCCAGTCCATACCAGGCCCTTTGGGTCTGGTATGGATTTTAAGAGGAACCCCACACAAATATTAAGGGGAAAAAAATGGTGTGGGGTCCCCCTGCAATCCATACCAGACCCTTATCCGAGCATGCAGCCTGGCTGGTCAGAAAGGGGGGGGATGAGCGAGCGCCCCCCCTCCTTAACCATACCAGGCCACATGCCCTCAACATGGGGGGGTGGGTGCAGAGCCCCCTTACCCAAAGCACCTTGTCCCATGGGGACAAGGGCCTCTTCCCGACAACCATGGGCTGTGGTTGTAGGGATCTGTGGGTGGGTGGCTTGACGAAATCTGGAAGCCCCCTTTAACAAGGGGGCCCCCAGATCCCAACCCCCCCACCTATGTAAATGTATCGGGTACCCATTCACCAAAAAAAGTGTCAAAAAGTAATCCTTTATTAAAAGAAAAAAAAATAGTGTCCCTCGATGTCCATCCACCATTAATCACGCTGCCCGCTGACCCGAAAAATAGAAAAAAATGGAAAAGATGCTTCACCTCCTAAGAGGTCTCCCAATGTATGAGCTTGAGTTTGACAGCATTTTTATAGGCAAGGGCGGGGCCACCCGAGTACACCCCCCGGTGGCATCATGTGACATCAGAAGGGGGCGGTGCCACCGGGTGACAAGGTGCTTTGGGGTGGGGGGGAGCAGAGCCTGGCTGGGAGAAGTCTGAAGAAGAGACTGTCCACTGCTTCTCCCCCTGTTGTCAGAACTAAAGAGAGCCAAGAGCAGCATTTTCTCCAGGAAAGGTAGGAATGTCCTCCTTTCTATGAGTTGTTTTTTTTTATTGATCCATGCAAGAGTGATTATATACTTTGGTTCACATCTCAATGCAGGTCATTCTTCATTTCTTACAATTAAATTTTAACATAACATAATAATATCTGTAATGTTGGATGATATGCTATGTGTATAATAATACAGATAGTTTGTAAAGTGCCCTATCAGTATTAGGTTACCCAGGGCCGGGACATGGGATAGCCTGGGAGGGGCGGATGCCCTGGGTGCAATGGTTTATTGTAGGGATGGGGATGGGCCTTCCTTCTGTTACAAGACTGACAGGAGTAATGACAGCAGCATCGCTTCTCCTAATAGTCCAGTACTGGGAGCGGAGAGGAGAGAGGGAAGAGGTGCGGGCTCTGTTTTCTCTCCCCCTCCTCCTTCCTGTCAGGGCAGGGCTCCTATATTCAAAAGCCGGCAGTGGTAATCACAGGCCCAGGAGCTCTGCACCGGAAGGGAGAGAGAGCTCAGCCCACAGCCAAGTGCAGAAGTGTCCAGGACAGAGCTGGGAGTGGAGGAGAGAGCCAAGAGGAGGCGGGGCTGTGCTCTCGCTCCTCCCTCCTGTCAGTGCAGTGCTCCTGTAGCCTATAAACACAACTGCTGGCTTCTGCATACAAGTGCACCGACAGCTCGGCACTGTTTCTTATGTTATTATACACCCCCCCCCCCCCCGGACCACCTCCTCCCCACACTGGGGGTGCAGTTTGGAATCTTTGCCCTGGGCATTGAGGTTACCATTCTTTGTTCAATATAGACATGCAGTTGTGAAAATGTTTTATCTGCTGTAATCTTCAATAAAACTATGTGTACCAGTAATAGGGATAAGTGAATCAATTTGTTGTAGGTGGTAATATAGGTGAAATAATACTGACACTGCATTCTGCTCTCTCCCATTTAGTAGAAGTGGTTCGCTGCTTGAATGGGGCATTGCAAGTTGGCTGCGGAGCCTTTGCCTGCTTGGAGAATACCACCTGTGACACCGATGGATTGTATGACATCTGCAAGTCTTTTCTGTTCAACGCTGCCAAGTTTGACACTCAGGTACAGCGACATACCTACACCAACCAGTGCTACAAGGCATTCCTGCAAATCAGAATATTGCTCATCCCAGATTGGTAGTGCCATCTAACCATTTGTCATAGGCTCTCAGAATACTCTTCTATATATCCATGCCGCTCTGTATTTGTTTTCTTCATCCATGGAGTCGGGAAGAGAGAGTGCTTGCATTGTTCAGTAGAGGCTTGGATCAGGCAGCATTTCAGCAGAAAAAGTGATGTCACTCTGCCCTGTAAATAAGCAGTACAGAGAAAGTGACATCGGTATAAGCCTATACTTCATTCACATGCATCACATGTAGACCTTTATACATGTCCTAGCAAAATTAAAGTGGCTCTAAAGCCTTAAGGTTTTTTACCTTCTTAATGCATTCTCTGCATTAGGGTTCAAAACTTTCAGTGCAGATGACCCCCCCAGCGCTGTACCCTAGAGCAGTGGCTCTCTCCCTCCTTATAGGGCAGATTGATAGCAGCGGGCGCCATCGGCTCCTGCTGATGTCAGTCAAATCCTGTGACGAGGGGGTGGAGCTGAGCTGCACAGTCTATGTCTACATATGCAGGCAGCCCGGCTCTGGATTAAGCCAACACAAGAGCCTCCATAAGAAGTAGCTTCCTAGGGGGGCACTCGCAGAAGAGGTGGAGCCAGGAGCGCCAGCGAGGGACCCTAGAAGAGGAGGTTCGGGGCTACCCTGTGCAAAACCACTGACATGCTTATTATCAAACACACACAGAAGTTTAAAATTACTTTAAAGAAATATCAGAGTGCTCATCAGTTGTGGGTGATACAGTCATTATACAGCTGACAATCTTCCACTTTCAATTTTATAATTGACTTTTATGAAGCCAGGGCCACAGCTCACTTTTCTGCCAAGCAAAAATTAACCAACATTCAAGCCATGTATAGCCAAACAGCTTAGCATACTGCTGTAATTTGGAACTTGACCACTAAGGGGCACTGTGTCATATCTGTGATGGCTTATTTTGCATGATTGGGGGGATATTGCTTCTAGCAGTTTATTAGAATAGTTGCAAGTTTGGATTATTTCCTAAATGTACATAATTTAACTGGGTACTAACCTTTAACCTAAGTTGATCCAGGGAAAATCCACTCGGGGCATCAGGAAGGAATTTTTTCACCTGCTGTAGCAAATCGGATCCTGCTTTGCTGGGGTTTTTCGCCTTTCTCTGGATCAACTGTGGGTGAAGGATTGTATATATGGGATTGTTTTTTATTTATTTTTTGGTTGAACTAGATGGACTTTTTTTTCTTTTCAACCTGACTATGTAACTATGTAATATAATCCTGTAAATTAAATAATAAATCATAGAGATTGCTCAAATAAGGACAGGCAATATACATCTAACTATCTAATGGTGGGCAAACATGCTTCAATAAACAATCAGTTTCTTTTCTGATTGATCTCTTCTGAACAGAATAATCAATCCATAGTCGACAGCTCATTCAATTTTTATGCCACACACAGAATGTAGATTTAGATCAATGGTTAAGATAAGATCATAACTTACAATCCTAAATCATGGATTGTATCTATGTTTCCATCATGTAATCTAATTATCTGATTGATTGATTGAAATATGATATTATTCATGAATAAGGTATCTACTGTAAGGGCTGCCGATCAATGCTAAATGATTGATACATTTCAGGAAGGGAAGTTATGGCTATTCATTTTTTTGCAGGTTTGACTGTTTTGATCAAACCACAAATCGATTGGATTAAAAAAAAAAGTGTGTATGTTCACCATTAGGTAAATCAACAAAACAATTAAACATAGAGTAGTTTTTTTAAGAGTAATATTAATTTCTGGTCAGGTATTAAAACAAACAGTCAAAGTCAATTTATCACAGTTTAACTAAGTGGAAAAATGCATATACACATGTGAATACTTTATAATAAAATAACAATTCCATTTGTTTAGTGGCTTCACTTTAATTCTAAAATACTAATGTAGACAAGGCAATGTAATAAAAAACAATTAAAAAAATCAGTGAATTGTTTCCAAGTAAAATTAACTTCATTTTCATTTAGGCTCAGTTCACACTACTGCGACTTTGATGTGACTTTGCATATTCCATGGGGTTAAGTCGCACTTTTAATAGCACCAAAGTACCATTGATGTGGACATGCACCATTGAAATCAATGGGATTTCCCTTGTCATGTGATTCTTTGTGACTCAAGTCGCATCAGAATTTACACTAGTTTGAACCGAGTCCTAATTTTATGAAATATAATTCCATTTTAATTTTGTCACCACTACTGCAAGGCATTTTCTCACTTGACACATTGTTAGGCCCCTTTCACACAGGCGGGCCGATCAAGTCAGTCTGACACTTTTTTAGGCGGACCCGATTGGACCATCCATTGCCCTCTACGGAGCAGCGAATGTCAACAAGCATGTGTCCGTTTACACCCGCCCACATTCAACCTAAAAACAGACGGATGGGGATCCATTCCCGGTCCGTCTTGTGGATTAGATTACAGTCAGATGGAAATAGACAGGTGGTCTTTTTCCATCCGACCGCCCGATAGAGGAAAGCGGGCATTAGCAGAACGGACACGGACCTGTCATCCGCCTACTCAGTGGGGATTAGCGGACAGATTCCCCATTGTGCAGGTGGAGTCCACCCCTCTGAAAGGGTCTTTATACATTTTGCAATGTGTTTCAAAGCAGAACTTCACTCTCTAAATTAACATTGACTGTTTTTAATCCTTGTGCTGCTAGCATTAGTAAATAGATAGCAAAGTATATCATATTTACTTGATTTAAACTTTTTTTTTAAATTTAATCAGTTATTCTCTAGTTCCCAGGCCTAGGCAAATGATGTGATACATCCCAGCAGTTCTCAGGAGGGAAGGGAGGGTTCTCAGCCCAGCCAATGCCTTAGCTAAGGGCAGATGAATTCCAGGAAGTAAATGCTACATGAATCATCTGCCCTTACTCAAGATGGCCACTGCCAGAAATGCTAGGAGGGTGTTTTTCAAAATGATTTCTCAGAAAAATAAAGCTTAGAGACCTAAATGGATGGATGAGTTTGCGTTGAATATTAACAATTATTTAAATAGCATTTTGGTTTGTGGTGCTCAGATACAGTGCAGTTTCACTTTAAATACAGGCAAAATGTGCAAACATGAGAAAGAACATGGTTTACAGCAGGTCCTGCTTCCAACAATGATTTGCGTTGTGTGGGAAGAAAGTCTTGCAGATAGAACTTTTGGTGGAATGACCTGTATTTTACAATGCAAGTAATTTGAATTGGTTCCTTCAAAAATACAATGGGGGGATTAACTAAAACTGGAGCACACAGAATCTGGTGCAGCAGTGCATAGTAACCAATCAGCTTTCAGGTTTTTGTCACAGTTTAACTGAACAAGCTAAAGCTAGAAGCTGATTGGCTACCATGTACAGCTGCACCAGATTCTGATGAAAAAAGGAGAGATCCCCCTTCAGTGGAAGTTTAAAGGCCACATACACTGATGTAGTATGAAAAAATAGTTTATTGGATAAACATAAAAGTTTGTGATCAATTAGAATGATCAATATTAAAAGAAAATCAAAGATTCTTTCAAAGTGTACATATATATAAAGAAAACAACAAAAACAATTTACATGAAAAAATGGCAAAGAGATAATAATACTCTCCAGTAGATAGTAATCCCTGGTACCCGACGTGTTTCTGGTTAAACACCTTCATCAGGGGTATAGAGGTAGACATAGTCATAAATTGATTTTACTCATGTAAAGTAATTCCATAAAGAACATCGGTGAGACAACTGTCCCAATGGGGGTGCAGATGGACGCCAACCAAGCAATAATATGGTCGTGGAACAAAAAGTTCCGAAGTGTGGTTGATCAAGTGGGCAACAGCAACTGAATTCCAGCAATTTAGCCAGTGTCCACTGTATGGAAACTAAGGAAGGTAGCTGATAAGAGCTTTCAATAAGGCTCCGTGTAAGTAGATAGCACCAAAAAATCCTTATCTCCATCAGTCATCCAAATGTGCTTGAACAGGTCTTTATGGTTGGCGTCACCCCCGCTCTGCAGTGCACCTGATTCTTAGAGCTTCAGTTTTAGTAAAATTCCCCAAATAGCCAAATGCATCTGAAATACATAGTAATGCAGGATATGTTAACACATGCTTTTCCATGTGCGTCTGGTGACCTAAACCCACAACATTAAAGTATATCCAAACTCAAAAAGAAAAATGTATTGTATTCCAGGCTGGTCCTTAGGTGTGGTACCTGTGTTTGTTTTCTTATTTTTACCATTCCCACTGAGATGTGGTTCTAACTAACTTATGTTCATCTCTCTCCCTCTTCCCACAGGGTAAAGTATTTGTGAAGGAAAGTTTGAAGTGTATAGTGATTGGAATAACTTCCAAAGTGTTCCTGGCTATCCGCAGATGCTCCAGTCTGCAGCGAATGATCTCTGAAGTCCAGGAGGACTGTTATTCCAAATTAGAGCTCTGCAGTGTCGCCCAAAATAACCCAGAAGCAATTACAGAGGTTATACACCTGCCACAGCATTTTTCCAACAAGTATGTCTTTTTTTTGTCATTACCCTCTTTCATCTCCTGATTTTTTTTTCTTTCATTCTGGACAAATGTTCAGGCAATTGGCAAATGTTCTGGACAAATGTATACAGGTAATTGGTTTTTTACATAAAATTTGTGAGGATAGGAGGAAAATGCGTGTGACCCAATAATTTTCTGAGCTGCATGATGACATTGGTTACAGGAGCTCCCGGCTTACGCGGCCATTTTGGAAGTCCCGTGCCTGCGCCTCTTTCCTTAATTGTTATACAATTTTTTTGTTTTGGTTTGACTTGGAAGAGACTGTATCAGTTGTTCTGTTTTAGGGCTAGTCCACACCAGAACATGGTGTGGGAAATTTACGTTCTGTGAGCTTTTCCCACACCGCGTTTAAAATACACTGCCCTTGCGATCTGCAGTTGGTGTAAATGTAATGCTAAGGCCCCAAATGAAGATTGCAGTTGTATTGCATTTGCTTGCACCAGATCCAAAGAATTACAGAAGTACCAAGCAATCCGCTTACAGTACTTTTTTTAAAGTAGTGCATGCACTACTTTTGGTGTGGCACAGTGCGATTTCAGCCCAAGTCAAATGAATGGGCTGAAAATGCACTGCAATCAAATCACACAGGAACACAAGCATGTTCCTGTGTGATTCCTGGTGTGAACCGACCCTTAAAATAGTTCCTGACCAAAATGTAGTGGTCTTCTTTATGAGACCAAGGGCAAAACTACTAATCACAGGTCTCTATGCCCTTCCACAACTTCTTAGCTACCCCCCCCCCCCCCCTTCCCAATTCTAGTAAAATCTCGGTGGCACCCATCTATTTGAAATACTAATGAGCAACACCTTTAACACAGGTGGCCTTTATTATCACCCATTTATACCTCCTATCTACTGATTCTGGGGGTGGCCTAGGTAGCCTTCCTATTTTCTATTCTTGATGGCCAGAGGACAACCTGCCTCCTAATAAAGTCCACCTGTACACCGATAGCCAATGAAAAGGACCAGACCGCATATTAAAAGCCACTAAACACTGGTGATTACTTTAAATGCCTACTTAAATTTGTGGTTGGTGGGAAAAGTAATGCCTCCTTTAATTTGGTGGTGAATGGCATGGGAAATGGCCTTTTACATACCCAGCAAAAGCAAGGTCATTGTTGACATTGTTTAGTTATCTGAAACAAAGAAGAGAAAGCAATCCATTGGTACCTCTGCCTCTAACTCTGCCAAATGACATTGGCACCAGAACTAAGTAGGCACTGCCAGGCAGGTGATCAGTCCATGCAAATAATTCTCCTGCGTTCAAATAGTGAACCATGAGGTATATATGGTGTAGGAATCTCTTCCTTGGTGCTTATGGCCTTGCTGCCCCCTTAGGACAATGGGTATCCTTATAGACTGCAAAATAACAATAATAATAACAAGAGAGGGGCACACTGACCTAGCGCAATACCACAATACATTTTATTTAAAAACAAAATAACAGTCATTATACTCACAATATCATGGTGATCAGTTTACCCAGTCTGCATGTCTGGCAAAAGTGAATTGGTAAGTGGTCCTGTGGATAATTGAACAGTTTACTAAGCAGAATGGGTTTAAAGTGACAGAACCTAGAAAACCTCAGCTTGGAGTTAACCAGCCATATTCATGCTAGTCAATGTATTCATCCCTGCTGGCAATAGAGAGGTTCCAACGGTGCATAATAAATCCTCCATAAGATTGTAATATTGAATATGTATGGTAAAGCTTGAGCTTAAATACAGTTAACAAAGTTTGAGATAAATAACTATACCATACTGAAAATGTCCAATAGTGTCCATGAGTCCTGACTTTTCTCTTTCATTTCCAGGTATTACAACAAGCTGTTAAGCAGCATAATGGACTGTGATGAAGAGACTATCAAATCCATCAAGAATAATCTAATGACCCAGATTGGCCCTAATTTAGCCAGCCTCTTCAAAACCCTGCAAGGTGACAAATGTTCCCAGCAACAGCCCAAAGCAGACTTTAACCGAAAGAGAAATGTCGATCCACAGAAACTTCGGGTGTATCTCCGCAGTTTCCACAATGAAGGAACCATTGCAGGTTCCTCCACCCAGGACTCCTCTGAAGATGATTAAATTTCTATGACCAAAGAGTTGGATGTAGCTTTAATATTTAATACCAGTTGTTGTATTGTCAGAGCTACTTTCTAAAGACCTCTACTGGGAAGCTGTGCCTCCTTCAATATAAAGTATTTTGTCTGTTTATTTGTGTCAGGGGTTAGGTAGTGGTTCTCCTAGGCCCCTTTCTCAAAGGGAAATAATATTTTTATGACGATAATGATTGAGCTGTGTTATACATATCTGGTAAATTTATCAATGGTTTTAGTCACTACATATAATATTGAGCTACAATAATATGACTATGTGCTCCGTGTACACTGTGTAGTTGTAAAACACTTTTCAAGGTCAAACAGTATATTCAGGTCCTGTCTCTGGTGTAATCTGCAAATTATGCACTTATCAAACTGTATGCAGTGGCTGCCCTAATTGCATGTGTCAAATACTGACTAAAAAGTCCAGACTAGCATTTACACCATGTATTCTGGCCTTGGTTTTGGTAGCTTGTACATTTAACCTTGCCTATGTGTAGCCCCACCACATAGCATGGTGGCTGTGAAAGCACATGCACCAAAAGCTCATTGGAAATTATGCTGGATCCAGGGCTTGCCCAGTATTTTTGGGCTCGTCTCCAGCATACTCTCCAATACATTCTCCGAAGCCCATATACTTAATCTGATGTTCACTGCCATAGATACTAGTGACTGTAGTTGACATATGCAACAGAGATGGCCAATATTCCATATAGCTGGTCATTGCCCAATCCTTTCATAATGTCTATAGGGTGCTTCAGGCACAATTGGAAGGCTGATTATGAACGAATCAATTGGCTGGATTAATTTTGTTTGGTGCGTCTATTGCTAGTAATGCCTTAGATGTTTGCTGGGTACATGGAAAAGACACTTGCAGCATTTCTGTGTAGCATGTGGAGAGGAAAAGGTAATTCAATAGTTTCAAAATATGTGGACATCCAACCATCTGTTACCTGTGGTCTCTCCTAGATTGCAGAAATGTGCTATTGTAAAGTTGGCCAACAGATGTGACATGCATGTCATGCTTTCATAAGGGATCTCCTGCATGGTGCACCAAGCTTGTCTAAGGAAATTTCAACTTTAGTGGCAGGTTTTTCCTGAAAACGATGAGCTAATAATATCTGCTGGAGTCTGAGGATGCCCATGGACACATTGGTAGCTGAGAAAATTGGATCAACTAACAGCAATTGTCTTGTATTTCTGAGAACCTTAATATCTGCAGTAAGCTCTACAATTATCTGCTTCAAGTTACTTATCCATGCAGACAGTTAGAGGTTCTAACTTAAGTTATCTTCAGAACACCTGAAGAGCTCCAAAACACACTTTTTAATTAAATTTTTACCTCAGCTGAGAAGTTTTCCATTCCATCCTCTGCTCCCACCACACTAATAAACCAGCAGTAAAGAAAGGAAAGCAGAAAGAGAGAGAAAGCTTTGAGGCTGGGTTTACACTGATTCGAATTGGATGTGGATTTCCCCATATCCAATTCGCATGACAGGAGAGTGTGACCAGCTCTCAATGGAGCCGGTTCACACATCTCTGGGGTGGCCACAGAGTGCACTGCAGAAGGGTCCTGTGCTTCTTTGGATCTGCTTCAGGTCCGAATTCAGGCAAAAATTCTGGCTTAATTCAGACCTGAAACAGTGAACAGGGACTCTCTGGACCCCCTGCTGCGAGCTGTTCCGCAAATAGTGCGAACCAAGCCTATAGGTGAAGTTATAATGTGAGGGGGCACTATTCTTGAATATATAGTGCAGATATATGATGAAAAATAATTAAACATTTCATAACAATAAACCTTACAGATGCAATATTGTTAATGAAAGTGCAAGTGCATAGTAAAGTGCAAATAATTCATAAGACATTGAAAAAGTATAAAAATGTATAAAAATGTAAAAATAAACAGTGCTTTAAATAAAGTTCTTTTTTACTCTTCTTAAACAAACGCTTCTTTTATCTCCTAATATGAAATGTCATTACACCATCACTATCATTTTCCTTTGCACCCAATGTGCTCTATACTGGAAAAACACTCACCAGATTACCATGACCTCTTTATTAAAGATTTTGATTAAAGAGGTCATGGCAATCTCGTGAGTGTTTTTCCAGTAGAGCATAATGGGTGCGAAGGAAAATGATGGTGATGGTGTAATGACATTTCACATTTGGAGATAAAAGAAGATTTTGTTTAAGAAGAAGAAAACATTATTTAAAGCACTGTTTATTTTTACATTTTTATATATTTGTGTAACTTTTCAATATCTTATGAATTATTTGCACTTTACTATGCACGTGCACTTTCATTGTTAACAATATTGTAACAGTAAGCTTTATTGTTATGGAATTTTGAATTATTTTCATCATATATCTGCACTATATATTCAAATAAAGCGACCCCTCACTTTATGCCTTGTGGTTACACATTTGGGGTTAGCGGCTATACCACCAATATATCATTTTTAGTATTTGGTAGGGTGATTAATCTAATTTATTGTTTTTTTTCAAGGTGAAGTTGTCATTTGCATACTAGAGCACCACAGGTTGTGGAGGATTCTGGGGAGCAATATTAATAATCTTTCTGTACCTGCATTTATATTCTGCCGGCAGAAGGTTTATATTGGTATATTTCACTGCAGGTACACTTTAAACCTATGCTTTGTCCAATACCTTTGCCCCCCTGTTGCTTCTATCAGCTGCCAAGTGTAAAAAGAGGAAGTTCTTTGTAGGTCACAACTTGGAGATTACAAAGGGCTCACTCCCTGTTACAAAGTTGTTGAATTGGGTGCCTGAGAAAGGGGAGTGAATCACATGGTCCCCAAACCTGGAAGAACCAGATATAGCTTATCGCTCCAAGCATCCGAAGCGAGCAAATAGTTAAGATGGTGAAGGCATAAATTAAGTTAACCTGATGCTTTGCCTTGAATGGCCCAAGCTCAGGTTTACTATAAATTTGATGTGATGACCCATGCCTTGTCTACATGCAATATTTCAGCACCAAAAATTTAGTTTAGTTCATTGTTATACAACATTATTAGGGACAGATTATATGTTATTTTTGATGTGGAAAAAATGTTTAATAAGTGGTAGTTCTCTGTTCTTTTTAAATATAATGTTAATAAAATGTACTCTTTATGACCATTTCATTTTATTAATATATGTAAGAAATGTTGTCTGGTTTGTCTTTGTAAAATAAATTCACTTCCATGAAATGTATTGAGGATCTGTGATAATATTCAAAGTGCAGAGAATGATAAATGTCCAGAATGCATCTATAACCATTTCTTGCCCCTAGATCAGCCTTACTCAACCTTTTTAACCAATAGGAACCTCTAAAATAGTTTCCAGGTCTTAGGCTCCATTCACACTAGCGCGTTTTTTGATGCATTTTGCAGACATGCATGGGAATTTTTTAACATGGGTTCCTATGGAACATGTTCACATCAATGCCTTTTTGTTTCTCTGCATTTTTGGAAAGGGTCAGGGACTTTTTTTCATGCAAAATGCAGCGTTTTGCATGTAATAGAATTCAATGGACAAGCATCAAAAACGCAAGTGCACCGTTTTTGCAGCGTTTTTGATGCGTTTTTGGTGCATTTTTGATGCGTTTTTGACGTTTTTTTAAATTTTTTTTTAATTTTTTAAATTTTTTTTAAGACTGTAAAAAAAAACTGTAAAAAAAAAAAAAAAAACGCAAAACGCGTCAAAAACGCAGCAAAATCGCCGCAAAAACGCTACAAAAACGCTGCACAAAAACGTGGCAAGCATGAAAAAAAAAACTCCAAAAACGCTCAAAAGCAACATGCATAGGTGTGAATCGAGCCTTAAGGAAACCCTTACTAAAACCAATTCATCAGGAGTCATTGAGGAAGAGGCCCCTTAGATGTGCACATGGTCATTAGGAAAAATCTTACCCTTACATTGATGATCAGAATGCCACCCTTACAAAGAGATAAAAAAAAGATAATTGAGTCATGGTGTTTGTTTTGCCAAGTAGTATTGGCTCTGGGACTATGCAGGCACCATCAGATGGTAGGTCAATCAGCCGCAGCTAAAGAAGCCCCTAGCAATCCCTGGAGGAACCCTGGTTAAGAACAGCTGCCCCAAATCCTCACATTCAGCTTCTATACTGGTAACAAATGCTTTAGAAAAATCTAAATATATCAGATGAATAACTTTTTCCATGTTCATATATAAAGCTCAACTGAAGCTAAAGAAAGCAGCAAGATACATTCTACAGTGTGGAAACCTTAAATGTAAAGTTATTTTGTAAACACAAGATATATTAACCCTGGGTTCACACTATAGCGAACACAGACATGTGATTCGCACCTGCACTGCGGTGCTTATCGCATGCGATGTCTGTGCAATGCGAGTTCAGCCATACAGTTGTATGGTTGAACTCGCATTGGTTTCGCACAAAAAAGGTGCAGGGACTTTTTTTCCCCGCACTAGAATTGGATCGCATGGGTGGGTGTTCTCACCCATGCGATCCGATTTCTGTCCGAAACCACAGTTTGCACTGCGATCTGTGAACCATTCTGGGGGAGTTATTAACATGGTATTGACACCCTCAGTGGTTTGCAGAGCGCAGTCTGAGCTGCCTGCGGGAGAGATGTGATGCAGGAATCGCGCTACAGTGTGAACCTAGGCTTAAGCTTTGATTCACACTGCTGCGAGTTGGATGCAGGTTTCTCTGCATCCAATTCGCCTGACAGGAGAGTGTGACCAGCTCTCAATGGAGCCGGTTCACACACCTCCATGGCGGCCGCGGTCCGCATTGCAGAAGGGTCCTGTGTGTCTTCTGGTCCGTTTCAGGTGCAAATTCAGCCAAAAATTCGGACCTGATTTGCACCTGAAACGATGAACAGACACACACCAGACCCTCTGCTGTGAGCCACGGCAGCAGCATCTGTGAACCCAGCCTTAATGAACTATAGGATTTATATTGCTGTTTCCTTCTGAAAGCTCAACTCTATTTTTTTGTCCCCCAGCTAGTTAAAAAAAGCAGCTCAGACTGCAAAACTCACCTCCTCCTGGCTCTGTTCCGTGCATTAATCATATTTCTCCACAAGATGTCCCAGTGAATTTAGTCTGTTTGGCTTCAGCAAACTGTTTGTGGGATTTCTTGTGCATCATCTTTAGAAGAGGCTTCCTTCTGGGACGACAGCCATGCAGACCAATTTGTTGCAGTGTGCGGCATATGGTCTGAGCACTGACAGGCTGACCCCCCCCCACCCCTTCAACCTCTGCAGCAATGCTGGCAGCACTCATACGTCTATTTCCCAATGACAACCTCTGGATATGATGCTGAGCACGTGCACTCAACTTTGGTCGACCATGGCGAGGCCAGTTCTGAGTGAAACATGTCCTGTTAGACCGCTGTATGGTCTTGTCATTGTGCTGCAGCTCAGTTTCAGGGTCTTGGCAATCTTCTTATAGCCTAGGACATCTTTATGTAGAGCAACAATTATATTTTTCAGATCCTCAGAGAGTTCTTTGTCATGAGGTGCCACGTTGAACTTCGAGTGACCAGTATGAGAGAGTGAGAGCGATAACATCAAATTTAACATATGTGAAGAAAGTGAAAGATGGGGTGAATGGCACTCCCTATTTAAAATTAGGTGAACTAAATGTGTAATAAAAAGTGCAAAAAATCCACTGTAGTAATGTACACTTCAAGTGATACCCCTTTAAAAATAAAAATTATAATACTAAAACAAATCATATAGAACTCAGTGATACCACTCAATTATAGTGTTAGACATATGAACAATAGTGTATTAATCTGTACCAGATGTACATCATATCACTCCAGTGTAGTAAGCATAAATATATATAATATAAACCACCAAAAAAATCCAAAAAATAATAAACACTGAAATGTTGAAAAACGGTGTTGCAAAAAAGATGTTGCAAAAAAGGTTTGCTCTAAGACAGTTCAAACAGCTGGTTACTCTTGTGCTCAAGTTGACCGGTGACTTCTGTGCTCCCCCTATGGTTCCCCACTCACCAGCTCCTCATACCCCTACAGGGGTGACAGGCATTAAGGAACATCAGAGGTGGTCTTCCTGGATAGTCTCCTGTGGTCCCTCTGCCAGTGGTTTGTGTTTCCACTAAAGCGGGACGTCTGGATCGGTCAGTCACACAACACAGCCTCTACCACCATATCCAAAGAAGGGAGGGCGGTTTTTCTTCAGGGATAAGTCCCCATTGGAAAATATAAGACTCCCATAGTGTTGTATTATAGTAAAAAATGCTTTTATTAAAAAACATAAGAAGAAACAAAGGAGCATCCAGGCTGCCTTTGAAACCGTCGATGACAAAACGCGCAAGGCGGGGCTACGCGCTTACGTCACTTCTGTTACGGAGACAGGGAGCTTGGAACGCAGCTGGACTGCACGCTACGAGACAGCTCTTCCTGGTTACCTATCGCCCATAGCTCTAGTGTTTTTTAGCTTTTATAAGACGCTCCTTTGGTTTTTCTTATGTTTTTTAATAAAAGCATTTTTTACTATAATACTACACTATGGGAGTCTTATCTCTTCCAATGTGGACTTATCCCTGAAGAAAAACGGCCCCCCCTTCTTTGGATATGGTGGTAGAGGCTTATCCTCATTAGAAGAGATAAGACTCCCATAGTGTAGTATTATAGTAAAAAATGCTTTTATTAAAAAACATGAGAAGAACCAAAGGAGCGTCCAGGCTGCCTTTGAAAATGTCGATGACGAAGCGCGTAAGACGGGGCTACGCACTTACATCACTTCTGTTACGGAGACAGGGAGCTTGGAGCGCAGTTGGACCGCACGCTGCGAGACAGCTCTTCCTGGTTACCTATCGCCCATCGCTCGCTGTTTGAACTGTCTTAGTGCAAACCTTTTTTGCAACCCCTTTTTTGCAACACCATTTTTCAACATTTCAGTGTTTATTATTTTTTGGATTTTTTTTGTGGTTTATATTATATATATATATGCTTACTACACTGGAGTGATATGATGCCCACCTGGTACAGACTGATACACTATCGTTGATATGTCTAACACTATAATTGAGTGGTATCACTGAGTTCTATATGATATGTTTTAGTATTATAATTTTTATTTTTAAAGGGGTATCACTTAAAGTGTACATTACTACAGCGGATTTTTTGCACTTTTTGTTACACATTTAATTCACCTAATTTTAAATAGGGAGAGTCATTCATGCCATCTTTCACTTTCTTCACATATATTAGCCCTCTAGGGGGTTTATTAGGGGAGGCTGCATACCTTCTTTTCTTTCCAAAGCGCTGAGTTTTTTGTATTGTGTTCTACCAAATTTAACACACCTGCTCCCCATTCACACCTGAGACCTTGTAACACTAACGAGTCACATGACACTGGGGAGGGAATATGGCCCAATTTGGACATTTTCATTTAGGGGTGTACTCACTTTTATTACCAGTGGTTTAGACATTAATGGCTGTGTGTTGAGTTATTTTGAGGGGACAGCAAATTTACACTGTTATACAAGCTGTACACTTACTACTTTTCATTGTAGCAAAGTGTCATTTCTTCAGTGTTGTCACATGAAAAGATATAATAAAATATTTACAAAAATGTGAGGGGTGTACTCACTTTTGTGAGATACTGTACATGTAGGGGAGCTTTGGGGGGGGGGGGGGGGGTAAATGGGTGTCACTGTATAGCCACATGGTTTGGTATGGTTGCAAAGTCATAAGGTCACAAATGTAAGCTGCTTTTTGATGCCTATTGATTACAGCCTGTGGAGAGCCTTACCACCGATTATACCTGCCTTTAAAAAGCCTTACTGTTCCCGGAACTGTTCTTTAAATTGGCTCCCCGTGGTACTACTGGGAAATCAAGGATACCACCTGCCGGACACAATAAGCAGGATCCTGCTTTCAGAGCAAATCTATTAGCAGGTAGAGAGTTTCTCTGACAACCGTAAAGGCAAGGGGACAATTCACTTGATATTCCCTTCCTGAATGAGTCAGACTATGTTCCTGGGATCTGTAGGTTTTTTTTTGGATAGATCACAGTGGAAAGTTCATTGCAATTATTTTCAGAACAATGCTGCAGGGGGGGTAGAGAGGTTTGTGTATTGACAACTGAAGTGAAATACAGGCTGTAAATTTCCCGTTACTGGACTGGAGCACATCTCTGATCACAATCAGTACTAGAACCCATATGGTGAACACAGAGTCCTTCACCTACACTGGATGATTCAGTCATCAGACCCAAGAAAACTGACAAATATTTTAATTGACAGCTTGGTTGATTGTTGATTAATTGCAAAATAATGACTTTGACACATAGGAAAGATCATCAGAGGTGGTCAGATAATGGCAAATTACTATATATGGTTTTTACTCTTTTTTTTTAATTCAAAGCTGTATTAAACCCCAAAAATTAATATATTGCAGCCTATCAATCATTAGATATGATGGCTACATTCGTTTTCTTTTTTAGGCTTTTTTTTCACTGGTGATCTGGTCAGTAACACACCTCCTTTATTAGAGTGCCTCCAATTTGGATGAAGGAGCACAAGGGGTATGACAGACAACAGCATTGTCAGTCTAGGGGGGACAGAAGTGGTAGACTCCAATGCTTTTTAAGCAGTTACAGCAAACAGCTTTCTATAACCTTTTAGGGTAAAGGTTTTATATAAATAAGCAAAAGCTGATCATTGTAAGCACCCCTGGCCAGTGGAGGATTAAGGTGGTCATGAGCCCCTAGGCTACTTTTTGTGTGGCCCCCTCACTATGTACCTTTGTGAGTACCTTTTTACAGTTTTATTAAACTCCATGTTTTTTACTGCACTTAGAGTGGCGCCTTTGTTTCATTTTCAGAGAGCATATATAACACGCACCCTAACATTAAGAGGGAAGTTTCAGGAAAAAAAACTTCCCACAGCCCCCTGCACAGTACACAGCCCCCCTGCACAGTACACAACCCCCCCTGCACAGTACACAACCCCCCCTGCACAGTGCATAGCCCCCCTGCACAGTACACAGCCCCCTTTCCCTGCACAGTACACAGCCCCCCTGCACAGTACACAGCCCCCCTGCACAGTACATAGCCCCCCTGCACAGTACACAGACCCCCTTCCCTGCACAGTACACAGCCCCCCTGCACAGTACACAGACCCCCTGCACAGTACACAGACCCCTTTCCCTGCACAGTACACAACCCTCTGCACAGTACACAGACCCCCTGCACATAACACAGCCCCCTTTCCCTGCACAGTACACAGACCCCCTGCACAGTACACAGACCCCTTTCCCTGCATAGTACACAGACATCTGCATAGTACACAGACCCCTTTGCCTGCATATCACACAGGCCTCTTTCTTTATAAAGCCCCCCTGCACTCCCAGGAGACCCCCAGTCTCCTGGGAAAGAATACTCTAAAGTTGAGAAAACATCACTGCCAGCCCTTTCTCATACACCGCTCCTCCTGTGTCATTCATTGTAAATCAAAGCTATTAAATACCTCAATTTACGCCGTTCTTCGTGACCCGGTCATGTGACTGCTCTCCTCTGCTGTTTCATTGACGGTCACATGACCGCTCTCCTCCTGCAATCAAAGGCTACACTCGGGAAGGAGGTGAAGCAGGAGGAGGAGAGCGGCCAGACAGAGCAGCTTTAATTAAGGTATTAAGAGACTTCCTTTTACATTGAGAGTGACACTCAAGGAGCTGTGCATGAGAAAGGGCTGGCAGTAATGTTTTCTCAACTTTAAAGTATGCTGGCAGCGCTGTCCCAGGGCCAGGAGAGGTGGTACAGCTGGCCTGACACCCCCCCCCCCCCATGGGTGGCACCCGGGGCGGACCGCCCGATCCCCGCCCCCGTTGGTAAAAAAACATTTATCGGCGTATTCGTATAACACGCAGGCATGGTTTTTATTCTACATATACATAAATATATATAGATTATTAAAAATATCATGGCCAATCGGGGTCCCTTGCACATGTGGGGCCCTAGGCTGCAGCCTAGACCAGCCTGTGCATTAATCCGCCTCTGCCCCTGGCAGTGGTAAATGGTTTGTCTCATCCCTATAAACCGATACAAACTGCTACAAGGCAGCCACTATGTGTAGGATGTTGTATATATACGTGATCCTGCAATTCCGACTAGGGGGTACGAATACACACCGCTGGCTGATTACACACAGCAGGAACAGATCAGCGGGTACTGCGGATTCAATGTCTGCCTACACCCGGAAATCATCAGCCACAGAGACACAACTAAAAGAAAAAAACCGCGCTGAAAAATAATATAAACACTTAAAGCTGCACGAATAAAACACCAATACCTGTGTACAATAAAAATAAAAGAGAAAACAAACGTGCGCTCATAATGAACATAATCTGTGTAAAAAATACATAATCTAAATCCCTGTAAGAAAATCAGAAATGTGCATCAAAAAAATATTGATAATTAATAAATGGTAAAAAGCTGTGAAAAAAATATGCTTAAAAAGTGTCATAACATTTCAAGAAAAGTTTTCACAACCCAAATGGATAAGGAACAGTCCTTAGATGAAATACTCCAAGGAGCGAAAGTTCTTATGATGAACAGTAGGAGAGGGAGTCCCATACATAAACAGTTACTTCACAGAAGCAGGAGGAAGCATCCACCTTCCGACCAGTCAGACACTGCACATATATATGGAGAGGGAGGGAAATGAGGATAAGAGCTCTCATATAGTCCCACAGTATTAAAAGGTGGACCCTTACCCTCAATGATGGACCTCCTCTCTGGCGAGGTCTCACACGCAGGCAGACTTTGCCCTCTGCAGGGACTGTGGATGGATGATGTCCAGATCCAGCTCATACAGTGTGCGTCTCCAGCTTGGCTTCTACCAACTCATCCACCACTTTCAATTGCTGGAGATGTCCTCAAACTCTGCTGTCTTGCTGTTTGGCATGGAGCGGCTCACAGTCAGTTCAGAGCAACACTTTTCAAAATTATCAGTATTTTTTTTGTTTTTTGTTTATAGCGCAAAAAATAAAAAATGCAGAGGTAATCAAATACCCCCAAAAGAAATCTCTATTTATGTTTTTTTGGGGTACAGTGACTGCATGACTGCACAATTGTCAGTTAAAGTAATGCAGTGCCGTTTCGCAAAAAATGGCCTGGTCAGGAATGGGGGTAAATCTTCCAGAGGTCAAGTGGTTAAAGTGGACCTGCAATCAGAACACTTCAACCAAAAATTGGACATTATCTCTGTTTAGAGGTGAGACAATCCCTTAACTACCAATACTATTTGATAATTTGGCATACAGTATATGATCTAGCTTAATCAATACTAGAATGCAAAGTGCAATAGGAACATGCAAAGTACATAATCCTCTAGTAACTGTAGGCAGGTCCGTGCAAAATTAATTCTAACTGGTTACTATAGGTTACTGCAATTTACGCATTGCTGTCTGCCTTGTGGAACAAGCCTTTGAGAAGTTCCGTAAACTATCATGTCCCTTAATTGTATTTTGGGCTGGAAATGCATTTGCCAACCTTCACATGCCAAAGCTTTCCATCTTTACGAATCATTCCAAAGGCAACTGAGCCAAATCTTTGACCTTTAAGTAAGTGTTTGTGGAAAACAGATTGTCCACAGAAAATCCTAGGTGCTCTGTAGAATATATATCATTCACGGTTGTAAAAGCACCAGGCAGCAGGATTCCCTGGTCTAGATTCAATTTATGGTTTGGCTTTGACTTTCCTGTTGGCTCACGCAGTATCCATTGTGTCAACATTCAAATCTTAAGCCCTTTTCCTTCAACATTTGTTTTAAAGTCTAACAAATAAAATATATTGTGGATGAAAAGATGGTATTATTTAGCCACAAATGGAAAATGTTCTGGTGTCAGTCAGACCTTTCTTTTGTGTCTAAGTGCATAATAGCAAGTCAGTATGTAGACTTGCTATTTTGAAGCCTCCAAACCTTGGGTATAATGACTGATACAATGGGATCTAAAGGCTGGTGATTTTAATGGAGTTGCAGACAGAAAAAGGTGTACCATCCAATGAAGCTGGGAACCAAATATGTTACTAGTTTCTGCAAAGCTAGATCATCCACAAGTCAACCTAGGCAGACACATAGGTCCTGGTGGATTTCCGGGAGGCCCAGCTACAACCTTAATTTTCCTGTACCAAACTAGGGGGTCAAAGATTTGTTCAAAGAAATGGTCAAAGTTGTGAACCTGTCTTTTCACAAAGGGAGGGTGTATTTTTAGGAAGCTAGTGTCTGATGGGGTGAGAAACTATGCCAATACTGATAATATAAATGGGCAGCTTCTCTGGGCTTATTGCAATCTTATCATTATCAAAGGAAGGAATGGGGGAAAGTTCTTATTCCTTCCAACTAAAGATCTTTTTTGCTAAATTCCTTTTTTGAGCTGAGATGTTTAACTTCATGTCATCAGATTAATTTGTATTATATGGGGGGGAGCACAGTATAATGTTGGGGGGGCATTGCCCCCTCTGCCTCCCCCCCCCCCTTTTTTTTTTTTTTTTTTATTGCATTCTGTTGTCTGGCCTTTGAAGTTCTAGTAGGCTAAAAAATTAGTTGGATGCAATTTTAATCTAATAGAAGGAAACTCTTCAGTAGCTGAATTGGGATGTTAGCTGAACTGGAAAACGCACTCACCACTGACAGAATTTTACAGCTGCACATAGCAAACTTATTGACATGTATGTACTGACTCCATTGACAGAATTTTGCTTTTTTACAATTTGTTTTTGCATTTGATGCTCATTGTCAGGATATATAAAGTGGTTGCATTTGATGCCCATTGTCTTGTCTGGAATGTTTACTGTTTATGCAGTTGATGCCCATTGTTAGGATGTATAATGTTTATACATCATTTATATATCCTGACGATGGG
This sequence comes from Aquarana catesbeiana, assembly GCF_042186555.1. NCBI lineage: Eukaryota > Metazoa > Chordata > Amphibia > Anura > Ranidae > Aquarana > Aquarana catesbeiana. Next base: position 608,381,393 of record NC_133326.1, on the reverse strand, counting down.
CCTCAAATGCATAAAGTGTTTGCATTTGATGCCCGTTTTTAGGAATATTTAATGTTTATACATTTGATGCCTATTGTCAGGAATATTTCATGTTTATGCATTTGAGTGACAGCAACTGTAGGCGTCCCTAGGCAACAAATGTAAACAATGCGTTTCATCTGAAAAAGCAGTGTTTACACTGAAATGCCTTTCGAGAGCTTCTATAGACACCAAAACTTCGTTAAGCTAAAGTTGTTCTGGTGGCTACAGTGTCCCTTTAACAAAAATAGTTACAAATGGGAAGGCTGACCTCAGGTCAGCCTGCATTTGTAGGAGGAGTCGGGCTGTATTTAAACACGCCCTCTATCCTCCATTGCCTGTCGACGGTTCTCTCGTGTACATTCGACAAGCGTCATTTCCGGCACGACCTTTCTGACATCACTTCTGCATTTTCGTTTCTACTGGGTGGACTTGCGGCTGCAGAAGGCTCTGCTTCTCCCCGCTCTCACGTGCGGGATACAGGTATCGATTGGAGGGGCTACAGGTGGGGTGGGGGGGGGGCCCATCTGGACTATCACGGGCCTTGGTGCTGGCCATGGGGGGGCCGAGGGGCAGAGCCAGGCAAGTAATGTTTGGGCATTAGCGTCATGTGTGGCATGGGTCTTAGCATCTAGAGGAGGAGGGTGTTGTTTGGGGGTTCCTTCATGGTGGGGAGGTTGAGGCTTGGTGTGTGTCACTCAGGGCAGCTGTGGTCTATGGGCAGGTCTTTGGTGGCACTTGTTTCCAGGAGGGCTGGTACAGCCGGGAGGCATGTGTTGCATCACAGTAGGGGATGATTATAATCTTTTCACCTGTTACATGGTTGTTCCTACTGAGGTTTGGTGGTCCATCGGGCCTCTGCTTTTGTTGACTAATTCCAGTCATAGGGCAGCACTGCCTACCACCTTGTTTACTGCTGTCATTTGGGGGGGAGGGGGTGCCCTGTGGGCAAGTGGTCAAATGATGAACAACTAAAGCAGTTTGGACTCCTGTTTCTGCCCAACTTTCATTTATTTTCTAAATTGTATCGAGTTACATTAGATTGCTACTGTTTTGCAGTATGTCTAGTGGCGGTTTTTGACCACTATAACTTGTTTATTAATGTGCTTTTGGTATACCAAATTCTCATGACCAGGTAAATAAAAAAAATGAACCATCAGTCCATTTAGGTGCAGAAACCTTCCTGTTTCACCTAGGCACCCCACATCATAGCTTGGCAGGGGCCATGCGTATTGTCCGGCCCTCCTCCACTTTGAGGTCATTCCCTGTGTTCCTGTGCTCCACAAGTCAGGCATGGTTCAGTTATGATTTATTTTTAAAACCTGATTTCAATAATCCATGCCCGGTTACAAGTGGTAGCATTGGTATGTTATGGTATGTTGCTTTTTTTCCATCGGTATGTTCTCTACATGTCATCAGTGATCACAAAGGTTTTCCGGCTTGTTCTTTGTGGCTCATACATTTTACATGATCATATATATTTTCATGTGTTAGGCTTATGGCGTTGCACCACTGCAGGGTCACCCATCACATTTATGGGTGCTAACGGATTGAGATGATCGTTTCTAATTGGCTTGGGCATTGGCAAGTCTCCTCATCCATTTCTCATATGTTTCATGTTTCGTTTTTCATGCATCATGTCATTTCACTACTCATATAGTGGCCTGAGATTACATTTTTAATTTGCCTGCTACGCCTCAGGTTGCTCGGCCTCTGTAAATTCATAAGTTTAACATATTTTCAGTCCTGCTCACACACGGTATTTCATGGTGGGCATCGGTCACCAGGTGAAGGCCTTACCAGAAAAAATAAAAAATAAGAGGATGAGGCATCTATGTCAAAAGTAAGACATGGTTACTTTTAATGTGTATTTCTGGCTTATGTGTCTGTATATTTAGTTCACCACATACTGGATTTTCGTTGTCATCTCATACATGGTACATGATTTTGCCTTCACATGTTAGGTCACGGCATTCACCACTGCAGTAGTTACCTATAACGTTTATAGGTACCAACGGGTTGAGATGATCGTTTCTAATTGGCTTGTGCGGTAGTAAGTCTCCTCATCCGTTTCTCATACAGCATACGTTCCACTGTTTCATACGTTTTTTTTTTTGCACTACTCACTTCGTTGGCCTGAGACGCTTGTCAGATTCTGCAGGCCTGAGTTTACGTTTTTAATTTGCCTGCTTCACTTCGGGTTACTCGGCCTCTGTAATTTCATGTGACTTACATTTTCTCATTCTTACACAACACATACGTCATCTTTAGCCACGGTTAAAAGAAAAAAAGAAAAAAGGGACAAAGAAGAGTTAATCCATGTCAAGGTAAGACATAGGTTTGTTTTTTTTCAGTTTTCAGCCTATTTCAGGTAGGTATTATTTGTTTCTTCCAAATATCGGTAACCCGTGGGGGTTGTTACCCGTGGAACCGACATCAGTCTGCAGGCATTAATCTGAGTGGTAACTTTTTGTGTGGTTGTGTTCCTTTTCTATAGTGGGGGTTTCTACATATCAACAGGTTGCACGGAGTTCATTCTTGCAGTTCATTTCAGGTTGGTACTTCTCATCTCCCTTTAACACCAGGTTTGTTGTCATCACATACACGGTACATGATCATTCTTCACATTGTAGGTATTACGGCATCACACCACTGCAGTGTTACCTACATAGGTGTGCACAGCCTATTGCATTAGGGTGTGCACCCCAAATGTATTAAAAACATTGACAGTGTTAGTAGGACAGTGGACAGTGGCAGTAGAGCAGAGGTTGGTGTCAGTAGGGCAATGGACAGTGTCATTAGGTTTTTTATTTTTATTATATATTTTAATTTTTTACAATTTTTTTAGGAGCCCCGTTGGGGGGCATTGGTGCAATAGCAGCAGGGGGAATCGGCGCCTCTCAAGGTGATTAGGGTGTGCCCAGGCACACCCGGCACACCCCCTGCGCACGCCTATGGTTACCTATCATGTTTATGGGTACCAGCAGGTTTAGATGGTCGTTTCTAATTGGCTTGTACAGTGGCAGGTCTCCTCTTATGTTTCCTCACTCAACATACATTCTTACGTCAGGGTGTTTTCACTACTCAGGTCATTTGGCTAACACATTTTCAGATTTCCTGGACCGGACTTTACGTTAATTTGCCTGCTATGCCTCAGGTTATTTGGCTTTTGTCTAAAACCCAAGACTGACATGTTTTAGCCCTGCACAAATGTACAATTTTTTTTCATTGTCATCTCATACACGTTCATATCTTCATGTTTTAGATCTTACGGCAACACTCTACTGCAGGTTTACCCATCATGTTTATGGGTACCAATGGATTGAGATAATCGTTTCTAATTGGCTGGTGCGGTGGCAAGTCTCCCCATCCGTTTCTCATGTCTTGCATTACGACTTCATACGTCATGACATCTCACTACTCATATCACATACCTGACACATCTTCAGGTTTCATAGGCCTGAGTTTACATTTTTAATTTGCCTGATATGCCTCAGGTAACTCGGCCTTGCTAGTTTCTTGAGACTGACACATTTTCAGTCTTGCACGTATACTTCATCATTTAATCATGGTTACCTTTGAGAGGTTGCTTAAAAGGAAAAAAAAAAAAGTAAAGAGATTGTCCTTTCCTTAGGGTAAGTTTGGGGTACATTTGGTTATAGGAATATAGGAAAGGGGGTTGGGATAAGGAGATATCCCAAGAAAGCAATAAGGAGAATCCACCACGGTATATCATTGGAAATATCTAACAAGCTTTATTGATCTTCAAATAGTATGTTAAAAATCACTAAAAAATTACAGAAATAGCATTAATGTGGAGTAATTTACCCAAATACCCAACAATAAAAAGAAACACACACATACAATTGGATAACGTTGTCACAAAATGGCGCCAGAATTTGAAACCCCATGCACACCCAGTACACATGTTATTCTATGGTGCTGCTTTAGTAGTAAGCCAATATATATATATATATATATATATATATATATATATATATATATATATACCGCATACCGCATATATATATATATATATATATATATATATATATATATATATGCATGTTAGGTAAATTTAGTAAATTGTGTGTTAGGAAGGTTAAAAGTTCGCCTCTGTTCCAGCTTGGCTGACGTTGTGGGTGTTTCCGTGCTGACCGGTGGGTGTCGCTGTTACCACTGGTCAGGGTTGGAAAGGCAACATGTTGAAGCGTATGGATGCTCCTCTGTCCCGGAGGCACGCTCGGTGGAGGTGGTCCTCCGAGTTGCATTCTGGGTGAAGGTATTTATGGGCCAGACGCCATATTTTGGGGTTCGTTTTACAGCCACCTGCTGGCCCTCCTGGCCGACAGGTATGCATTAAGGAGCTACCTCGTGGTCCTCCGTCCGGGAGGCCCACGATACTGCGGCGCAGGGGTGGGTTCAGAGGCTTGTCTGGAGCCTACCACCGCGGCCGAGGAATGGTCCTGAGCTGTCGGTCCTGTGTGACGAAGCTGGACAACCGAGGAGATCCCAGGGGAGGACTCGTCTTGGGAAGATCGTGCCGCGTGCCGGTCTATAGAGGGGCCTGGTGACTCGGTTGGAGGACGTATCCAAAAGTAACTTAAAGGTTAAAAAGCTTAAAGGTTCAAGCACTGTGACTGACTTTCACTACCGCAAATCTATACATCCTGTGGCAGAGGATCGTATGGATTTTTGTTCCCAAACAAGTCTGTGGCAGAGACTTTAATTCGTGCTGCTAGACCAGTGAGAGAGGCCTATCCAGACAAGCAAGGAGTGTGTCCTACAAGGGGAGTGCATTTCAAATAGTATTTGAATCCTACCAGGACATTTTGTCAAGAGAACCCTACCAGAGAATATTTGAGTTTCTTCTGCGAGTTTCCTTTCTACCTCTTTCCTGCTACTTCCTAAGTTGTTTGTTTAATAAAGCATTGAAAACGTACTCCAGTGTTGGTGCGTGTGTCATCCAGAAGTAAACTCAATGGAACCCTAGACCCGGTGCCGGTGAAACAGAGGGAAGCAGAGTGAAAGTAACAGACCCGCTTAAACCAGCAGCTCCACCGTGAGTTAGTGCTACACATGGATAATATAGAACCTAGATATGCTAGTATGCTCGTGGCTAGATATCTATTAGAGACTAAATATTGGGACCAGAGTCCGTTAGTCGATGGAAAACCTGGAGAGTTAATAAATTAAAGTTGAAGCAAAAAGATATAGTAGTAGTTGTAGGCTGATCGAATGCTATGCATAGATAAGCATCCCGGATCTAAGATATAATAGTAGTTGTAGGCTGATCGAATGTTATGCATAGATAAGCGTCCCGGATCTAAGACAGGCCAATCAGAAAATGAGATGAACAAGTCCTTTAAGCACAGTAATTCATGCAGTACTGCAAGTATAATTAGGCACACTAACACAGCTGATAGGTGCACGGTATATTGGAATGTATCTCTGTTTTTTCTTTTCATATGTAAGGGGGTACGGGTATGGGAAGGGGACGGCAAACACATGATACAGCCCGGAGGCTCTCACCACTCCGTTGTAGTGTCTGAGGCCGTCTCCATTCAGTCCGGTCCGTGCTTCCCCAGGAATCACTGAGATGAAGGTGAATGCTGCTGCATTAGTTGAAATTTGAAAAGTGTCCATGCAAGGTTGTGCTAGCGTGATCCGTAGTGTCCTGACTGTACATAGGAGTTGCCGATCAGCTGACCGGGAAGTGAACTACGGTGGTTCATGAGTTCAGTAATCAGCAGACCTGTCCATAGATAGCAGAGTAGGATGATGGTGCGGCAAAGCCACACAAAATTGCTGGGGCGTATGGCAGAGCATGAGGCTAGTCTGGCGCTACCTTCTACATTTGGTTATAACTCTTGCTTTTGATGGTGTTATTCTCGATTGCATAGGTCATGTCACAGGCAGCAGATATCAAAGACTTTGCCTCCATCCCTCCTGCTCCGGCTAGGGGTTCTGAACATGGTAGCACGCCCTCCTTAAGAACCTGGACTGTCCCAAGACTCATGGCGGAACTACGACACAGAGGTATTTCGTACCTGGCTTTGGCTTGCAAAGCAGAGCTATTCAGATTATTATTCCCATATGCTTTAGTCTTTAATGCTGAGCAGGTTACCCTACGGTCTGTCGCCTCGTCTCTTTCACAGATTCAAGCCACCCTAAGCTCACTGGCAACCACCTGTCAGGAGTTGTGGGCCAGGGTTGAGGTTTTGGAAAACCATCAGAGTCCGGCCCCAGAGGCTCTTACCGTTCTACGGACATCAGCAGGTTCGGGGACCCCTTTGGTACTATGCCCTGTACCTTTAGCTTTAGGTAAAAGTACAAGTGCTCCTTCAATTACCCCGGCGTCCTACCAGGTACGTCCAGGGCATTCCAGAGTTTAGTCCTGGCCCCAGCTCATTCAGCTGACATAGCGGATGCTTTCAAACTTCTCCTGCTTCTGCCGTCACTCTGGCAGTGGCATGGGATAAAGTGGAGGGGTCTGTATTATTTTTCTACTAAACTCATCCAAGAAAATCCTTATCTAAGAGATACATAATAAAGATGAACAAGATATTTGGGGGGCACACCCTAAAAGATGCATTAAAGATGGTGCAGCCATAAGACCATACAACAGAACAGAATATTACAGCGCACACATGCAAAAAAGACATATACCTCCAGCAAGGCTAATTTAAAACACCTAGACATTTTCAAAAAACATTATCAAAAAATATGGAGATTTGGTCACACCATATTGCTATATGATGCTTAAGCCCACTTACTGCGACAAATTACCCCATGATTAGTGGGTCCTACACTATCCATAGATTGGGAGATCTTGCTTCTCTGAACCATGGGAGAAATACACTCCTCTATATGGGAGAACTTGAGGTCTCCACCCGTGACACAGGTGGACACTAATGAGAGGTGCTCAATGAGGGAGTGGGGTGCTCCACACCCAAAAGGATTTGGTCAGAATCCATACAATAGACAAACAAGATATTTGGGGGGCACACCCTAAAAGATGCATAAGACCATACAACCGAACGCAAAGCCCCCACAGCCCTCACTGAGCATTATTTTGTCTATTTTGAGTATAGTTTGTTATTTGAGGTGTTTTAGATAATAGGTGTGAAACTATCACCTTGAGAAAGGTGAAGAGACAGTACACGCTAGATTTTTGAAAGATTTTTTTTTGTTCTATTTTGTCTTGTTCTGGTGCATTTTACTCTTCATGTTACCTAAAAAATAATGTACTTTCTCTTTATATTCTTCATGTTGATTTTTTTGTCCCCACATTTTTCCAATTGTCTAAAAAAAAAAAAAATGGAAAAAAACACTAAAGCAGCACAAAACATTACAAGAAGAGTGGTATCTGCTCTGAAGGCATAAGGTGGCAGTGATCCAACATTTGTTAAGGTATTTCCCTTTTTCTGTTCACCCTGTCATGTGTATTGATAATTTTTGACCACATAGTGGCAGCAACAAACCACTGAAGAGAGTCCTTGCAGCATCTCAACTTCAGGGTGATGTCATACAACGTATACAACTCAGCCAAATCCAAAAACGTACATTGATTTCAGGCCGGAGGAACATTTTGAAAAATGTAGGCATATTGTTGATACTGGCAGATAAGAATTTATGGAAAGTCCACATGAGCCCTGATCACTGACATCAATATAGTTACATAGTCAGGTTGAAAACACAAGTGCATCTAGTTTAATCAACAGAAAAAAAAAAGAATGAATAAATAAAAAATAAATAAATAAATAAAATTTCATATACAGAACCCTATACCCACAATAATCCAGAGGAAGGCAAAAAAAAACCCTTAAAGGAGAACTCAGATATAGTTATTTTACACATAGTTACAATTTACAATAAATAGTTTAATCACTTATGACACAAATAAATCCATGTGCACTGCCCTTAAAACACCAAAAATAAAGAGCTGTTCTGCTACTTAAATAACAAAATATACACCAACAGGTGAAAAAAAATAAATAAATAAATAAATGAGACTACGCACATATAACTTTTTCACAGTAGCGCTCAAAAAAATGTATTAACATCTATAAATGTATCCAAATAAGTGTAAACATAAATAAATGTCCATGAATAAAATGAAAAAATGTAAAAATATCTTGCAATTCCACACAAAACATAAATGACAGTCCTCTTTGAAAAGTGCAAAAAACTGATATAATAACACAAATGCCTCCACCACAGTGATAAGTGGGAGTTCATCTCCCTTAGGAAACAGGCTCACCAGATGCTGTTGCCATTCACTCTCGTGTTTGGCAAAATACACTCAGGAATTAAACTAAAGAGCCGCTGTTAGACGCCACACTCTGTTCAAATGCCTGACTTTAAACCCCAAATGTAGGAATAAAAGTAGAGACAAAGCCTCCGATAGTGTAAAATCACTTAAGGTAGTAAATGTTTTAAAAGATATATTGCACGTACATCAGATACAAGTAAGACAAGCCCTCATGTTAAATTATACAAGACAAGCCGGGAGGCACTATGCTGCGATCTCACCATTCCTTCACTCACTAGGCATCGGATCACCTTCCCAGCCTCAGCATACAGTTACTGTGTAGCCACGCACCGGCACGTTTCGTCACCTCTGAACATGTCACAGGAAGCAACAGTGGGAGTGTTTGGGGCGCATCGCTCTGCACTCCGAGGACACTCTAAAGGAAGCCAATAAAGTTTCTCAGTCGCAAACACGTGATGCCAAAAATGTTATGCTTCCCATAGACACCTGTGTGTCCAGCGCCCCGCACATACTTAAAGGAACACATTTTTTAATGATGACTAGCTTTGGGGGGGCGACGCCCTAGAGCTCCCTATGAACAGGCCTCCACTGCCCAATTACCTAAGGCAATATTACTTATGAATTTTACTAACCACTTATATTCTGTGCATTTTTTTATTATGGATTTTTATGTCATCTCTTTTACAGGCTCACTTCTTTTGCCTGTCCCTTCAGCAGTTTCCCATCGGTGGTTGCTGGATCTGCCATGTCCCTTTAGCTGTGGTGTATATTGGAAGGATTTTTCTCCCTTGCTGTCCCCTCCTTTCCATTGATGGGAGGGGCCACCTATACATCGGCGCCATGTCTGTATGCCAACCACGGGACACCTGCTCTTTAGTAGCATCGCCGCGATTGGACATATTATGTCATCTCAGATGGCCAGGGGATGCTTGCGCATGCGTGTGCACCCCTCTTCAGCGGCGAGTGTTTATCATGCTCGCTGATCCAGTGTACATGGCATTAGGATGGAACCTGCCGCGCCCTCTGGGGGGTATATATGGAGGGATTGGCATCATGGGATTTCTCTTCTCATGATCCCACACTACACATTTTAAGGACACTTGTACTATGGTAAGCATTCTTAGTTTTTACTAGCATGCAACACGATATCTATTTATACACCCATGCAATAAAGCTCATATGCCATTTTTTGCTTGTCTTTATTTCGTATCACAGTCTCCTTGTCATTGCTGCTCCCATAGACATTGCTTTGCACCTCTATATAACCGCACTCCCCACCTGACTTCATGCCCACACTTATATCTGATTGGCGTGTACACCATGTGGACTTTATTGACTACATACACCTATACAGTGGGGACGGAAAGTATTCAGACCCCCTTAAATTTTTCACTCTTTGTTATATTGCAGCCATTTGCTAAAATCATTTAAGTTCTTTTTTTTCCTTATTAATGTACACACAGCACCCCATATTGACAGAAAAACACAGAATTGTTGACATTTTTGCAGATTTATTAAAAAAGAAAAACTGAAATATCATATGGTCCTAAGTATTCAGACCCTTTGCTGTGACACTCATATATTTATCTCAGGTGCTGTCCATTTCTTCGGATCATCCTTGAGATGGTTCTACACCTTCATTTGAGTCCAGCTGTGTTTGATTACACTGATTGGACTTGATTAGGAAAGACACACACCTGTCTATATAAGACCTTACAGCTCACAGTGCATGTCAGAGCAAATGAGAATCATGAGGTCAAAGGAACTGCCTTAAGAGCTCAGAGACAGAATTGTGGCAAGGCACAGATCTAGCCAAGGTTACAAAATAATTTCTGCTGCAGTTAAGGTTCCTAAGAGCACAGTGGCCTCCATAATGCTTAAATGGAAAACGTTTGGGACGACCAGAACCCTTCCTAGAGCTGGTCGTCTGGCCAAACTGAGCTATCGGGGGAGAAGAGCCTTGTTGAGAGAGGTAAAGAAGAACCCAAAGATCACTGTGGCTGAGCTCCAGAGATGCAGTCGGGAGATGGGAGAAAGTTGTAGAGAGTCAACCATCACTGCAGCCCTCCACCAGTTGGGGCTTTATGGCAGAGTGGCCCGACGGAAGCCTCTCCTCAGTGCAAGAAACATGAAAGCCCGCATGGAGTTTGCTAAAAAACACCTGAAGGACTCCAAGATGGTGAGAAATAGGATTCTTTGGTCTGATGAGACCAAGATAGAACTTTTTGGCCTTAATTCTAAGCGGTATGTGTGGAGAAAACCAGGCAGTGCTCATCACCTGTCCAATACAGTCACAACAGTGAAGCATGGTGGTGGCAGCATCATGCTGTGGGGGTGTTTTTCAGCTGCAGGGACAGGACGACTGGTGGCAATCAAGGGAAAGATGAATGCGGCCAAGTACAGGGATTATCCTTGACGAAAACCTTCTCCAGAGTGCTCATGTCATGAAAGACGTCCTGTTAGCACAGATGTTAGAGCAGGTGGACGTGTGCGGGTGCGCGCTAGCGCGAACGAACGCATGTGGAGGCACGCTAGCACGAACGAGTGTACGCGGGTACGCGGTAGTGCGAGCGGGCAAGTACGATTGGTACTCAGGCGCACGCAGGTACGCGCGGGAGCGCGCGGACGTACAGTGTGACAGTGTTTGGCGCCAATGGACTTATTTAAAGGAGCCTGTCAGCATGCTTTCTTGCTGTCCGGTCTACAGCGTTTCCTGTGACCCTAAGCTATCAGTATACCTGTCTACCTGATTCCTGTTACCCAGCCCGCTCCTGACTACTCCTGTTTGCTGCCAGTCCCCGACCTCGGCTTGTCTGACTATTCTCCTGCCTCATCCTACTGTTCCTGCTGCCTGTCTGTTACCGACCCGGTCCGTGCCCCGACTACTCTTCTGCCTCTGTCTGGTACCTGCTCTGCCTGCCAGTGTTGACCCAGCCTGTCTGACCTCGCTAGTGTGCCAGTGCTCTAGTTGAACTACAGAACACCTCCCTGCTCCCTGCTGTTCCTGAGTTCCTGCCAGCCACGCTACTTCTCTGCTCAGTCAGCTGTTCCAGTGTTCCTGCCAGAGTTCCGGTTCATATTCCTACTACCAGTTGTTCCAGTGCTCCAATTGGACTACAAGAACACCTCCCTGCTGCCTGCTGTTCCTGAGTTCCTGCCAGCTACGGTACTTCTCTGCTCAGTCAGAGGTTCCAGTCAGTGGCGTCACTAGGGTTGGTGTCACCTGGTGCGGTATAACATGGTGTCACCCCCCCACCGCCCCAGTGTGAAAGGGGCCTAACCGAGGGCTCCAACATGATGAGTGACGTCATCACAGCTCTGCCCCCACACTTTTCATTATCTGCTGTCCCCAGGGACAGATCCGATCCACTGTGTGGTGATCTCAGGTTTGGGTCTGTCCCCGGGGACAGCAGATAATGGCATCATTGGCATTGATGATTTGATTTGCATTTTGGAACTGACCTGCTGACACGGCGTGTTGCTTGCTGGACCGGATCTGATGACCACAGGGAAGATGCTGTAATCTGCTGACAACAAGGCGTGTTGCTTGCTAAATGGATCTGATGTGGGTGTGGGTCACTGTCTGACTACACCTGTGCTGTGGTCTGTAGACACCCCCCCTTATCAGACCAGCTTAGGGCGCCTCCTCTCAGTACCTGGTGACTGTGGACACAGCACCCCCCCCCCATGAGACCAGCTCAGTCAGGGTGGGTGGGTGTGTTACTCAGCTACTGTGCCTATATCTAATATAATATATCTGTGTCCAGCAGCACCCCCCCCATCATCATCAGACCAGCTCAGGGGGGGGGGGGGGGGGGGGGGCTGGCTCAGTCAGCTAATATAATATAGTGAGTGTTGTCTGTCTGATAAGGGGGGGGGGGGTTGCTGCTGGACACAGATATATTATATTAGATATTAATAGGCACAGTAGCTGAGTGAGCTGGTGGGGGGGGCGTCTGGACCAGCTATATTACACTATATATATATATATATATATATATATATATATATATATATTAACTATAGCTGTGTCTAGCAGACCACCTTGTACACACCCCCCCTTCCTTATCATACTTGCACACAGCACAGGTCAGCCAGGGCGCCAGACAGTGAGAGTCCTCCCACACCAGCTCTTTAGTGGCGTGTCGGTACCATGGCAACCACCCTACCCCCCTCGGAGTCGGCCTCACTTCACCCCTTGAGCTTGGGCCAGTGGAGGATACCAGGACACAACAACCCCCTCCACACACACCCCCCCCTCCTGTTCCGAATCTGGCAGCAGATGGCTTGGGTCTGGAGAGAAGAGCGGAGAGCGGAGGGCAGCGCGCCGCCCTGGCGGAGATAGTGTGTGTGTAAGTCACAGACAGTCAGTGACGTAATCTCTCACTCTGCAGTGCAGTGTGAGAGATGAGATGTGACAGGCTCAGGCTGGCTCAGTAGGAGGAGGAAGAATGACAACACGCAGCACGCTCACACTCACACTGACATACCAAGCGCCACCACGGCGCTGGAGGTGTGTGTTTCAACCAGGCTGCGGAGTGCGGGGTGATGATCGGGTCAGCTGATTAAAAAAAAAAAAATACCATTGCTTTCCACACCGTCGGGAGGGTGTCACCCCTCTAGCGGGTGTCACCCGGTGCGGGCCGCACCCCCCTCAACCCCCTAGCAACGCCTCTGGTTCCAGTGTTCCTGCCAGCCCTCCTTCTGCTGCACCGGAGGTCCGGATCAGCTCCACGTCTGCCACTTGCCAAGCACTTGTGGCCCCCTGTGCTCTTGAGTCCCTGTTTTCTCTATCAGGGGTTCTCGAGCCAGAGGCACACGAGAGGCTACTCCCTGCAATCTGGGCTCCGCCACCAGGTACGTGACAGTTCAGGGCCTCAGACCGGGCCGAAGGTTTACCTTCCAACAAAACAATGACCCTAAGTACACAGCTAAAATAATGAAGGAGTGGCTTCACAACAACTCCGTGACTGTTCTTGATTGGCCCAGCCAGAGCCCTGACTTGAACCCAATTGAGCATCTCTGGAGAGACCTAAAAATGGCTGTCCACCAACGTTTACCATCCAACCTGACAGAACTGGAGAGGATCTGCAAGGAGGAATGGCAGAGGATCCCCAAATCCAGATGTGAAACACTTGTTGCATCTTTCACAAAAAGACTCATGGCTGTATTATATCAAAAGGGTGCTTCTACTAAATACTGAGCAAAGGGTCTGAATACTTAGGACCATGTGATACTTCAGTTTTTCTTTTTTAATAAATCTGCAAAAATGTCAACAATTCTGTGTTTTTTTGTCAATATGGGGTGCTGTGTGTACATTAATGAGGAAAAAAATGAACTTAAATGATTTTAGCAAATGGCTGCAATATAACAAAAATTTAAGGGGTCTGAATACTTTCCGTCCCCACTATATATATATATATATATATATATATATATATATGGTTGGTTTTCTGGGTATGTACCTCATTACCAGATTTGACCACAATAATATCTGATTGGGTCATATTCTAATATACTATATAGACCCTTCACATATATATTATACACATGGTTAGCCTTCCTAGTGCTACTTGACCACTTGGACATACACTTTTGTTGCCGCTGCTAATCATGTTGGACATTGAGGGACATTAAGGGTTACACTTTTTGGCTAGTTTTTTTTTTGGTATTTCCTTCCCTTTAGCTCTTGGGATAGATACACCCTGCCGCCACCTGTTGACTAATTGGCTTTTGAGTAGGGCTGGGGAAATGAAAGATTAATTCCTCGATTAATCGTTAATTTTTTTGATCGATCAAAATTCTTTTGATCGGTACTCACCTCTCCGCCGGCTTCCGGGTCTTCAGGGAGTTCCGTCGGAGATCCGGTGACGTCACGGACATTGACGTCACCGGACTCCTCCCCCCTTCCCCAAGTGCCTCTGTCTGCTAACGAAGGGAAGAGGGGAGGAGTCCGGTGATGTCGTTGTCCATGACGTTATCAGACAGCCTGGACAGTGATGGTAAATATGGATGTGGTTAACTGGGATCATTCAGTGAGCTAAGTGTAGGCAAATTTGATAACCTCCGTTTTTAACATTGTTGTCCTTAGAGGCTGATAAGCTGTGATATTTTTGCCATGTGGATCTGCTGTTGCCATGATGGCGGCGCTTGCTTTTGATTGACGCAGTACAAAGTAGAAGCTTCCATTCCAGAAACAGAGGATCCTCTCATGTGGTGGAAACTTAATAACCATCGTTTTCCTGTCCTAAGCAGTTTTATGCAGACAATTCTTTGTGTACCGGCAACATCTCTTCCGTGCAAAAGACTGTTCAGTTCTTCAGGGTATATCGTCAAGGAATTGCGATCATGTCTGCTTCCAGAAAATGTAAACACTCTGGTATGTCTGCGTGACTTGCTAAAGTGATGCCTACTTGCCTACTATAAAGTGACTGACAGTCAATATACTAGAAAAGTTTTATAATTAAAGTTACCACTGACTAATGCAGAGTTGCAATGCAAGGAGATCAGCTAAAAGTAGTTGGATCTGTATATACGTTGTAATTAATCGAAATTAGTCGATTAATCGATTAAGAAAAAAACGATTAATCGAACACGAAAATTTTAATCAGTAACAGCCCCACTTTTGAGCCATTCAACTACCTGCATTTGATGTCAGGGTGGAACCTGCTATGCCCTCTGGGGGGTATACTTGGAGAGATTAGCATCATGGGATTTCTCATTTTTCTTTTTATGACACTCCACATGTTGAGGACACACAAATCATGGTAATCAGTCTTACTCTTCACTAGCATGCAACACAAAACTTGTCTTTACACCTGTGCAATAGAGTCCACATGTCACTTTTTGTTTGTTCATATTTTTCATCAGTTTCCCTCTCATTGCCTTCTCTATCAATATTGCTTTGTACCTTCACACAACTTTACTCTCCACCTGCCTCCATGTCCATACTCATACTTGATTGGCTTTTATACTATGTAGACCTCTTCCATTATTTACTACATACACCTATATATATGATTGGCTTTCCGGGTATCTACTTCATTACCAGATATGCTCATAATATTACCTGACTGGGTGATACACTATATAGACCCTTCATAAATATTGCACATATGGCCTTCCTAATACTTATTTGACCACTTAGATTCATTAGATTCATTCATTCATACATACATTTTTGTTGCAGCTGCCAATCATGTTGGACATTGAGGGACATCAAAAGGTATACCCTCTGGCTCCCATGTTATGCTTGCCCTCCATTGGTCCCCCACGGGGTCCTTGCTGGTTCCTTTCCTTCAGCTCCCAGGACAGACACACCTTGTCGCCATCTGTGGGTTAATTGGATTTTGAGACGTTGGCTTAGTCCATATGAGGGTATGGGATCTCTTTACGTAAGGTCCCCCATTTTTGGTTTATGACATTTATCTTTGTTATATATTTCTCATTGATTTTTTTTTTTTCTGTAGATACACTGCATTTACATCTCCTGAAGAAGCGAACAGTGGCTTGTGAAAGCGCCGAGTTCTATGATGCCTGTGAATTTTTATATATCAACAGTTCCAATATATATATGTATGTGGCCGCTTGGTATGCTGTATCTATCACCAGGGCCGCCATCAGGGGGGTACAGGCATTACACCTGAAAGGGGCCCAAATGTTCCCAGGGTCCCGGTCTCCCCCCGTTCTCAGCTCGCGGCTGAGAGGAGAGAAAAAACTTTCATTTCGACAGTCCCCCCCCCCCGCCGCTCTCATGTCACGGCTGGAGAGAGGAGAGAAAATGGTCACATGATAATCTAACCCACCAGACTTACAGTTCGGTCCAGCTGTCATTCAGCCGGGCCCCCTCCTCCTATCACGTGTCCCCGCGGCGATCTCTCCTCCCCCTGATCCTCAGTGGAGTCCGTCCCCAGTCTGCCAGTGACCGCCTAAGCCATGCTGGTGAGCGGCGGAGGGGAGGGCAGGGGAATGGATTGGCGCCTGTGCAGGACATAGTGCTGGCTGTGGGGCCCGGGGGGCTCTGTATGGTAGACATTATGGGCAGAGCCAGTATACAGATGTGCAGCTCATAGATACTCCCGATAGCATACACTACTTCCCATCCATTCATCCCCCTAGCATAGTCTTTGTCTTATTCACTGACCCCCCCCGTCATGGACTGCCCCCTATTCACTGACCCCCCCTGTTATAGACTGCCCCCTATTCACTGACCCCCTCTGTCATAGACTGCCCCCTATTCACTGACCCCCCCGTCATAGACTGCCCCCTATTCACTGACCCCCCCGTCATAGACTGCCCCCTATTCACTGACCCCCCCGTCATAGACTGCTCCCTATTCACTGACCCCTCCTGTCATCATAGACTGCCCCCTATTCACTGACCCCCCCGTCATGGACTGCCCCCTATTCACTGACCCCCCGTCTTAGACTGCCCCCTATTCACTGACCCCCCTTCATAGACTGCTCCCTATTCACTGACCCCCCCTGTCATTGACTGAACCCTACTCACTGACTCCCCGTCATAGACTGCCAGGGCCGCCATTAGGGGGGTACAGGCAGCACCCCCCGGTTCACTACTCGCTGCAGAGAGAAGAAAGGAAAAGGAGGTGAGATGACACTTCGACTTTTTCGCCCCCAACCCCCCCCCCCCCCGGTTCTCTGCTCCAAGGGGCCCATGCCTGAAGCTGTGTAAGGGGCCCCAAAATTTCTGATGGCAGCCCTGTCTATCACTGCCAAGTGGTTTGGCACCTTTGTTTATGCATCCCATATACGATGAATGTTAAACATTTTTACTTTGTATACTCTTATTGACCTTTTTGTGCTCACCTCATTTAAAGTCCCACGGGCGCCCTTTTGTATTCTGTGCATCTAGGAATGTATCCAGCAATGTTTTATTGTCTTTACATTTTTTTCTTGATTTAGTCTGAAAAGATGAAAAAAAAAATATATAAAAAAAGAACTCCGATGAGCACTTTTTAAGTTCAGGGCATATGAATCTCTGTTGTCCCAATGATCCATGGTCAGGGAGCACAAAAAAAATGCAGATAACGGCATATTATTATGTATATGGCTCTGTGGAAATATACATAGATCCAGAAACTGGGGAAGGGGACATTTAAAGATAAGTTGCCATTACTGGCCTATCCTTCTGAAAATGCTAGTTGATTGGCTGCCTCAACATCCTGGGTTGACTTTCAAAAACTGGTTAGGGGAAAATCTGGTGCTGCTCTGCATAGAAACCAATAGGCTTCCAGTTTTTTTGTTATAGCTTAACTGAACAAGCTGAATTTGGAAGCTGAGTGGTTACCATGCACAACCGCATCAGATGATGCACTCAGTAGCTCTATAGTTTTAGTTCATCAATCCCTCTGAGTCACTGACCCAGAAGAAGAATGCCACTGCCACAGCTCCCAGAAATGAGTCCCTCATTATGTCTTCGGCTCTCAGTACCCCATTTGAAACCTATAGCTGACTTGGGAGTAACCAGGGGGGATTCTCCCCTTCCCGTTTTCCCTCCCCTCTCTTTCTTTGCATTAAATATCTGATTATATATATGCACTTTGTTGCAGATACAAGTATATGCACCATGCATGGGCTCCTGATGAGTGGAAAGAACCCACGAAACGCGTAGAGCCTTTTTTCTATGCCACGCTATCACTACCATTTGATCATACTTGCTTTTACAATCATGATTTATTATGGACTTTTTTATATCAGGTCTAGGTTACCAACCAACACCACCCACACCATGGTGGTGTGGTGATATATGTACCATGTATACTAATAAGCAATACTGTGTATTCACTGTATTTTTTTATGACTTAACATGTGTATATGTACCAATAAACATGATATTATATATCAATTTTTTTTATCACCACATAGCTGTGTGCATCATTTAAAATCCCAAGTGTCCCCTCTTTTGTGCATTGTACTAAGGATGGAGGCATATGACACTACTCAGTCACTGCCTCATTCAAAGTTCCACCCCCCCCCCTTAACGAATTCTGCTGAACTGGCTGAGATTCGAACCATTAATGGGCAGGCTGAATATACCAAGTTGACCGATCGATCAACTTGAGTACAACCAGCCTGCTGTATTCCTTTCCGATTATTGCAAGTGGCTGCTATAGCCGCTAGCGATAACCACTGTCTTCCCCCATCAACGACAGCTTTCCCTACCTGCCCCCACCGGGAGGAAGACACTTGCTAATTCCCCTGTCAGCGCTGTCTGTGTTGATGGGGGATCCGTGCAAATTTCTTTCCTGCAATCCGTGGCTTCAGAAAAGAAATTTGCAGTGTGCTAGAACACCTGGCATTGTATGGTAGTGCCTTTCCATCAGTGGCGGCTGGTGCTTTTTTTTTTAGGGGGGGCGGCAAACAACAACCCCCCCCCACACACACATACAAGTGGGTAGACTCGGAACACGGTGCTCTGCACCACGAGCCCACCCTTTTTTGAAGTCAATTAGAGCTTCTGGCTCTAATCACGTGCTTAAACCCCCCCTGCCACTGGCATTCAAGGTCCAGCACCCTGCATGTAGAACAAGGGACTGGATGTTTGGATAGGGGGGGCCGCACCCATGTGCCCCTAATGGAAAGGTCTTCGCTGCTTTCCATGCATTGCATTTCCGAAAAAGGGGATAAAATAAAGGCGCCACTCTAAGTGCAGTAAAACTCATAATGTTTAATAAGTTGTAAAAGCGGTACTCACAGGGATACAATGTAAACAGGCATGTTGGCAACAAACTGCCAGATATCCTGGAAGTGTGTCTGATCCGGGTGCTAGATGGCGGTGGTCTCCGATGTACAGGCTGCACCTGTTAGGCCTGAGGAAGGAGCGTAGCTCCGCAAACGCGTCGCCTATTCGTTCCAGAGTGTGTTCCAACGACAGGAAATGTCGGCATCCATCGGCGTAGCCTGTTCACCGGAGACCACCGCCATCCAGCACCCGGATCAGACACACTTTCAGGATATCCGGCAGTTTGTTGCCAACATGCCTGTTTACATTGTACCCCTGTGAGTACCGCTTTTAGAGCTTATTAAACATTATGAGGTTTACTGCACTTAGAGTGGCGCCTTTGTTTTATCCCCAGAGTGTTCAAAAGATTGCTTCTTTTTCTTCAACGGGCCTGCCTTCTAAAGTTGCTATCTTCTCATGAACTATATGGACATTATTAGACCCAATATGGACGTTTTAACAGTCAATGTCTTTTACATTTTTTATACTTTACCATCCCATATATTTTACTATTTTGTATATTAGCTCCCCATTGGGAGCAACAGGGCTGGGGGTGAATACTGTGTTGGGCTCAGTGCTCACTCTATCCTTATATGTTTCCGAAAAAGGGTCAGGTGAGAAGAAGAATCCACCCATTCTGCACTCTGAAAGATAAAAGGCTTGGGACCCGACATGTCACATGACTGTTAATTTAGATTGTCAGCTCTCACAAGCAGGGCCTTCCTAAAGCTCATACACACGATCAGAACATTTTACAAAAAATAAGATTATCATACAATAATCTTATCGTTGGTACACAGCTTTTGTTCAAAATTTTACAAAGGGACAAAAACGAAAATTTTTCTCATACGATACCAGATCGTGCGATTTTCGTTTAATCTATACAATTTTTGTCCGAATACAATACATTACGTCAAAACAGAATTTTCGTACTTTAGTAACCTCTTCATTTTTGATCTGAAGAATAGCTTGCAAAAATAAAAAATGAAAGATCATTCATTCGATAATCTCATCATGTGTACTAGGCTTAACCCTCTTGTCTTGAATTTTATTGTAACTCGACTGGCTGCTTTTATATTGTAAAGTGCTGGACAAATTGTTGGTGCTATATATATACTGTATTATAGTAATAATCATTCAAGTGAGTAAAACTGGTTTTATGTCATTCTAAAGGCTTTGCCTTTAAAGCAGAGTTCCACCCAAAAGTGTAACTTCCGCTCCTTTGTCTCCTCTCCCCCACCGGTGACACAATTGGCATCTTTCGGGGGGAGGGGGGACAGGATACCTGAGAGTCCGCACCGCTGCTGGCTTTTAATTTATTTTTTCGGGGCGGACCTCCGCTTTAACTATCAAGGCAAATAATTAAGGGGAGGTGGCGGATAAAAAGTGGGGGAGGGGGTCCCAAATATCAAATTTAAAGAAGAGATGCTGTGAGAAAATTATGCAAGCTGTTATTACTCTTTGTGAAAATGCTTGCTGCTTGGCTGCCATATTTATCCTCCATCATCAATATTTTTTGATCCACTGACAGAGTATGCATATCAGTAATTCAAACTTTATCCACAATATTTACACATTGTGCCAGTCTAAGAGCTGCATATAGAATTCGGGCTAAACTTGCAATTGAGATGCACTGCTTATTCCAGTGGGCCTCTAAACTGGAAGAGATTGTGGGGACAAATCAGGGTGTCATAGGCTCTAGGTGCAATTCTGGATGAACCCTTAAAGTAGAAATAATGGCAAAACTTTTTCATGTTGGATAGAGTTAGGGACATTTGCCAGGGTTTTGCTATTTGTATCGAATTGGGGAGATTTTCCTTAATTTCCTGTGCAATAGCCAAAACAGGAAGTGCCTTCAAAGTGAGGTAATCCCAGACTGTCACCAGAACTAGTGTCCCCATTAGATGATTTACCCTCTTTTCCTGCTCTGGTGACAACTTCACTCTAAGTAATAATGGCAAACAGGACAAAAAGAGAGGATTAATCTCCCTAAGGGGCACAGACTGCAATAAAAACCTGACAGGTGTTCTAATCCCTCTCCACTCTGTCCAAAACTAAAAAAGTAATTTTGCCTTTAGCTATACTTTAAATGCTGCCCTCACTCTGGTGCCACACCATCACATTTTTTTTAATCTGAATATTTTGGGGTCAATGGTCACATCTGTCTATGTCAGCCTCTCTCAGTCATTTTGACATAATGAAATAACTCTTCAGTGTCATAGAACCCCTACTAAAAACTACATTTCTCTACAGCTTACATTACATTAGTGTGTCAGTGAGAAGAATACTCCTTAAATTTGTGGTTATTGAAAAAATCAATGCTCCTTAAATTTGTAGTAAATGGGAAGAATGCGTGTCCTACATTTGTGGTCAGTAGGAAAAATGCTCCCTAAATTTGTGGTCATTGGGAAGAATACTCCTTAACTCTGTGGTCAATGGTAAGAGTGTTCCTTAAATTTGTGGTCATTGATAAAAATACTTCTTAAATTTGTGGTTAGTGGTAAGAATGCTTCTTCAATTTGTGGTCATTAGGAAGGATGCTCATTGAATTTGTGATCAGTGGAAAGAATGCTCCTTAAATTTGTGGCCATTAAGAAGAATGTGCCTTAAGTTTATGGTCAGTGGGAAAAATGCTTCTTAACCACTTGCTTACTGGGCACCTAAACCCCCCTTCTGCCCAGACCAATTTTCAGCTTTTAGCACTGTCACTCTTTGAATGACAATTGCGCGGTCATGCAACACTGTACCCAAATTAAATTTTTATCATTTTTTTTATCATTTCCTATAAATAGAGCTTTCTTTTGGTGGTATTTGATCACCTCTGGGTTTTTTATTTTTTGTTAAAAAAAAATTAAAAAGACCAAATTTAAAAAAAAAAATACAAAATCATTTTATATTTTGTTAATAAATTTTGCAAACAGGTAATTTTTTCTCCTTCATTGATGTACGCTGATGAGGCTACACTGATGAGCACTGATAGGCTGCACTGATGGGCACTGATAAGGCGACACTGATGGGCACTGATAAGGCGGCACTGATGGGCACTAATATGCGGCACTGGTGGGCACTGATGAGGTGGCACTGATGGGCACTGAGAGGTGGCACTGATGGATGGCACTGAATGGCATTGATAGGTGGCACTGAAGGGCACTAATAGGTGGCACTGATAGGTGGCACTGATGAGTGGCAGTGATGGGCACTGATGGGTGGCAGTAATGGGCACTGATTGGCACTGGTAGGTGACACTGATAGGCAGCACTGCTAGGTGGCACTGATGAGGCACTGATTGGCACCACTGGTGGGCATTGATAGGTGGCACTCATGGGCCTTGATAGGTGGCACTGATGTACTGGTGGGCACTAATGTACTGGTGGGCACTGTGGGCACTGATTCGTGGCACTGGCAGGCGGTACTGGTGGGCACCTATGAGGCGGCCTCGCCTCTCCCTGCTCGGGACTGATGTCCCTTCAACAGAAGCCGGTGATCGGCTTTCTTTTCTCCTCACGCTGTCAGCGTGAGAAGAAAAAAAAACGATTACCGATCTTCTGTTTACATCATGTGATCAGCTGTCATTGGCTGACAGCTGATCACGTGGTAAGAGGCCAGGATCGACCCCTTACTCCGATCTGACTCGGGTGATCACAGCACGTGCCGCACGCGCCCTTCAGGGGGGCGTGGCCAGCTTGCAAAGGGGAGGACGTCTATTGACGCCCGCCCGGGAAAGCAGATCCGCGCTGTAGCCATCATTCGGCTATAGCGTGGATCTAAAGGAGTTAAATATGTGGTCAGCAGGAAGAATGTTCCTTAAAATTGTGATCAGTGGGAAGGATACTCCTTCATTTTGTGGTCAGTGGTAAGAGTGCATCTCAAATGTGTGGTCGGTGGGAAGAATGCTCCTCAAATTTGTGGTCAGTGGTAAGAATGCTCCTTAAATGTGTGGTCACTGGGAAGAATACTCTCTAAATGTGTGGTCAGTGGAAAGAATACTCCCTAAATTTATGGACATTGAGAAGAATGCTCCTTAAGTTTATGGTCAATGGGAAGAATGCTCCTTACATTTTTGGTCAGTGGTAAGAATGTTCCTTAAATTTGTGATCAGTGGGAATGATGCTCCCTCATTTTGTGGTCAGTGGTAAGAGCGCTCCTCAAATGTGTGGTCAATGGGAAGAATGCTCCTCAAATTTGTGGTCAATGGTAAGAATGCTCCTTAAATGTGTGGTCACTGGGAAGAATACACTCTAAATGTGTGGTCAGTGGAAAGAATGCTCCTTAAATTTGTGGACATTGAGAAGAATGCTCCTTAAGTTTATGGTCAATGGGAATAATGCTCCTTACATTTTTGGTCAATGGTAAGAATGTTCCTTAAATTTGTGATCAGTGAGAAGAATGCTTCTCAAATTTGTGGTCAATGGGAAGAATGCTCCTAAAATTTATGGTCAGCGGGAAGAATGCCCTAGTAATATTCTGGTCAGTGGGAAGAATGCCCCCCTTACAAATAGCTAAAAACATGGTGTCAGTGGGAACTTTTGAGAGGCAGATTTCACTCAACACTCAAGGAACCACTGGAGGGACTCTAATTCCATGAAACCCTGGTTGAGAAAGGCTTGTCTACGTACTGATTTATTTTCAGGTCATTACTTTATAATACGTTTTGATTTATAGCAAATAGATCCTTTTTTTTTTTTTACTGAGGTACTATAGGCTGTACAAGTACAAGTATACTACATTTTCCAAACATACAATGAAGAGTTAAGCAATTATGTTTTTTAACATTAAGTCAACATATAAGGCAGTGGGTAAGCTCTTGTATGACCTATGTATTTATTTCACCGGGTTAATGAGAATGATACTTGGTCTAATGGGTCATTGTGCATTCCTTGCATTAAGTGTAATATTGCACAATCTTCTGTAAAGACTTTCAGTTATGCTCTACAAATTTATCTTTGTGAGTGGAGATAAATTGACTTTCACACTGCAAGTGTACAAACAAATATACATATTTCCAGTCCAACTTACAAAAGACTTAACAAGGAAAATATTGACTTTCCAGGGTCAGAAGTTAAACAGAGTTTACCCGATCTTTCCACACTTGTATGACACTCCGTCAGGGACCATGTAAGACCTCATATCTGTATACAGGAAACTGTGTATAGAAGTACATTCATTTACCATCCTGGTTTACAGCTGAGATTTGTTAAAGCAGACAATGAAAAATGACTTAAAGTGGAACTCCAGGAATAATATTCTTTCCAAACTTATATTGATACAGTTTGGCTCAAGGTAAAGATCCATGTTTGATATCCAAAAGGCCACTGGAGATTCTAAAAATAAGAGTAGTAGCCTGCAATACACAGTGATAGCCACAATCCTTGGAGCACATCTCCAGCGATGTACCCTCTGCACACTAAACACATGGGTTCGCTTGCCCAGCTTTGTCAACATTTAGGGAATGCCTTGTATTTTTTGTGCACAAAACCAATAGTGAAAGGAATCATTTTCCACACAATTATATCCATGTGGCAAAAAAGTTCTACCTTCCAAGAAGCTTCCTGAAGACGTTGCACAGCGAAACTCGTTCTGGCGGGACTAAGTTTCTGGTAATGTGGTGACGTCACTTCTGGTACCGACATCCAGACTCTGGAACACATGCCAGCTCTGGAGACTAGAGTGGCATAGTGATACCAACCGAAGTTGCATGTATTGGTACCGAGATACTAGGCACTTGCGAATGTGAGTGGCAAATTTGTTTTAAATGGTTTATGCACCTTATCAATAAATACTGCACTATGATAGTGTATTTTCTCTTGTGTGGATGTATTGCTTCCTGGGAGAGAGAGGTTGTGACATGCTTGTGAAGGACCAACAGCAGTGGGAGTTGCTTGGAACCGGATCATCAGAAGGCATTTTAAAAAGCGCTGTATGACCTTCTTTTTTTAAAGGGTCATATATTTTTGCTAGTGTGTGCATTTGCAGGCACGTGGAGGAGCATTTTTCTAGGAAGAAAGAGGAAGAAAATTTATATGCGGCACATATCACTTGCATGGTGTGGGACTTACTGCACTTTTAGAGTTGGACTTTGCATTTTGTGAATTTAATTATATATATATATATATATATATATATATATATATATATATATATATATATATATATATATATATATATATATATATTTATATATTTATATATTTATATATATTTATATTTATTTATTTATTTATTTTATTTATTTTTTTTAAACATAAAACAAGTGCTGCGCAAATATAATCATGACAATTATTTGAAATAAAACCTCTCATATCCTTATATAAAGACATATAAAAAATTAAAACTCTGTGATGAAAGATTCAAAACAGTCCAAACTCTTTGCAACACAAGGGAAATATGGGACAACAAAGTCTGTGAAAAAGTAAAGTCCCCAGCAATCCAA
Source organism: Aquarana catesbeiana (assembly GCF_042186555.1). Lineage (NCBI taxonomy): Eukaryota > Metazoa > Chordata > Amphibia > Anura > Ranidae > Aquarana > Aquarana catesbeiana. The sequence continues at coordinate 608,355,930 of NC_133326.1, read as the reverse complement.
AATCTTATAACACACACATTGATGTGCTCTTGCTGATAAAGGTGTGCTCTCACGTTAGAGAGAGCAAATTTACAAAGGTCTAAATTTGCGTGCTGCTTTCAATCTGGGATCAACAGGAATTCTTGCATGAACCCAACAGAGGTAACTTTTAGATGCAATGCCTGATCATAGAAATCAGCAACACATTTTCATGTAACCCTTGATTTCTATTAAAGTGTTACTAAACCCACAACAGTAAAATCAGTCTGTATATGCAGTAAAGCATGCTTGTTATACTCACTGTGAAACCTAAGGGGTTAATCCTCTGCATTGTGTAAAAAGGCTGTTTGATCCTGTCTTCCCTGATCCTCCTCTTCTTCCGCTGTCCCGAATATATTTCCTGATAGTACAGAGCTAGGGGACAGGCTGCACATGCTCAGATTAGTGAGTTGTTGTTTTTTTTTCTTAAAATAGAATGATTACAGTGCTTGCAATAGTGCATAAATTCATTCCAATATACAATCTTCCAAAATAATAAAAAAAACAATCAATCAAAAAATCATATTAAAATATTGCAAAACGTCCTGAATAAAAGTGCTCCAATCCTCAGAAAGTGCTGTAGTGCTCCAAACTTTCGCTCCGTGATGTGGCACACACCCCTCCTGTGTCCCCACTCACCAGATAACATGGATCCCTAGCTTTTCAGTCTAGGGTTTATAAAAACTGAAAAACTGGCCAGGAATGGCGACTCACAGAAGGTCCAATGGAGATCTCCCCCGCGTGATAGTCACATCACAGTTGGTACTTACAGGACAATGGTGTAAAATGGGCATTTATACAATGAAGGGATACAATCCAGGAAACGCCGCATCATGTGCATTCCACTGAAACCGGAAGTGACGTAATTTGGACTCGGCACCAGAAATTATGCCAACAAGTTTCGTCCTCCCACAAGGTGTCATCAAGGACCTCGATGATGCCTTGTGGAAGGGGTTTTGGCGGAACGCACGCTGGATGCGGCATTTTATGGATTTTATCCCTGCATTGTTTATATGCCAGTTTTACACCATTGTCCTGTAAGTACAAATTTGTATTGCGCAATAAATACCAGCCTTACTGTGCTTCACTATTAGTTCCTTCTTTTTTTTTTTGGCGAATTTACCTACTTGTGACTATCACGCTGGGGGGAGATCTTTAATGGACCTCCTGTGAGTCGCCATTCCCGGCAAGTTTTTCAGCTTTTATGACCCCTAGACTGAAAAGCTAGGGGTCCATGCTATCTGGTGAGTGGGGACACAGGAGGGGTGTGTGCCACATCACAGGGTAAAAGTTTGGAGCACCACAGCACTTTCTGAGGATTGGAGCACTTAAGCAATTTTATTTGGGACTTTTTGCAATATTTGAATATGATTTTTTCATTGATTGCTTTTTCTTATTATTTCTGAAGATTTTTAATTGGAATTATCTTATGCACTATTGCGAGCGCTGTAACCATTCTATTTTATTTATCCAAGTGAAGAGCACTTTGTGTACAACAGCTGCAATTATCATCATATATTTATATATATTCATTTAATATCATTTTTTCACTTATTTCACTTTCAGCGTGAGTGTTTTAATTTTTTCACTTTTGTTTTTATGGGAGAGTGCATGTGATCAGCATAGGGCCAATAAGCACTGTCCAAACAGAGGGTCAGGTGTCCTGCATTCTCATAGGACAATCAGTGCAGAATGAAAACTCCTCCTACAAGCTTTAACCAGACACTGACAGTCACAAGTCTTGGGTTTAGTAACACTTTATATCAGTTGGCTGGTAAACACAGCCCCTCAGAAGAATAGCAAGCACACACTTAAAGAAAAAAAAAGCTACATAGTGCTCACTGATATTCACTTTTTTAAAACCAATAAAAGAAATGCATTCACTTGGATGTGGCAAAAATAGAAACTTCACAATACAAAGTGTTAGTAGTGCTATGTACAGAAACCTGATAGCATCCACACAAGAACTAAATAATATAACTGGAGAGTGCAAAAGGCAGCTTTGCAGGGAAACCAATCAGCTTCTAATTTCAGCTTGTTCAATTAAGCTTAGACTATAAAACCTGGAAGCTGATTGGTTTCTGTGCAGAGCTGCACCAGATTTTGCACTCTCCAGTATTATTAAATCTACCCCTTTATGTTATAAAACATTACATGCCCTTCTAACGCCCTTGTTTTTAATTGTACTGTTGGTGTATTGTCTCCCTTTATATTGTAAAGTGCTGCGCAAACTTTTGGTGCTATAAAAATCCTGTATTATAATAATAATGTAATAGAGGAGTTTCATTCCTTTTAATTATCCTGATGTTTATGTGTGTATGTAAGACTTGTGGCACTGTAAATAATAAATATTTTATATGTACAAGGACTGCAGCTAATGCACATGCAGTAAGTAGGCCTCTTTAACCATGCCCTTTTAGGCCACTGCTATGGTTACCCATGATCTGTCCATGGCCTGTTATGCTTTCCATTGGACTGGTGATTCAGGGAGTGTATAGACAGTACCCTACAAAACAGAGGATCAGGTAAGTAAAAGCATTTATCCCTGACTCCCCCAAGCAGGTAACTTGGGCAGTGCGGGCACAGTCCCACTGTAAGAGGGGACTTTGTTTTACCAGAAATGAGCTTTAATAGCTTACCGATTTATTTCTATTTTAAAACACTCAATGAGGTTGATGTACTAAAAGAAGGGGTTATCCACTTAGCTCAGTGAACCTGTGTTCATTTTCAATATTCAGTCATGTGCAAAATATGAAATTAAATTGCCTGCACATGACCAGATAATGGCAGTGAATAAAGCTTCACTGGAAGTGAATAAAGAGAACAGTCACTTTGCTAAATAAACTTTCTATATTCTTTCACTATCAACCCCTGTATGTATGATTCTTACCACCATGTGGCGCTGTCCTATTACATTCTGCACATACAGCTAAACTGTAGTCATTTAGGATGACTATATATTTTTATCATTGGATTTACAATTCACAATTTAGGCCTGTGCTAGATGACTGCTAGATAAGGTATTTTAGCACACCAAGCAAGCCTGCTTTTAGGTACTGTTGATCAGGGTTATGGTCATATTAAAGGGCACATCTTAAAATCCAAAGTCAAAGTACTTTAGCACTAGCACTTTATGTACTTATGATTTATGTGCTATTGATAGAAGCATACCTTTTGGCCAAGGATCTAGTCTGTGATACTACAGTTACTTTACCAAAGCTGACTACATAATAATAAGCAAGGTGGGTCTTCAGTGGTTTCATTGTATTAATGTTCTGTAAAGATGCAGAATTTAGGGGGTGTTCATCAAATTATGGTTTTCAGATCTTGTATGATGTGAGATTTCTTCTCTGTAAAGACTACCTTTTTCAATGGCTGGTACTTTTTATCTCTTTATGTTTTTGAATTTAATAATATCATGAAAGTAAAGTTGATCCAGGGAAAATCCGATTGCCTCTCTGGGATCAGGAAGTAATTTTTCCCCTGCTGTAGCAAATTGGATCCTGCTTTTCTGGGGGGGGGGGGGGGGGGTCGCCTTCCTCTGGATCAACTGTGGGTATAGGATTGGGTATATGGGATTGTATGATATTTATTTATATATTTATTTATTTATTATGGTTGAACTGGATGGGATGGACTTGTGTCTTTTTTCAACCTGACTAACTATGTAACTATGAATTGGTTAACTTAAAAATAGAATTATTTATTTTATCTAATAGATTAGAATGTACTGTGCCAGATCCAATGATTATAAAACATGGCTTTTTTTAAACTGCACAAGCACCCTTGTCCTTTTCCACCTGTATGCTATCCTTCATTCATGACAACAGCAAATAAAATACCTGGCAGTGACTTCCAGTGACAACATATACATGTTCATCGGCAATAAATAGCCAGATTGGGGCATGCATGTGTATTGGATTAGAGTTCATCAGGGTGCATCGCCATAGAAATGTGCAACTTATTTATTTTTGCTAATTATACTAATTATTAAATCAAGGTATTAATATTATTATTATTCACACCTGATATAGTAAAAGATCATTAATATTTATTTTTTGAAATATTTCTATTATCATGGAGATGAAGAGGCTGATTTATGAAAGGAGTTTCATTAAATTGTGTGAATATTCACTGATCCATTTGTGTGAAAATCAAATTCCTGTTCTCTTATCTGCACATAAGCAAAATAAACAGAAATGTGTTTTTCACTATTGGATAATTGAAGTGAATATTCGCTTCTTTTTTTTCAAATGAAGCGTCTCAACTTTTTTTTTTAGTAAATCAGCCTTTTCATCTTCATGAGAATACGGGTATATTTTACGAAAATAATATTAGAAATATTTTACTCTATTGGATTAGGAAATAATCATAATCATCATCATCTGTGTGCATTGACTGGCAGATCATCGGGATGTATCACCACAAGCATATAAACTCAGGAAAATAGTAATGTCAATGGTTTATTATAACATTTTATACCGCTTATGTAAAAAAAGCCAAAAACATTTTTGAAAAAAACTACATCCAACAATAAATATAGTACTAGTTATAAGTAAGTAATAACAACAATTTAATAATTTATAGTTTGAACATTGTTAACAATATAATTATTTTTAAAGGCATGAGGAATCTGCGAATGTAATTCCGTTTTGTAAAAGTAAATATAAACAATACAAAACGAAAATATATTATGCCTGCCTTTGATTTCTATATAGTAATATTTAAAAAATATATATATTTACACAAGAACAATAGTAATAATCAGATGAAAAGTATTGACAATATATTTTGCAAAGGTAACCGATTACTACACACTTGCTTAAAAAGATAAAATGAGTACATACTATTATAAATGTTATCATAGTAATCAGTAAGATATGATAGTGACATTCTGTTGCAGTTTTCTAGGATCTCCTCTCCTCTGATCGGCCGATGTGATGAGTTCCTATATCATCATAGGAAGCACTTTATGGTATTCTCTGAGTTTATTATTCCTGGTGAACATCTCCTTCTTTCAGGTATATGTAGGTATTTCTATGTGGCTACAATCAGGGCAGGTATGATGAACACACACTGAATTGCACAGATGGTATTCAGGATCCCTATAGACGTGCGATCTGCACCTACACATAATGGACCAAACACTACAAGCATTTGTCCTCATCAGTTCTTATTTCCCCATCCATTGAAAAACTGTTTTATATATTTTTATTATAGTTGTTAACATGAATCCTTCATTTTATTTGTAATTAGAATAAGGAAATGAATAATGATTACGAAAAAAAATTATAATAAGATTGTAAATTCGACAATAATAGGCAGATCAAAATAATTCAATGAGCATTATATAATCACCTCAAGAATGAGCATTATATAAATTAAACACACAAATCCACCTGATTAATGGAAACTATTGACACCAGATTCTTCAGTATTTGTAATGTATCTCTCAGAAATAACTTCTATCATTACCATACAAATGTTTGAAGTGGCCATACATGCAGCAATCTGTGATTAATTTATGTATGAGCCATCGCAAACAAACAATTACTGATAACAGCAGGAAATAAACAATTGTTCTGCACTGTGAAAAGCGACCAATTAATCAATCTGGATTATATGATCAGTTCCTAGGTAGATACTTGTTCTATATCAGAATCTGTAGACACAATTTATTTATTTAAGTAGACATATCAGCGACATAGCGACATAAAGAAAAAAAGAATAGACAGCTAGATAACATAAGATAAGTAGAGGAAAGAAAGAAAGAAAGAAAGAAAGAAAGAAAGAAAGAAAGAAAGAAAGAAAGAAAGAAAGAAAGAAAGAAAGAAAGAAAGAAAGAAAGAAAGAAAGAAAAAGAAAAATAGATAGGTAGATACATTATATATACATATATATATATATATATATATATATATATATATATATATATATATATAATGTATCTACCTGTCTATTTTTATATAATATGTAATTTATAAGTAAAGAAAGAAAATAGACGGGTAGATAAATATAGAAAGAAAGAAAGAAAGAAAGAAAGAAAGAAAGAAAGAAAGAAAGAAAGAAAGAAAGAAAGAAAGAAAAGAAAGAAAAACAATAGACAGGCAGGTAGATAATATATATACTTATAAGGAAAGAAAGAAAATAGACAGGTAGATAGATAATATATATATATTTATAAGGAAAAAAAGAAAGAAAGACAATAGACAGGTAGATAGATAATATATATTTCTAAGTAGAGAAGGAAAAGAAAGAAAGACAGAAAGTAAATAAGAAAGAAAGAGTAGATAGATAATAAAACTCTTCTTTAAGGCACCGCCTACCCTAAACTATGTGATATGTCTTCTATAGCACCAAGCAGTAGAATGATATAACAATTATTTCAGGGATAACTGAGATGTGTTGCAGAATTAGGCGGCAGTTATGGAATTTGGAAGATAGGACTCGGATCCATCTCCTCCTTCCAGGCTGCTAGGTTGGTATTCCTGATGGCCCAGCTGCCCCCCTTGGCTGGTGACCGGTCTCAGCTCACCCTCTGTTCCAGCTCTGAGATGCCGGTCAGACACGTGACCCCGGGCCGTCACTTACATTGGTCGGGTACAGGTGAAGGGTCTTCTTCGGATGAGATCGGACAGGTTTGTCGGCTCCTCTGCCTCCTGGATGCGGAATGACCTGTCCAGCCTTTAATGTGGGCTCGGTAGGTTGGGGGATTAGTGAGCATCGGTGTAAATCCTGTGAGTGGTATGTGGCCATCCTGAGCGATCAGTGTGGGTGTGACATGTGAGTGCTGCTAATGAAGGACAGTCCGGCGGACACTAATGTGGTTTATCAGGCAGTGAGCCGTCTTATCTCCGGCTGATAGAAGTCATTAGAGGAGGATAATTCCTCTTCCCCTCTTCCTGCTGGCGCCATCCCTCCATCAGCACCCCATGGTGTAAGGTTTCTGCTGACATGAGCCATTAGGACCAGGACTGGGGACAAGGACAGAGAAAGGGGGACAGTCACCCTCCCAGAGCATTCTCCCTCTATAGATCACCCCTGGGAGCAGTACAATGCCATTATACCATCTCTGAGTTCAGCTATCAATGCTAATAAGTATGTGAACACAATCACTAAAAAATCATAGAAGCTTTCACTTCATAATGCTTTCCAAAATTAATTTTTAAATCTGAAGTTTCCATTAAAATAATATCCGATGATCCTGCCATGAAGGTCTTTCTCTTTTATACAGTGACAACTCTCTATGCTGTTTTTCTAACTGTGGTCCTGCGTTGTCACCATTTCTTTTACATGCTTCCAATGGCCATTTCAACTCACATGACACAGGTATGGTCCACTCAGGGGCGGAACTACCACCATAGCGACCCATGCGGGCGCTATGGGGCCCGCAGCCGAGTGGGGCCCCGTGAGGATGAGAGCACCGCCGGCACAGTCAACCAGCCAGGGGAAGAGAGGAGAGGAAGAGGCGAGCTGTCCGTATCAGCAGAGAGCTGAATTGCCCGATGTCATAGCTTTCATTAGAACTTCCAGTGTTCCCGGGGCTCACGTCACATAGCTCCACCTCTTGGCCCGGCGCCTTTGATAGACAGAACGCAGATCCAATGCGGGACATGTGACGTCATCAAAGGCGTCGGGCCAAGAGGTGGGGCTATGTGACGATGAGCCCCGGGAAGACGGGAAATTCAAATGAAAGCTATTACAGCAGGCAATCCCTCTCTCTGCTGATCCGGGTGGCTTGCCTCTTCCTCTGCATAGGTGAGGCTGTATGGGGCACAGGCAGAACAGGCTGTATGGGGCACAGGCAGAACAGGCTGTATGGGGCACAGGTCACGCTGCATTGGGCACAGGTCACGCTGCATTGACACTAGGGCAGCTGTGGGGGGGGCTGTTTGCAGGGGGGCCCCATACAACATTTTGCTATGGGGCCCTGCTATTTCTAGTTACGCCCCTGGGTCCACTGTTGTCACCATCAGGAAACCTGCCTCAAAAAGAGACATGCAGCCATTGTGGCCATGCATTTAAACTGTTACACAGCTTACAGATAGAGATATCTCCATGCAAAGTGCAATTTCCCTTGCAATGCATTTTCAAAAATACATCATGTCCTTTGTTTTAGGGCCTTGAGAAGCTCATAAAGTCAACAGCAGTGCCTCAAAATGCTGATAACATGGAAACAGGTCAATGACTTCTAGCCCTATCCATTCCACATTATAAAGTTAAAAATGCATTGAAAACACAAAATAACGAGCACATAGGTGTGCACAGCCTATTGAATTAGGGTGTACACCCCAAAGCTCAAACATATTTGCATGTGTGTGTGTGCGCATGTGTATATACAGTATACTGATGGTGTCAGCAGAGCAATGGACAGCGTCATTAGGGCAGAGATTGGTGTCAGTAGGGCAGAGATTGGTGTCAGTAGGGCAGTGTCAGTAGTTTTTCTTTTTTTTCTTTTTTTTTTAGTGGCCTCGTTAAGGGGCTTTGGTGAAATAGGGGTTTAAACAGGGGGAATCTGCACCACACAGGGGGAATAGGGTGTGCCCAGGCACATCTGGAACACCCTATGCACGCCTATGAACGAGCATCAAAATGCATGTCAATGTCAATGCATGTCAATGCACAAAAAAAACACACATTGATGCATGACAATGCACCCACCCACCCAACGCTACAAAAAAATGTACCTCTACACACATGCATAGATCTTAATAACCCCTCAATGCTTCCTTAAGGTTTACATCTAAAATACACATTCAGGGCCCATTTAGATCCACACATGTGGTTAGAGGTACATAGTATGCATAGAGATGTTAGGTAGGTGCATTGTCATGCATCAATGTATGTTTCCTTTGTGCGTTAACATGCATTTGATGCAGCTTTTCAATGCATTTATGAATTTACAATTTAGAGTGGATAGGGTTAAGAGCCATCGACTAAAGCATCAAAACGCATGTTATATGCATTTTGATGCTCTGCCATTGACTTTTATATGCCCCCCAAAACATTAAAATGCAGATAAAAAGGACGTCATATTTTTCAAAAATCACTGCACTGCATTGCATATTTTTTACTATGTAAAAGACTTGTGTTGCAACACGTGCATTAAAACAACACAGTGTAAATGGGGCGTCAAGCATTTGAGAAACACACTCCAAACACACTCCGGGAGGGACAGAGTTTTTATTTAGCATTTGTACATTTTCCTATTTCCTATTTCATTTCATTTTATTTTTCTGAGCACCACAAACCAAAAATGCTATTTAGTTCATTTTTATTATTCAAAGCAAACGCACCCATCCATCCATGCCGCTACATTTTATATTGCTAAGAAATTTTAAAAAACACCGCCTAGTTTTTCTGTCTGTGGCCATCTTATCTAAGGGCAGATGATTCATCAGTGGCGGCTTGCGCTCCATTTTTTGGGGGGCAGCAAAATATATTTTTTTTAAATGCACTGTATGGCATTGCATGTCACCATACAGCAGCACGACGCAACAGGGTTCATTTACTAAAACTGGAGAGTGCAAAATCTGGGGCAGCTGTACATGGTAGCCAATCAGCTTCTAACTCCAGCTTGTTCAAGTACGCTTTGACAAAAAACTGGAAGCTGATTGGCTACAATGCAGAGCTGCACTAAATTTTGCACTTTCCAGTAAATGAACCCCAACATGCTGCTGTGCACAGACATGAATGAAGTGTCGTTATTTAACACTTAATAAAGTTGAAAAAAACAAACAAAAAAGCAGTGCAATGGTCTGAAAGCACATCGCAATGTACCATGCCTGAGCTAGCACTGCATTAACCTGCATGGTAAAATTCTGTGTTTTAACATGCAAGCTAATGTAAGTGTACCCTTATCTGATGTTGGCTCACTGAAGAGGTGAAGAATCAATAGGAAGATGCTAAGATAAGTTCACTTTCAAATAAAACAGGATTTTTACTTGCACATAATTGTACGATGCTTCAGCTTTATCATTTTGCTAAGTGAACAGTCTCCACTCCTTTTAGTAAATCAGCTTTATGTGATGTGTGTGTACATGAAATGCATAGCTGGCTTAGGACAAGTGCATGAGAGTTCATTAAAGCTATGCACTCATCCCACCCTTCTTACCAGATTCCAAAGCTTTATCACATTACAGGAGCAGGCGAACACGAAGGAACCATAGAATTAAAAATGATATATATTTACTATTTTAACACCATTTAAGGCATTTCACAATTGGCAATTTCTGCAGTAAAACCCTTGCATTTTACTGCTTGATATTTTTCCCATTCTTTCCTCTGTGGCTATATCTATGTGTTGCAGGGTCATGTGGCTTAGCGACACAACATGCTGCATCCTTAAAACTATGTACACACGATAGGATTTTCCGACAACAAAACCGTGGATTTATTTCCGAAGGATGTTGGCTGAAACTTGTCTTGCATACACACGGCCGCACAAATGTTGTCGGAAATTCCGAACATCAAGAACGCGGTGACGTACAACACGTACGACGAGCCGAGAAAAATGAAGTTCAATAGCCAATGCGGCTCTTCTGCTTGATTCCGAGCATGCGTGGAATTTTGTGCATTGGAATTGTGTACACACGATCAAAATTTCAGATAACAGATTTTGTTGTTGGAAGATTTAAGAACCAGCTCTCAAATTTTTGTTGTCGGAAATTCCGACAACAAATGTCCAATGGAGCCTACACACGGTCGGAATTTCCGACAACAAACTCACATCGAACATTTGTTGTCAGAAAATCCTATTGTGTGTACAGGGCTTAAGAGTTTACAAGGTCCATTGAAATGGATGGTAAACAGACAGACATGTATAATGCAAGTTTGTACATTATTACACTAGTCTACACTATGGAAAATCCTCATTCCGAATAATAGATGGAAAGACTTTGAAAATTGACATTCTATTTCAGATCGTACTTTTTTGTTGATTAAAGCTGTTTGCTGACATTTCTTTAGAATGAATTATTCTTCACTTTGGTAAATAATCACTCATGGTAAGCTATGTCCAGAGATTGACCACTAAGGTAACACCCCCCCCCCCCCAGTCGGTTGGCCCCACACTTACCCCCCCATCTAGGTCGCGGGCAGCTTCGGATTCCTCCTCGATGGCTTCCCTCCACCTTCCCTCGGCACGGCGGCCAATACGATCGCTTCTCCTCTCTGGTCGATCGGTTCTCAGGAACTGCTTCCTGATTGGCTGGGAGGAGAATCAGGAAGACAATAGCAAATATTATTTTGCTATTGTCACACAACTGGGTGGACTTGGGGCACAGTGCTCTGCGCCCTGAGCCCACCCTTTTTTGAAGCCAATTAGAGCCTCTGGCGCCCTGCATGTAGATTATTAGGGGCCGGGCGCATGGATTAGGGGGGCGGTGCCCCTGCGCCCCTAAAGGACGGGCCGCAACTGCCACCACTGCTGTGTGCTATATGCACAAGTCCAGTGACCAGTAAGCAGGCATAAACTAAAAATATATCTAAACCCAAGAGAAAAAATGTAATATAAAGTATTGCAGCTTACTCATCCTTAGAAGTGTTGGCTGCATATTTTTTTTCTATTTCCTTTTACCTGGTGATCCTACAAGTAATACACTACCTTTCCTAGGTGACAACACTCACTCACCCTAGTGAATCATTGAAGAAGCAGCGTTGTTACCCAATGACAGGGCCTACAGAACAATGAACTCTCTCCTATTCTTCAAAACATAGGAGGGAGGTTTTCTGTAGTCCACAGTGCAGCACGACGGGCAAAGAGCACATAACGTTATGAGCTCATAAGATTTATGTCAGGATCAGCAGGTATTTTTCACACCAATCAAATATAACAAAACTCTTTCAATGGTATGTTTAACAGACCAAGAGGAAGTTAAAACAATTTCACTATATAGCTGGCCATACACATTTGAACGTATTTGACATATTAGACCCCTATCAGACGGAGCCAAATCCATCCAAGCCGACCGCCTGGTTACGGGGGATCGCTCTGCTGATCCCCATTGAGGAATGGGTTGACAGGTCCTTGTCCACCCCGCTATGCAGAGCGGACATGAAAACAGCCCACTGCTCTCTATGGGGCGGTTGGATGGAAACGGACTGCCAGTCCATTTCCAATGAGATTGTCATCCAATTCGATTTGGCAAACGGATGGCGAACGTATCCACATCCGTCTGTTTTTAGCGAGTTGGATGATGCCGGCAGGTGACAGCGGACACATGTTCACTAACATCCGCCGCCCCATAGAGAACAATGGGAGGTCCGATCGGGTCTACCCAAAAACGGACAGGCAGACCCGATCAGTCCTCTGGTTTGAAAGGGGCCTTAAACAGATTCATTTTTATTGCTTAAATCAATGACAGAATAACACAAAACAAAGTTTATTGCGCATTAGACTGTATGCTCATCATCCAGTGGAGTTGTAGTGGATATCACATATACAGTGCCTTGAAAAAGTAACCAAAAACGTAAATGTTTTTAATTGGGATTTTATGTGATAGACCAATACAAAGTGGCACATAATTGTGAAGTGGAAGGAACATGATAAATGGTTTTCAAAATTTTTTACAAATAAATATGTGAAAAGTGTGGTGTGCATTTGTATTCAGCCCCCCTGAGTTAATACTTTGTACCCCTTTTGCTGCAATTACAGCTACAAATCTTTTTGGGGATGTCTCTACCACCTTTTTTACATCTAGAGAGTGAACATTTTGCCCATTCTTCTTTGCAAAATAGCTAAAGCTCTGTCAGATAGGACAGAGCGTCTGTGAACAACAATTTTCAAGTCTTGCCACAGATTTTCATTGGATTTTGGTCTGAACTTTGACTGGGCCATTCTAACACATGAATATGCTTTGATCTAAACCATTTCATTGTAGTGCTGGCTGTGGTGTCCGTTTATGAAGCAGTGAAATCTATTCACTGCTTCATTCTCCGGCATTCACAGTGAAGATTTTTCTCCTCTGTGTGCCAGTTTATGAAGCTTTGTAGATCGCTTCACCTTTGGAGGAGTGAAGAGATCTACAAATGCTTTCAACAGTGGAGAAAGGCTCCTGATACTGGAATCTCGTGAGACTTTACGAGATTACAGCACCAGAAATACAGAGATGTCAGTTTATTAAGCAGTGATAAATTATCACCGCTCAATACACGGACAGACGGCATGAATTACTGTTAATAAAATAATGAGTCCCCCTACATTATATACATATGTATACACACACACATTATATATACATGTATATACACATACATTATATATATATATATATATATATATATATATATATATACACATATACACATTATATGTATATATGTATATATATGTATACACATAAATATGACAGGGGGACATGCTTACAGTGTTGGGGGGTCTGAACGAGGCATAAGGAAGTTAAAAATCTTCCTCCTTCCCCCTCAGATCCCCCCAGATTTCCTCTTCACTCCCCGATTCACCACCTCTGAGCTGGTGAACCTGGGAGTGTGAATTCTGACTCAGATCACCAGTGAAGCGGTGAGATCACCGCTTCATAAACTGGCCCTTTCTGTGTCATTCAATGAGGATTCTCCGTGTGTAGAGATAATCGGAGGGAGAACAAGTTCAAACATGTTCTCCCCCGATTATCACTGTTTCATAAACTGTTTATGGACTGTGATCAGCGGTGATCCTCGGGATCACCGCTGATCACTGCTTCATAAACGGACACCTTTATGTTTAGGGCCGTTGTCTTGCTGGAAGGTGAACCTCTGCCCCAGTCTCAAGTCTTTTGCAGACTCTAACAGGTTTTCTTCTAAGATTGCCCTGTATTTGGCTTCATTCATCTTCCCATCAACTCTGACCAGCTTCCTTGTCCCTGCTGAAGAAAAGCATCCCAGCAACATGATGCTGCCACCACCATGTTTCACAGTGGGGACGGTGTGTTCAGGGGGATGTGCAGTGTTAGTTTTCCGGAACACATAGTGTTTTGCTTTTAGGCCAAAAAGTTAAATTTTGGTCTTCCACATGTTTGCTGTGTCCCCCACATGGCTTCTCGCAAACTGCAAACACGACTCCTTATGGCTTTCTTTCAACAATGGCTTTCTTCTTGCCACACTTTCATTAAGGCCAGATTTGTGAAGTGCACGACTAATAGTTGTCCTGTGGACAGATTCTTCCTCCTGCAGCTCCTCCAGAGATACCATGGGCCTCTTGGCTGCTTCTCTGATTAATGCTCTCTTTGCCCAACCTGTTAGTTTAGGTGGACGCCATGTCTTGGTAGGTTTGCAGTTGTGTCATACTCTTTCCATTTTCGGATGATGGATTGAACAGTGCTCCATGAGATGTTCAAAGCTTGGGATTTTTTTTATAACCTAACCATGCTTTATGCTTCTCTACAACTTTATCCATGACCTGTCGGGTGTGTTCCTTGACCTTCATGGCGCAGTTTGTTCACTAAGGCTCCCTAACAGACCTCTGAGGGCTTCACAGAACAGCTGTATTTATACCAGGGGTCAGCAACCCACGGCCCGTGGGCTGCACCCAGCCCACCATCGCTAAATGTCCGGCCCATCAGTGCACGTGATGAATTCATGTGCACTCGGCCCGCGGACATTTTTTGGGATAACAACATATGTGGCTAAGAAGCCGCTCGGCTGTTATCCCAAAGCAGCGAGAGTGGACATCCCCCCCTCCTGCCACTTTCCCCGGCTCGCCCAGGCTCCACCGGGAGGCCCGAGCGATGGGAATTGGCTTCAATCGGGTCTAGTAATCCGGAAGCAATGTCATCACATCACTTCCATTTTACAGAAGACCCAAAGGGGCCAGGTTTAAAAAAATTACAGTATTCAAAACAGCCAAACTTTTTAATGCTTTTAAGTGCAAAGGAGGAATTTGGGGTCCTATAGATCTCTATAAAGAGTACCTGTCATTGCCTATTACTGTCACAAGGGATGTTTACATTCCTTGTGACAGCAAATAAAACTGATCAGAAAAAATAAATAAAAATTAGGGGACAGTGTAAAAATGAAAAAAAAAATAGGAAAAAATAATAAAATTTAAAGCGTCCCATCCCTCTGTGCTCGCGTGCAGAAGCAAACGCATACGTAAGTCGCGCCCTCAAATTTCAAACCACACATGTGAGGTATCGCTGTGATCATTAGAGCAAGCGCAATAATTCTAGTACTTGACCTCCTCTGTAACTCTAAACTGGTAACCTGTAGAAATTTTTAAAGCGTCGCCTATGGAGATTTTTAAGTAAGGTAGTTTGCCACCATTCCACTAGTGTGCACAATTTTAAAGCATGACATGTTAGGTATCTTAAATAGTATCTTCATTTATTAGCAGGTGAATGCAGCCCTCCATGCATTCACATACATTGAATCGGGCCTTAAGCCCAGGTTGACACTGACAGGGGGATTGAAATCATGCAAGTTCAGCTGAACGCACACGATTATATACCCGCATGTCAGTCCGACTTCGGGAGTGATTTCAGAGACATCTGTGAGGGTTCCTGCACAGATGTCTATACAAATCGCACCCCGAAGTCACCAAAAGTAGTACAGATGGTGCCATTGCCGGCAATAGCCACCTATTTGGCATGTCAAATCGCATGCCAAATCGCATCAATGTAAACCTAGGCTTAGGGCCAGATTCAATGTATGTGAATGCATGGAGTGGAAAAAGGTTGCTGACCCCTGATTTATACTGAGATTAAATTACACATAGTTGGGCTCTATTTACTAATTAGGTGACTTCTGAAGGCAATTTGTTCCATTAGATTTTAGTTAGGGGTATCAGAGTAAAGGGGGCTGAATACAAATGCACGCCACACTTTTCACATATTTATTTGTAAAAAAAATTGGAAAGCCATTTATCATTTTCCTTCCACTTCACAATTATGTGCCACTTTGTGTTGGTCTATCACATAAAATCTCAATAAAATACATTTACGTTTTTGCGGATCTGACAAAATATGGAAAATATGGAAAATTTCACAGGGTATGAATACTTTAAGGCACTGTATCCTCCCAATCACATCAACAGAATTTTCTTTTGTTTAGATAAGAAACAGGAAGAGCTCTCCATCCTTTGCCTTCAATTTTTCGAACAAACATTTTCTAATAAAAATCTAAACCTGTATGGTCAGCTTTTTAGGTTAACATACACTTTAACCCCCCTGGCGGTATTCCCGAGTCTGGCTCGGGGTGGATTTTCAATACCAAAAGCGGTAACCCCGAGCCAGACTCGGGATCGCATTGCAGGATCCATGTAGAGTTTACTTACCTTGTCCCCTGGATCTTGCGATGTCTCCCCGCTGTGATCGGCGAGCCGCCGTGTCTCGCTCGATTCACAGTGCCGGCGGCAAATTCAAAAAGTGAAACACACAGTACAGATACAGTATACTGTAATCTTACAGATTACAGTACTGCATCAAATAATTACACATCCCCTTTGTCCCTAGTGGTCTGTCCAGTGTCCTGCATGCAGTTTTATATTATAAAAACTGTTCTTTCTGCCTGGAAACTGGAGATTGTCCATAGCAACCAAAACTGTCCCTTTACATCAAAAGTGGTTTTAGACCAGCTAGAAAACAGCGATAATAAATTAGAATCACTTGCAGAATTTGAGCGATAGTGATTTGTGGGGAAATCCGTCACCAAACACTAAAAGTAACGAAAGCGTCAATTCTGCAACTGAGCAAATTTCAGTGTTTTTGATTTGATTACATTATTGAATAATTTTTATTATTATTATATTATTATTTGGTTTAATTATTTATAGTTATTTATTATATTATAATTTTTTATTTCATTTTTCAAACTTTATGATACCCGGGATGTCTACTAGACTCTTGTTTGGACAGATTTAAGTGAATTATTCCTAAGAATTACAGGCCTATAATATAAAACACCAAATTTCTGTGCAAAATAATGGTACCGCTTTCAGCACCTAAAATCTGAAATAATCATACCGCCAGGGAGGTTAACTGGCCAGGATGCATAAACAGTGATCACCCCTGCAAGCAGAGTGAGCTTCACTTTAGTAAATTAGGCCCATAGGGTTCTTTTTTACACAAAAAGTTTTTGTTTTTTTTCTTGAAACTGCACTTTGTTATGTGGTCAATTTAAATAGAAATGGCAGTTCTCAATGGAGATTGATAGTTCTGCTGTATTAAGAATGTAAAAAAAAACTGTATACAAAAATGTAACATTTGTCAGCATATCTGTATAATCCATCAAGCATCTGAAGTGTAGCATGGAATGGTGTGGTTTTCAAAGTCACAAGAGCCTCCCAGTGAGGTGTCACCTTCTTATTGCTGGTTCTAGGCACCATTCATGCCTTGCCACACACAGACCCCTGTCGTCACCAGCCAGCCCCCCCTGATCCCCTCTTATATGTGAGTGCAGGACCTGTCAGAGGAGGAGGGGTGGCTGATCCTCCAAACTTGTCAAGTGTTGGTACAAGAGATTAATAGTGACATGCCCAGGTAAACGGGTTCTTTAATACTGTTAAAAGCCTGACAATTCCTGGGGAAGGAATCAGCCACTTACGCCTGTTATGCATACATCTGGAGGCTGTAACCTGAGCGCTGTGCATGCTGCTATTGTGTACAGTACGGCTCAGTCAATAGTCAGCTATAGGGAGACACACTCACCATTGGCCTGTATGGGGCCTGGTATGGTGGTGACAAGAACACACATGTTCTCCTGTATCCTTCTCAGCCCCCATACACAGCTATCAGAGTGCGGATCTGAGATAAGCCCAGAGAGACAACAGCTCAATGCTCTGGCACCTTTCCTCTGCTGTCTTCTATGAGGGGATGCAGTACATGGTGGAGCAGAAGAGTGCTAAATGCTAGACTTTCTTTTACCTTAAGGTGTAACTCCACTTTTGTTAAGAAAAAAACAATCCCGTCTGGGTGATCATCGTACAATGCTGGGAAGGGGAAGGGAAGTTCTGCTTTTATTTCACCTCCCCCCCCCCACCCCCCACCACCACCACTGTTGAAGGTTTCTTTTTTTGTTCTTGGAGTGGGTACCAATTTCTGACAGGTCCCCGCTCTACTTCTGCTCAGCTCGCCTAGGTCCCCCGCCCATGACCCCCTGGGACATGTCACAGATTCCAAGAGGTTATGGATCCATTAGGAAAGCAAGCACAGTGGGAAGCCAGCTCTGAAGCACCAGAAAGTCACAGCTGGTTTAGGTGAGGACAGTCCTGGATCCCTGGACTGGTAAGTGCATGTTTACTAAAATTCAGCAGCTACAGTATTTTGTAACTGTTACCTTTTATTTATTTTTTCCAGAGCGAAGTTCCCTTTTAACCTCTTAAAGCCGGCACCTGCCGGTGTTTCGTCAGATTCTGCGACCTATCAGAATTTGTAACGGAAGTGACGTCCTGTTGTCGCCATCTTGCTACACCCCGCACTCATCCATAGTAAGGATACAGTGAGAAGGTGGCAAGCGGACATCTTGTTAACCCACCGGAGTCTGGCATTTCACACTTATTTTAACCACTAAATGGAGCTTATATAGTGACATTCAGGTGTCCTTTTATGAAAGTGCGGTAAAATACCGCTTTTCAGTTCTCAGGCATTCTCAGAGGAGATCGTTCTCCTCTGAGTGCCTGTTTATGAAAGTGTGTAGATCGCTTCTCATGTTGAGTTGAGGAGCGATCTACAAACGCCGGGAACTCCTGAGAATGGCTCCTCTCACTATAATCTCGCGTGATATAGCGGGATTACAGTATGAGGAACCATAAAATACAAAGTGTAACACAAATCAGCACACATTATTCCCCAACATATTAATAAAATAATAAAGTTAAATTCCCCCTACACAATATACATTAACCTAATTATAAAAAAAACATTGTTTTTATCAATATTTAAAGATCATACATGTCCCTATTTAAATGTGAATGGTGTATAGTAAATGAATGTAATGCACATATGTAATGCAGCTATACACCATTCATAGAAATGCAAAATACATTTATAATCATTAAAAAAATAATTTTAATAAAGTATACAAGTATAAATATTTATTAATAAATTAAAATAAAATATATTTCATAATTGATAAACATAAAAATTGATAAACTGGTGCAATGCGAGAACACTGCGAATCCACTGCGGGTTCCCGTATCGCACCGACTCGCATGTCAGTTCACGCTGCCATATGCGAATCGCTGGGGAGTGTCAATACATTGTTAACGACACCCCCAGTTCAGCTTGCATATCGCACTGCGAACTGACAGTCCGGACATGCGATCCGATTCTGGTCCAAACAGAAAAAAGGGTCCTGTGCGTGTTTGCACCGAATGCGGTGCGATATCAGCCATACTACCTGTACAGCTGATATCGCAACGTACAGACATCGCACGTAATGTGAATGGCAGTGTGCTGCGAATTACATGCGATGCCTGTGCGATGTCCGGCGTCGCACAAGTGTGAACTGGGCCTAAAAGTTAACAACACCCCCAAATCAGTTCACATATCGCAGTGCGATCTGCAAACTCGGACAGTAATCGAATCGCATGGGTGTGAACACCCATGCGATCCGATTCTGCTGTGGACCAAAAAAAGGGTCCTGTAAGAGTTTGGTCCGAGTGCAATGCAAATTTAGCAATACTATCTGTATGGCTGAAATCGCATTGCACAGAGATCGGATGTGATTTTGCACTGCAGTGCGGTGCGAATCACATCCGATCTCGGACACCGCAGCAGTGGGAACTGGCCCTAAATCATATTGCATTTGCACCAAAATGGGACAAGACCCTTTATTTAGACACTTTACATTGACACCCACAGTGGTGCGCAGATGTCAATGTAGGTGCAATGTGAAAACCCACTTAGGAATCACGCTGGTTCACGCATCGCACAAATGTGTGAACCCAGCCAGAGACGTGAACATCTAAAAAAAAATATATACATATATCTATATATATCTATATATAGCTATATATAGCTATATATCTATATATAGCTATATATCTATCTATATCTATATATAGATTATACATATATATATGTAAAAATATATATAATAGATGTATCTATATATAGATATATCTATAGATAGATATAGTATATATATATCAATAAATATCTATTTATCTATCTATATCTATATATATAGATATAGATATCTATATCTATATATATCTATACCTATATATATATCTATATATATACGTTTGTCCATAGCAACCAAAAAGTGTCCCTTTACATCAAAAGTGGCTTTAGACCAGCTAGAAAACAGCGATAGTAAATTAGAACACTTGCAGAATTGAGCGATAGTGAATCGTGGGGAAATTTATTTTATTATTATTATTATTTTTTTTTTTTTAATTATTTATTTTTATTTATTATATTATAATTTATGTTTTTGTGTTTCAAACTTTATCATACCCGGGATATCTACTAGACTCTTGTTTGGACAGATTTAAGTGTGTTATTGTTAAGAATTACAGACCTACAATATAAAACGCCAAATTTACATGCAAAATAATTGTACCGCTTTCAGCACCTAAAATCCGAAATAGTCCTTCCCGCCAGGGAGGTTAAGGAAGGTTGCCTATGACTGAACGTGTGTGCACATGTGACCTCAGAATAACGTGTCATTCATTTTGAAAATGTGTGACTGTCATTGAGAATGTAAACCAACTCTGTGTATGAGGGGCCCCCAAAAGCTGAAGTCCCCAGGGCCCCCAAGGTCTAAATCTGGCCCTACCTCCACCCAGCCCTGTGTGTAAGGGGTGTTAAAGGGACCCTTTTGCCTGAGCATCTAAGCTCCAAAAATGTTTAGTCATGAATGGGTTTAACAATACAGACCGCAGTTATTTGGCTCTTTTTGATTCATGTTGCTTTGTCCTCCTTATGACTGTTTTCAAATGTAGTGCCATCTCGGTATGTACTTTGGTATATGAAATCAATTATGGCTTTGTAAACCTCGTATAATTTGTTTAATCTGCTATGTTTGTTTCTTTTTCAATAAAAATAAACCTTAATATACAGACCATTGCCTAACAAAAAAAAAGATGTACACATGGAAGCGTCTCCTAGCCAATGCAAAACAATAAAGCCTAAATCGAGGACCACAGGGTGGTAGTGCCCTCTAACTCTGCTGCCCATGTTGTCAATGCAGCTGAAGTACACAATCTTATTGTTGTAAATCGAATCACTTTCAATAATTCATAATTCAGTCCATAATTAGTTACATTGTAAATGGCCATCACTTGGAACATGGCTTTCAACCTTTTGCAACATTTGAGGAACCCTGGCATGAAAACGTCATCCTGCTGCATCCTTCACTGAACCATATACTGATCTATGGTGTCCATGTGAGGAGGAATGACAGTATTAAGACCAGCGGAGTCACCATTCACAAAAGCCCTCAGGTGAGTATTAATGATTTTTACAGCCGCAGTAGTCTATTTTCTTTCCTGGTTGTGAAGTTCAAATCCTTGTCACCCTTTGCCTCTCTCTTTGTTTAGTCTGGTGGGAAGCTGTCCTTTATCCGCAGGATTCATATCTGTGACTGGCTCCATTCTGTCACTTCCATCAACAAACAGCAGTAGAACCAGCACTGGAGGGGAATTTTAATGGAGATGGATGTTCAGGGTGAGGAAGGCCCACTAGATTAAAGGCTGGGTACCAAAGGTACCTTAATCATGGTGGATGGAGCTAGATTGACAGATACTTTCCTTTTGTCATAACACACTATTTATTTGAAGGACCATTATACACCCAATGTCTGATAACTGCAGTTCTGACAGGTGTGGACAACAATCAAGCCATCTACGAGGGTAAATAGCATCTAAAACTGTCCATCCTAAGGACACCAAAATAACAAGAATGTCTGGTGGTCTCTGTTAAGAATTTTCAGCTTTTCCCTCATTTTTTCATTGGAATCTAGATGAGTATATTGCTGAAATCACAGCACAGGCTTATGCATATGCATGGCCAAATCTGATACAGGCACAGCTGCACGAGGCACAGGTTTGACATCAGGATTCTATGGTGAAGATCATATTATAAACTTAGGGCACCATTTTGGTTACATGGACAATACTATGACCTTGAACTGCGGGAGCCGAGTCAGTTTCATCTAGATAGTATCTACAGTGCCTTGCAAAAGTATTCATCCCCCTTGGCATTTTTTGTGTTTTGTTGCCTCACAACCTGGAATTAACATGGATTGTTTGAGGATTTGCATCAATTTACAGAACATGCCCACAACTTTGAAGATGTTTTTTTTATTGTGAAGCAAACAAAAAATAGGACAAAATAACAGAAAAAGTCAATGTGCATAACTATTCACCCCCCTAAAGTCAATACTTTGTCCAGCCACCTTTTGTGGCTATCACAGCTCCAAGTCG
This sequence comes from Aquarana catesbeiana, assembly GCF_042186555.1. Taxonomy (NCBI): domain Eukaryota; kingdom Metazoa; phylum Chordata; class Amphibia; order Anura; family Ranidae; genus Aquarana; species Aquarana catesbeiana. Next base: position 608,333,549 of record NC_133326.1, on the reverse strand, counting down.
CTTTGGATAAGTCTCTATGAGCTTGCCACATCTTACCACTGGGATTTTTGCTGATTCCTCCTTGCAAAACTGCTACAGCTCCTTCAAGTTGGATGGTTTGCGCTTGTGAACAGCAATCTTTAAGTCTGACCACAGATTTTCTATTGGATTGAGGTCTGGGCTTTGACTAGGCCATTCCAACACATTTACATGTTTCCCCTTAAACCACTCAAGTGTTGCTTTAGCAGTGTGTTTGGGGTCATTGTCCTGCTGGAAGGTGAACCTCTGTCCTAGCCTCAAATCACACACAGAGTGGTACAGGTTTTGCTCAAGAATATCCCTGTATTTAGCACCAACTTTCCCTCAACTCTGACCAACTCCCGACTGCTGAAAAACATCCCCACAGCATGATGCTGCCACCACCATGTTTCACTGTGGGGATGGTGTTCTTTGGGTGATGTGATGTGTTGGGTTTGAGCCAGACATAGTTTTTTCTTTGATGGCCAAAAAGTAAAAGTAATGGCTGTCTTCTGGCCACTCTGCCATAAAGCCCAACTCTATGGAGCGTACTGCTTATTGTCGTCCTATGTACAGATACTCCAGTCTCTGCTGTGGAACTCTGCAGCTCCTCCAGGGTTACCTTAGGTCTCTGTGCTGCCTCTCTGATTAATGCCCTCCTTGCCCGGTCCGTGAGTTTTGGTGTGCAGTCGTCTCTTGGCAGGTTTGCTGTTGTGCCATGTTCTTTCCATTTGGTTATGATAGATTTGATGGTGCTCCTAGGGATTAGGGATCATCAAAGATTTGGATATTTTTTATAACCTAACCCTGACTTGTACTTCTCAACTACATTGTACCTTACTTGTTTGGAGACTTCCTTGGTCTTCATGGCAGTTTGGTTAGTGGTGCCTCTTGCTTAGGTGTTGCAGCCTCTGGGGCCTTTCAAAAAGGTGTGTATATGTAATGACAGATCATGTGACACTTAGATTGCACACAGGTGGACATAATTTCATTAATTATGTGACTTCTGAAGGTAATTGGTTGCACCAGAGCTTTTAATGGGCTTCATAACAAAGGGGGTGAATACATACGCACATGCCAATTATCATTTTTTTATTTCTGAAAAATAGTTTTATGTATATATTTTTCTAATTTTACTTCACCAACTTAGACTATTGTGTTCTGATCCATCACATATAATTCAGATTAAAAAAACATTGAACTAAAGGCTGTAATGTAACACAATAGGTAAAAAGCCAAGTGGGGGGAATACTTTTGTAATCCACTGTACATTTTGTATGTTTTATCATTTTTGTGTTCCAGTTTCCAGTGCTACATTTCCCTCCCACAACCCCAAAACATAATGTCAGGTAATAGGGGAACTGAAAAAAAAGCCAGCACTCAACAAACAAACCGTACAATTTAAATAAGGTCATTTTGCAAAGGTCACAGCAAAATGTGTATAAAAAAGGCATAATACGGGGGGTGCATGCACGAGGCTCGACACGGCGGACGCAACACACTAGAGCTCTGCACTTCCCGCTGCATCTTCGGGTTTCTAATCCGGACCTGAGCCAGCCTGCACACCCGCTCTCCTCGTGATTGCCTTCCGGCATACTTACGATGGTTCTGACCAGCCATCGGGGGAGGAAAAAAACAGAAGCCTTTTAAAGAGGCACTAGCCCGCGCCACCTCCAAGATGGCGGCGAAGGCCACGGCTCAGCAGCACGCAGCTTCCCTGGCCAGATCCAGACTCACGGACAGCGATGGTGAGGCTGATGCAGGGTTCAATCTCAGCCGGTCCCTCGTCATATCACAATCAGGTATGTCTCAGAAAAACTTCCTCAAATATATGGAAGCAATGCTGCAGAAGGCCCTTAAAGTCACCTCTGACCAGATCACCGATAGGCTTTCCTGTGAGATAAGGGAATTAGGCCAGCGTACAGCTGACCTTGAAACCAGGGTAGATGATGTGGAGCGCACGTTGCAGGAGCATGCCCAGGAACAGAGGCATTATGAGAGGAAAATAACATGCTCCTCTCCCGCTTGGAAAACTCAGAGAATCGCTCATGCAGATCCAATTTGAGGCTCTGCGGCATCCCTGAATCCATTGATGATCTGACCTCTTTTACTACTGCTTTATTCCAGGAACTTGCTCCTTCTATCCCAATTGAATTCTTGGAATTTGACAGGATCCATAGGGCCCTAACCCGCCGTCTTTTGCACCAAAGAGCAGATTCTTTCAGCTGCCCGCAATAAGGACACTCTCCTGTTCCAGGGTCATGCATACCAACTCTTCTCTGACCTAGCTCCTCTCACTATAGCCAAACGCTGTGCCATGAAGCCCCAGCTTCAAATATTGCTGCAGCATCAACTCAAGTATACATGGCGGTTCCTGTCTGGCCTGCAGTTTACCCATCGAGGCCAACAGAACTCCTGCACTTCACCTGAAGCCTTACAACGCCTCCTGGAATCCCTACAACTGGAAGCTCCTGCCCAGGTATCTGAGACCTCATTGCATCGAACACCTGCCCGTTCGCCGCTCATCCCTACACCACCACTCCGAATCGTGCCCCCCTGGGTCCATCCTCCATTAGGAAGGGAACTCCATCACATGTATTTGCCTCCAGCTCCAGAGAGCCTTCAGCATTCACACCAGGCTGAGTGAACTGCGCCACTCTCCGTTGTTCAATGAACTGTTCCTGGTTGTATTCCCATGAGGAAATTTGCCCTTTCCCTTTTTTAGTAGGCTCCATACAACCAGCACCTAGTTGCCTATGCCCCACTGTGAACTCTCACTACTGGATAGGCGGAAGGCCTATGTCATTCTTACAACCCCATCTGGGTTGCATTGGTTCAGGTTCTATGCATAATATTTGTTTGTTACCTTGTTTTGTTTTTCCTCGTTCAGTCTTATACTTTAACGTGCTATACTGTTTCGTGCAGCTTATAACCCTGTTATTGCAGACTTCATGTTTTACATTTTGACAGAGCAGTTGGGCTGTGTGCATATCCATAGTTTGTGAGTGCCTATGCAGCCTAACATACCTTGTACCCTGAGCGCATTCCCACCATATATCTTTCCTTTCGTTACCCTGCATCCCCCCTCCCTCTTTTTCATTTTATTTCTTTCTCCCTTACCCTTGTCCTCCCCCCCCGTTTCCTCAGTCCTACCCACCTCCCCTTCCTCCTAATCCTACCTCAGGGTTCTGCCCATAGGGCATGTTATGTCACTGTTATACTAGAAAATGTGATTGCTTTCATTTCATTCCATAGATAGTTGATGTATCTACAGATGTATGTATATGTTTTTGTTTAGCTTACCCCGGATGCAGTAGGAAGTAAACACTGCTACCCCCCCTTTTTCCTGTGCCCACACTCCACGGCCAGCTGGCTGTCTGGAGCGGCAGTGCACTGCCCTTCCTTTCTTTACCCTGCACACCCCTTCCCCTTTTTCACCCCCCCCTTGTCCCTTCCCCCCGTTCCCTCAGTCCCACCCACCACCCCCTCCTCCTAATCCTACCTCAGGGTTCTGCCCATGGGGCAAGCTATGTCACTGGTATACTAGAAAATGTTGTGATTGCTTACATATCACCCCATGGATAGTTGATGTATCTACAGATGTATGTATATGTTTTTGCTTAGCTTACCCCTGATGCAGCGGGGAGTAGACACTGCTCCACCCCTTCTCGTGTCCTCACATTCCCGGGCCATCTGGCTGTCTGGGGAGTCTGTGCACTACCTGGTCGGGCAACAAAGTCCAACCACTTTGGTATACCTTACTACCGTGTTTGCCTTACAGAATTTCCTCTCTATTCCTAGAAACCCTTCTCATTTTCTCTCCTCTTTTCTGCTACTTTTCTCTTTCTTTGCGTGGTCAATGGGTTCTCGAGGGCCCGATGTCCCCTTACGCTGACCCTTCCCATTTTACCAGATGGCCCTCATAAACATATTATCCTTAAACGTCAAGGACCTCAACTCTCCTCACAAGCGGGTTAAAGCCTTTCAGACGTTTGCTTCCTTGAAAGCGGTGCTAGTAGCTCTCCAGAAGACTCACTTTGCGGCCCGCACTACTCCCAAATTTTTCAACTCCTGTTACCCTCAAGAAATTCACTGCTTCTGCTGCCACCAAGCACAGGAGTGTATTGCTGGCTTTCCATCACACTTTACCATTCACCTCCCTTGCCGAGAACAAAAACCTTGAGGGCCGCTATATCATTCTAGTTGGTCTACTACACGATGTTGAAACAACATTCGTGTCATATTATGTTCCCAATGTAATCCCAACCCTTTTTTCTCCCACCTCCTGCAGGACCATAGAGCTCACTGTAGAGGGACTTTATTTATGTGCGGCAACTCTAATTAAGTGCTCCACTTGCACCTAGATAAATGTCCCTATGCTTTAGAGTCGCACTCCACCTCCCTACAGTTTTGTAAACAGCTCCAACAAGCTTCTCTGCTTGACACCTGGAGAGAATGTAATCACTCAAAAATTAATTACACGTTCTCCTCCTACTCGCACAAGTCCTTCTCTAGAATAGACCATATTTTTATCCCGGTGGTGTCTTCGCCGATCTTGCTGAGCTCCCATATTCATCCTATCCCTTGGTCTGACCAATGTGCAGTTATCACCTCTGTCTCATCCCTGATCCCCCAATCCAGAGACCGGACCTGGTGTATGAATGATGCGCATTTAACCAATAAATCCTACACTGCTTTGACATACAGCTTGCCCTCAAAGAATAACTTTTACACAACGCCACTCCGGATATTTCACTAGTTTTCTTGTGGGAAGCACATAAGCTGGTGATCCGTGGTACCTGTATCTCAGTTTCTACACATCTTCACCGAGATAAAAAACTAAAATTACAGCAACTAGAGACAGATTACCATCACCACTTCCTCCAATTTCAAGCATCCCCTACTGAAACCAACAGGCTCCAACTAAAGAAGTTTAAGGCTGAACTGGACCTGCTCCTGGCTGAGTCAGCGGACAAGGCCATTCGTAGGTCCTGCCACACAATTTATACTAAGGCCAACAAGCCTTACACATTTCTAGCTCTACGTCTTCGTCGGCCGGAACAGGCTTGCACGCTGATCAGGCTCAAGTTGACTAAAGACAATCACTCCAGTAACCCTGTTAAGGTACTTTCTGAATTTCGTAGGAGGCTGGCACAGCTATACGAAGCCAAGGCCTCATTTCCTCTGAGTCAGGCAGAGTCCTTATTCCAGGATATACCCATACCCAAATTGTCCGATGGCAACCGAGAGTCTATGGAGCACCCTGTTTCATCCGGGGAGGTCCTCCTACTGATCAGACACTCAAACCCCATAAACGCCCTCTCAAGCACATACTTTAAAAAATTTGCAGACACGCTAGCCCCACTTCTCTCAAACTCTTTTAATGCCTTACTCAAGCAACACACCTTTGGTCGGGACACACTGACTGCCATAATCTCCATAATCCCGAAACCCAACACTGACAGCACCCTCTGGTCTAATTACAGGCCTATCTCCTTGCTCAATTTGGATATCAAACTACTGGCCAAGATATTGGCACTTCGTGTCAAACTGATCATTGGGGGGTTTATCCATAAGCACCAAGTGGGGTTCATTCCACAACGCCAGGCTAGTGATAATATACGACGAGTAGTCCTATTACAACACTTGGCTAGAGCCCGTAAGATTCCCATGAATCTCCTTTCTTTAGATATCAGGAAGGCGTTTGATACAGTCTCATGGTCCTACCTGCATTTTATACTTCAACGTTGGGACTTCGGCCCTAACTTTTTACAGTGGATAGATTCCCTCTATAATTAACCACAGGCTTACGTCAAGTATTCCCGATTTCACTCTGACTGTTTCCCTATTCGGAGGAGTACCAGACAGGGATGCCCGCTCTCGCCCCTAATCTTTGCCCTAGCAATTGAACCCTTGGCAACCCTGATCAGAGTGAATCCAAACAATAAAGGTCTGGAGGTCGCTTCCACGACCCATAAATTATGCTTGTTTGCTGACGATGGCTTACTATTTATCACTTCCCCTCATATAACTCTGTTCCACGTACTGGAAACATTTGCACTGGTGTCTAGGATGGAGGTTAATCCATCCAAATCCAGGGCTCTCAACGTGTCCCTTCTGCAATCTGAGTTTACCCACCTACAGAATAAGTTCCAATTTTTATGGTCCTCAACGACTTTTCCATATTTAGGAATTAAATTAACTAGTAATCCATCCCATCTTTACCAGGCAAATTATCTTCCCATGTTGTCTCGCTTGTCTTCTCTGCTGGCTGCTTGGCAGCTGCTGTGCGTCTCTTGGCTTGGGCGCATGGCGGCTGTCAAGATGACCTTATTGCCAAAATGATTGTATCTTTTTAGAGTTCTACTGGTCGCGATTCCCTCTTATTTTTTTTGAGCCATACAAGGCCATACATTTAAATACATCTGGGGCCCCATGCGACCTAGGATACCGCAAACAGTATTGCTCCGTAGTAAGCTCAGTGGTGGCCTGGGGGTCCCCAATTTTCTATGTTATTTTTATGCTGCCCAACTAGCTCAGCTCACACTATACCACGCAAAGATTATTATGGGTAGGTTTGGAAGCCATTGATTCACACCCCCTAACTGTTAGAAATTTTCTATGGATGTCCAGATATGACTGTGGCTCCATAACTAACCCCATAACCCGGCACTCCCTCCAACTTTGGGGGAAGTTGCGGGGCCCCTTTCACCTAGTGTCAGTTCATACCCCCCCCTCTCCTTTTTAATCACCCAAATTTTTATCCTGCTCTTAGTGACTTCACCTCCTTCCAAGCCTGGACTTCTGCGGGATTGAGTCGTATTTACCTCATCACCAGCAGCACCCTGAAGACATTCCCTGGTTTGCAGGAACAAGCACAGCTCCCACCAAGGGAATGTTTTAGGTACCTTCGGGTCGCCCATTTTGTTCAACCAATCAGACGCACACATTCATCTCTATATAGTTTATCTCTACGTAGGGTATGTGCGACTCAGATCCGTATGCCCCTGGAATCATATCTTATTTATATAGTCACCTTACATCCCCGCCATCTAGTTTACCATCATATTTTACACAGTGGTTCAAAGACTTGGAGATTGATCTGGAAACAAAAGATAGGGATGATGTATGGGCTACCACCAAAACATCCTCCCAAAACATCATTGCACTTAAAACAAACTACAAGGTTCTGATGAGGTGGTCTTTGGTCCCGGCAAGGATATCTAAATTTGTACCAGGCTATACCCCTGTATGCTTCCGGGGTTGTGGCCAGGCGGGTATGCACATACACATAGGGTGGATGTGCCCAGTTGCGGAACAATTTTGGACAGCAATCTTCCATATGGCTTCTGCTTTGCTCAATGTTAGCCTAGACCCTGACTCGTCTTTAGCACTGTTGAATCATGTCACCCTTGATTGTACTAGAGCCTGGCTCTGTCTCCTCTTGCAGCTAATGACAGTGGCCAAACAGAAAATAGCCAGAGCCTGGAAATCTCCCAAATTATGCATTCTTGAGGTGAAAAACAGAGTCACTCAAGCCATGATTCATGGTAAAATCAAGGCCAACATTCTAGACAGAATCCCCCACCACCTTAAACTATGGCAGCCTTGGGTGGACCATTTTCTACCCCTGGATTTCAACGAATCCCTCTTAGAGCCTTGACTCCCCTCTACCCCTCCCCCTAGTTTGAGTCATGTTCTATGACATGGGCCCTCACAGTGCCTCCGACCTCTCTCTCCCTCGCAGATCTTTTCCCTGTTCTTCTTTCTCGACTTTCCCCCTTCCTCTCAATCCCCTTTCTCAAGTACACCATTGGTAGCATGATATATTGGTATATCGTATTTGTTTTACCAGCCTCTGGATTAACACGCGGTATCTCTCCCTAGTGCTTAATTTATTGTTGACTTTCTAAACCTCTCTGTATCCCCAATGGAAATAATGTTTTGTTGGTATTCGTTGTTCATTGTCAACAATGTATTAGTTAAATGAAACCAACGAATACTCCTTGTCATGCTTCTTGATGTGTTACCAATAAAAATTTTGAACAAGAAAAAGGCATAATACACCAATGTATATAAGGTGGCCAGGTTGGGACCCTTTACCAAGGCTATAAACCATTGCAATATAACCTCATTAAAATTGTGAGGTTTATTGGTGGAGCGTTGGCTTTTTCTGGCTAGGTGCTGGATAAGTATGTTTCAACTAGGTTCATTGAGATTGCTTGATATTTTAGCTCTACAGTGCACAGACCAGAGGATAGATTTTGAGGTTCAACTACTCAATATACTTAGTCTGTAAAACAATATAGTGGTGCTACACAATTAAATAGTAATAATAATCTCTAACTTGCCAACAAGTCATAATTTGGATCAAGTCTGAAGGAAAGGATCAACCATGCAAATATCATATTGTCATTCTGCAATGGCAGGTGTCAACTCATGAGTCCATTTTTCTGATTTACATGATTTGCTGATCAATGGGTAATGGAAAACCCTTCATCTTCAAATGCAAATAAACAAGCAAATCTACTGTGGGCATATAACAGATTGTCTCATACATGCGACACGTGAAGGATGAAGGATCTGAGTTGGAGTGTCTGAATGCCCTCCTGGCTGTGAGTGATTGGATGCTGTTTAAAGTGTGACTTTTTTTTTGGAGATGGACATTCAAAGTGTAAGAGCACTGAAAGTTGAACATTGGCCTGGGTAGGAAGGGGGTGAAAGTGCTCAGTAGGCAAGCGGTTAAACCTGCAGGGGGTCCAGCTTTTTCATTTAAAAAAAATTACTTTACTAACACTTTAGGCCTGGGTCACATCTATGCGGATTTGCAGCGCATGTTTGCGTAGGCATAGTTACATAGTTACATAGTAGGCGAGGTTGAAAAAAGACACAAGTCCATCAAGTCCAACCTATGTGTGATTATGTGTCAGTATTACATTGTATATCCCTGTATGTTGCGTTCATTTAGGTGCTTATCTAATAGTTTCTTGAAACTATCGATGCTCCCCGCTGAGACCACCGCCTGTGGAAGGGAATTCCACATCCTTGCCGCTCTTACAGTAAAGAACCCTCTACGTAGTTTAAGGTTAAACCTTTTTTCTTCTAATTTTAATGAATGGCCACGAGTCTTGTTAAACTCTCTTCTGCGAAAAAGCTTTATTTCTATTGTAGGGTCACCAGTATTTGTATATTGAAATCATATCCCCTCTCAAGCGTCTCTTCTCCAGAGAGAATAAGTTCAGTGTTCACAACCTTTCCTCATAACTAAGATCCTCCAGACCCTTTATTAGCTTTGTTGCCCTTCTTTGTACTCGCTCCATTTCCAGTACATCCTTCCTGAGGACTGGTGCCCAGAACTGGACAGCATACTCTAGGTGCGGCCGGACCAGAGTCTTGTAGAGTGGGAGAATTATCGTTTTATCTCTGGAGTTGATCCCCTTTTGAATGCATGCCAATATTCTGTTTGCTTTGTTAGCAGCAGATTGGCATTGCATGCCATTGCTGAGCCTATCATCTACTAGGACCCCCAGGTCCTTTTCCATCCTAGATTCTCCCAGAGGTTCTCCCCCCAGTGTATAGATTGCATTCATATTTTTGCCACCCAAATGCATTATTTTGCATTTTTCTACATTGAACCTCATCTGCCATGTAGTTGCCCACCCCATTAATTTGTTCAGATCTTTTTGCAAGGTTTCCACATCCTGCGGAGAAGTTATTGCCCTGCTTAGCTTAGTATCGTCTGCAAATACAGAGATTGAACTGTTTATCCCATCCTCCAGGTCGTTTATGAACAAATTAAATAAGATTGGTCCCAGCACAGAACCCTGGGGAACCCCACCACCCACCCCCGACCATTCCGAGTACTCCCCATTTATCACCACCCTCTGAACTTGCCCTTGTAGCCAGTTTTCAATCCATGTACTGACCCTATGGTCCATGCCAATGGACCTTATTTTGTACAGTAAACGTTTATGGAGAACTGTGTCAAATGCTTTTGCAAAATCCAGATACACCACGTCTACAGGCTTTCCTTTATCTAGATGGCAACTCACCTCCTCATAGAAGGTTAGTAGATTGGTTTGGCAAGAACGATTTTTCATGAATCCATTCCTTTGAATGGGCTGCTGTGCCTGCATTTTTAGACAGAAAAACGCAGCAGCTTTTCCACTTTGCGATTTCCCTGCAGTTCAATTTTAGATGTATGGGGTGCCATTAAGAATGAATGGCAGCCTTGCGTGTTTTTAAACAGCAGCATGTTTTGACTCTGGGTGCTGGAATTGCTGAGATTCCTGCACACGCTGCCGTTTAAAAAATTAATTCCAAATGGCACCCCCACGCATCTAAAAATGCAGTGCGTTTGTGGGTGCGGGACCTGCAGGGAAATTGCATGGTGCATTTTCAAAATGCTGCATTCACCTTTTCTCTGCAGGAAATGCAGGCATGGCAGCCCGATCAAATAAATGGGCTGCCATCCCAGCGCAAACGCGGGCCGCAAACCCGCATAGATGGGAACCAGGCCTAAAGGAAGCCCCATCAAGCAGTGTTGCATTTCACTATGTCTATGTGTGGAAGATGTCCCAATACCACTGGTGGTGCATGCTAGTGCTCCAATTGGTGAACAATTCAGCCACATCCAGATCAGGATTTAGTCCACACTCACAGACAGACTATTTGGGGAGGAGGACCTACCTGGTCCTGGCCAGCCAGGCTCACCATTCACTGGCTCTCAGCACTACGGGCACCTGCTCCCTCCCACTCCGATCTCAGCTCCATAGCCTCTGGCTCTCACCACCACTGCCGACTGCTGCTCCCTTCTGCTCCGATCTCAGCTCATATCCTGCGGCCTCCTGAGTCCCGAACATGCGGTCTACATGGGGAAGGATCAGAGCATCAGTGGAGCTCCTGGCCCCGCCCGCTCCCTGCTAGTCATGGAATAATACAACGCTGCCTGTCTCCCGCCATATACCCAGTCACTTCGCAAGGCGGAAGTGTAGTGGTGCAGGGCGGGCAGGCGGAGAGAGAAGATGTCATCTCTGCTCGCTCGCTTCTTTCACCTGCCTGCTCGGCTCCCTCATGCAGCCCATCCACCGCACTCGCGGTCCAGTGGTTAGGCAGGGACCCCTGCGGTAAGAGACTCGGGGCTATGGGCCCCAGATTCGGGGCTATAGCCCCAATAGCCACCCCCTAACTATGTCACTTTGGACAGATTTCCTTTCACTTCCTTTTTTGGCAAAGGCACAGGAAGTAAAGAGAAATTTCCCCTATGGCACACAGATGGCAAAAAAAAAAAAAACGACAGGGGTTATAACCCTCATTTACTCTTTCACTTCCTTTTTTAGCAAAGGCACAGAAAGTAAAGAGAAATTTCCCCTATGGGACACAGATGGCAAAAAAAAAAAAAAACACGACAGGGGTTATAACCCTCATTTACTCTGTCCAAAATTAAGAAAAAAAATGTTTTGCCTTTAATTCTACTTTAAGTTTGGGGATGGAAGTTTAAGGAGGAACTATTGTTCTTCCAATATAAGTTATTTGAAATAAAATGAATAAGAAAAGCAGGCGAAGGTACTAATAGATGTGAGATAGTAATATCCCAATCCAGCCATTTTGGCTAAATTATTGGTAGTATTGGGGTTGATTTACTAAAGCTGGAGTGTGCAAAATCTGGGGCAATTGTGCACGGTAGCCAATCAGCTTCTAACTTCAGCTTGTTCAATTTAGCGTTGTCAAAAAAAAACTGGAAGATGCAGCCCTTCACCAGATTTTGCATGCGCCAGTTTTTAGTAAATTTCCCCCTTTGCGTCCATGGGTGGCTGCCAAGCTGGTGCCAGCTTCACTGCTCCACCTACCTCATTTCTCCATAGGAATTGCGTGTAAAAGTTATGTTTTGCTTTGTGGAAGAGAGCAGACTTCGTGCTTGCACCTTCTGACTGCCCTCTTTTGTCTGTAGGTTGCCAAAGGTTGTGTTTGTTCTCCATCTTTAAGGGTAACTCCACTTTTGTGGGGGGGCTGGATAGCATGTAAAAAAACAAATATAGAAATGATAATTGCTACATACTAGGGATTGACCGACTGGCTGATTATTAGCCCCGATATTTGGAAATTTTCAAATATTTTGTATCGGCCTAGAAACTTACCGATATTACCTATATTTTACTATGTTTTGGAAAGCCATTTAATAAGTTAATATTGTTCAAGCACTTTATTTCTTATAGGGCGTACACACGGTCGGACTTTGTTCGGACATTCCGACAACAAAATCTTAGGATTTTTTCCGACGGATGTTGGCTCAAACTTGTCTTGCATATACACGGTCACACAAAGTTGTCGGAAAATCCGATCATTCTGAACGCGGTGACGTAAAACACGTACGTCGGGACTATAAACGGGGCAGTGGCCAATAGCTTTCATCTCTTTATTTATTCTGAGCATGCGTGGCACTTTGTCCGTCGGATTTATGTACACACGATCGGAATTCCTGACAACGGATTTTGTTGTCGGAAAATTTTATCTCCTGCACTCCAACTTTGTGTGTCAGAAAATCCGATGGAAAATGTCCGATGGAGCCCACACACGGTCGGAATTTCCAACAACACGCTCCGATCGGACATTTTCCATCGGGGCATTACAGTTGTTTACTTTAAATGTACAGAATATCAGCACCTGATATTGGCTATCGGCCTGAAAGGTGACCGAAAAATCGGTATCAGTATCAGCCCTGAAAAAACCCCTACTATATACAGTAAGTCATTCTGCAATTGAATGTTATTAAAAATGACCTTTCCTTTTCAATGTGCAGCGCTGGAATTTTCTGTAAAATGCAATGCATTATGGCAGCCTGGAGGTATTTTGTACCCAGATGGTGTACAGAACGCCCCCCAGTAATATAAATTCCTGCTTGTGTGATTGGCTTACCGATTTTGCCAGAAGTCTAAACCAAGATACAAGTCAGATTTTGGCTATCCTCTGCAACAAAACATATATTCTTGGTGAGCTACTCCCAAAGGGAAATCATATCTAAAGGCAGGGGCGGCCCATCGATTAAGGGCACATTGGCACCATCCCACCTATCTATTGCCATCGCCTCCCCCTTTCAGGATGCCGGATGCATGGATTTCAATGCGGGGTGGGTGTTTTTTTTAATCACTGATTAGAGCCAGAGGCTCTAATAGGCTTCAAAATAGGGTGGGCTCAGGGCGCAGAGAATGCACTCACAGCCCTCCCAGGTATGTTACAACAGCAAATTAATATTTGCTATTGTAACAATGATCCTCCTCCCAGCCAATCAGAAAGCGGGTTTTGACACCTGTCACCCGATTGGCTGAAAGGACAGGCGAAGGGGAGGAGCCGCACGCTGGAAGCCGCCGATGGAGAAGAGGACACAGAGCCGCTGCACACTGCCCGCCAACAGCTACCTGCCTAGATGGGGCAAGTGCCAGACCAGCCGGCAAACAGCGGGGTGGGGGTTTTTGCCCCCCCCCCAAAAAAACAAGCACCAGCTGCCATTGTCTAAAGGCATTCAAACCCTGCCACTTTCCTTATTAGAACACTGTAAGTGCAGCAACTGATTGACAGTTATAAAGTTACTCCCAATCACATCCACTCATGGACATAGTCAAACAAATAGCTATTTCTTCAGAATAACAAAAGGCAAGGAATCTAAAACTACGTTTGTTAAAATCCTTGCAGTGTACATAGATCACCCAGAGGAGAATGTTTTTTTCTGAACAAAAGTGGAGTTACTCCCTAAAGCAAACCTGCATGAGATGTAAGCACCACTTCTATAATAGTACAGGTTCACCTGGGCCTGATTATTTGCAGACCACACAGGAGCTCCAAAAACCGGGAGGCTTCCTGGTCATCGGGTTGCCAGCTGTGCTTGCCCCACCTTGTCGTCTGAGCACCACAATATGTTAGTAATGTTGCCCATCACTGTAATGGGCCAAGAGTCAAATGCTGGAAAATAGAGATCTTAAATAGCAGGATCCTGGGCACAAGGAACCAGGCTCAACAAGCCAGAACATTAGAATTTAACTTTTACAGGTTTCTTATAGTACAGCTTCACATAGATATTACAACTGCCTTTCAGGAGGAATCCTTTAAATACTTTTCAGGTCTTGGAGAATCCCTGCTTAAAATGATTATACCTACTGTAGCTCAAGGTACATTAGTGTGATAAGTGTCGTGGAAAATCCACTATACTCTTGCGCTATTAAGTGCCCATCCAGCCTTTTGATATAATGCATGCTTAAATAACCCATGTCTCCCCTTTTCCTCAGTAAACAGCCATAATCACCATCTCAGCTCCATCGTCGCTCCATCTGCCTCGCAGGGCAGAGGCTCTCAGCTTTTTATTCACACACAAACAGGAAGTCACAAACAGGATGTGACCTCACAGGATATGACAACACAGGATGTGACAACACAGGATGTGACTTTATACAACAACCAATGAACAATGACTAGGGGAGTCTTATGGGCGTGCCTGGGCGGGGGCAGCGTGTACAATCTCCAGCTCTCTGTCTCCGTAAGCTATCCTCAGCATGATCACAGGAAGCCTGAGATCATGAATACTTCTCCCGACTACAACGATTCAAAGACTCCCATTCTTATCGTTTGTTCGTGAATCCTAATGCCCTGTACACACGGTCGGACATTGATCGGACATTCCGACAACAAAATCCATGCATTTTTTCCGACAGATGTTGGCTCAAACTTCTCTTGCATACACACAGTCGCACAAAGTTGTCGGAAAATCTGATCGTTCTGAACGCGGTGACTTAAAACACGTATGTCGGGACTATAAACGGGGCAGTAGCCAAATAGCTTTCGTCTCTTAATTTATTCTGAGCATGCGTGGCACTTTGTGCGTCGGAATTGTCCACACACGGTCAGAATTGACGCAAACGGATTTTGTTGTCAGAAAATTTTATAGCAAGCTCTCAAACTTTGTGTGTCGGAAATTCCGATAAAAAAAGTCCGATGGAGCCCAACAACGAATTTCCAACAACAAGCTCCGATCGCACATTTTCCGTCTTTTTTTTCCGTCGGTCATACAACACTGTACACAGATGAAATTTTTATAATTTTTTCCCCACAAATAGAGCTTTCTTTTGGTGGTATTTAATTACAGCTGGGATTTTTATTTTTTGCTAAACAAACAAAAAAAGATGGAAAATTTTGAAAAAAAAAAAAAATCATGTTTCATAGTTTGTTATAAAATTTTGCAAACAGGTAATTTTTCTCCTTCATTGATATGCGCTGATGAGGCGGCACTGGTGGGCACTGATAGGCTGCACTGATGGGCACGAATAGGCACATTTAAGGTGGCACTGATAGGCACAGTTTAGGCGGCACTGATAGGCACAGTTAAGGCGGCACTGATGGCGACAGATAAGGCGGTACTGATGAGCACAGATAAGGTGGCACTGATGGCCACTGATGGGCCCTGATGGGTGGCACTGATGGGTGGCACGGATGGGTGGCACGGATGGGTGACACTGATGGGCACTGATAGGTAAAACTGATATGTGGCACTGATGGGCAGCACTGATGGACACACTGTCAGCGCGAGGAGAAAAAATAGCCGATTACCGGCTCTGTTGATATCACATGATCGGCTGTCATTGGCTGACAGCTAATCACGTGTTAAGGGGTCGGGATCGACCCCTTACTCTGATCAGGCGAGTCTCATAGACTCGCTGATCACAGAGCGCCCTGCAGGGGGCACGCAGGCCGCTCGTGCACGGGACGACGTCAATGGACATAGTCCCGGCAAAGCAGGTCCGCACTGTAGCCATCATTTGGCTATAGCGTGGATCTCTAGTGGTTAAATACCCAAACAGTGATTGCATCTAAATTGGATGCAGTCAGTTTTTGGCTGATAAATTTCCACCTGGCTTCTTTCATTTTTCTGTCAAGTTTTGTTGAGCCAGGTGGAGTCAACAGGGCAACCCACAGCTTGAATGTTAGACCATTAAGTAGGAATTGTAAAGGGAAACAAGGTACGCCAATCTAAGTGCAGTATCAAATGCAAATTTATTAGATAAATATAAAAAAGGAACGGCCAAATGGCTACTCACAAAAACTCAGTAGAGGTAAAGCATGTGTTAACATGTAGATAGTCCATAGGCAAAACCGCGGCTGCTCACAGTGAATGGTCCCAAGGATGTACAATGTGCTGAAGGGTATTCAGAGGCTATCCATAGTCTGCTGTCCTCGGCCGGTGGAGACTCTACCGTGGGGGGAACAGGAGATCCCAGATGTCAGCAAGGTGGACAGCAGACTATGGACCGAGGACAGCAGACTATGGATAGCCTCTGAATACCCTCCAGATAGCACATTGTACATGCACGCCGTAGACACCGGTGCCCGTTTTCAGGAAAATATCTCCTTAACCATGTAGGTTAAGGAGATATTTCTTGCACCTACAGGTAAGCCTTAATCTAGGCTTACCTGAAGGTTAAAGTGGTCTATAAGGGTTTACAACCACTTTAATCATCCTAATGTGCAAGGACACATAGGGGGTTATTTATTAAAGGCAAATCCACTTTGCACTGCAAATGCAACTGGAATGTGCAGTTGCTGTAGATCTGAGGGAGATATGTGAGGAAAATAAAAAACTGCATTTTTGCTAGTACATGATTGGATGATAAAATCAGCAGAGCTTCACCTCATTTCAAATCTTCCCCTCAGATTTACAGCGACTGCACTGCCAAGTGCACTTGCAGTGCATTTGAAGAGCAGAGTGGATTTGCCTTTAGTAAATCATCCCCATAGGGGTTGATTTACTATAGGCAAATAGTGCAGTTGAACACGGCAAGAGCAGTGACTCCAGAGCTTAGTAAATGAGCAAAAGCTCTGCTGATTTCTATCAATCAATCACGTGCAAGCAAAAATGCACATGATTGGGTATTCTTTGCAAAGTGAAGCTTTACCTCATTTACTAATCTCTGGAGCAACTGCACTTTGCAAAGTGCACAGTCTATCTGCCTTTAGTAAATCAATCTCTTAGGATAGCTTTGAGCTGCTTCTAAGGCTACTTTCACACTGAGGCACTTTACAGACGCTATAGCGCTAAAAATAGCGCCTGTAAAGCGCTTGTAAAGAGCCTCTCCCGTCACTCCAGTGTGAAAGCCTGAGTGCTTTAACACTGGGGCGGTGCGCTAGCAAGACGCTAAAAAAAGTCCTGCAAGCAGCATCTTTGAGGCGCTGTAGGAGCGGTGTATACACCGCTTCTAAGCCCCCAAGCCCATTGAAATCAATGGGCAGCGCCGCTGAAGCGCTGGCAAAGCGCCTTTTTGCAGGCACTTTTAACCCTTTTTCGGCCGTTTATGGGGATTAAAAGCGCCCAGCTAGCGGCCGCAAAGTGGCACAAAAATGACAGTAAAGCGCCGCTAAAAAAAATGGCGCTTTACCGCTGAGGCCCGCCCTCCCCAGTGTGTAAGTGCCCTTATGGCAAAACACAAAAGTGCAGTGATTTTTTAAACAGTGTGCATGGAGCCATACTGTACACGTCTGACTGTTCTTTAATGTCTACTTCAGGTGTAGGTCTAAAAGAAACATTTTTCATCAGCAATAAACCCGTGTATGAGAAGCATTGTTTTTTTACAAGTGCATTGAGAAGGGTGGTCCAGGGATGTCCTCCCAGTTCTTATCTCTATCCTAATGGATGCAGGGTCTGGATTAGTTGTCAGCTGCCTGCTGAGCCCATCTCTTCACTGGGCTGTCACATTACAAGGAGCTGTCTGATAAGAAAAACAAACACTGATTGTCTTGCAGTAGAGAGCCAACAAACACTGGATTGGAATGGAGAAGTGAGCAGGGGGGAGCTGTGGCTGCAGACAGGACTAAAGGGAGAAGTTTATGGATTTGTAGGTCTTCTCAAACTTCCACTCTATAATCATCACTTACAGTGTAACTTATTTACAGGCCTCATGTCTGTAATACAACCAATATCAATTTTACTGATCAATAGGCAAGGAACAAAAGTTCCTGCATAAATGATAAACAAAAATGGAGCCGTTTTTTAATGTGTAAAAATTATCCTGTTCTTTTTTCCCCAATGGTATCCAAATGAGTAGAATTATAGGGGCCTGATAATGTTGAGTTATATATATATGTATGCATAGCTCCCAACTGTCCCTGATTTGAAGGTCTGATCTATATAGTTGTATATAAAATGCACTTTTTATCTTTCAAAAAGTGTTTCCCAGCGCTAAACCTTTCAAATTGTAAATTGCTGCATTTGCACATTTTAACAGCCAGTATAAAGGAATAGTAGTGGTAAAAAAGTCCTAGTGGATTTAATTAACCTTTTTTCTTGGTTAATTCTCCTTTAAGGGGGTGTGGCAGTGGGCGTGTCCTATGCCTACATACGTTTGTTAGTAGGTGTCCCTCATTCCCATCTCAAAATGTTGGGAGGTATGTGTGTGTATATAGAGACTGTCGCTTTAAGAATTTGTAATATACTTTCTTGCTTCTTCTTAGAGTTTTCAGTCTATGATGACCTTCACCGCCAAATCAGAAGAAACAGTTTACTCCCTTTTCTTGCTACGAGAAATGGACAGTCTTATCTAGCTGGTTTGAACCAGTACCAAGATGGCAGAGCCCATCTTTTCTTTTGCTTTCTATCAGTCACATGATGTAACCACCCATTTAACTGTTCCCTTGCTACTAAGAAGATATGAATGCTGATTGGACTAAACTATACGATCACACCTATAACACACCTAGTGCTTATGCATATTCATGAAGTATATATATTGTTAAACTTGATTTTTTTAAGTCAGAGACACTTCCTTGTATGTTCGGCCTGGTAGTGCTGAATATCAGTGTGTGTATGTTGCATACCTCCCAACATTTTGAAATGGGAATGAAAGACACCTACCAGCAAACGTATGTAGGCATAAGACACGCCCCCTGTCACACCTCCTTAAAGGAGAATTACTAAAAAAAAGTTCATTAAATCCACAAGGGCTTTTTTTTACCACTACTATTCCTTTATACTGGCTGTTAAAATGTACAAATGCAGCAATTTACAATTTGAAAGGTTTAGCGCTGGGAAACACTTTTTGAAAGATAAAAAGTGCATTTTATATACAACTATATAGATCAGACCAAAATGAGGGACAAATGAGGAGAAACGAGGGACAGAGGGACATAGCTCCAAATCAAGGACAGTCCCTCGAAATCAGGGACAGTTGGGAGCTATGTTAGAGCCTCTGGCTCTAATCAGGTACTTAAAAAAACAAAACACCACTATGCATGAACATATCCATTGCATATAAGGGGTGGCGTGGAGAGAGGGGGTGGCGCCGGGCGCCCCTAATGGACGGGCCTTCACTGCACAAGTCTCTGCTAGGTGCCAAAAACAGACCTCTGACACATCTGTGAACATGCAGGATATTTGAATATGGTGGCATAGAACAGGAATGCCCAAAGGAGACTTTTGGATGCAAGAGGTTTAGTGCATAGAGAAGGGGAGATTGTGGCATTCATCTACACATCGCCCAATCCCAGAACACCTTGCATTCATGAAAAAGAAGGCAAGAATTTTTCAGAATGATCCAGCTAAGTTTCAGTGCCAGACTATCGGCACTGACGATTCTGTATGGGAGGAATGAAAGTCATTTTTACATAATGCAGCAGAAGCCACACATTGCACAATCTTTGTTAATGTTAATTTTTTTACAGTGCAAATGACTACAAAATGGCCTTGGTCAGAGTTCAGCTTTATCTGTTTACAGTTCTAACTAATAGAAATGGAAGAGAAATGTCTGTGCGCAAATCCAAATAGTTTACATAGCACACACATCAGGTGCTACGCACAATTTAACCACTTGCCTACAGGGCACTTATACCCCCTTCCTGCCCAGGCCATTTTTCTGCTTGAATGCTGTCACACTTTGAATGAAAATTGCACGGTCATGCTACACTGTATCCAAATTAAATTTTTACTAAAAAAAAAAAAAAAAAAAAAAATTTCTGTCAGTAAATTTTGTTTCTGTCAGTAAATTTTGTAACAAAGTAATTTTTCTCCTTCACTGTTGTGCGCTGATAAGGCGGCACTGATAGGCTGAACTGGTGGGCATTGATGAGGTGGTACTTATGAGCACTGATTAGGTGGCACTAATGAGGAGGCACTAATATGCCGCACTTATGGGCACTGATAGGTGGAACTGATATGTGGCACTGATGAGCACTGATAGGCGGCACTGATGGGCACTGTTAGGTGGCACTAATGGGCACTAATAAGTAGCACTGATTGGCACTGATAAGCGGTACTGGTGGGCACTAATAGGCGGCACTGGTGGGCACTGATAGGCAGCACGGATAGGCGGTACTGATGGGCACTGATGGGCATTGATGGGTGGCACTGATAGGCGACTGATGGGCATTGATGGACAGCAGTGATGGGGATTGATGGGCAGCACTGATAGGCAGCACTGATAGCCAGCACTAACTGGCATCACTAATGGGCACTGATTGCTGGCACTTGTGGGCAGTGGTGGGCACTGATTGCTGGCACTGGTGGGCAATGGTGGGCACAGATTGGTGACACTGTTGGCGCTTTAATGTAATCAGGGCACTGATGATCAGTGCCCTGATTACATGTTTTGTTGCCCCCTGCGAGGGGATGCCGCTGATCGTCTCTCCTCGCCACACGCTCTGTCAGTGTGAGGCGAGGAGCGCCGATTACCGGCATCTCTGTGTTTACGTGTGACTGGCTGTGATTGGACACAGCCGATCACATGGTTAAAGAGCCTCAGACGTGACTCTTTACAGAGATCAGGGTCACGCCTTGTCCCAGAACGAGAGCCGCACCACCCCGCCATCATTTGACAGCGGGGAGGGCAGCAACTGGTTAAAACCATATTAAACTCTGCAAAACATTTTAAAGATGGACCCCCTGCAGGTATATGCCATAATGTGCTAGTATTCAGCGCATATAGTTGTGCTCATAAGTTTACATACCCTGGCAGAATTTATGATTTCTTGGCCATTTTTCAGAGAATATGAATGATAACACAAAAACTTTTCTTTCACTCATGCTTAGTGTTTAGCTGAAGCCATTTATTATCAATCAACTGTGTTTACTCTTTTTAAATCATAATGTCAACAGAAACTACCCAAATGACCCTGATCAAAAGTTTACATACCCCAGTTCTTAATACAGTGTACTGCCCCCTTTAACATCAATGACAGCTTGAAGGTATTTGTGGATGAGGCTCTTTATCTTCTCAGATGGTAAAGCTGGCCATTCCTCTTGGCAAAAAGCCTCATTTTCGATCATTATGATGTTGGGATGTCCAAGTACGTCCCATGCGCAACTTCCTGGCTGATAAATGCAAATGTTCCTCCAGTATTTTTTGATAACATACTGCATTCATCTTCCCATCAATTTTAACCAAATTTCCTGTGCCTTTGTAGCTCACACATCCCCAAAACATCAGCGATCCACCTCTGTGTTTCACAGTGGGAATGGTGTACCTTTCATCATAGGCCTTGTTGACTCCTCTCCAAATGTACTGTTTATTTATGGTTGTGGCAAAAAAGCTCAATTTTGGTCTTATCACTCCAAATGACTTTGTGCCAGAAAGTTTGAGGCTTGTCTCTGTGCTGTTTGGTGTATTGTAAGCAGGATACTTTGTGGCATTTGCGTAGTAATGGCTTTCTTCTGGCGACTCGACCATGCAGCCCATCTTTCTTCAAGTGCCTCCTTATTGTGCATCTTGAAACAGATACACCACATGTCTTCAGAGAGCCCTGCATTTCACCTGAAGTTATTTGTGGGTTTTTCTTTGTATCCCAAACAATTTTCCTGGCAGTTGTGGCTGAAATTTTAGTTGGTCTACCTGACCGTGGTTTGGTTTCAACAGAACCCTTCATTTTCCACTTCTTGATTAGAGTTTGAACACTGCTGATTGGCATTCTCAATTCCTTGGATACCTTTTTTTATTCCTTACCCATTTTATACAGTTCAACTACCTTTTCACGCAGATCCTTTGAAAATTCTTTAGCTTTCTCCATGACTCAGAATCCAGAAACGTCAGTGCAGCACTGGATGAAAGATGCAAGGGTCTGTCAGGAGTCCAGAAACTAATTGACCTTTTATACACACACACTAATTACAAGCAAACACATCACAGGTGAGGATGGTTACCTTTAATAGCCATTCAAAACCCTTTGTGTCAACTTGTGTGCATGTTATCAGGCCAAAATCACAAGGGTGTGTAAACTTTTGATCAGGGTCATTTGGGTAGTTTCTGTTGCCATTATGATTTAAAAAGAGTAAACACAGTTGATTGATAATAAATGGCTTCAGACAATCACTAACCATGAGTGAAAGAAATGTTTTTGTTGTGTTTTCATTCATATTCTCTGAAAAATTGCCAAGAAATCATAAATTCTGCCAGGGTATGTAAACTTATGACCACAACTGTATATTATGACATTCGTCCCTGTTAAACAGAGTCCTCCGGTGCTGCATTGTCACTGGTCCAATTGGTCTCAGGAGCTTCCATCTTCCTCAGACTTCCTTCTTGGTTCTGTTTCTTCGGCTATTTAAATGGTTGGGTCACGATTAGACATATGTAATTTGTTTCGTAACTAAACGAAATTTGGCCAAATTTTGCATCTTAGTTAAAAAGAATAAGGAATTTCAATTAATATGAAAGAAATTAACGAATTAATTTGGCATGATTCGTTAATTCGTTAACTTGCGTCACTTTTACCTATAGGTAAGCCTAGAATAAGGTTTACCTATATGTAGTGGAAATATCTCCTAAACGTGCAACGTTTAGGAGATATTTACCTTGTAGTGCAATGATGATGTCATCGGCGCATGCGCTGTGAAGAATCAGACCTCCGTGCCATTTCTTCACTCATATGTGCCGTGACTGATGGCTCCCGCGTGCATGCATGGGAGTGATGTCACACGGCATCGGCCAGTCACATAGCCGGAGTCCGCGGCCCCAGAATGAAGAGGGCAGAAGATGGATGCTTCCACCAGCGGGGAAAGCGTGGGCTTCAATTGCAGGTAAGTGCCACATAATGGGCTAGTATGCCCATCAAGGTTTACTTCCTCTTTAAACCCATCAGGGTTTACTTCCTCTTTAAAGTTCTAATGAAACAAAAGATCAACTCAGAGTAAATCTTACAGTCCAATAGCCAATTCATTTTGTGCTGGAGGTTGGATTAATGGCAAAGTGCATTCCTGAGAACTGAGTGAGAAGGGTGTTGTATTGTATTTGAGCAGAGGAGAAGAGATATTGTCATTGTGTATGTTAATGGATTCAATAAACAAACGACTTTCCAACTGCAAATCGTTATCACGAATATATATATACATCTATAAATATCGAAATATCCGAAAAGGAATCGATTTGTTATGACGAATATCGATATTCTACAGAAATAACGAATTATCCGAAACAAATTAACGTAACATAACGAATATAACAGAACGAAATTATGTATTTTACGAATGAAAACGAGACATTTTCCATTGTGCACAAGTCTAGTCGCGATGATGTCACTCCCTCACAGGTCCACAGGAGTCGCACCACCATGGCACAGAGTGGGTGCCATAAATGTGGTCTGAGCTGCACATGCACATTACCGCTGACAGTTAGGGGGAGGCATGCCATTTATGATACAGTAAAGGTCTCTCCTGCCAGTATGACTTTAAGGGCACTTTCACACTGCTATACACACTGCTATACACCCTTACATATTTAACACACTGCTATACACCCTTACATATTTCTAGCCAACATCTGCATAAGAATAGAGATGCTGGGTTTGCATATATTGCGATACATGTTCAAGTTGACCAACTGCATTGGATGCATTCATTAGGTTGATAATTTTGTTTATTCATTTTTATTGTGTCGGTCCGGTTTGTTTTCGGGATTCATTTTGTTTCTTTGGGATTCTTTTCAAATATTCATTATACTGGGTTGATTTCTAATTCACCTGGTATAACTTCGGACATATCTGAATTCATTGTGAATAGCTGTGGTTGTTAACAGGTGGGCCGCCGCGTCCTTATCAACCATGACTCATCTGCCATCAGCAGGATTCCCTGCTGACAGCAGAATCTAAACAAAAGAAGTGCTGGTTAAAAAAATTAATTATTACAGCGGGGTGCTCCCCCAAATCCGTACCAGCCCCATTCCTGAGCAATGAGCAGGGCAGGCCAGGATAGGGGGGATGAGCGAGTGCCCCCCCTAAACAATACCAGGCCACATGCGGCACCCCCCCAAAACATCTTGTCCCGATGATGAGGACAAAGGCCTCATCCCCACAACCCTGGCCCAGTGGTTGTGGGGGTGCCCCTACTCATTCACCAAAAAAAAGTGTCAAAAGTAAAAATAAAACAAATTGACAGATTTTTACAAGTCCTTTATTAACCCCCCCTTCAAAAAAAAAAATCCCCGAAGTAAACCCAATGTTAATCACGATGAACACCGACCCGCACAGAAAAAAACCCCACCGAACACTCTGTGCCATCTTAAGAGCATTATAGGCCCCCCCGGGCAATACAGTGCACTGGGGCCCTGTCTACACAATCACGCACGATTGCCCATCAAATGCAGCTTTACTGCACCTGTGAATGCAGCCTCACTGTGCCCATGAATGCAGCCTCACTGTGCCCATCAAATGCAGCCTCACTCTGTCCATGAATGCAGCCTCACTGTGCCCACCATTGCAGCCTCACTGTGCCCACCATTGCAGCCTCACTGTGCCCGTGAATGCAGCCTCACTGTGCCCACCATTGCAGCCTCACTGTGCCCACCATTGCAGCCTCACTGTGTCCACCATTGCAGCCTCACTGTGCCCGTGAATGCAGCCTCACTGTGCCCACCATTGCAGCCTCACTGTGCCCGTGAATGCAGCCTCACTGTGCCCACCATTGCAGCCTCACTGTGCCCATGAATGCAGCCTCACTGTGCCCACCATTGCAGCCTCACTGTTCCCATGAATGCAGCCTCACTGTGCCTGTGAATGCAGCCTCACTGTGCCCACCATTGCAGCTTCACTGTGCCCACCATTGCACCCTCACTGAATGCAGCATCACCATGCCAATTAATACAGACTCACCATCGTCTGGTAACACACACAGCAGGCATCTGGGTCTGTGTTTGGCGGCCGCGCTATAACAAGGTCCCACCCCCCTAGACCGGCTTGTGTGATAGGCGGAACACTGATTTAATCTACTATTACACAAGCCGGTCTAGGGGGGTGGGACCTTGTTACAGCTCAGCCGCTGAACACAGACCCAGCCAGCTCCATGATACACAGGAGGAGGAGAAGAGAGGGAAAGAGTGGAGTGCTGCAGCCGCAACTCAAAGCGCCCCCAAGGCAGGCAGCCTACCGGGAAATTTCCCGGTATCCCGGTAGTCCAGTCCGGCCCTGGCTGGGGCCCCCCAGGCAAGTGAGGCCCCCGGGCAACTGCCCAGCGTGCCCATCCGAAAAGACGGCCCTGCGAACACTGACCGTCCCGTGTCCCACCACTCACTGAATGACAGGGAAACATAGGGCAGGATTACATAGACCCCACATTATTATTTTTTCATTATTTTAGCATAGGATTCCCCTCAATATTCTTACCAGACCTCAAGGGCCTGGCATGGATTGGGATGTGACTCCCACGCTGTTTTAAAAAAAAAATGTAACCAACACTTGTTCTGTTCACATTCTGTTGACAACAGGGAATCCCGCTGACAACAGATGAGTCGGTGGCCGCCCGCTCCTTAACAACCACAGCTATTGACAATGAATTTGGATCATTATTGAATGAATTCAAAAATGATGTCATACGAATGAAACGAATGAACAAATGCATTCTTTATTTTTTCATCATAACATTTTTCAGATTCGTTGCCATTCTTTTCTATGTTCATTTGGAAATTTGGACAACCGAATCTCCGAAAAGGAAATTTGCGGCCGAAAAACAAATCTGAACGAACTGAATCCCACATATATCTACTAGTCTGCAAAATACCAAATATCTTCTGCATACTTTACTGGACATATAGATAGACAGACATAGTTGGAGGAGAGCAACAGACATCAGACACTAAATGTATTGCAGTATATGTGAACCAAAAATCTCCGTTTTCATGCAATGTTTGTTAGAAATATATAAGGGTGTATAGCAGTGTGCAGGGGGTTCATTTAGAATTTTCAGTCCTACTCTATCCAAAATGAAAAAATGCTGTATTGGCATTTAAATATTTTTTGTATTTTGCATAAGATGGTGGTAGTCCGTTCACATACTGTAGAAATTAAATATACTCTTGCTGCATTGAACCATATTTGCGATAACTTGCTCCCCTCCATATCATTCACATCCAGATAATCAGAAGGAGTGGATTCTGAATACTTGTCAATTGTCTGTTGTGATTTCCCCTTCCTGTTTTCTTTTCCTGGCTGTATCTCTGCTG